>NC_138528.1:119231676-119835426 GCF_964234715.1 Podarcis melisellensis
TTTTATAGTTGTTTTGATTTTGTGTGGAGTGCCCCTGAAATATTGCTATTCAAATGGAATGGTGTGCATGTGCCACATCTGTGATCAGTTATGCAGGCAGGACTTGCCTGGACTCCCTAATATTTTATTCAATATTATTCAAATAATATTTTATTTATTGAATAAAATTTATTCAATATTTTTCAATATTTTATTCATTTTATTTATTTTATTCATACCCTCCAACATTTCTCCGATGAAAACATCCTATTCAATAATAATAATAGTAATATTTATACCTCACCTATCTGTCTGGGTTGCCCCAGCTACTCTGGTCCGCTTCCAGCATATATAAAAACATAATAAAACTTTAAACATTGAAAAACTTCCCTATACATGGCTGCCTTCAGATGTCTTCTAAAGGTTGTCTATTTACTTATCTCCTTGGCTCGGGGGTCGCATAACTCCATACCCTCCAACCTTTCTCAGATGAAAATAGGGACGTCCTAAGGAAAAGCGGGACATTCCAGGATCAAAACAGAAACTTGGGCAGCTTCTTTAAATCCAGGATTGTCCCTGGAAAACAGAGACACTTGGAAGGTCTGAGGTTACAGCAGAAGCTTTGCCACATTGCTGCTACTTTTATTTTATTCTCTAGACAAACAACCCTGGTTTCCTCAAGGGCAATAAACACTGGTTAGTTGCAGCTACCACTATCAGCAGGTGGAACTGGTCGGGTAGTATAATCACTATCCGCTTCCTTTGCAGGAAGCAAATGCCCATAGCTCAGTCAATGGTTGTTAGCTGGACTGTTGCCATGGCTGTGGAAGCACTGATAAGAGACAGCATGCAAAATAGGCAGAAATTAATGGAAGTGAATGTATTTAGCAACCAGACAGGAAAGGCGCCGAAGACTTAACATGCTGAGAGTGCCAGTAAAAAAGAAAATAAAATCAGTACATCATCCGGGAGTGTCCATTTAAAGTAGATGATAACATAGAAACACCACCATAAATAGATGGCAGTAGGCTTGTTCACACATTGTACACTGAACACAGGTACAAGCTGTCTCTACACATGTGCAAGTGTTTGTGTGAAAGGGTCAATTGATGCAATCGATCCTTATTGCAGTCAAAGACCAGACAACAGAAGTAGCATCAAGAACATGTACTACACCCTTGTGGGTGCGGGTGGCGCTGTGGTCTAAACCACTGAGCCTCTTGGGCATGCCAATCAAAAGGTCAGGGGGTTGAATCCCCATGATGGGGTGAGCTTCCATTGCTCTGTCCCAGCTCCTGCCAACCTAGCAGTTCAACCTGTGCAGCAATCCTGTTTGCTGTCCTAGCTTCTGCCTTAACCACGCGCAGCCTCTTCCAGGCAGGGGGAGGCTTCATCCCACTGCCCTGAAGAGGCTTCACCTGACTATCCCAGAAGCCAGAACAGTCAGAGGCTATCCCAGAAGCCAGATCCCTTTTCTGTTCTGGCTTCCGGGATTCAGAATATTTCCCTCCCTTGTTTTCCTCCTCCAAAAACTAGGTGTGCCTTATGGTCTGGTGTGTCTTATGGAACGAAAAATACGGTATTCTAACCAATCGAAAACACCTGAGGGATGAAGCTAGTGGCCTGGAAAGAGTTCTGAGAGCCAGTCACAGATGTCCATCCCCTGAGCCTGAGGATGCCTTTTCTTGATCTAGAGGCCATAGGTTTCCCATGCTATATTTCATGCCTGCTCACCAATGCACACTTCTCTAATTATTATTTTTTGCATAGAATCATAAGCAAGGTTGTACACATCTTCTATCTTGAGCACATTTCAAGCCCGTGACTTCTCCCACAGCATCCAGGAACTGCTGTTTACTCCTCCCAGCACCATTAACAAACTATAGTTCCTAGAGTTCTTTGAGGAAAGACGCGGAACTTCAATGTTCATGTCGATGTGGCAGGGGTAGCAAAACCAGGGCAAGAGCATTGGAAAGAGGGGATGGCGACACATCGTTTGCAAGCCTTTGCCCACATAGCCAGCTCGTTCTCCAGACCAATGTTACCTAACCAGGTGCAATCTCCTTGTGTATATACAAACATAAATTGGCCCAGGAGTGCTGTATATCAGCGTAGGTCAAGTTGATAAGATAATTGTATCAATGTCAAACAAGAACTTGTCCAAATGATTGGACACGTGTGCAGATCTGTTGATCCAAGAGTTACACCACCATCAACATTTTTTTACTTTTTCAAAGAGAACTAGTTGGATAGGATGTAGCTTCGATTATGGGGTGGGGGTTTTCCCCTCCCATATCTCTTGCTGACGGAAGTTAATATTTTTTTTGGAGTTTTGCAATGCTGATAACAATAGCAAAGGCACACTTAAGGTGCTTCCAAGAACCATGGATTCTGCCTAAGTAAAGGTACTAATTTCATGTCATGCTGGTTCCTTGTGTCCACCATGACTGCAGATCAGAGAAAGGGGTGACAGGAAGTCTCAGCTGAGACAGTCACGCCATAGCCCATAATTCTCCTTGCACGGCTCACCAGATACCACAGGCTCATATTGGATTCCCAAGCAGGTTGCCTCCACTAAATCAGGAAAGCCTAGCAGTGAAGAGGCCACCAGATTCTTAGCCTGCTTGACAAAGATAGCTGGTTGCCCATCCTTTGGGCCTGAGCTGGGGGTGGAGCAGATCCGCCAGTTTTGGTTTCTCTCACCTTCTCAGTTTTCCAATCCTGAATTCAGTTCTACAGATCCCCACATACAATTCCACCTAAGTAGTGTGAAAATTCATCATCACGTTAGTGCAATTTTATCAATTTATGCAATTTTGCCTAATCCACACTTTTTTTGTGCAAAAGCAATTTTGCCCAATACAATGCATTTTTGCATGCTATTTTCACTAATGTGTGCATTTACCCTAGGATATGCACTTTCGTACATATTACCCAGACAGAGAAGTGCTTTGCAAAATTCAGAAAAGTGCAGATTTTAAAAGGATAGTTGTGTTTTGCTTTGCAAATGTTTTGGAAATTCGAACGGTTTCTCTTCTACCCCTGTTCTGAGCAATAAAGCCTCATATTGCACAGACATTTGAAAGCTTGTATGCTGCATTTTGAATAGTAGTACACTCCTTCTAGGTGGTGATGATACTCTGCAACATTTTGTTGCAGTCTGACTTGTATATATTGCCAGAATCAGAGGTGGTTGAATGCCAATCTATGTGAAGCAATATGGAGCTGTTGACTGTGGTATGCATCCTTAGGTATGCAGAACTATGCGAGTTTGCCAATGAAAAGAAAGATTAAAGAATGCAAAACGAAACAATTCAAGGAGGCACTGTACAATATCAAACACTCTGACCTAAACAACAATAAAACTCTGTCCACAGGGTTACAATTTAAATAAACATGTCACACGAGGAAAAGGAAAGAGGAAGGATGTAAGGAGAGACAATGGAGGAAGTGAGACTCAATTAACATATCTCTGTTAATTAGGGGAAAGTGCATGAAAAGAGATATCTGGGAGGGACTGAGTCATGCAAATATCTGGAGGCAACAGATTCCACAGATATGACTGTGCCAAAGAAATTGGACAGAGGCGTGAGACAGTATATGTCTCATTAGTCCACCTCGTGATATTCGTACTAGAGGAACGCAGAGCTCTGGAAGAAGTGTAAAGTGGAATTTAGAGGAGAAAAATAGGAGGAACAGAGGGCAAGCATTAATTTTTTTAAAATGTGGAAAATTAAATGAACCCAGCTAGAGAAAAAACACAAAGAGTAAAAAAAAAAAAAAAGAGGTGACGCATAGTGCTATCAATTGAAATAGAAGTAGGTAAAAAAAAGGTAAAGGACCTCTGGAGGGTTAAGTCCAGTCAAAGGCAACTATGGGGAGCGGTGCTCATCTCGCCTTCAGGCCAAGGGAGCCGGCGTTTGTCTGCAGACAGCTTTCCGGGTCATGTGGCCAGCATGACCAACCCGCTTCTAGTGCAACGGAACACTGTGATGGAAACCAGAGCGCACAGAAGCACCGTTAACCTTCCCGCCACTATTTATCTACTTGCACTGGTGTGCTTTTGAAATGCTAGGTTGGCAGGAGCTGGGACAAGCAACGGGAGCTCACCCTGTCGTGGGAATTTGAACTGCCAACCTTCAGATTGGCAAACCCAAGGGGCTCAGTGGATTAGACCACAGCGCCACCCGCGTCCCCAGAATAGAAGTGAAGTTAAGTGATAGAGTGGATGCCAGTGGGTTTGGATGGGATGAAGGAAGATCAGCAAGTAAGGTATGAATAATAATTATTTATTATTTATACCCCACCTGTCTGGCTGGGTTTCCCCAGCCACTCTGGGCGGCTTCCAACAAAAAATTAAAACACAATGGTCCATAAAACATTAAAAGCTTCCCTAAACAGGGCTACCTTTAGAGGTCTTCTAAAAGTCTGGTAGTTGTTTATTTCCTTGATATCTGGTGGGGGGCGTTCCACAGGGTGGGCGCCACTACCAAGAAGGCCCTCTGCCTGGTTCCCTGTAACTTGGCTTCTCACAGCGAGGGAACCATCAGAAGGCCCTCGATGCTGGACCTCAGTATTCGGGCAGAACAATGGAGGTGGAGACGCTCCTTCAGGTATACTGGACCGAGGTTGTTTAAGACTTTAAAGGTCAGCACCAACACTTTGAATTGTGCTTGGAAATATACTGGGAGCCAATGTAGATATTTCAAGGCCGGTGTTATGTGGTTTCGGCGTCCACTTCCAGTCACCAGTCTAGCTGCCACATTCTGGATTAGTTGTAGTTTCCAGGTCACCTTCAAAGGTAGCCCCACATAGAACGCATTGCAGTAATCCAAGTGAGAGGTAACTAGAGCATGCACCACTCTGGTGAGACAGTCTGCGGGCAGATAGGGTCTCACCCTGCGTACCAGAAGGAGCTGGTAAACAGCTGCCCTGGACACAGAAATTACCTGCACCTCCATGGACAGTTGTGAGTCCAAAATGACTCCCAGGCTGCGCACCTGGTCCTTCAGGGGCACAGTTACCCCATTCAGGACCAGGGAGTCCTCCACACCTGCCTGCCTCCTGTCCCACAAATACAGTACTTCTGTCTTGTCAGGATTCCACCTCATCTGTTAGCCACCATTCATCCTCCAACCGCCTCCAGACACTCACACAGAACCTTCACTGCCCTCACTGGTTCTGATTTAAAAGAGAGGTAGAGCTGGGTATCATCCGCATACTGATGAACACCCAGCCCAACCCCCCTGATGATCTCTCCCAGCGGCTGCATGTAGATGTTGAAAAGCATGGGGGAGAGGACCGAACCCTGAGACACCCCACAAGTGAGGGCCCAGGGGTCTGAACACTCATCCCCCACCACCTCTTTCTGAACATGGCCCAGGAGGAAGGAGCAGAACCACTGTATAACAGTGCCCCCAGCTCCCAGCCCCTCAAGACGGTATGAAAATGAAGAGGCATAGATGATCACTGGCTATCAATGACTATTACACATGGGGGCTATGTTCTGCTTCTACTGTTGGAGGCAGTATGTTCTTGGATGGGGAGACCACTGCTATCCTGCTTTTGGACTTCTCACAAACTTCTGATTGGCCACTGCAAGAACAGTTTGGTGGGCTAGATAGACCCATGGCGTGATCCAGCAGGGTTCTTCAGTTCTTCAGAGGAAATAATATAATAATAAAAATAAAAATAATAAATAATTAAATAATTAAATAATTATACCATAGTTCAAGCTATGGTTTTCCCAGTAGTGATGTATGGAAGTGAGAGCTGGACCATAAAGAAGGCTGATCGCCGAAGAATTGATGCTTTTGAATTATGGTGCTGGAGGAGACTCTTGAGAGTCCCATGGACTGCAAGAAGATCAAACCTCTCCATTCTGAAGGAAATCAGCCCTGAGTGCTCACTGGAAGGACAGATCCGGAAGCCGAGGCTCCAATACTTTGGCCACCTCATGAGAAGAGAAGACTCCCTGGAAAAGACCCTGATGTTGGGAAAGACTGAGGGCACAAGGAGAAGGGGACGACAGAGGACGGGATGGTTGGACAGTGTTCTCGAAGCTACTAACACGAGTTTGACCAAACTGCGGGAGGCAGTGGAAGGCAGGAGTGCCTGGCCTGCTCTGGTCCATGGGGTCACAAAGAGTCGGACACGACTAAACGACTAAATAACAACAACAATTTATACCTTGCTCACATGGCTAGGTTTCCCCAGCCACTCTGGGTGGCTTGCAGCACATATAAAATGTCAAACATTAAAAACTTTTATTAATAAGCACACAATGGCATAATCAAAAATATGCCTGAAGATGCAGTGTAAACACAAGGTCAGTCAAACTCACAAACTCAAGATTTCTGGTGTGCGACATACAGAACTGGAAATGGAAGGAACTCAGGAAGAAGCTGAAAGAGAGAGAAAAAGACGCTCAGAGAAATTCAACTTAAGGAAGCAAAACATTGTCCAAAAAGAAGCAGCCAACAGGGAGAAAGAGGGGGGTGGGACTGAAGATGTGGTATGATCTCGGGCCCCCAAAATAATTTTTGAAACGTCAACATGAAAGTGATAATAACAAAAGTACGTATGAATCATGCCATTGGCAACAGAAAGAGAGAGAAAGGATGAGTTTTAAAATGTATTTGGAATCCTGAGAACACCAACAGAGTGAGGAAAAGAAAGCAGAAAAATGTCGATTAGTGGAAAGACAATAGGAACAGCTGGACAGATGAGAAGGCAACTATAAAGGAACAAGGCGGCAGAAACCAAAAGTCATAAGAAGGTGGCAAAAGACTAGAAAGCTCACAAAGAAATAGAAGAAAGATTCAAAAATGACAGAAAAAGAAAATCAGTACAGTGGTACCTCGGGTTACATATGCTTCAGGTTACATACGCTTCAGGTTACAGACTCTGCTAACGCAGAAATAGTGCTTCAGGTTAAGAACTTTGCTTCAGGATGAGAACAGAAATGGTGCTCCGGCGGCGCGGCAGCAGCAGGAGGCCCCATTAGCTAAAGTGGTCTTCAGGTTAAGAACAGTTTCAGGTTAAGTACGGACCTCCGGAAGGAAATAAGTACTTAACCCGAGGTACCACTGTAGAATAAAGCTATTTCAGAAGATTGCAAAATGCAGAAATCAGGTTAAAAGAAATACGTTCTAAGTTTTGCACAAGTATAACTGTTCTAAGCATTTAGCGAAGAAAGGCAAGGGAGATGAGGAGGCTCAACAGAAGTTGTTCCCCCCCCCCAAAGTAGGAGTGATTACAGCTGGCATCAAAGAAAGATTTAAAAGATGAAAGGGGGTCTAAAGAACAGGCAGGAGGTTTGAACTATGCAGTGTAGGATAGAAATCGGGTAAATATTTAACGTATCGTACTGTGGATTCATAAACACTTTTGTAATTTTTGCAGTCTTACATTGCTTTGTGTGCCTCTATAGAGTCTTTCTAGACATCACCTTGCCGACAAAGGTCCGTATACTTAAAGCTATGGTTTTCCCAGTAGTGATGTATGGAAGTGAGAGCTGGACCATAAAGAAGGCTAATCGCTGAAGAATTGATGCTTTTGAATTATGGTGCTGGAGGAGACTCTTGAGAGTCCCATGGACTGCAAGAAGATCAAACCTCTCCATTCTGAAGGAAATCAGCCCTGAGTGCTCACTGGAAGGACAGATCCTGAAGCTGAGGCTCCAACACTTTGGCCACCTCATGAGAAGAGAAGACTCCCTGGAAAAGACCCTGATGTTGGGAAAGATGGAGGGCACAAGGAGAAGGGGACGACAGAGGACAAGATAGTTGGACAGTGTTCTTGAAGCTACCAGCATGAGTTTGACCAAACTGTGGGAGGCAGTGGAACACATGAGTGCCTGCCCTACTCTGGTCCATGGGGTCATGAAGAGTCGGACACGACTAAACGACTAAGCAACAACATAGAGTCTTTCTTTCATGTATGGATGGAAGGCAGTTTGTTTGCACATTCTTAAAACAAATAAATGAAAGCAGGAGAAAAGAAAATCAAGATGATGAAAAAGAAGCTAGAACAGAGGGAGATGATGGGTTTCATAGAAATTAAAGAAGAAGCAAATTCGGGAATAGTAGCAACATTGGAATTAGCATTATTATATCTGTATATAGGACCAAATCAATATGCTACTAATAGAAATAAGTGGGATATCTCCTTATAGCAGCCAGAACATTGATAGCCCAACATTGAGAGCACCTAAAGCAGCTCACCTGGGACAGTGTGGGAAGGTGAGCCCTAGCAAAACAGCTAACGCAATGCTAGCATCTGGCAAGCGGCAAGAATAAAAAAAGACTCCTTCGCTGCAAACTAGTGTTTTATACCTTTCACAAACCAAGAAGGAACATGTCGTTTTGTACTTTCAGTCCTTCAGACCAAATGGCTTGTCTAATGAGGACATCAATTTCTTTTTCTTCCATGCACCCGGTTGTAAAAGAAAGAAGCATACTTAATTCCCAATTTCCACATGTGCTTTCGTTTCTGCGTTTTGCTTTTGCTTATGGTTGTTATACTTATGTGAAAAACACTTCAGTAAATACGTTTTCAACAACAACAGCAACAGAGGGAAATGATGAAGAGTCCAGGAGCAAGTAGCATTTTCATGAGGCCTGGACGCAAATGTGAATTTTGAAGGTCTTTGTCTGAGGTAATGTAAGCTGTAATTTAACCAGAGCAGCCTCACTCATTGACTTGTTTTTCTCAGAGCAGCTAAATGCTGAAGAACCAAACTTTGATGTGGAAGAATTCAGGGAGGTTCTTTGCCTTATCTTTTGCTGAGAAGTTGCAAAACTTGCAGATACAAAATGAAAAGAAAACCCAAATGATTACCGTGTGCTAGGGTTATCTTGGACCATCTCCATGTGTTAGTATGTTCTCCCCAGAACCACTAGACTGATCATTGTTGTGGAAAGAGTGCTAAAATGATGAGTCTTTAATGTTCTTTGGCCCATCCCAGCAGCTGCCTGGGTCAAAGATGGAGGGAGTTGGGAGAATGTGTGAAGGCAACTGAACCCACTTACAGTGAGGAGACCCCGTAACATGATGGGGCAGGAGTTCTGCAGGCCCATGGAAAACTGCAGCTATCCCTGGTAGAGAATCTTCATTTGTCTAGCGCCTGTGAAATCATTTTGCAATGGAAAATGCACAAATAATGTTATATAATATCTAATTTCCTCGTTTTTATCATATGATCTCTTAATCTCTCCCTTCATCTATCATATTGCAATCTGGCTATCAGATCGCTGTTCTCCAACTGTTTGCCTTTTACATGTTTTCTAGGTTAAAATTACCATAGTTACTGTTTATACTTCTGTTCCTTCTCCTCCAGGGAATCTGTTGAATAGGAACTATTCCCATTTGAGTTGGAATGACAAATAATTGTAATTGGTGCCAGAATAAAATACATATTATTTTCAGTATGGAGAGCTGAAAACAACCTTTTGTGTTCGTATTATGTGCCCAGTGGGTATTCTGCCTTTATTCACATTTATACGGTATGTGCTGAATCCAGTTAGAGTCAAGTTTCCTGAGAGGAATATGATTTGCTTCTAGAAATCAGGATTTATGTGTCCGAATCTTTAGCTTTTCTGTTCAGAAAGCTATTTTTCTACATTAAATGTGATGCAACCGGCCAAGCTGCTTAAAATAGCATTGTAAAAAAATCCATGTCACTTTCAAGATAATCCTTAGTTTCTGCTCCTTATATAATATTGGTCCTGCAGATCTGATGTGCTGATTTATAGTTCCCCTCAAACATTTGTTGATGGATTTGCCTAAACTTGAAAAAACCTCTGCTGCCTTCTTCCCGGGGAAGGTTTTCTACAAAAGAATTAGCAAAGTTTCCTTTGCACTATAGAGATGAAAATGTAACTATCAACAAATGATAATTTGCAATGAGTCATAGAGTAGGATGGATTTACCGTTCATAAGCTATAGGGCACAGAATCGTGGTATAGATATAAAGATACGTGAGCCTTATAAAGTTGTGGAGATTTCCAAATAAATTAGATACTTGAAAACTGGAATATGTATAGCCTAAGACATCTTAATTACTAGAAGAATGGTAAAATGCCATATTTTTACATTTCCACTACAAAACCAGGCTATCAGTTATAACCCCAAATTGTTAAACTACTTCCATACTAACCAGAGAACTATGAAATATGAGATATACTAATTAGAGAGAGATGACATATGGTACCAGGAGCAGGATTTTGTATACAGTATTTAAAGAATATGGACCTCAGAGATCTATAAATGACTGGATCATCTATAAATTGATGATATTTTCAGTAGTTTGGGTGTTGAAGAGATTTCGATCAAAATGTATTAATTGCTAATTGCTTAAGGATTATGTTATAAATTACTGCTGTGTGTCTATAGATATCCCTATGAATGCAAATGTGGGTTCCTCCTTTCCCCCAGAAGGTGGCAGCACATTTGGTATGTCATGAAAAGTAACTTGTATCCATGGTAACTACAGCGTGACATTACTTACAGCTGTTCCCTCCATTCCTAACACATTTTAAATGAGTCAGGAATAGAAAGTGCTACATATGTAATACGTGCTCAGATCAACACCTTCAGGAACACTTTAACTGTTTCTGATACTAAGCCTTGCTAAAAGGTGCTAAACGGTCATTTTATTGCCATGGGGTTGATTGTTTCCCTTTCGCTAACGAAAAAGATAAAGGGACTTCTCCATTTCATGACAGAACATGTCTATTTTAGCGAAATCCCACGGAAAATTTGGAAAGGTTCTAAAATGTTGCTGCCTATGCATTTTTTAATTTTTAAATGCATAGGCATCAAGATGCATTTTAAATGCATGTGCATTGAAATGCATTTTAAATGCATATGCATTGAAATGCATTTTAAATGCATATGTATTTAAATGCACATTTAAATGTATGTATTTAAATGCATATGCATTTTTTAAATGCACTCCCCCCGCCGGCTTTTTGTATCCCTCTCTATCGGCGTCGATCCAAACTCTCTCTCCTTCTTAACTCAAAACTTCCGTTTTCAAATAAGATATTAAAAAGAAAACGACGTCCTCGGGGTTCAGAGATCTGCTGCCTTTTTTCCTTTCTGCTCGTGTCAGTTACTCGACCAAAGCGCCTGGGGTTTGTGCAAACTTCCAGAAACAGAAACTGTAACCAGTTTTTTTAAAAAAAGGAGAATGCCAAAAATGTCTGAGCTTGAGGGATGAAGAGGGAAAACCGAGCATGATGACGTTGAACTTGCAATAAGACATCTGGGCTAAAATGCCCAGGAATCTAATCACAGGCGAATCCTACGTGCCCTTTCGAGCGTCTGCCTCCTGCGCACACAGGTTTTCCTGCCCACTAGTCCTGCTGGCCGATCTCCCCCCACTTAGCTCCCTACTTAGGCCTCTGGGCAAGCTATTGATCCTTCTCTTTTCTCTGATTTTCTCTCTCACACACATTATACGTCAGTCTTGGGGCGATGTCTACCCTGTTTCTGGCGTGCAAATGAAATCCAATCCAATCCAAGCATGCACCGACCGAAAAAATGGTTTATTATTATTTTTATTATTATTTTGCATTGCTTCAAAACCAGCGTATCATCCAGGATTAACGTATTGTTGGGGTGCAAGCTCTGGAAAGCTGCCACCACCACAAATCCTTTTTGCGAAGGGGCTGGCTAGTCAGCGTGGTGGCGTCCAGATTGTGGCAACCCACAACCTCTAATAGAATTGTAGAGTCGGAAGGGGCACCCCAAGGGTCATCCAGTCCAACCCCCTGCAATATTTGAAGGGAGCCACTTCGGCTGTCCCTGCTTTTTAAAATCTTCACCTCAGTTATTGTGCATTCGTAACAAACTAAGCAGGAATACTTTATAGTCAATTTGTGGAGGGAGGAGTGATCGTCCCAGACTTTAGGAATCGCTCAGCTATGGGGGAAAAAAACCCTAACGGCTTGCGGGCGGGGAGATTGCAGCCCGCCTCACCAGGGACTAGTGACCTGTCAGGTTCTCTTCTCCTGTTTTCTTGGTTTGACTCCGTTGCCCCATTCCCTCTTGAAAAGCTATTTTTTCTCCCATCATTTGCTGGTGGTGGTGGGGAGAGCCAGGAATCCTATCGAATATTTCCCTTCCCCTCAGGCCCAAGGGCGTTTATTGAAACAAAACAACAACAACGTGAGAAGTGTTAATTGTGCTTGTACACTTGTGGCTGGGGGGAGGGGGGAGAGCAGGGGAAAGACCCCGAAATCTCTGAGGGCTGGAAGCAGCCTCGGAGTTGGCTCGACGTCGGCTATCTCCCCTCACAGCCCGCCGCTCCCTCCTTTCCCCTCTTCGCTCTGCAGGCCCAGCTCCAAGTGCGCCACATCTTCCAGCCTCCCCTTAAAGTGGGGAGGAGGCGCCGGGCCTTGGGCCCGCTTTCGGAGGATTGACGGGAGGGCTGAGCCAATGGCCTCCGACAGCGTCGGGCGGTGACGGCGGCCGCCGCCCAATCGTTGGCGCGCGCCCTGAGGCGGGCCCCGCCGGGGCGTGTGAGAGAAGCGGGGACGTCGGGTCGGCGGCTGGCTGAGGCACTTTCCTTCCCGCTCGGCAGCTGAAGGGAGAGAGAGGATGATGCGGCTCCGGAGCCCCGCGCTGCTGAGGGACCTGCTGAGGCTCAGCCAGAGCGGAGCGGCGGCCGTTGGCGGGCCTGGCTGCTGCCGCCGCCCGTTACTGAGGCGGCTCCATCCCGCCGCCGCCGGTTGCCGCCTGCCTAGCGGCGGCGCCCGCTCCTTATGCACCCGCTCGGAGGGGATTCTGGACGAGCCGGGAAAGGGCCCTCCGCCGCCTCAGCAGCAGCAGCAGCAGGCGGCGCCCTCGGCGGAGAAGCCCGGCGCCAACAACAGCCACGGCGCCGAAGCCGGCGGCATGGGCGACAAGTGAGTGCGGGTGGCGGAGAGGGGATGCCAGGCCACGCGGGGAGGAGGAGGAGGAGGATGCCAACCGGCTGCAAGGGAGGTGCCTCGGTTTCCTCCCTGCCTTTGACACGTGACAGGGCGCCCGCCGCCTTGCACGTCAGCATGGGGCAGTCCCGTGTTCCCCTCCCCACGCACTTAGGATCTTCAAAAAAATTAAGTTTTTATTTATATATTTCGGCCACGCGGGGAGGAGGATGCTGCTCGGCTTCCTCCTTGCCTTTGACACGTGACAGGGCGCCCGCCGCCTTGCACGTCAGGATAGGGGCAGTCCTGCGTTTCTCTACCCACACACTTAGGATCTTTATTTCCATCCCATTTGAATAAGTTCTCGTTTATGTATTTCCGGGAGGAGGGTGGGGGAAGAAGTTACAGCAGCATTTTCCAATTTGCAATTATTTAACTTTGGGCTCTCCAGCCCTCCCCACCCCCCTAAAAAAAAAAATCCCTCCATGTTTTCCCCAATTTTCTAAATAGTGCTGCACGAAATATCTTTATAGAATTATACCGTTATAACTCTATACTTTATCTTCATGGTGTTTTCAAATATAACCACTTAAAGTTCTTAAAACCTTCCAAAATTGGTACGTATAGGTTTTTCTAGGAGTGCAAAACCCAAGCTGAAGCTTGTATCCTTTTGCTATGTGTGCATGGATAAGTTTAGTTTCCCCTACCAGGGGCTCATAGTCCTCTTGACGTTGGGAGCCAGTCTCACGCTCCCTGGGTTTTGGGGCATGCATTGCCCTGACCCAAGGGTTTGGTTTCGGAAAACTTCAAGTCATGTGGTTGGAAGATGCCTCTAAGCATGTGCTGACTGCTCCTCCTCATTGCTGAATAAAATTTTGGTGAGCGCTCCACTCATCTAAGGACTCCAAAGAAGTGGGGCCCCAAGCCAGGCATGCAGGTGGCTTCCTGTTAAACTTGAAGTCTGGCACCTTTGATTTTAAACATTAGACACTGCTGCTGAGATTCTTGCTTTGCAGGGGGTTGGGCTAGATGACCCCTCTGGGTCCCTTCCAAATCTGATTCTATGAATCCACGTGAGAAATGCTGTTCATTTGTGGTATGTTGATGCTTGCTGGTTGTGGTGTTAAAGCCTGTTAGCTACAGCCACAAAGTGACTGACAGCACAACCCTGTGCATGTTTACTTGGAAGTAAGCACCATTACATTTGGTGTAGCTTACTGTCTAAGAAGTGTGTTCAGGTCTGTAGTAGCTATAGAAGCATGATCTACCATCTTCTCCTTTGAGAAAGGGTTGTAGCTCGGTGACAGATCACATGCTCTGCATACAAAAAGTCCCAGGTTTCAATTTCTGTCATTTCTAGATAGAGTTGTGAAGGTCTCTTGCCAGAAACCCTGGAGGACCACAGTGTTGATGGTACTGATCTAGATGAGCAGTGGCCTGGTGTATTTTTGGTTTCTATGGAAGCCGCCCAGAGTGGCTGGGGAAACCCAGCCAGATGGGCGGGGTACAAATAATAAATTATTATTATTATTATTATTGGTGTAAGGCAGCTTCTTTTGTCATATGTTTACAAAATAATGGGATCTGCTGTTCTGCTGGGTGTGTTGGATGAAGGAATGTGTGTATAAAAGTGATCATGTAGCATTGGCAATGTATTATTCAGATTTGATCAGGCAGCGATTTGCGGTATTATTCTGCTCCCTTCCCAATGCAAAGCTTTATCACTGTACAGAATGCAAGAGTGGATGAATTCAGAGAAATTTGTCCCTGAAATGCTACACTGGCTGCTGTGTCATCCTTTACCCTTCTTGGATCAGTTTTCTTGACCCTTGCAAGTTCCCAGCCTCAATGTTACAGATAGCGTAAGATGAAACATTTATCTTTAACAATGAAACATCTGAGTTGTTGCATATAGCTTGTGAAGAATATTCTAGTTGAATTAGTCATTCCTTCAGTGTTGGCAAAAGAGATAAGTGGATACACATCTTAGAATGAATGGCATTGTTAGTCTTAAAGTGGCACAAAAGTTTTTTTATTTTTCTCTCTAGGAAGGCACTGTGATAAATATTTTTTCCCCAAATAAAGATAATGTTGGCTACATGAAGAAATTGAATTATCAAGTTTGATGCAAATTTCCTGGCTTTCCCCCCTAGACCAGTGACAATTGGTCATACAGAATATTATTTTTGTATTGGCTAGTATTTCAAGGTTGTAAGTAAAATAATTTAATTTTAAAAGCAGGTTTTGGTAACACAAGTAGGCAGTGCTAGAGATCACCTTTAAACCTTTGGCCAAGGTAGTGTGCAATATCTCGATCAGAACTAGCTACCGGTATGTTGTCATTTGATCATTGGCTGGTATGTATATGAAACTGCTTTGAGATTAAAGCAGGCATGGGGCAGGATTAATGAAAAGATAATATAAATTTAAGTTTTATGTCCAGAGACTCTGCATTGGTTTCTGGAGCACACAGGGTGTCAGTTATGGCTTTGAGGAATAGTATGCAGAACCAAAGATCTTGGTCTTACTCTTAACTTTAGTACTACAGTGCTATTTGGGCAGCACATTTTACATATTTGCTGTGTATTACATTATTTGCTGTGTATTAACAAAAGCTGCCTGCTATAAATAATGGTTACTCAGATTAAGGCTTACTGTTATCTCACACTGGGTAAAATATGTTCTTTTAGCTGAATAATTTAAAGTAAAAAACTTTTTTGTCTTTTTTATTTCCATGAAATATAATTTTACATCCCCTTTAAAAAAGTGGATCAGAAGCTATTATAGTACCGCAGAGTAGTATGCAGTCTTTAGAACAGTCTTTGCCAAGCTGGTGCCCTCCTGCTGGTCTGGGCTCATGGTATAGTTGAAAACATCTGAAAGGCACCAGATTGGCAAAGACTGTTTTAAAATATTCATTGGTACCATCTTCTAAACTGCTCACTTTCATCTGGAATAACAATGGAAATATCAAGAAAAGTTCTGAGACGGAGGCCCACAATAGTTATGCATTGTTCTTTGTGTTTTCTCCTAACTCTTTTTCAAAACCAAAAGCATCCTGGAAGTTATGAGGATGGGCAGAGGAAGGGGCTGCTTATTTATTCCACCCCTAGATATTTTCACTTTTGAATCCCACCATGAGAAAATATGCAGGCTGTATTTTTTCTTCTTCATGGAAAAGCAACTAGAGGGTGATTTTGAATGGGAAAATAGCTTGAGGGTAAAAAGTTAAAGTGCTTGTCCCTCTTATCACCATATAACTGTTGTCAACTACCGGTATATACCTTGAAACCAGCAGAGGTCTATATGGAGCTTTCAGGGGTCAGGAAAATAATGTAAGCAGACAGTTGTACGGTGCCCATGGTTCAAGTTCATTTCACTACAGACCTGAAAGGATGTGAGGCTATTTCCCTGCAGAAGCTAAGCTGGTTTAACTGGTTAGTGCCTGGATGGGATACTGCCTGGGAACCACACATACGTTGCCTTGTTTCATGATGAAAGAAAGACTCTCAGCAGACATTCTGCAAAGACACCAGGCTCTGCAACTTAAAAGGAATTAAGTAACACTAAAATCAATTAACTTCATTAGTTTTTGGATTTGTTGATGATGGAATATAAATACTTTAGCATGGGATTTGTAGCTGAAATTTAAGTTGCTTTTGCAGTGAGAATTGTGTGGAGGTAAGAAGGGCTGTTTTCATTGACCCCAGCCCCAATAAACTCCATGTGTCGGAGAAAGTCTGGAAGTGAGTAGCCTGTTCTGCATGTGTTCTTGCTAGTGAACACAGAGTTTTAAATAATGTGTGAGCCTGCATATATAGAGTAGGCTTCCCACCTCATACATTCTCCCACATATACAGCGTGATGGAATGGGAGAAGGAACCAGCTGTCTCTGCTGCAGTTTGCAGTTAGTGAAAAAAGTGCTTAGCCATGACTCCCAGTTCAGGCTACGTGCTAAGCCAAAGTTTGGCTTAGCACAGTGTGACACAGGAGCAAAAAGGACCCAGGAGGAGAAAAGCAGCTGGTAGCATCTCTCTGGGAGCCGGCATGTGTGCGTGGTCTCAGTAAGTCATAGTTTGGCTTGGCATGTCATGCTGTCATCCACATCAGGTAACCAATGCAGCTGTCAAATAGACTAAACCTGGTGAGATGCTTCCAGATACTGTTTTGAATATTACGTCCGTGCATTACAGTTAGTCATAGTTTGGCTTGGCATGTCATGCTGTCATCCACATCAGGTAACCAATGAAGCTGTCAAATAGACTAAACCTGGTGAGATGCTTCCAGATACTGTTTTGAATATTACATCCGTGCATTACAGTTAGCCCTTTGCATGCAGTTAATTGCATAACCACCTTAAAGTTTCTTGGCCACATTTCTTGTATATGTGGACTGTCTCAAAGTTCTTAACCTAGCTCACGGTTGTCATCTGAACTAGTCACATGTTTAACCCATTATCAGTGATAGTCCATTATTTGAAAAATAAGACTTTAGAGCCGTCTTGCCCCCAAATGGCAGCTAGATATTCCATTTGGTGACTGTAACCTTGGTTTAAGGAGCCATTTGGCATCTAGCTTATATATCTGAGTTTCTAACAATGGCTAGGTTTGGGGCAGAATCCAGAAGTACATCCAGAGTTCGAACCGGAATCTTCAAAAGGGGTATTGCCCATCCAACACAGGTTGAATCCCTATTCCCTGATCCATCTTAATGTTAATCTTATATAATGTATATACCTCAGAAGTGTTTCCAGTAGATAAAAGTAGCAAATTAGTGGTTGGGGTAGGAATCTTGACTACAGCGGATTGTTGCCATGAGCCTTTGACTTAACTCAGTGTGGTGTAGGAGTAAAAAATACCATGGAGGAACAAAGTGGTCATGAGCCTCTTTCTAGGAGCCCTCATGGATCCAGTAAGCCATATTATTATAAGTTCCATTATAATAGTGCCAAACTTTAGAATTTTAAAAAATTCTAAGTTTTTTAAAATACTGCATTCAATTGGCATTCATTATTTGTTACTTCCATCCATTTGTTGTTTCTAATCAGCTTATGAAACATATTTTTATCTGTAGGAAAATAAAGGTGGAAAGTTTCCTGTACTGCATAATGTACTTTGTTTTTTTAAACTTTCATTGGAAAATATTGTTATTGGAATACTTTTAACTATTTTCATAGGAATTCAATAGCATGTTCATTGTGTAAATTCAAAGAAAAAAATGCACTGCAAATTCTTAAAATGCAAAATTTAGTATGCATTAAATATATAGATATATTTATATATTTAGCTTGACAAGATATAATTACATACAGTGGAACCTTGGTTCTTGAACTTAATCTGTCCTGGGAGTCTGTTCGACTCCCGAAAGGTTTTCAGTATGCCTTCGTAATTGTTACCATTTCAGATTTGTTTGTTTCTTAAATGTTCATTTATAGAGTGCTACTTATGTGTCTGGTACTATATAAAAGAGCATTCTGTTTTAAAATGTAACTTTTTGTTACCAAATATGTTAAAGCACTATCTAAAAGAGACTATACAGTGGTACCTTGGTTTACAACCATAATCTGTTCCGGAGGTCCGTTTGTAAACCAAAACAGGTTGTAACCCAAGGCGCGCTTTCATCAATGGGGCCTCCAAAAAATATTGTTCGTAATATAAAAAAGGGTTGTAATCCAAAAAAGGTTGCAAACCGGGACACACACTTCTGGGTTTGATGTGTTTGTAATCCAAAACGTATGCAAACCAAGACACCACTGTATTTGGGTGGGGAAGTTAGAGCCCCAGAATAGGGAAATGACCAAAATCTGAAGAGTTACAGTAGCAGCCCTATATCAGGGCAATCCAGAAACACAGTGTCTTAAGGAGAAGCTGAGGACAGGCATGGTGAGGCAGTCCGATAAGGTGTGAAGTAAAGCCGAGGGCAAACACAGCAGAGCAGTCCAAAGGTAGGCAGATTTTCAGGAGGTAGGGGTTTGTAGCACAGGGTCAGTCAGGGTAGACAGCAGCTGCAACTTGTTAACTCAGTCTTCCGCAGTCTCTGCTTTCATTTTTGAGGGGCCTGGTTCATATGGTCCTTGAGGCACACAGCCCCTTAGTGGGTGGCTGCTGGTGGCTGTACCATTGGAAGCCAGCATTCCCTGGGACTGGAGGTAGTTTGACCTCCCCTTTCGATTCCACAAGTGAGAAAGTTGTCCCAGGTGTGTTGGCAAACTCATCCACAGCTTCAGATTGGTGTAAGGTCACTTCTCCAGAGATGTTTGTGCCTGTGTTAGCGCTAGAGTCAGGAGGCCCTATTAAGTCTTTCAGCTGTATGTCATCAGGGTCCATCCAATGAGTCATCTCTGCTTAGTCATGGGTTAGACATGACACAGACAGGATCTTTTTTACTTCTGTGAGATCCTTCATGGGGAAAAAGCCTAATCACTCCTGCTTTATGCCATGCTTTTACATTAGAAGGCTTTATAATACAGGTGGCGATCATATTATATGCTCATTGGCGGGGTGTGCATAAATGTGCCCTACTCTGTTATGCCATGCCCCTATTCTGCCCCCGGTCTGCCCTCTTTGGATCCAAAAAGACCTGTGCGTTGGCGATCACTTGTCAATTGGATGCGCCTAAAATGGTCGTCGCCTATATCCTTTTAAGTTTATGAAAAACAAACTGATTCTTATACGGAGCTTTTCTTATGTCTTAAATTGCATCTTTGCATTTATTTGCCTAATGAGAACAACAAACTCATACATAGAAAACTATGTACAGTCGTACCTTGGAAGTCGAATGGAATCCATTCTGGAAGTCCATTCGACTTCCAAAATGTTCCAAAACCAAAGTGTGGCTTCTGATTGGCTGCAGGAGGCCATGGAAGCCCATTTGGATGTTCAGCATCCAAAAATAATTCACAAACCAGTCACTTTGCTGCGTTCGGGAACCAAAACATTTGGGGACTAAGCTGTAGTACAAAACACAGAAGTTTATAGGTTATGTAGTTAGTGCATATAAAATGAAAGAAGTGTGTGACTTGACTGAGTATGTGATTTCACTGAATGACATATTGGAAGAAAGAGACTACTGTTCTCGTTATAGTTTTGACTATTAAAAAGAGTGAGGCTTTCTCCTACTTCACTCTTAAGAATGCCCTTGTGGGAAGTAATCTGGGGAGTGGAAAATATGCAAAGGAAAAAGTAATTTAACTGAATTGTACATTTCTAAAAATGTAATTAGTAACACAATCAGCTAAGACTGAGTAATTTGATTGGTTTAGTACCCATTCCAAACTTGTGGAATCAGAAATGAAACTTGTGATTTTCATTTTCAGGTGATTATAACGCATGATAAAATGAATGCAGTTGTCATTATTCCCTGCCTCCCCCTATAAAATCTTAAAAGTGGAATGGAAGTTTATACTGTTAAAAGACTTAGACGTATCCTAGTAAAAAAAGTCCACACAAAATTTTGAATGTGCTGTCATACTTGATAATATAGTGACACTCCCCCCCCCCCCATGAGAAATTTCTTTTAGCTGCTGCGGGAGGAGTCTGTTGTATCCAGTCGAGTCTCCTCACTGTTGAAAGACCATGATCCACCATGACTTTGTGAGCTAAAAGGTGGAAGGTGGTATTTTTGCAAGTCCCCCCACCCTTTCCTGCACCCCCATATGCTGCCAGGCTTTTACGAAAAGTCTCACAACCCTCTGGACCAGATTGGAAGGGTACCGGGAGCTACTGAGGGACCCAACAAAAAGTGGTCTCTATCTTTTTAGCTAATAGAAGCCTCCGCTGGATCAAAACACCTTGGAAAGGGACATGATTGGGTGCTGCCAACACTGTTTAAAAGTATCATGGCATTTTCTCCCCCCACCCCGACTTGTTTTTACCAAACAAATATACTTGATCAGTCCAGAATTGGTGTTAGGATAATGACTAGGTCACTAACATTTCCATTTTGCAAACGGAGAACTGAGATTCAGTAACAGGTTTCAAATTCACTGTATGGTCTTGTACCAAGCTTTTGAAGGGCAGCACCATGTTTGCAACACAGTGACTGTTAACGCGTTCTGCCTTCAAATTAGCTTTCTATGCATTTTTCAGGTTTAAACTTTGCAGATAAGAAACATTCACTTGCATATAGTAAAGATAACTGTGACAATACCATGCCCACTTTATATCTTAGCTCTTTTTGGCATATGCTGAATATGTGTTTTTCTAAGTATTTAATGATGCTAAAACACTGCTCTTAGGTTGAACAAACATTATATAACAGTATTGACCTGGGAAATAGGGGGAGAAAAAGCTTATACTGCAGTTTAACTGATAAGCTTTGTACAATAATAGTCCATTTAAGGTATTTTCTGTATGAAAATTGAACGTTTGTCATGTTTGTTTTCTCGGCTGGGTTACTTTCAAAGCTAAATATTTGGCTAGTCTGCTTGATTTAACTGCAGCAGCTGTGAATGATATGCAGTCTATATACTTTTTCAAAAACATAATATTTCACAAAACTAATGTTTAATATTTTGAATTTTGAACAGTAGCATTCTTAACATACTATAATCAAAGTATGTGCATATTTTAGGAGACTTGTACATGCCACATGAAACATAAAGCTTACAATAAACATTAATGGGTTACGCTTATTTACAGTTTCATTATGTGTTTTACCATAGCCCTTCTGCACTAGGGAAATACCTGAATACCTAGTTCTGCTCCACACATTGTTTTAAGTTTTTCATAGTTAGAGAATCTATTATTATGGGGGAAAGTAAGCATTATATTCAGCTATACTTTATAGTTTTCTGACATGTACATTTTCTTAGCTTGAAATCATACTTTTCTACCTCAGGATCCTTTGGGAGGAAGGGTGGAATAGACATTTAATATATAAGTAATGCTGTAAAATGAAAATGAACTAAGCAGCAGAAGTTGCTTATGTAAGTAGTAAAATGCCTGTTTCTAGTTAGATATGATAGCTTAATAAAATTGTCAGCCGAATGTTTGTGTTAGCAGGTGGGCATATACTTACCCAAATGGTGGTCAGATGTGTTCCAGTGGTGAAATGATAAGAGTATCAGTGGCCTAGAATTTTGTTGTTGTTTCTCACCCTTTCCATGTATTGTTTCTTCTCAGTAAGATAAAGCAAGGTCTTTTGCCTAGTTTGGAGGATTTGCTGTTCTATACTATTGCAGAAGGGCAAGAAAAAATACCAGTTCACAAATTCATCACGGTAAGCTTTTTTTGTTTTGTTTTCAATAAACTATATGGTAAATAGCACAGTTTAATACTTTTTTGGTAACTTTTGAAAAGCAGTGCATGGCTCAAGGTTGCTAATGGTCAATTTTATTCTTCATTACATTTATACCTCACCATTCCTTCAAGGAGCTGATGGTAGCAAATATGATGTACCCCTCCTCATTTTATCCTCACAACAACTCAGTGTGTTGATAGGATGGTTATTAAAGATGAACATTCCATACATTTAACTCTCTAAATATGTCCGTCTGTGATATAATCTGCTTACTCTTGTAGTAAAACTGAGGGTACACTGTTATAAATCTTCTAAATGTGTTTATGACAAGGTATTGAAAAACAGAACTACTCTGAATGTGTCTGTCAGCTGTCAATTGCATTGTGTTGGAAAATGAGATCAGATGGTGCTTGATACCAGGGTAGCATATTATCCAAGTCAATGTTTAGAACAGGAAATATTTTTAATGTTCTACTCCTTTACTCTTTTTTTACAGGCCCTGAAATCAACAGGTTTACGTACATCTGATCCAAGACTGAAAGAATGCATGGATATGCTAAGATTGACTCTTCAAACAACATCAGATGGTGTCATGCTTGATAAAGATCTCTTTAAAAAGTAAATACCTATTTATTAATCTAAAACAAAAACTTAAAATTTGCCACATTCACCTTATTGATATGAAAATAGTGTGATGGGAGGGGGGAACTTGAGTGAGGCAAACTAACAATATTCCTAGGAAAATAGTTTGACAAAATTTGCTTTATTTTGCTGGCAGTATAGTGGACATATGTGCTGAAGAATGAAAAGATTTCAAAACACTTGTACCATAATGTTATCGTATTAACATATAACCTTTGTCCCTTGGTGATTGGATCACTATTGGAGCCAAGCTATTAGGGCCACTCCTGCTTGATTACAATTAACATGTCACAATTTTTAAAATTTAATGGCGGCTACAGGAATGTGGACGGATCAGGTCTGTAAAGAGAGCACTTAATGTTCCCCGCCCCTGCAGCACAGTGCTGATGATCTCACCTCAAAGCAACTAGTTCTGGGAGGGGAGCTTCCATAATTTAATAACTATAAATATTTAGACATTTAAACTCTTACTTGGCATGTAATGGAAAAACACTATACTGTCTAGTTACTACTAAGCTCTTGCTTTTGCTCTCGCATGTATGAGTGAGCTTACTTCGGCCTTCACATGTGTACTGTATGATAATGAACATAATTGAGATTTTCACTCATATATATTTTTTCATGTTTCATAGGTGTGTCCAAAGCAATATTGTCTTGCTTACTCAGGCTTTCAGACGAAAGTTTGTCATTCCAGATTTTGTGTCATTTACTTCTCACATTGATGAGCTGTATGAAAATGCTAAAACACAGTCTGGAGGAACGGTAAGTGCTCATATGAAATATTTGTTGTGTTAGTATGTTTTCATGTACTTTTAAGAAAAAACCCTCCTTATTCCGCAGTTGGGCAATACTTTTATTAGGACCAACCAAAAAGTCACAAAAAGTCCTTGCAGCACCAAGGATTCCCTGTCCGACCTGCTTCAGGTCGTGGCGGATTTTCTCCTGGAGATACTTAGTTTGGTTGTCCTAGGGGATTTTAACATCCATGCCGACACGACCTTACAAGGGGCTGCTCGGGACTTCGTGGAAAGCATGGCCTCCATGGGGCTGTCCCTGAATAAGTTTGGCTCAACTCATAGTCATGGACATGCCTTAGACCTGGTGTTCACCTCTAGTGACGTGGGTGATCTGACACTAAGTAAAAGTGAAACAAAAGAAGTGCCATGGTCAGATCACTTCCTGGTGCAACTGGACTTCTCTGCGACCCTTCCCCTCTGCAGGGAGGTGGGACCAATTTGGATGGTCCGCCCCCACCACTTAATGGATCCAAATGGTTTCCAGAGAGTGGTAGGGGATGCTTTATCCCATGTTGATGGCCTTTCAGCTGATTCCCTGGTGCCCGCTGGAATGCGGAGTTAACCAGGGCTATCGACTGTCTGGCTCCGAAGCGCCCTCTCCGATTGCATGGGGCCCGGACAGCCCGTGGTTTTCTTCAGAGCTGAGGGCGATGAAACAATCGCTGAGACGGCTAGAGCGTTGGTGGCAGAAAACTCACTCCGAATTTGACCGAACACAGGTTACAGCTCAATGTCAAGCCTACCAAGTGGCGATAGTGATGGCGAAGAAGACTTTCTTCACCGCCTCTATTGCATCTGCAGAAAATAGTAGCAGGAGACTCTTTCAGGTGGTTTGCAATTTAACGGAACCACCTTTACCACCAGGGCCTTGTAAAGACCCCAAGATCTCCTGCAACGATTTTGCAAAGTTTTTTGCAGATAAAATCACTCATATTTGGAAGGAGCTAGACACCACCGTGGGAGCAGGGCTGGGGCAGGAGAGTGCTAGAGCTCTGTCTGGTCAAGTTGCATGGAATAAATTTCAATCCGTTACCCCCGAGGATGTGGACAGGCTGCTTGGACGTGTGAAACCAACCACCTGTCTCCTCGATCCTTGCCCATCCTGGGTAATAAAAGCAAGCCGGGAAGGGCTGGGCGATGGGCTCTGCGGGGTGGTGAGTGCTTCCCTCTGTGAGGGAACATTCCCAGATCCGCTGAAAGAGGCGGTAATTAAACCGCTTCTTTAAAAAACCATCTTTAGACCTCGCCAGTATGGCCAACTATCGCCCAGTCTCAAATCTTCCATTCTTGGGCAAGGTGATTGAGCGCGTGGTTGCTGAACAACTCCAGGCACGCCTGGAGGATGCGGACCATTTGGATCGGGATTCAGGCCTCATCATGGGACTGAAACTGCCTTGGTCGCGCTGGTTGATGATCTCCGGTGAGCTAGGGACAAAGGTGAGAGTTGTTTCCTAGTTCTGCTGGATCTCTCAGCGGCGTTTGATACCATCGACCATAACATCCTTCTGGACCGTCTAGAGGGGCTGGGAGCTGGGGACACTGTTATAGGGTGGTTTCGCTCCTTCCTCCTGGGCCGTGTTCAGAAAGTGGTGGTGGGGGATGAGTGTTCAGACCCCTGGGCCCTCACTTGTGGGGTGCCTCAGGGTTCCGTCCTCTCCCCCATGCTTTTTAACATCTATATGAAGCCGCTGGGAGAGATCATCAGGGGGTTTGGACTGGGTGTCCATCAATCTGCAGATGATACCCAGCTCTACCTCTCTTTCAAATCAGAACCATTGAAGGCGGTGAAGGTCCTGTGTGAGTGCCTGGAGGCGGTTGGAGGATGGATGGCGGCTAATGGATTGAAGTTGAATCCTGACAAGACAGAAGTACTGTTTTGGGGGGACAGGAGGCGGGCTGGTGTGGAGGACTCCCTGGTCCTGAATGGGGTAACTGTGCCCCTGAAGGACCAGGTGCACAGCCTGGGAGTCATTTTGGACTCACAGCTGTTCATGGAGGCTCAGGTAAATTCTGTATCCAGGGCAGCTGTCTACCAACTAATCCAGAATGCGGCAGCTAGACTGGTGACTGGGGGCGGCCGCCGAGACCACATAACACTGGTCTTGAAAGACCTACATTGGCTCCTAGTATGTTTCCAAGCACAATTCAAAGTGCTGGTGTTGACCTTTAAAGCCCTAAACGGCCTCGGCCCAGTATTCCTGAAGGAGCGTCTCCACCCCCATTGTTCTGCCCGGACGCTGAGGTCCAGCGCCGAGGGCCTTCTGGTGGTTCCTTCATTGCGAGAAGCAAAGCTACAGGGAACCAGGCAGAGGGCCTTCTCAGTAGTGGCGCCCGCCCTGTGGAATGCCCTCCCATCAGATGTCAAAGCGATAAATAACTACTTGACATTCAGAAGACATCTTAAGGCAGCCCTGTTCAGGGAAGTTTTTAATCTGTGATATTTTAGTGTATTTTTTGTTTCTATGGAAGCCGCCCAGAGTGGCTGGGGAAACCCAGCCAGATGGGCGGGGTACAAATAATAAATTATTATTATTATTATTATTATTATTATTATTATTATTAATAATGTGACAAGCTTCTGAGTTTCCCAGAGCTCTTCTGGTGAGTTGTTACACAAAGCAGGGAGTGCAAGCTGGAAAACATTTTGCCTGATAAGAACTCTGGAGAATGCAAAAGCTTGTTGCGTTTTGTGACTAGTATAGATATTTTGGTCCTAATAAAGAGATTGCCCAGCTGGGGTCCCCTCCCCCTTATGGGCCAACCTTTGCTCTTTATGTGCCTTGAAGAATACTTTGAGTAGAGAGTGGCCACTGGAATTCTTGATTTCAGAATCAGTGCAAGATGTGAAATCCTTGTTTCTTTTCAGTTTTATATATTTTTGGTTGTCTTTCTTCATTTAGAAGTATATTTGCTGCCACTTCAAAATGAAAACACAAGATGCTGTAAAAATAGCAGTGATACAAAAAAACAAAACAAAACACCCAAGCAGCAGAAAATCATTTAACAGTTTGTTATGGGCTCCAAGCCAACGGTATTTGTAAGCGGCTTTTGTTGGTTTGGCACAGTAATTGATGGAAACATTATTTTGGCCTGTGGTATACATGTTAATTCAAGTAAGCTCCTGTCAAAGACTGTGTGATTAAACACCCTTGAAAGTTTGTGATCAAAGAACCTTCACTGTACACTTGTTGTTTGGGGGAGTTTGGGTTTGAACTTTGTTTTATTTATCTCTCTAGCATTTTTTTCTTAGTTGTAATTTTCCTCCAAGACATTTGTAGTAATGCAGTGTGATATTCTTAAATTGACATTATTAATCTCATTTTGGATAGGTTGCTGACTATATTCCACAACTGGCTAAATTCAGTCCTGACCTGTGGGCAGTTTCTGTTTGTACAGTTGATGGACAGAGGTAAGGTACAATTCTTAAATATCGTAACTGTCCCAATTTCAGCTATAGGTGATAGAAGCAGTACGCTAACTTTGAGGAAATAAATTTGCATCAAGGTAATTCTGTAAAATCCATGGTGTGTATTATTTATTGCACTAGGTGTAGGGTTTGCTTTTTTATTTATGTTCTTTTCAGTACACTCGCATATTCAGTATAGATTTAGGGTGACATTTCTTTAAACAATGGCTTAGCGCAAATGAACAAATGAGCAGGTTTTTGGAGAGAAGATTTTGGCTGATAAGTGATGGTTTGGGTTTGCATTGTGTCTAAACCTGGGCTTGCAATTTGTATGAAGAAGACAAATCACAAATAGCAAGCAAGAACAACCCTTGATTACAGCTCATGGCTTGTCTGGACTGATGTTTGCTTAGCATGATTTGGCTTAGCATTCTATGTGATCTGGTTTCTAGTTTCTTCCCAATATATAGAAGAATTTTTGGTAGTCATATCAGTAGCAGTTTGCCTAAGCACTTTTCTGAAGTAGTGTTAAGACTTTGCAGTTTTGCTCAGTTTGAGGGTGGGTAGTTATCCAGATTATCTATACCAGGGGTCGGCAACCTAAGGCCCATGGGCCACAAGCGGCCCACAGGGGTCGTTTAACCAGCCCACGAGCTGCCCGCTCAGCGAGTCCCCGCGCGGTGCCGAAAATCGCGTCTGGGCATGCTCAGATGCTGGAAATTGTGTCTGTACAGACGCAGATGTCAAAAATCGTGTCTGCACAGACACAGACACCAGAAATTGTGTCGACGCAGACACCAGAAATCGCAGCCACGCGTGCTCACAGAGCCCACGTAGGGATCTCCGCTGGAATGAACTGGCCCAGGCGAGATAAACCTTGCCAACCCCTGATCTATATAGTAATGCTACTGCATAGCTAGCCTCTAATTAAGGTGAGATTCTTGGCTATTAAAACCAATGAGAGATGTGACTTTGATAGGTTGTGGATTGTACGATTGAAGCTAATATATATATTTAGAATTTATTCTACACCATTTTGGTGTATGTGTTCTGGTTACTAGATTTTTATGCCAGTCTCTTTGAAAGTAATGAGGAAATTGCCTGTTTCTCAGATCCAAGCCAACAGGTTAGAAATCTACAAACAATGAAAATACCGAGGTCTTGACGCATTTTAAGTGTAACACTTCCTCTGAGGACGTGTTGAGAATCAGATAAAGCAGTGTTGAACTAAAATGATATACTTAGTTTAGATTTTGGTTTCATTTTCATTATTATATATCAGATTTTTAACAGTTGTCTCACATACCTTTTAAATCTTTTAATTCAAATACTGGACACACAGCACTTCTCACAGGGAAGTGCAGGAAGCCCCAAATAGTTGTTTTTCTGGCTTGAGGCCAGGTCATAGGATCTAATTCAGGGGAAAGTTTCCAGCCTTTGGAGCTCAGTTTCCTGAGTTAGTCCACAAAAATGAATCTTAGTAAATCTCCCTCGCATGACTAAATAAAAGCTCAGCTCAGTTCACTTCTAGGTGTGTGTCTGGGGGGAAGCTAATCATTGGACTACAACTCCCAGCAACATTAACTATGCTGGCTGAGGCTGATAGGAGTTAAAATCCAACAACATGTGGCAGTCCACTGGTTAACCACCCCTTCTATATATTTATTTATTTCTTGATTTTTTACGCTGCTTGATTGTTAAAAAAGACATACCCTTAAAAAAGACATATACAGTTGAATATTTTAACTGGCAATTTTTGCATATATGTTTTAATTGTTTACCTTTCCCTCCCAGACAAACTAGGATAGTAGTGAAATAATTATAATAATAATAAACCTATATTCCAGCCTGATGCATCATATAAACGGAACAAAAATAATAGAACCTGCTTCAAAAGTCCCTTTCCCTAGGATTATATCTATTTCTCAAACCTAGTGTGACAATTTTTATTTTCCCCTTAAGTTGAAATGCACGATTACTAATACGTTATTTGTCTCTCAGGCATTCTGTTGGAGATACCAAAGTTCCATTTTGTCTTCAGTCCTGTGTGAAGCCTTTGAAGTATGCTATTGCTGTTAATGACCTTGGCACGGACTATGTACACAGATATGTTGGTAAAGAGCCTAGTGGACTAAGATTCAACAAATTGTTCCTCAATGAAGATGGTAAGTGAGCTGAATGTGTATTTGCCACTTCCCAATATTCTATCTTAAAAAAAACAGCGAGGGGTGGCGAAGATGGAGAAGTGGGTACAAGGGAAGAATGAACTGGAGTGCCCCCTCCCTCTGTTTGTTCTATGAAATTGCTTGGGCAGATCTTTTTTTCTGGTTTTAGATATAATTGCAGCTAATGTCATTTTAGGGACGCAGGTGGCGCTGTGGGTAAAACCTCAGTGCCTAGGACTTGCCGATCGTATGGTCGGCGGTTCGAATCCCCGCAGCGGAGTGAGCTCCCGTCTTTCGGTCCCAGCTCCTGCCCACCTAGCAGTTCGAAAGCACCCTTTAATGCAAGTAGATAAATAGGTACCGCTTTATAGCGGGAAGGTAAACGGCGTTTCCATGTGCTGCGCTGATGCTGGCTCGCCAGAGCAGCTTCGTCACGCTGGCCACGTGACCCGGAAGTGTCTCCGGACAGCGCTGGCCCCCGGCCTCTTAAGTGAGATGGGCACACAACCCTAGAGTCGGACACGACTGGCCCGTACAGGCAGGGGTACCTTTACCTTTAATGTCATTTTATGGTTTAAGGAGAGTGAATGAGAAGATGTTGTACATATTCATATGTGCTTGCCAGAGTGCTTGGGTAGCAGACTGTGTAAAACAAAGAAAGCTGAGTGCATACTTTAGCTCGATATTTTCCTGGGAAAATTGTGGTGTTTGCATTGTCCCATATAAGCATTTGGTGTGTTCCATACCAGAGTTGGGTTGTGGGGAAAGGATTGTAGCACCAGGGTGAGAGAAAAGGTTTAAAGAACTTCTCTATCCAGTCCTGTGCTGTGATGATTCTCCCCCCCCCCCCCCGCTTAACCTTTCTCTTCAAATGTGTGGGTTAATCACTCCTGTTCTAGAATTGCGGGCATGATTAATGCCAAGTAAACCCACTGGTTTCTGGGCCAGTCCTATAGTTCATACAGATGCACAACAGGGACCCTTGTGGGACAACTATTACCCTTTGCATATCCTCATCCTGGACCCTGCTATTCCTAGTGACCCCAAAGTGAAGCAGCAGTGTTACCGAAAAACCAAGATTGCATACTTAGGAGTTCACCCATGCAGCTGCATGGTCTGTTGTCATTCATAGGTACTTGTTCATGGTTATGGCTACCAGCATATTTCCAGTCTGTAGATCCAGTATCAAGAAGTAGTGACCATCTTTGAAAGATTCTCCAATCTCATTGAACCTTTTGGCGCTCAAATTCACAAGGCTTTCCCCTCCAGGTCAGGAAAGGGAATACTGTCTTGAAAGAGCAGAGGACAGCATTTCCTCTCTGCCCTATCATGGAGGGGGAGGGACAGAATTAGAGTGCTATGTGAGAGGGCTGTGTGCCTCTGTGCATGCAATCATATGCGTGCAAGTATGAGCGCATGACTGCATGAACAAGAGAAAATGTTTATGTGATGTACATACTTTGGTCATGCTCACCACTGCAGTCCTTGGAAGGGTGGCAGATTGCCAATGTGAATGTGACCTGTAGGCTGGAAAAGATTAGCCGTTGCTGTTGTTGAGTGAAACTCCTTCCTTCCTTCTGATTTATGGTGATAAGATAATGAGGGACATTGTTTGTCAGTCTTCTCTGTTATAGAAAGTAATACTATTGGTAACCTAACATCAGTGGGAGTTGTGCTGTCAGTTTATGTGATATCCTTGGCTATATATGGTCTCCCATGTGCTGTGGTTATAAACACCGCATTGTACCTATGGTGCACTTGGGAATGTTTTGTGTGGAGAAAAGAAATCCTTTATGTGAACATTAGTCTGCCAAATTTCTCCCATGCAGCAGGGCTTTCCTACCTCCTTTCCCGCTGCAAACCCCTAAGACCTCTTCTGGGGGCAGGGGGCCCTTTAGAACAGCATAGGATGTGACATTAGGGTTCTAGGGTGTGGTTGGTGGGGGTTGACTGCTGCTTTGTTGCTCATCAGTTGATAGAGTTAATAAATTGCTCTTAAGTAAAAATCTTTTTTAAAAAATTGCATGTTTTTCTGGGTGATACCTCGCTGTGGCGCCCCACCTGTTCAACCGACTATTGCTTGTACGAACAGAACTTCCCTTTCCCCCCTCCTTTCCCCTGCAATACCCCACATGCTTCCCAAATTTGCTCTGGAGGGTTGGGGCAAATTGGGGAGGGGACAGTTGCACCCTTTGCTATGATGTTGGATCTCGCCCTCTGTGTGGCTTTTTGCATAAGCTGTCACTAAATACGTTGAAAGGTGAAATTACATTCTGGTGACTCATCTAGCTGAGGAATGAAAGACTGGGTTTATTAGTGAAAAACCTGCATACTCCCAGTATCTTTGCTTGGTGAGAGAAGACACCTCTCGGTTGCCATGACACCAAATTAATTTTTAATACAATGATAATTAAGGGATGGCAGTTGAAGACCATGTGATCTTTCTGCCGAGGAATAGATTTCATGTGTTTGTTTATCTGAAAGGAAATGCTCGTAATTTAGAAATACAGTGCACATTTTTGGCTTAAAGCTACTGCTAAAAGATAGATATTTAGTCATAAAATTAGCCTGTCTAGCTCTTTTTGTATTTTAATATAGTTTTATTAGTGTTCACAGATGTCGTACAGACTCTGGAAAGTTCTTAATTTAACAATTAATGTGGAGCATTTAAACAGCTCTGTACATTAAGGATTTGTGCTGGTTTATACTTTGAATAGCGAATATAGGTTTGAAAGACAGAACTTTAATTAAACATCGACAAATACTGATATAGAAAAGTCCCCTTGGTAGTCTGAGATGTAACTGATGCTACTTTTTGTTGAGACATTAAAAAGAAGCTTGGTTTTATTTTGGAGTTGTTTGTTGTAAAGAATGTATATTATGTGAATAAAATAATAAAGGATTTGGAAGGGGGTGGGGGAGAAGAAACTTGGTCCAGAGGTCTGCTGGTTCCATAGGCTGTCTGTTAATTTCCATTTTTGCCCTCTTTGCTCTTTTTGGACCCATCTGTGGGAATCATTAGCCTAGGAGCATAAGTAACTTTGTTCACTTGTAGATGTATTTAGCCTTGAATTCCAGGCCATTAACTTCTTGATGGTGATTACTAAGCTCTTAATACATAAGAACTAGGATACTGTAATGTCCTTGGCACAGTTCCAAGTGTGTGAATATCAGCAGTTGTTTCCACAGGCAGGATGCGCCAACTGTTGTGTCTAAAAGTTACTGCTATGTGCCAACTCAATATTTCATTAGGAGTAGAGCGCATGCACTTTCATTGACTATCCTAAATATAGTCCACTAGTTTTCCTATATCACAGTGTCATCTTAACAGTATGGATAATCATCGCTGAATGTGGAAAACAGCTGAGGTAATTTCACCTCATCATAAGACGTTAAAAAAAAAATACTAACATTTGTTCTAGGACTGTGAACTATTTTTTTTTACCTGTTTTCTCCTTGCATATATTTTGACAGCATATTTTATTGGATACCCTTGCACCACTAAGTCCTGTAGCCAAGATGTTCTGGTTCAGTAACAACTCCCTTTTCTGCATGTAGAATTTATAGCTGAAACATAAATGGGGTGTAGTAAACAGAACAAAACTAATTCAATGTTGAGATTTCCAAATCTGTCTGCGCAAGCATATCAGCTTGCCAGACTGAATTATCTCTCCCAGTACATTCTGGGGGTTCTCCTGCACCCTTCCCACTGAGCTTATTTGGGGGGGGGCAGTGGGGAGCCCTTTGCAGAAGTGGACCTGTACCCTTCCCACTGAGCTTATTTGGGGGGGGCAGTGGGGAGCCCTTTGCAGAAGTGGATGTACTAGAACAGGGTTCATTAGGTGAATAAAGCCCCATGTTAATAAGTTTGTATATGATAATCAATTTTTTAAAAAAAGTTTGCTGCGTTTAGTTTAATTGAAAACTTATATTTCTATTGTTACTCAGAGTAGAGTTAACTTCTTTTTAGATGACGTGAATGCATGTGCCATTATCTCTGGCATGCAAGACCTGTCTATTTCATTTCATTATTCTGGTTTGGAATTTAGTCCACTTAAGCAGTAGGGAATCCTGACTACATGTGGAAAGTTGGTTGATGGAGAAGAGAATAGATTGTGCTGGTTTTCACACACGTTTTGTTAATTTAATTCCTTGGGTAGTGAATGTACATGACTGAATAACTTTTGTTTTGCAGACAAACCTCACAATCCTATGGTGAATGCTGGAGCAATTGTGATCACTTCCTTGATCAAGGTAAAATGTTTACACAAATTTTCTGAACTGCATTATTAACATTTTTTGTGGAAAGCTATGTTGTGCAATGTTAGATATTGCACGGACAATGAAAATTTTAATTTGAATTGCAGTTTGTAGTCCACACAAGCATGCGGGCAAATATGCAATAATATTTGAATCTAGAGGGGTATGTGTGAAAGTAACTGTTTTCCTTGTTAGTTTTCTGAAACTAAACCCTACCCTGTATGTTCAAAAACCAGTTCTGAGGTATGGTACGAAATAATTTTAAGGGGAAATGCTCCTGGTGTGTTATTTCTCTCTTCTCCCTCCTCCTTTAAATTTGCTGGATTCCAAACTGTTGTTTGAAATAGGTTGGGTTGAAGATGGGCTCCTACTTTTTTCAGAGTAACACATGCTTCTCTAGATTTGTGGCCTGAATTATATTAAAATGGAAGGAATATTAGATAAGCATAACACATTCTACTTGAGATTTTATGGATTCTGTGAAACATGCAACTCATTTTAAAGTCTGTTAAATGAGAACTTGTACATCAATTTTAATATACAGTTTAAATTGTTTCTTACGTATTTTAGCATTTGTTGCAGTGATGCTCTTCTAGAGGATTTAAAACAAAAATTGTTTCTACATCAAGTGTATATTTTGAATGACAGAATTGTTCATTATATTTACAAGTATTAACATACTTTGGGTGTTTACATCATTAATATGCCTTAATTGCTCATTTAGTGTGATGAGATATCTGTAAGAATTAAAAACTTATACTGGAAGCAGTGGCTCTCTAGAAATAAGTGAAAGCTAATCAACATTTCACTCCCCTAGTAGCCTTAAAAATGGACAACCTATGCTGTTGATTACATCTTAACATCCATTAATTTGTTTTCAGACTTTTAGATACGAGAGGCTACTTCAGTCTTGGCTCATGATTTTCTGCTTTTCGTTATATTGAATAAAATAAAATAAAATCCTGCTTAAAACATTTATCTTTAATAGCTATAGGTGAAGGAAAATGGCCTTAAGTATGACAGGTAAATTTATTCATGTTTAACTTTTCTCTGTAGGTTTAAATAACTTTGAAATTCATTTTGACAGTGGGTTAGAATAAGCAATATACAATACATCAAATACTTGACTGTAATTATTGCCACAGTACAGCCTGTTACAAAGTACTGTAGGGTAAAATCCAAAGTGCAAACTTTCCTGGAAATAAGTTCCACTGTAATTAGTCTAAAATGTGCTTTTCTATCACAACAGTGTAGGTTTCAGGCTGTTGTAATATTCTGCAGTTTTAGTTTTTACTGCATGCAATCGTGGTATCATGACAAGAACACTATAGCAACTTTTGTAGCCAGTACTGGATTGCATTGAAACTTTGCATGTAGTATACTTGCATGTCCAGCAGACATAAATCACCATATTGCACCATCTGTTTAAAGTGATTGTAAGACATTTTTTGTGATACATCTACTGGGAAGCTATTTTGTAAAAACTGAGTGACTATGAAAACTTAGGAATCAGCACTGGGTTTTTAATACTTGGTTTTAATTTAAAAATATTTTCGCTATCATTCTGAGTTAATTGTAAGCTCACACTTAGTAACATTCACAACCACAGGCTAATGGTATGTTTGCTTGGAAATAAGCCTTGCTGTCTCCAATGAGTCCTACTTCTAATGACTATGTATTGAATTAGAGTAGCTTCATACATGAATTTGGAGCATTTGTTAGCTCAAGATCATAGAATACTAAAATTTCTGTGCTTGGTCTAGTACAGAGTGGCAAGTCAAATGGCTGTTTAAAGCTACAATCCAAAGATGTAATCTGTTTTGTTGAAGAGGGTGAAAAACCTTGGGAATTGATTGATTGCGTATCTTAAATGTGTACCTTATTACATGTTGTTTTTCACAACTGTATCTGCAATAGGGCAATAGTTCTAACTGGTTAGCATATTTTGTTTACTACTGCCTTTCATGATGCCTTTCTAAACCTACTGCCATTTGAAACCATTAAAACATAACACATATAGTGGCAAGACAATGCTGAGTTGTACCAAAGTCCTTTCCTGTATATAAGGAAAGTTATAGAAGCTCCTTTAGCTTGAGTGGTTAAAGCATATTAGTCACTGACTCCTAAAGTATGGTACATAAGAGAAAGTAAAGTTATTTTCTAGAGCAGTCAATGGCCACCACTGATAGAACATTAAGCCATGATTTTAAGGGTCTGGGTTCAAAGAGTGCAACAAGCCAGGCGTTGACTTACTTTGGCTGTGATGTGGTAGCTGCGGGAGTTGGATAGGACCATTGCAGGAAGTGTTGGAGCACTAGCAAGCTAACATAAAGCCATAGTTTGTTTTAAACTATGGTTTGATGTCGTGTACAAATTGGGCCAGTGATAAACATCTCAATTAAAATTAAACTCACTTTGTACAGTACTTAGATGCAGCTGTATTGAGTGTGCAGTAAAGATGTGCCGGGTTTTTGTTGGCCACTCCTGGGGAGATTGGTGGGCTAAATAGATCTCAGATATGGCCTAAGAAAGCCGTTCTTAGTGACTAAGGTTTCTTGTTCTTGCGCATACTCTGGTCTGTTGCTTCTCAAAGTGCTACTATACAGTTTTGGATCTTGCATAGTGGCAGCCATATGTCAGGAGCTGTGCATAAAAGCCTTACTGAATGAGAGATGCTTGCTATGTCAACCTGCTGAATAATAGTGTATTGACAGCTACAAATCTGTGATGTAGGACATAGGTGACTGATCGGCATTAGAATTCGAAAGATTTTAATTCTCATGCAACATACCGCATGACCACTGTTAAGAGAGAGAGGTCATCTAGAGAGGTCAAATGAATAAAAGCCTCAGTGTAACAAATCTTAAGAACTGGTGCTCTGTGGGAATACAAAATAGTTATAATCATATACGTAGGTGAGTGGAGAATTCAATAACAATGATCGCTCCTTTTCACCCATTTTCTAGTGTGCACCACCATAACATGAGGTGAATTCTTCCCTTGGTCAGACCTTGCAGTTCTTACTATGGTTGAAATTTATACATACACGTTACAATTTTACAGTTTGGTGTTACTACCTTTCCCTGCCCCCTGGCAAGTGCATAATTTAATTAATGAAAGCCATTCTCTTTTCCTAAATTCTAAATACAAAAATCCCCTTATGTGGGAATCCCAAGCTCTAGTTAAATGATACACGAGTCTTAAATAAACTGCTGTATCTGAACGTCTTTGCAGTTTCTAGATTTACAGTTTGAAACAGTATTTGTAATTATTACTTTTAGGTGTAGTTAATAAGCTTAGCAATTGGAGGTAAGCCCTAATTGCCAGCCATCAACCCCTCAGAAAACATGGTTTTTCATTATTGAAATATTTGTCCTAATGCTTATAGTGGTCACTTTTTCAGTTAATGTTTGATAAGTTTTGCAGTGTCCATTGCAATCCAGAATAAACTTGCAGAAAATAGACTAAGTTGGTTTATATAGCCAGCGGACCCTTTTTGTTTAATTTTTTATATAGAGACAGTGAAAGAATCGGGATAGCTAATAGAACTGATTTCAAAGTATGTTTTGGAGAGAAAATATTCTTCAAGGTTTTTTTGCATTCACTTAGAGGAAACTCTTTAGAAATTCAGTATCAGAACTGATAATGGATACTGCTTGTCAATGGACGAGCTCCATCAATGGAAGGATTCCAACAATCTTATCTAAAAATGAGGAGAAGGAAAACCACTTATAAATCATTTTTTTCAGCTTCAGCTATGAAATAATAAATGCAGTCATGAGAGCTAACAAAGTAATACCTGGAATAGACCCATTGAAATAAGTGGAGTTAAGTAATGTTTGTGTGGGCATATTCCTAGTGATCAAACTGACTAGGGCAACCTAAGTCTCAGATTGGAGCCCATTTACTTATGAAAATGGTGGAGAACTGAACTAACCTCTATCTGCATAGAAGTTGTACTAGATGTAATGAAAGCTAGCAGTTCTTGCAGGCTCATCCCTATAAATGTTATATGACAACTCTGCTCTTCATACCCTATAGCTTCTGAATATATTCAGCCTTTTGTTCTGTGTTTCAGCTGATTACTCAGTTTAGTAATCCTGCAGCTAAATGGATATATGTACAGAAACAGCTTTATTTCTTTAAACATAGATCACATTTCCCTTTCCCTCCCTCCTGCTTACTCAGACATGATACTTGTCTTTTCCTATAGGTTCTTCAAAATTTTATATATATCTGAAAAAATATTAATAGTAACTTGCTTAGTTTTCCAATGCATGGTCTGTTGTTTATGAAAATATTAATTAATACAACACTTCTGCTGTTTGAGGTTGTCTCTTTCATCTTGACAATCCTTTATTCCAGTTTTATAGAAGTAGTCCCACTGAGTGAATTGACCAAGGCTCCCCAGTATGTCCATTTCTGAGGTGAGACCTACTTAATCCTGGGTCTCTTAGATTCCAATTCAAGCTAGGCTAGAAGTGTTGGTCAGATGTAAAACACAACCAAAGCAAAAGATTATTAAACAATATGGTCTATTTGTGTTCGAAGGTTTAAATGTAATTTGTAAGCAACAATTACAAATTGAGTTTACATATTGAAATTCTAGCCATAAATATAATACTAGTCATAAATATAATACAAGAATTGATTTTGTTTGTGTTTCGATATGCTCTCAAATCATTCAGTCAAGCCCTGATCATAGGCTAGATCCAGAAAAAGTAATATTTTGAGCAGACCCTTTGAAATCAGTAGGACAAATTATCTGTGACTTCCAATTTGCACACTGAAAGTTCTCTTCTGTGCCACTGTTTGGGAAAACTGTATGCATATGGTGTTGATTTTGCTGATAGTTATTTTCCTGACATCGAACTTATGTTGCAGTTTTGGCACATACTGGGTTTCACGCAACTCCAGTGAAATGTGGAGCATGCGGTTTATAGATATTTATTTGAATAATTCTGGAACTTTGAATCAGGATATCTTAAGTATTCTGACACCCCCCCCCCAAAAAAAAATCTGTTCTGGGGGATTCTTTCAACCCTGGGGATGTTGCAGAGGGAGGTGGGGTACGTTCTGTTGCAGAGGTGCTATTCCTTGCAAGTACATAGTTGCATAATCAGCCTTTGGAGGAAGAACCACATAAGCTTGCATAATACAAGTCAAGTAACAGTATTAAGCACAGAATTAAACATGGTGAGGTACTACCTCAAAACTGAGAGCTATAAGAAAAATCTAAGTATTGCTGAGATCCTATTGCATGCTGATGCAATTATAATATAAATAAATAAAATGAGAGCCTATCCTCTAATTTAATATGGATATGTAAACGTTCTTTTAGAAACTTGCATGAATGGTGTGTCATTGGATTGTCTCAGTCTAAAACTACTTTGTGTTCATAGACGTTCATTGTATATACACAAAAGTGTGCATATACACATAAATATACATTCAAGCATGCACACTGCAAGTGTGTATATGTATATATTATGTTTGTGAAGTTATTGCATGATACGTTTGTAGACAGATGAACTGCTTGTAAAACTTCATATATAAAAAACTTGAGACTCCACAAAGTGGAAAATTAGACTGAAGTCAAAATAAAATTTGGAGAGAACAAAGAACTGCTCTGTGTTCCATCTTAAAGTTGCCGGGGGAAATATTTTCACAATTTCCAGGGGGAAAAACAACTCTCAAATATTTGGTGCCTCATTTCTGTTTGACTTTACTTACAACTTTTGCCTCCTTTAATCTGTAAAAGAAATGGGAAAAACTGGCGGTGATAAGAACCTGCATTAAGAGTCCCATTTTAACGAATAGTTCATGCAGTACAAGCTAAATCCAAGTTTAGGGTTTTGCTTTTTAAAGATGCTTACTTTTTAATCAATGTGCTTAAACTGGTATCTAGAAGGTGCTGTGAAAGAGTGTTTTTTGTGTGTGTCAGGGTTTTGTGGTTTTTTTTGGAGCTAAAGGCAGGGAAACCCTGAATTTGATAAATGCTGAAATAAGTTTGCTCAGACACCATTGTTTGCTATGTTTACTCTGCTAATAATATCAAACATATGAAGATGCTCCTTTGTTTTTTTGCAGTTAAGGTCGGGTGCGGGGAGAGAACCAATCCTTTCTGTACTTTTGGCATTAAGCATCTTTCTCCTTACCCTGTAATACGGGGGAGAAATGCAAAACTTGTTTCAGTTTTTAACTGCCTTAACCTTAACGACAATGACCAGTACGGCATCCCGTAACTAATGCTGACCCACTTTCCCAAAGCAACATTCACTGTGCATTTAAAAGGTTTTTGTGGTTTAAATGTTGTTACATATTTTACAGCATTAGGATCTATGGAATATTTTGACAACTGCAACAGTTCAATGAAGTTGGTAATTTCTTCTTTTAATTATTTTTTCATTGAACAGATTTGGAGTTACACTTTTTTAAAAGCTTGTTTTTCTAATGCCTTTCAACACAATGCTTAACCTTTTTAGCGTATTTCTTAAATAGTCATTGACTATGGGTAGCAGTATTTTTACTTTATTGGTGCATAACTTTTGACACAACAGTGTGGTATTCTTTCAGCTGGTGATCATACGTGTATGACTGCACATCACTAGATGAGCTGGTGCGTGTGGCTTCACAGATTATCTGCAACACCCTAATCCACTTGTAGAATGGGAAATGAGGCTGGCTTTATGCATTTCATGAGTAGAATTCTGGTACATACAGGATTCAGGTTTTTTTTTCTTTCCCCTATATTAAACATAGTGCAAGTAATGTTTTTTGGATTGATTTGAGGTAGTGCTTTTAGATAACAGAACTAAATAACATATTAACCCGATGTTTCTGAGGCATTAAGTAATGCCTATTAATTTGTGACAGTCTGTTTTTAAAATTTATTAAGTATATTTATAATAATAAAATAAACTTATGCAATATGCATCCATCCATCCTGAATGCTTAACAATAGATTCCCAGCCACATTTAGTTCTGGAGACGGTCTGTTGGTAAAATGGTATTCACAACAAATCTCTTAGAAATTGCCTGTCAAGTTAGTCCTTTGAACACACAGATACAGTTGCTAGACTGTTGTTCAAGATAAGGACAATGCTCCTTTATCCTATACCACTGCATTCCCGTCAAATATGGTAAATCACCCTTATTTAAAATACCCTACCTCCATAGTGGTTTATAGCTGTGTTTCCATAGTGTTTATTTTTTAAATTTTGAGCTGGCAATCGGGGATATTCTTGAAAAAGGCAGCACAGTTAAAAAAACCAGTTTTGTTTTTTTGACAAAAGGAAATACCCATTTTAAATATCCACATATCAAGTATCTGTAGCAAGAACTTGATTCTGTGGCCACAACCCAGAGTAGAGTGAATGGAGATCTGTACAGAGAGGCTTTCCCTTTTGGGGTAGCAAGTTCTCTTTGTCCCCAATATAATTTACGCAGAGTAACAGCTTGGGCCAGGGCTCCTAGATATATACACCCAGGCATTGATGATTGCAGGCTTTACATTTGCTATATCATATAGCAAGCATGAAAACCTAACAGTGTCAATTGTAGAGTTGCCTTTATATAGTTCCCTGAGTTTCTAAGCAAGGGTATAATGCTGAAATAGAGGCTGTGTCAAGGTAGAGGGAGAGAAGCATAAGGATTGTGCTCTGCCCTTTTGAGTCCCACTGATGCTTAACTGGACATTTTAACATGTTTGCCAGTTAATAAAATCCAGGAATCTTTAGAACTACATTTGGACAGTATATCTGCTACTGCAATTTCTGTTATACTGGAAGATGTTTACCTATAAAACTTTGGAATTAATGGCTGGGGTGTAAAGATGCTTATGCATGTACCCAGGATTTCCCATGTGTGCATCAGGGCATCCTTGATACTTTCCCCAATTGCTGTTTGTGCTGTTTTGGAGTCATTTCCTAAGTTTTGACAGCAGCTTAACAAGTGGCGGAAGGGATGCACAAATGGAAGTTCCCAACAGGGCTCTTTGGTTATTGGTAGACTTTTTCATGCAGTTGCCCTTATAGCAGTGGTAACACTCATCTTCTACTCAATAGTTTACGTACAACCGTCACTGGCCCCTAAATAAAATAGCACTGAACATTCTAGTATCCAGCATAATGTAAAATAAAGTCTTGGACTACAAGAATGGAACGTTAATGTATCCACTGATTACAATAAACTATAAGTGAATTTCAAAGGCACTAATTCATAATTGAGTAGAGCACTTAAAATAAAGCTAGCCTTATTCAGTGTTCATCTCTGTTTCCTCACCTTAGTAATTTTCAAAAATTGAAACTTTCTGTAGTGTTCTTAAGTTTGATATAAACAATTTAGTAATCTAACTTTAGGTATTTAGACTAATAAATAAAACAATAGTTTAATATTAAATATTTAAGTAGTTATAGATTATTATGAATTATTTTCTTTAAACTAAGTTAAATTAGAATTAAAACTTCTCTTGTATTAACAAACTTTGTAAATATGTCTTCTTTCCTTTCAGCAAGGAGCAAATAATGCTGAGAAATTTGACTATGTAAGTGAACCATCAAACCTTTTAAAAATTATTTCCCATAGTTGAGTTTGAAACTGCAGGGTAAGATTTTATTTTTGTATTTGCTTCCCCCCCTTCATTTCTGATCTGGGAACTGGCATTCAAAGTCTAATTTAAACAAAAGAAAAGAAAAGCCATAATCTTGCTCCTGTAGAATGAACTTGGGTTCTGAAACACACCAAGCTATGATAAACTTTTCATAGTTGGTGCTTTTGAGAATCAGTTTCTTTCCTTTTTGTATTATTTTCCATTTCTGAAAGTCTACATTGCTGCTGAAGAAGAAACTTCAGTTTCAAAACAAGCCAAACGTCAATAAACTGTAATAGTTGGCTGTCAGGGAACTGCCATCGGCTCAGGGGCGAGAGGGGAAAAGCCGAATGGATTACAGAGAGCCCCCAAAGATTGTGGGAAGCAGCACTTCCTCAGCAGAGGAAGGAAGCCACGCCTCTAGTGGGGAGGAGATGCAGGGCTCGGAGGAGGCAAGGCGATGCCAGGACACCTTGCCTGAGCAAAGCGGGGAGGAGGGAGGTCCTCCTTTACCCAAGCCGTCCTTGCGCAGTAGGCTTCCAAGCAGAGAGGGGAGGCGCAGACTGGGGGTCGAGAAACTACTCTGCTGGGAAAGATTTAAGCACCGCCCACTCAGATTCTGCCAGTGAATGAGCAAGACACGGAATAGAAGCTCTCTGCAATCTAAAGGTTTTTACCACCAATAAGAAAGCTTTAGAACAGACTATTGAGGCATATTGCCTGATTGCTCTTGAGCAACCAACTGATACCTCTAACACTGGCGAAAACAGCAAAAACATTGAAACACCTAAGTATTGTTTGTGCAGCTTAACAGCCCAGTTCTCACAAAATGCTAAGCCATTGTTCAGCATTATAGGGACAGTCCTTGGAGGCACACATTGCCCTTTCACCTTTCAGTCCAAGGAGGAAATGGAAGCTTTTGTTTCCTGGTTTAAAATAACCACAGTTTACATCTAAACTGGACCAAAACTGTAGTTACTTTACACTATGGTTTATTGAAATAAGCCAGATAATAAACCCTACTTTGATCATGTCTTGTTTCATTAAACAGTCAGCTAAATTAATCTGAGTCCCTCAATGGGACATGACATAATAAACTGGCTTCCTCTAGACCACAGAAATGGAAGCTCCCAATCTCATGGCTGTGCTGAAGGAGGAGTGGAAGTGCATAAACCTAAGGCTTGTTCTCGTGATGCAAAACCAAGGTTTCATATTTCATCTGAACCAGGCCAATGAATGTTGAGTCCTAGGCGTATGGGGATATGTTACTGCACATTCTGAAAACATTGTGATGCTTCTTTAATAGGTAATGCAGTTCATGAATAAGATGGCTGGAAATGAATACGTTGGGTTCAGTAATGCCACGTAAGTATGTTTTTTAGTTTTAAAAATTTCCTCTTTACCCAGTTTCTTCTTGCGTCTATACTTAGTTCTGCTACCGCAAGTTAGGTAGTAAGTATGTTGGAACCTCGGTTTTCGAACGTAATCCGTTCCGGAAGACCGTTCAACTTCCGAAACGTTCAAAAACCGAGTCAAAATGGGCAGTCGGCAATTTCAATGGAGAAAATCAGAAAACCCTCGGTGGAAACTGTTCAATTTCCAAGGCATGTTCGAAAATGAAAGCAATTACTTCCAGGTTTTCAGTGTTCGAAAACTGAAATGTTCGGCTTCGGAGACCCTCGAAAACCGAGGTTCCACTGTAGTTCAAACAAGTGTTGGTTTATTCAAATGGAGCATTATTTATGCTTGTCTTCACCAAACATTCCCTTTTCTGAGTCCTGTAGCACTTAAGGAAAAGGAGATGTGATTCCTGCAAAGGCTCAGGGAGGCAATTTCTCCTTTATAAGTTTGGCTTTTGGGGAAAGCACCAGCAGTGCCTCACTACTGTTGCCGCCTCCAAAACTCCACTTCTTCCAAGCTCTGTTTTCTTTTTTGGGGGGGGGGGCAGGAACAGGGCATGCTAAACTGCAGTAGAAAAACTAGTTCTCTCCATATTATTGTGGAGGGAAATATGTGGTTTTTCAACTGCAGAGTTGGGTGGACGGTTCCCTCTGCAATAACTGAGCAGAAAAGGAAAGAGACCACCACCACCCCTTTTCTCCATGAGAAAGGCAGGCAGTACTGTTCCTTTTTCCATCCAGTTCTGCTGGATGCAGTGGCTGGTGTTTTTTCTCAGCAGCTCAATGTGCCAGGAGGGAAAGCATTTTTGAGGGTGAAAGGAGAAAGAGTTTTTGCCACGAGCAGGACATTTTGCGAAAGCACAGGGCACTGGACAGCAAAAGGACGTTGCCACTAGCAAATAAGATTATGAAATCCTGATTAAAATACGCTCAGGATGCTTGGGGGGAAAAAAGGACATTCTAAAATTCAATTGCTTCATTGCCTTCGTTTCAGCCAACAAAAGTCAACCAGAATAAACAGATCTTAAAAGCTGCTGAAAGATGTTTTGGCATTGGAGCATCTTCTACAGAAAGAGCTGGATTGCTGTAGTTCAGCCGTCCCTGAGTGAATGCTTCTCTATGTCTTTTGCAGTCTATACTTGACTCATGATGTTATGTGGTCTGGCTCAAGGAACAGTCTGCTTTGGAGATGCTCAAACCAAACTGTTAATAGCTTTGTAAAAGTTATGGAGGGAGGTAGCACCTTGAACTGTTTTTCAAAAGCAATATGAAGCCAGTGCAGATTCTAGAGTGCTGGTAGAATTGGCATCCATTGATGGCTTGCCAGGAAGCAGCCTGCTGTACCAGTTAAAGCCTGGCCTAGCTTCAAAGTTCATAGAAAGGTGCATGATCAGAGTTGGAAAGGAACACGAGGGCTATTTAGTCCAACCCTTCAATGCTGGAATCTTTTGCCCAACATGGGACTCAAACCCACAACCCTGAGATTAAGAGTCTCATGCTGTACCCACTGAGCTACATTATATGGGAACTGCAGGTTGCCACTCCCTTGCTCATCCAATATATGCAATCAGTGGCGTAGCGTGGGTTGTCAGCACCCGGGGCAAGGCAAGTAATTTGCGCCCCCTAACCTGTGGATTTGCGCCCCCTAACCCGTGGATTTGCGCCCCCTAACCCTAACCCCCAGATGTTGCGCCCAGTGCGGCTGGCCCCCCTGCACCCCCACGCTACGCCACTGTATGCAATGAAACATGTATAGGTTTGCACTGACCGTATTTTACGACCCTTCCTAGTTTCCTTATTTAATAATTTGCAGTTTTACTGAAAATTTATTCAAATTGGACAATGGAGAAATGCTCAATAGGCAGCCTTTGTTGTTGTTTTGGCCAGTAATGCCCTATGACACTAATTTGTTTTTAAACTAAGTTTAAACTAAGCTTGTGTCTTGCTAAAGCTGTAGATTGGGTAGCTGACATTTTTTGGGCCAGTGGACAGGCACATTTGGATTTAAAAAAAAAAAAATTCTGGGGGCTGCCACATCCAAAAGAAAAGAAAAAAAAAGACAGGACCACAAAAAGGCACAGGCATGCTCCCCCTCCTCCCCATCAGTGGAAAAAAGTTGTGTACACCAACCATCACTATGCTCAGTGTGGCTTTTTAAGGGATTAAAGACAAAGACCTTTTGCAGACACCACGGGAGAGGCACCCATGAGTCGGCAACCATTGATGTAGCCACTTAAGCCTCTCTCTTAAAGAAGGTAGCAGAACTATCAACATTAACAAAATGTCATCAGTATACAGAAATTAATTCTGTCTTGCTAAATGAATATTATGGTGTTTTAAAAAAAGTTGTATCCTAGTCAGAAGCTTTCAGTACTGTTAATAAGTGTCCTGATCTTAAGGTGCATTTTCATATTTCCTCACACTAGGTTCCAGTCTGAAAGAGAGAGTGGAGATCGCAACTTTGCAATAGGTTACTATCTGAAAGAGAAAAAGGTATGTTGGAGGATTACATAACCACCAGTTTCTTCACTTTTCAGGCCATGTACTAAGCAAACTACCACAGAACAGCCTTTCACATCCAGTCAAACCTCAGTTGTCAAACGTAATCTGTTCCTTGACTTCCAAAATGTTCGACAACCGTGGATCAAAGTTCAGTCGGCAAAGTCAATGGAGGAAAAAAGAAATAAATAACTCCCCGGAAGCCATTCAGCTTCCAAAAATTGTTCGAAAACAGGAGCAGTTACTTCCAGGTTTTTGGTGTTTGGGAGCCAAAACGGAGGTGTTTGGGAGCCAAGGTGTGACTATATGCATAATATGTATAGGATATAATGGTGATTCACCAAAGGGTGCATGCAAGGTAAAGCAGCAGTTTCTGCTGTCTGGAAGCACACTTAACGGACTTGTTTATTTGTATGCCACTTTTCCACAAGATGGTGTCCAAAGTGGCTCTTGCATATCTGATAAACAGCAATAAATATAAGTCACTTGCACTTCCGCATTCTTGTCAGATGTACCTATTCCTCTACAAATATGAAGTCACAAACAGCCTGTTCTGTCAGCAAAAACTATCTCTAATTGGCTTTTGGCTGTGATGTCATGATACCACCTCCATATCTGTGAAACCTCATGGCCTAGCTTGTGTACTAAAATCCTCTGCTATTTTTTCTAGTGTTTTCCAGAAGGCACAGATATGGTTGGCATATTGGACTTCTACTTCCAGGTAATTATCTGAACTTCATGTCTATAATCCTGAAAGGGAAATGTAAAAAGCTACAGAAATAATTGGGCAAGTGTAACGTTGACAAAAATCTCAAAACTGGGGTCAACAGTTAACTATACTGCAATACTTAACTAACTTACTTTTGCATATTTCATAAAGACAATAAAAATGCTGTACCCCAATATCAGATGCTATCAAACTATCTTTAAATTGTTGTTGTAGCTTTAATCTATGGAAGTTAGAGTAAGTTATCTTAGCAGTGGATTCCTATTACAGTGGTATCTCAGGTTACAAACAGCCTAGCCAACGAACTTTTTGGATTATGAACACTTCAGAACCGGAAATGAGTGTTCTGGTTTGCGTATTATTTTTTTGATTGTGAACGTACTCTGGGTGTGCACTTCTGTTTTGTTGGCACAGCCTTCCCTTGCTCAGCGCAGCAGCAGCAGAGGGACCCAGTGTTTTCTCCCCACAATGCATGCCAGGCCCACGCTCCCTCGCCCGGTCCCTCGGCGTCCTCTGCTCTCCCAGACTCGAGAGGTGCACCTCCTACCGTCTGGCGCAAAGCACCAGCTCAAGAGCAAATGGTGGCAAATGAGGGAGCCGCCTGCAGCCCAGAGCAGTGTGCCACAAGCCCTGTGCTTTGCCTACTGCTTCCTCTGGATCGTCCTGGTTGCCATAGCCGGACTCCCCATTCCTTCCGGTTCCATCCTGCCTCCTTCCCAGAGCGGGGCGGGCTCAGCAACGCAGGCGGGCAGCTGGAGCCAGGGAGCCCAAAGAGCCATGCACCTGCCATTCCGTTTTCCTGCAGTCGCCGCTTCCACAACAGAGGGACCCAGAAGCGGAGAGGGGGGGTCGCTGCAGCATCATCCCGTGGAAGCGCCGACTGCAGACAAATTGAATGGAAGGCGCACAGCTCTTTGGCTTTCCTCCCTAATCTGCTGACAGCTCGTTCCATAAGCTGCAGTCTATAGCTGGATCTAGTTTTTGTAAGGCAGTCTTTTAATCTGTTTACTTACGCAGTATACCACTTGTGTGTGTCAAAGTTTGTAACTGTTCCTTCTCTCACTCCCCACCTTTCTTAAGCTGTGTTCCATAGAAGTGACTTGCGAATCGGCCAGTGTAATGGCAGCAACATTGGCTAATGGAGGGTTTTGCCCAATCACTGGCGAGAGGGTACTGAGCCCAGAAGCCGTTCGGAACACTCTAAGTTTAATGCACTCCTGTGGCATGTATGACTTCTCAGGACAGTTTGCCTTCCACGTAAGTAGCATTTTCAAACTAGCATTTAGTAGACACGCCAATAGGAAACATTTAGGCTAAGTGGTATCATTCACTCTCTAAAGTAGCAATTTTAAGCATTTACTTAATGTTATTTTATCTAAAATGTTTATATGCTGCCTTCCATCAAAACTGATTCAGTTCATAACAATATAAAGTGGCAAGACACAAAGTTGAAAATACAACTCAATAAAACAAAGCTAACGGTAAAAGCTGTAGTTCAAATAGCAAATAAATAAATAAATAACCCAGCAGAACGTTATTAAAATAAATAAAATAAGTAGGTGAGAACAAAAGATTTAGCGAAATTGACACCAAGCAAACATCCATGGGGAGGTCATTACATACCTGGTTGGCAGCTGCTTCCCTTCTGATGGCAGCCGCACTCTGACAAGGGCGTTGGAATTAAGAGTATGGGGACACTGATACTGAATCTCAAACTGTTTAGGACTTTGCCTGTTTGTTTCAGGGTCCAATTCTTTCATGAAATTCTTTTAAAAGCAGGTGTGATCGTGGTCTTAATGAACTGTTCTGGTTGATGTTCTGAATTGAAGCTTCCAGTCAGTCTTCGGAGACTGTTTCACATGTAACAACACACCGCAGTAGCTCAACCAGGAGATTATGGCAGCCTAGGTCACCATAGTAATACTGTCCCTATCCAGCAGTGGTCACAGCTGCAGCTAGTCAAAGGCACTTCGTCTTTTGGAGGCCCAAGTTGTGTCTGTGATAATGGCAAACTCCGAGCTTACCTGTATGAGTGCACCAACTAAATAATACCTGGGACACGAGTTGACACCAATAAGTCAATCCTGAAAAGCTGTCTTTAGGACTACTTCAGTTATGGATGGCCACCAAACATTTAAATTCTGATATCTTTTAAGTCCTTAATTTTTAAATATATTTTAAATCCTTCAATGTAAGCCTTCCTGTTGTTCCTTTTAATCTAGGTTGGTCTTCCTGCAAAATCCGGGGTTGCTGGTGGCATTCTGCTGGTTGTTCCCAATGTTATGGGCATGATGTGCTGGTCCCCTCCTCTGGACAAGATGGGCAACAGCGTTAAGGGGATACACTTTTGTCACGTAAGCAGCATGCCTTCTCACTTGCATATTTTCTTTGGTTTGCATCAGAATTTTATTAGACTTTCCGTTTTCATGCCCACCTCTAATTTCGTCATAATCTAACAGATGGGCAGGCAAAGCTGTACTTGCTCTGCAGAATTGGTTTTTGCAAGTGCTTGGAAAATGTCATCTGGAAAAACCTTTTTCAGATTCCAGCATGAATGGTGGTTCATGTTAGGGCTGAGCTAGATACTAAGGCATGTACATTATTTCAATGTGAAAGAAGATCTTCAGGGCTCCCAGATGTTTGCCAGAGCCACACCCGTCTCATCCGGCTAGTTACTGTTTGTTCCTTGCCCCATTTGGCTGCAATTTGCATGGTATTTTGAGAAAATAGCCAGCTGTCTTCTGAATAATAGAGCTCCAAAAAGCAGCTGGTCAGTGTTATATCATGATGTCACTGAGGCTACCTGTTAAACAAAAATGATGCTAAATCTGCAGCTTTAAGCTGCAGCTGCAAAGAGGGAGTACATTTTGCAGGTGAAAAAAGTCTTCCAAAATGCACTTACCTGTTTCAGTCTAGCAGTTCACATATTGTTGGCTGCCAAAAATGCTGGTTCTTTGCTTTCTGTTCACCTACGAATCCATAAGTTTCAACAATATTTCAAACCAATTTTAGATTATTATTATTGCAAAATTCATATCAACCAGTGAGCTTTTCTAATGGGCTCCAGTTAGCTATGTAATCGGATAATAACAGACTAAATGTGTAAAGCATAGAAACCTATAAACTTTGCTGGTTTGCCCATAGAACAATGTGATGTTCTGACCCATTGCAGGAACTGGTATCTTTGTGCAATTTCCATAATTACGATAATTTGAGGCACTTTGCGAAGAAGCTTGATCCTCGCAGGGAAGGTGGTGATCAGCGGGTAAGTAGGAAAGGTATTTCAGGTTATTAGTGTGTAATGTGTATTTACTAGGTTTCTCCTTTTCCAAAATAAGATTGATCAATGTCATGTATTGCATCAATATGTAAATTCTAATGGTTCAAGTTCAGTTTACCTAATTGCCATAAGTGGAGCTTAGTGCCAGATGTTGTGCTTTTGCCATTTTGCCTACTCTGTTAGTAACCTGGTACCTGGTAGCACACTAGGTTTTGCTGTTGCTTTTAGCATGCCTTGGTTTGGTTTAGTATATTCAAGCCAGCCTCAAGCAAGGCCATCATTTATATAAAGATCTAAAGTCATCTTGGGCCAATTAACTATGGAGCAACATTGGCATGCCTTCCAAAGTACAGTGGTAACTTGGTTTTCGAGTGTCTCAGAAGCCGAACATTTCGATTTCCAAACACTGAAAACCCAGAAGTGAATGCTTCAGTTTTCAAACATGCCTTGGAAGTCAAAAGGTCTTCTGGAACAGGTTACATTCGACAACTGGGGTACCACTGTATAGTCAAGTCTCCGTGTACATGTTTGCAGTATAGATGCGGGAAAAAAATCCTTTGTTATTCTTGGTGCTCAAGGTAGCAGTTGTGAACTGCCTTTTGCAGTGTCTGGTGCTCTGTTGGCTGCATTAAGAATTGCTAGAAAAAGGAAGGAAGCTTCCCATTTAGTTTTTCTCCTAACTATACCGGATGGCTTGGAGAGACGCTTATCCAATCTTCCTCTTCTGGCTATAGCTCTTAGGTCTCACAGAGTACTTTGGGGGGCACAGTTTTGATATGGGGGGGAGGGACTACGATTTTTGGCCAGGTCAAACAGACCCATGGCTAGGATCGCCATGCTATTGTGGGAATGACCCTCTGCCCCCCCTGCAGCTCCAAGGCCGGGGAGCAGCAGTGTGTGAAGCCTTATGGGGAGGGGATAGCTGAAGAAGGAAAGCGAACCCCCAAATCCAAGAATTGGGCCTTCTGAATATCCCCAACTTCCCGTATAGTGAATGAAGCTGGTTGGAGGAGTGGCTCTTGCCTTCCCTCCCCCTCCACCTTCCGCATTGCAGAAAATCCCTTAACTGTCTCAAAACTGAATGCATAACCATGTCAAGAGGTAGCGGAAAGTCAGTGCTAACAGCTGGCTTAACGCTAATTGCTAAATATCAATAATGCTAGAATGTTTCCCCCCCACCAGTAATCTAACAAATAATGTGTGTTGCTTGAACAACTAGCATTCCTATGGACCGCTGGACTATGAGAGCCTTCAGCACGAACTTGCATTAAAAGAGACTGTGTGGAAAAAAGTGTCACCCGAGGCAAACGAGGACATCTCCACCACTGTAGTGTATAGAATGGAAGGCCGAGGAGAGCAAAATTAAAGAAATGGGCTCTAGTTTCAGAGAGAGTTGGTTTTCGTCTTAAAGCATGCTCCCGTTTTTCTAGATCGCACAGTTCCAGAGAAGCTAGTTTTGTTTTCAGTGTTTTGTAAATAACTGCTCCGAGATACCAAAGATTAGCATCTGGTTTTATGCAGATTCCTTTTAATTGCTTTTTCAGAAAGCAAGCGGAAATAAAGCACGAAAATGTGTGTGGCCTATACTTGCAATTCTATCATGCTTAAGGAATGAATTCAAAAGGGAATTTCATGGGGTATTTAAAAAAAAAATACAGAAAATTTGCAGTGCAGCAAAACACAAAGGTATATTGGCTACAAAAGAAAATTGGAACAATAGATGTAGAAAATAATAATACCCGAATCATATATTTTTTATAAGTGGATAAATTTTACTGTTGTCACAATTTGCTTAGATTTTAACAGACTGTTAAACAAATCCTCTGTTAGATTTTTCTCTCTGTGTGTCTTTTAGTATCTTAATCCTAAACATTTGGAAGCAGGTTCATTTGCTTTCAGTTCAAGCAAATATATGCAAAGTCATTCATTCAACTTGTGCAACATTGGAAAAGGTTGAAAATGAATGGAGGTGATAGGATTCTTTGTATCAGTCGTTATGTAACAATATGTAGAAACCTAGTTTAAACAACTCTTAAATATATTGAATATTGAAATATACCAAAGTATAGAATAGTATTGATAAGTTCAAGTTAATCTTCTAATAGCATCATATTAGGAAACCATGCTTGCGTTGTGCCTTTGACTTCTGAAAAATGATAGAACCAATGGTTGAGAGACACACACTCCATATATATTATAACATATATATTACTCTAGATTCTGCCAGAAATAAATAACAATAGGTGCAATAAGAAAGAAACCGTTTCACATTTGAGAGCCCTTTAACACACAGAGGCATTGCTTTTCTGTCGTTCGCTGAAAGTGGTATTAAATGCTTTTCAGAACCTCCAGTTTTAACATAGCAAGGGGAAGGAACTTTGTGGTAGTCTGGACATTTTTACATGCAGAACCGGCCAGGTTCAAATCCTGGCACCTCCAGGTAGATCTGGAGCTTTTGTATGAAACTCCTAGAGAGTTGTTGCCAGTCACTGTAAAGTTTGGCTGTGGTGAGGTGGATGAGCTGGTGGTCTGACTTCATACACGTCAACTTCCTATGTAATTAGCAGCCCTGTTTCCCCTTGACCAATATCTTCTTAGAATGTCTGCTCACAGGAAATTTACACTCAACAAATGCCCTTTCTAATCTTAATTAAAAGCTTCCTGTTCAGAAGCTCAACCTGCTTCATTGCTTCTGTGATCCTTGTGGCTGAAAGAGCGGTGAGGAATTACCCTTTATTTAGTTAGCTTCTGTTCCTGGCGTGTGTCAATTTAAGTCTGTGCTGCTTCACTATAATGAAATAAAAGGGGATTAAAAGTAATAATGGGAAGCAACACCTCTTTCCTCCCTCACCCCCTTTTGTGGGGGACAGAAGTGCAGTCAGTGACATTGCTGCGCTTTCTGTGAAAAGAGAGGGGGTCAGGGGTCAGCACTTTGTGAGTGCACCAGTTCCAGTACAGGATTGGTTCTGGCAATGTACCTGAAAACACTAACCTCACCACCAGCTCTCCCTCCCAGTAAATACAACAATGGTCCTCAGAGGAGATTAGGTATCCAGCACTACCTCTCCCTTAAAAAAAGGGGGGGAGTAAAATAAAGGGCAGTTTATCTCCACCTGCTGACTTGGGGAAGCAATAAAACGGTCTGAAACAGGAAGCTTTCACGTGAAAGGTACAGAGTTCCCCTAAGAAGTCCTAGTAGTGAATTGCTCGTACACAACTGACAGGATGTTGCTGCAATTGCATTTTACAGCAAAACCCCCACAACAAATCAGGTCTGGGAAAAGCACAGAAGGATAACACAAAACACTAGATTGCAATGATTTAACAACAGCGTTGTGCCGATTCCTTGCAAAAATTGAATGAACAAGAGACATCCGCCCCAGAGGAAAGGGTTAGTGTGGAAGCAACCTACATCTTTGATCTAGAACCAGCCATGAAGAAAGTAGACCATGATCCACTTGTGTACCACTTAGCACCTTTGGGCTGCTGGGATTCCTGAAAAGAATGCTGGATTAAGTGGATGCGAGTCTGATTTTGTACGGTACTTCTCAATGTAATCACTGGCTAACTTTTTATTGCACACTGATTATTCCTAAACTGCTAGGAGATCTGGAGTATTGAAGTCTGTCTTTGTGAGTTTAAAACATGTTGGTGAATCACACAAGAGTGAAATAATGCTGTCCCTGTCCTAGATAAGAGACATTCAAACCTTTGAGTGGGAAAGGAGGGCAAGGGAGCAAGGCGGCATCTGTAATTAAGGGGTGGGTGTTTCGTGTATCTGCCACCCTCACGAATGAATTAGGCCCCTGCAGTTTTCTGAACATGAAATCTTCTCTAAAAGAGGAGAGAGTTGCAATCTGAAGACCCACCACCAGTTGATCCCAAGGAAGGAAAATATCCAAACAACCCCTCAGACAAACATGGGTGTCTTCATTTTATGGGAGATGTGGGCGGTGACTGATGAACCTGAGCAGCAATAAAGAGGACCATGCACTAAGCCAGGGATGTGCTCTTAAAGCTTTAAAAAGAAGAGCACAGGAGATGAAATAAACCAAAAACAAAAAGCATTCAAAAATTCTATGGGGTCTGGAATGATAAATCAGCACAACTGTTGGGAGTGTGGAATGTGGCACTCGGAGTCTCCTGTATTGTTGTGATTGGGATGACCTGAATAATTGTATTTGGACTGGAAGGTGTTACGGTGCAAGCTCATCACATTCCTATTGGTAGGGTGGCCTTTTGAAGACAATTTGGTATCTCCAGCTGGTGCAAAATTCAGCCACTAGAATGCTTGTAGGGGCTGGGTGGTTCGTTATACCAATTTTACATTGGTTATCCATTTGTTTTGAGGCGTAGTTTAAATGTTATTTGAAGGACCTCCTATATCTTATATGAATCTCCCTGGGTCCTAAGATTGATCTCACAGGTCCTGCGTCCTGGCCTACCACTAAGGCTGATCAAGGTCAGTGAGTATCAAGGACAAGGCCTTGTCAGTAGCGGCCCCCCGAATTCAAAGAATTCCCTTTCCTGAGAATTCTGCTTGGCCCCTTCCCTTGAGGTCTTTAAGCAAACTCTGGTGGTGTTTTTTATACTGCTGGGCTTCTTGATTGCCCCCTAGATTGCTGGCTGCCTATAATTTTATTTTCTGCTGTTTTGTTATGGGGTTGTTGTTTTTTTTGCATTCAACTGTTCTATGTTTACACATCTGTTATAAGCTGCCTTGTGATGGCTTGCCCTAAAACGGAGAGTGACAATTAATAATAATAATAATAATAATAATAACAACAACAACAACAACAACAACAACAACAACAACAACAACAACAACAATTCTGTCCTCTTTAAATTTCTGTGGCGCTGGGTGCTTCCTGAGGAGAGAGGATGAAGCATGGACTTGTGTTAGCCTGTGCATATTTTTCTCCCTGTTTCCTTGGGGATATTGGCCTCACACTTTCAGAAAGTTGAGCCTACACAAGGTTTAGCCTGGAGGATGGCTCATGTGAGACCATTAATTTATGTGGTATGGAAAGTGATGCTCAGGGAATGGGTTTCAGCTTCTTTGAAGTACACTTTGTGATGGAGGTAACACTGCCCTGACCCATCAGCGCTGTTACGACTTATCTGGGCTGTTGGTTTCAGTTAATTCCAAAATATTTGCTGGTCTTTGGCGTCCTTTTGGTGTCCTTCGCATGCCCCTATAATCGGTTCAATGCGTTTAAGTTGAAAGCAATTTAAACTCTTTCCTTTACTAACTTATGGTTGTACTCCACAAAGTTGTCCTGTCCGTGCAATAATTTCGGCTTGTGCAATGAAAGTTCCCCTCCCTCTCCTCTCTGCAATACTCCGGAGGGGTGGGGGGAAATGACATAGGAAGAGAGAAGGGACTTGTGCAAAAGAGATGACTTCTTTGGATGCAATCCATAATGCCTGGACCAATATGAATGAGCAACCTCAACTGTCCAAAACCTTTCATACAGGCTTCACTGCTATGTGCATGAGCTGAAACAAGCTCAAGCCTCAGGTTTGTGTGTTCTCCTCTACAGCATTTGATTTCACTTTCTATTAATCCTGGCTTGTCATAAAGTATGAAATGGAGACCTTGACTCTGGCTGGCTAAACCAGCTGCTTTGCTTTGACCAGCGTTCATTATTTGAAATTTATTTCTGATTTGTGTGTAACGACAAGCCCAGCGTTCACAGAAAGTGAAACAAAACCAGCCACGTGAGCATCTCTGCAAAAGAAAATGTAATATGAATGAACATTCTGGCGAATGTAGGTTTTGCATTCAACACCATCTGAAGCACCTCGTGTATGAAAATGCTCTATATGACCTTAAGAAAAAGGATGTGAACTCAGCTTATTGGTTGAACAGAGCAGTGGCTCCATTCCAGTGGGGAATTTGTCAGATGAGCAAGACCATGAATATGTTATTAAAAGCTGATAGAATATTAGCATGCTTTTGTCTAAATATTCTTAATAAAGCTTAATGTGCATTTGTGTTCACGGCAATAACAGTTCTTGATATTCAAGCATTTTACTTGTCGTATTTCTTTTCCCGTTTCCTGTTTTGTTGCCATCATTAATGCTCCTTTGGAAATGTAAATGCATTTAGATTTTGCTTTGGCATGTGTTGTATGCTTTTGCTTCAGTTGAAGTGATATGTCATGTGTCCCATTTTTTTCATTTGCATTGTATGCTATTTATGTATCTCCAGCACATACACTTTTGTATCATAATAAATTTTATTTTGAGCTGCTCAGTTTGTATTTTTTTGTTCCTTTTCAATAGCAACTAGATCCATGATTTGAAACTAGGAATAAAAACACTTTCCATAATCTCCTGTGTTTACATCAAAATAGCATTCTGTATAAATTTGAAGTAATTGAGAGTTCAGTATAAGCTCTAGCCAGCTTTTGGTTCCATTTTAAAGTTGTAATTTTAACTTTTTTGCATAACAGCTCTTGTTCGTTGTCTAGTCCTGCAATTTTTGTTAGAGCAACATTACATTTGGTGTGGTGCTTTGGGAACATGTTGGCTTGAATCCAAACAGCGGCATGCCGTATTTGCTGCCACTACCCACATTTCTGACGTAGAACATTGTGCTAACTGAAGAAGCACTCCTGAGTGTTTGAAAAATCTTTGGTTTAGGGTGGTGGTGGGTGAAAGGCTAGTTAGGACCAGTTGGCAAAAACAGGTGATTCTCACCCCTCCCTGCAAATTATCAGAAATGCCATACATTCATGCACTGGGCACTTTGGTTTATGTAACTTATATAATGATGCTTCCTTACTAGGTCATACAGTTTTGAGCTTAAACAAGTGTCTAATTAGTCTAATACCTTATGTTATATCCTTTACAAGCTGTATGCTTGTGTAGGCAAGAACTGATCACACAGATGAACATTTCCTTTGCTATTTTTTATCAAAGCAGCTCCCAACAGCCAAAAAAATTGCCTCTTTGGCAGGTAGGGTTGCTGTGCAAAATCATTTTCAAAAAGCTTTTCTGCCTTTGTGCATGCACATAATTCTGGGGATTGTGACTGTAAACGCCAATTGAGAATTAAAAAAAAAAATTTAGTTCACTGAAATCATTGGCCACAGTTAGACACAGCTAACTGCATTCAGAAATGACTGGTTTCTCCCGGGTTTAATCTTGTGCACCTTGCTGCATCTTTATAGATTTGGTTATTGTGACTAACTACTAATAATGCAAAATGTATAGAATGGAATGGAAGCCAAAGAAAAAAGGGAAATGGCAGGGAAATACAAGGAAGGCAAAACAACACGCACACTTCTTGGAAATACTGTTGTTTGTACTTTTCCCCCAGGTCTTGATAATACAGTGGTACCTCTGGTTACGAATGCTTCTGGTTATGAGCTCCGCTAACCCGGAAGTAGCTGCTCCTGGTTGCAAACTTTGCCCTCAGGATAAGAACTGTTTCAGCTTAAGAACGGACCTCCGGAACAAATTAAGTTCGTAACCAGAGGTACCACTGTACATGCCATTGAGATTCCAATTCTATACCCACTTACTAGGGAATAAGCTCCACTGAAGTCTGTAGAACATACTGCTGAGTATAGTCGTACCTTGGAAGTCGAACGGAATCTGTTCCGGAAGTCCGTTCAACTTCCAAAACGTTTGAAAACCAAATTGTGGCTTCTGATTGGCTGCAGGAAGGTCCTGCAGCCAATCAGAAGCCACGAAAGCACCGTCGGATGTTCGGGTTCCAAAAGAACGTTCACAAACTGGAACACTCACTTCCAGGTTTGCAGCGTTTGGGAGCTAAAACGTACGAATTCCAGGGCGTTCGACAACCAAGGTACGACTGTATAGGATTGTGCTATAACATATGACACACAGTGTGTGCTTGGTGGTGTTTATTTTTAATTATTTTACTGAGCAACGTTAAAACCTCTGTATGTGGTTTTGATAACGAGCAGTTTATCTGAAATAAATATTAAATCTTAAGTCTCTTCCCAGTAAGCGTCAGATTATCATATACAAAAAAGTAGCCTTCAAACTTTGTGTCCCATCTATAGGGGATCCAAAATCAGTAGAGGGAAACGCAGTTTGCTAGGTGACTCGTATTCTCTGTAGTGAGACATTCACTGTGCCATTATTTGAAGTACTTGTAGATTTGGTGATTGAAAATGTCCTGCGAAACTTGCTAGGTAAACAAAATTCAACTGTCACTGTTTGGGTGCTAGTAGATCTGTATAAAGAACCAGAATATAAGAACCAAGTGGATTGATCTCTGTGGTTGGGGTGATCCCAAATCCACAGGCTTCCCTCTTCCCTTAAATGATGGGAACAGCTTTGTCATGCAGATCCCCTCTGCCCCCGAATCTGGTCCACAAGCTGTGTATACTTCAAGTAATAAAGACGCTTGTCAGGTGTTCCTGTCCAGTCCTCCTTTCATGCTAGCTTCCTTAGGAGGATGCCAAAAGCTCATTTTTCTTATTTAAGGTTAATTATTATCAAAGTCATATGTAAGGCACAAGCAGGAGAAACTAAAGTCCAAACAGCATTAAATCATCTCAAATCCTAGTACTCCAGCTTAACTCGAACATAGATTTACGGCATACTAAGCTAGGTAATCCTCGGCTTGTCATGCAACATCTATTTTTATTTCTGTTCTCTAGATCTGCACCTGAGAATAGAGGTTGCTTCCCAATATTCCTGCCCCATTTTTGAGCAATGTCCTTTAAAAAATATTGCCACATTTGCTCGGTATTTTACAAGTTCGTTGTGGCTGTTAGTGCTGCAAAGCCAATTTTGTGCCTTGCAGAAAAGAAGAAAGAGAATCATAGAGTTGGAAGGGACCCCAAGGGTCATCCAGTCCAACCCCCAGCAATGCAGGAATCTCTTGCCCAACGTGGAGCTTGAACCCACAACCCTGAGATTAAGAGCCTCATGCTCTACCGACTGAGCTAACAGATACTCAGCATCTTCTCTGGATCATCTTCACACTAAATGCATTCTTTTCCCTGGAGTGTATTCTTTCAAGGCTGATTTAATCCTTGTACCTGACAATTGTGGTTAGTGAGCATTATTTTTTGAGTCGATATGCGGCACTCACGTTTCAGCTGATTCTCTGAAGTTTGCGGATGCAAGGTTTATTAATTTTTTCCATCCCTGAAACATCCAGCTGCAGACCAGCATTGCACAAACAATTATTCTAAATGTCTTAGCACCTATGTGGACTGGGCAACTGGTTAAAAACCGAGTAGTTTGGAAGGCTTTCATTTCATAAAGGTAAAGGGAGCCCTGACAGTTAACGTAAGTCCAGTCGCGGACGACTTTGGGGTTGCAGCGCTCATCTCACTTTACTGGCTGAGGGAACCGGCATTTGTCTGCTCTGCAGACAGTTTTTCCGGATCATGTGGCCAGCATGACTAAGCCGCTTCTGGCGAACCAGAGCAGCGCATGGAAACGCCATTTACCTTCCCGACAGAGCGGTATCTATTTATCTACTTGCACTTTGACGTGCTTTCGAACCGCTAGGTGGGCAGGAGCTGAGACCGAGCAACGGGAGCTCACCCTGCTGCGGGGATTCGAACTGTCGACCTTTTGATCGGCAAGCCCAAGGCTCAGTGGTTTAGACCACAGTGCCACCCGCGTCCCATTTTTCATTTCATATTTGTCAACAAAACCCAGATTACAAAAACCACGCTAGTGTGAAGAAACAAACATGGTGGTACAAAATCATATTTCAATAATGAATTAAAACAAAGATTTGGGCATTATTTCCAGGTTCAACATCAACATTAAGTTAAAACATTTCTGCTTTTGCCACTTTTTAAAGACAGTCATCCAGTCATTCATTTTATTTCACAGATTCTTGCAGCAAAATAAATTTGATATTTCATAGTTCATTTAGACCTTTTCACACAATTCTGTAGCAATATTGCAGGTTCCATTTAAAGTTCACAATCACACCTGTTATATTTTGTCCCTTAAGTAAAGTCTGTTTGACATCCATGAATATATTTAAGAGTTTTAATTCAGCTGTCAAGATGTCCATAACTTTGAAAACCTGATGCACAGATCTCGAACAACGTAAGTCTGGTGTGGTACGGTTTTCTCCAGTTATAAATCTGTGTTCCTTCCCATGCTAACAGGTAGGATGCCTGTCCTTGTAACTTTAATTATACTATTGGTTAAAGGATTGAATAAAACAGTCAAGCAGGCTATATACAATTTGGATGAAAGTCTAGCCAATCTTAGAGATTTACCACTTTAAATTTCAAAATAGATAAATTGATTTCATCTTTTATAACTGGTGGCTTCAAAAGTTATTATCGTGCATTGAGAACTTCTAGGGGTTTTCAACTGATCCCCAAATGCTGAAATCTGGTTCTAAACAATATTTCTTAAAATATTATACAAAACCAAAAAACAAAACAAAAGTTGCCTTTTCTACTGGGCTCTCACCTTGGTTTTGAACAGGTTTTCAAATACTGTTTCTTAGTGGTGTGTTGTGGGTTTTTGGTCTTGTTTTTTTAACTCATCGGAAAGTTGCTGATCTGCATGGTTTATTATTTTTGCTTCGGAAAAGTTCAAAAAATTCCACTTTAAAAAACATTTAATTATTGGCTTTGGTGATGGTGAACTTCCCTTTGCTTGTGTTGGATTTGACTAGGAAATTCTGAGCTTTTCAACAAGTGTATTTTTTTTTGGGGGGGACACCCCCTGGCTCATAATGTTTGCATAGGTGTGCTAAAAGTGTCACACGCAAGGGCATTTGTTGCATTGTCCCCAGGAATGGCAGTTCCCAACACTAGACAAAGATCCTTTTGAAAGTTCAGCTGCCACCCTGGAAACACTGTCCAGATTTACCTGGGATAAGAAGAAGATCTTAGATGTGAATAGGAGGCAGCAATTGCGTGAAACCTTTGCAAGTAAAATTGAGTAAATAGACCCACATATCAAACATAGGCACCAGACAAAAGACTGCTTCAGTGATCACGTGGTTCACAGCAATCCAGTAAGAGTTTCTTGTGTTTAACAGTAAAGGAATTTTGCACGTTATACGCCTTCCTTAGTCATCAAGCATGCTCCATGTCGACTGCATGCGCAGAATCTTAACAGAATCACACATTAAATCCAAAACCAGAGAATGTAGGAATGGCATGATTTATTATTTACCTTGTTTTGAAGACAAGTTCGTTCTAGTTTGTAATGGTGAACTTAAGAGACTGCTTTCGCCATTTAACTCTTTGAGATCTTGGATTTTTGAGATCTAAAAGATTCCCCCCATAATATTGTCACATGTTTAACATGCCCACACTATTGAACTTCCACCTGTCAGTGTAGTTAGTTCATTGTTAAAAATTTCTCAGAAATAATAGTCTTAACATTGATTTTTTTAAAAACTGATTTAACTGCATGCAACTTTCCTGTGTACTTAGTTTCTCATTAGTTTCTTGAGAGGTATAGAAAAATTTACCTGATGTTAAATATATATATACTTGATGTTGCAAAATAGTATATTCTTTAATGTGGCAGTAAGAAAATAATAATATCTAGCCGTTTGTTGGATTAAAATACTGCCAAATATTAAACATTTGAAATTTTCCTAATCTTATGTAAAAGGAGGTAGTAAACTTTAGTAACTAAAGAGGCCCATTTTATTTTTTCTGATTGCTTTCAGGAAAATCTGCCCAAGTTTTCCACATTTTAAAGAAATCTTTTGGAGTGATGTTGGGCCCATTTACACATCCAGGTGTCATTTTTCTATAATAATAAAATTTCTAGATGATATATCTCCCATTACCATCTTCCTTATATCCTTCTGCTTTTAAAAAAGATAACTCTTGTTTTCTCTGTGTAGATGTGACACAAACTTTTCCAAGTTTCATTCCCCACAGTTCTTAATTTCTTTTTAAGATGTGTTTGTTACCTGCAAGAGAAGAACACACTTTCTCCTCTTTTAATAAATGAGCTTTTTTTTAATAAACTTTTCCCTGGATTTAATCCTTTGATACTTGATGAAAAGCATTGTAAATGCCGTCATGCTTGGATTTCAATATTAATTAGACATTTATTCTTTCTTTCCAATACAGTGAGAAGAAAGAGAAGAACAAAGGAGAACACACAAAATACAAATTTTATTCCCTTGGTTTTTTTAGGTAGTGCATGTAATGGTGAATCCTTCTAAATTTGCAATAATTCTTGGACATTCTCTGTTGCTTGCACTACGGTCAACTTTTTTGGCCCAGTTTGGATGTGGTTGCTAAACCGTGGCTTGGCGCTCAGGGCTGAGCCTTAGACTTCCTTCTCTGTTCTCATGGACTGTATCACACAAAATCATCCTCTTGAGTAGACCCATTTAAACAAATGGACATTACTAACTTAATTCCATTGATTTAATGGGTCACACTAGTGTTGACAGTTTCGTGCAACCTTCAGGTTCCTACCTTCTAATCCGAATCTGGGGAAACCATGGTTTGCCATTACATCCAAACCGAGTAAGGTACGGTTTGGGGAAACCATTGTCTACCCCAAACCAGAGGTGGAAGGCAGAATTTGAAATGGAATTCTAGTTTGGGTTTGGAGGCAATACATGGTTTGCACAAGCTAGAGTTTGCCTGACCTGGAAAACAATGGCAAACTTAAATCATTCATTGTGGGAATAAATTCAGTGTTCCTATTGGGAGAAGGGAATGTGTGAGCCCAACATTCAGCCCTGATGCCCAAACCATGGCTTGTGTCTTTACATCCAAACTCAATTCATGCATTTTCCTTTCCTTCAAACGTACACTTAAATCTTGAGGTCTCTTCTTACTTCTTCTCAATGGATTTTGTTAAAGGCTCTGACCTCTAACCCCAAATGTCAGTGATACTCCCCATTCATTTCCTAGCAGTGTCTGCTTTTATCCTTAACATTGTTAACTTCACAAGAAACTATCTTTTTTCTCCTTTATGCCACTGGCGGAAATTGGGTTATCTTCTCCTGTATTCAGGCTACAGACTTTCCTGATCTTCCTCTGCCTCTTCTGAAAGCTCTCTTACTTTAATACTTCAAAGTTCACTTCCTTGATCTCTGCCTGTAGTCGAATCGTATCAACTCTCTGAATGTGTTGCTCCATTTAGATTTACTGAACCAAATATTTTGGGTGTGTACTTCCCTTCCACTTACCTCTTCCAGTGCATTGAGTTTTGCCTCTTGTAATCTGATGTGTCAATTTTATAGTCCTCCGCTGTAGAACCGATTCTTAACCCACTTCATAGGTATGAGATCAGTAACTTTCATTTTAAAAGAGGGCGATTTGAAATTCTGAATGCAATTTAAGTAGAAGGTGTTTGAGGTAAGAAGCCTGCCTGTTTGCCTGCTATGCTTATGACTTCTAGTCAGTTTCCCCTTGACCAGCAGATTTACCTGCTGAGGAATGTGTGATTTCCTTAAAAGCAAAATCCCAAACCCAACTTAACGTTGTTTAGAAATGTATTAAGGGCTGATAGGACACTTGTAGATTTTGTGGTCTCCTCCTTTTTAAAGGCTTGTTACATCCTGTGGCTTTCCCCATGTGCTCCCACTGTTTCCCATATTAAATTCTCATTCTTCTCAGATGATATAAATCTTACAGGGGTGCCTTGGTTCGCAAACTTAATCCGTTCTGGAAGTCCGTTCCAAAACCAAAGCATTCCAAAACCAAGGTGCGCTTTCCCATAGAAAGTCATGCAAAACGGATTAATCCGTTCCTGATTTTTAAAAACAACCCCTAAAACAGCAAATTAACATGAATTTTACTATCTAACGAGACCATTGATTCATAAAATGAAAGCAATCATCAATGTACTAGTCTATAAAATAAATAAGACAGTATTGTAGATGATAAAAAATAAAATTATTATTTTCTTACCTGCACTGATGATAGTTTGGATGGGGGGCTTTTATCCATTTCCGCAGTCACACAATCAATCAGTAGCTGAACTGGGTTCCATACAGTCAGAAAAACAAATTAACTGAAAAAGCCTCAAAAATAAAAACACAAAATAAATAGCAAAAACAAAACAATACAGTTTTCAACTCAAAACATGTTCCAAAATGGGTGCTTATAAAAAAAAAATGCTACTCCTTATAAAATATGTCTAGAAATGCCTGCACTGAGATAATATGAGTGGTATTCAACTAACTTTTGGCACACACAAAAGCAGGTCTGCTAAGCGCAACAAGACTTGCACCCCTCTCTCTCCTTCACTCAGATGTGCCCTGCAGGCCCCCTAAATCTGCTCTGGGGGGGTTGGGTGGGAACCCAGAGCAGGTTTGGGGGGCAGGGGGAGGAGAGGAGAGAATGTTTCGCCAACCAAGCAGAAGTCGTTCTGCACACTTGTAACCTTTAGCACTACATAGACTGTGACCCATAGCATTTAAATACATATTTTGTGATTAAAATATACATGAAAAACATTTTTTGTGGAGATTAATGTTAAGTCTGCATTTTCAGTAGGCATAGTAGGAAACAATCTTGGTTTGTAGGGATATATATATATATATAATTAAATCTCACCTCTTTATCTAACCCAGGGTTTCCCAAACTCAGGTCACCAGCTTTTCTTTTTTCGGACTACAACTCCCATCATCCCTAGCTAGCAGGACCAGTGTTCAGGGTTGATGGGAACTGTAGTCCAAAAACATCAACAAACCCAAGTTTGGGAAACCCCAAATTCTAACCTCTCTTTACCATCTATCCTGCTCATCATATGCTTCTCTGTCATTTTCCGCAGGGTTTCACAGACCTTGGTGCACAAATTTACAAACTACTCTCATGTCCCCAATGAGTTATCCTGTTTTTTGTTCCTAGCCGAGAAAGCCTAAAATACTTGCGACTTCCAACCCCTTAAATATTTTGATTCCCTCCTTCATCCCCAAACTGTTCAAACATCTCCCTGTTTGCGAGTGTGTCCTTTAAAGGGAGTGGCCCTCTGAGGTATGTGGTCCTCAGTCTTTGTGTGGTTTTAAATGTCAGAATCTGAGTGCTTTGAATTGGCTCCTGGAGCTAACAGCAAAGCTATTCCCCTGAGTAGGTGGACTGTGGTAATCTGAAAGGGCAGCCAGAGTGCATTGCCGCGGTCGATCTGCGGGTTACAAGGGCATGGATGATCTTTCGCAAGATCTTTGCAGGTCAGGAGGGAACGCAGCCAGTATTTTGTATACTTCTGATATCCAAAGGTGTGTGTTGTCATCTGTTTCAGCTATCAAGAAGCTCTCCTGGCTGTGTGAGATCTGGTCCAGCCCATTAATTGCCAATTCATTATTTTCAGGCAATTTTTTTTCTCCCAGTCTTCCCTTATCTTAGTTACCGAGGTGGATGGTAGTATAGCCAGGGCTATTTTTCTAGAAAAAAGAGTTGCCGGAACACACCACGAATGCTTCTCTTCTTCCCATTTGATGGCAATGGCACCCGTCTGAATTTCTGCGAGCACTGAGTTTATCAGTGACAGTAGTCCAAAGCTACGTAGGATTTCTTGTTGTGGCTTCAGACAGATATTAAAATGTGATCTTCTTTGGAGATCACTCATAGCCGAGTAAGATTGTCTTCCATAAACACGGTTTTAACAGTGAGTTCGTAAGTGACTGTGGAGGCCAGTTCTGGATCCACATGTCCTTCCACAGTGGGGACATTGGTTTCTGGGCGGGAGTCGATCATGGTGAGGGTTTGCCAAGCATGCCTTCCTCTTAGCGTGTTTCTCTCTTTCATCCTGAGTTCGAGCATCTTGAAAGCCCATGTAAAGGTAAAGGGACCCCTGACCATTAGGTCCAATTGTGACCAACTCTGGGGTTGCAGCGCTCATCTCGCTTTATTGGCCGAGGGAACCGGCGTACATGGGGCCAGCATGACTAAGCTGCTTCTGGCGAACCAGAGCAGTGCATGGAAACGCCGTTTACCTTCCTGCCAGAACGATACCTATTTATCTACCGTATTTTTCGCCCTATAGGACGCACCGTCCCATAAGGCGCATCTAGTTTTTTGGGGGATAAATAAAGGGAAAAATTATTTTTTCCCAGCCGCTGGGAGGGGGAGGCCCGCCCGAGCTTCCCCCAACCCCAGCCCCCAAACAGGCAGCTCTCTGCAAGTCGTGGGAGCCCAGCGCTGGCTCCCGCTGCTTGCTGAGAGGTCCGCGAAGCCTGGAAGCACTGAGCTCAGCGAGGGCAGGCTTCAGCATGCAGGAGAGGTCCGCGAAGCCTGGACGCGCTGATCTCAGCGCGCACAGGCTTCAGCATGCAGGCAACTCTCCGCAAGCAGCGGGAGCGCTCCCACTGCTTGCGGAGAGGTCCGCGAAGCCTGGAGAGCGAGAGGGGTCGGTGCTCACCGACCCCTCTCGCTCTCCAGGTTTCAGCGAGCACCGACCCCTCTCACCCTCCAGGCTTCAGCAAAAGCCTGCATTCACCCCATAGGACGCACACACATTTCCCCTTCATTTTTGGAGGGGAAAAAGTGCGTCCTATAGGGCAAAAAATACGGTACTTGCACTTTGACGTGCTTTCGAACTGCTAGGTTGGCAGGAGCTAGGACCGAACAACGGGAGCTCACACCGTCGTGGGGATTCGAACTGCCGACCTTCTGATCGGCAAGTCCTAGGCTCTGTGGTTTAACCCACAGTGTCACCCACGTCCCTTTGGTAAAGGCTGTTCTCCAACTGGAGTGCTCACAGGCCAGTGTTTCCCAGTTGTCAGTGTTTATACTACTTTTTTTTTAAGATTTGCCTTGAGAGAGTCTTTGAACCTCTTTTGTTGTCCACCAGCATTACGCTTTCCATTTTTAAGTTTGGAATAGAGTAGTTGCTTTGGAAGACGATAGTCAGGCATCCGCACAACATGACAAGTCCAAGTTGGTGTCAGTCCGTGGAACCCCAGAAGTTTGCTTTCAAGGGACCTCATAGCTGCCCTCTGAGAGATAGCTTAAGGGAGAAAAAGAAGCCAAACCATTTTAGGGTTTCTCCATCAGTCTACTTGCTGGGTCAGTTGGTATAATAAAACGCCATTGCCCACAGGATCAGAAATCAATGAGAAGCCCAGAAACGAAAACCAGTGCATATCCAAATTTTCATGCGTTGACAGTGGGTGAAATCCGTACGCACATCCCATAAATTCAGAGTGCTTTGGCTCGTGCACAGGGAGGATGAAATTAACTTGTAACAGTGGCCTTATGGGATGTTGCTCTGGGAGGAGACTGTTTGTTTTTGGGGAGGGTGTCCTTGAAAGGGTAGCTTACAGGGTTTTCCAAACCTGGGACTCCAGCTGTTTTGGGACTATAACTCCCATCATCCCTAGCTAGCAGGACCAGTGGTCAGGGATGATGGGAACTGCAGTCCAAAAACAGCAGCAGCAAACCCAAGTTTGGGAAACTGTCCTCTAATATGTGAGCAGAGGAGCTGTTCGCTCTGGTGATAGTCTTGGCTTTCTCTGTGTGTTCCGTGTCTGTTGGGGGGCACATTATTAAAGAGAATGTTTTGCATGTCTCCACGAAGACACCCAGAAAACAATTGCCACGATTCCAGTGGCACATTTGAATGGCTGCTTTTATCTCCACGGTCAGCGAGCGTGTCTTTGAATGCAGGTTCCTTGGAAACAAAAATGGGGAGTTGTGAGTGTTGTTGCGTCCAGGTCTGGTTGGTGGGTGTCACAGCGGTTCGCCACTGAGAACAGGATCCTGCCCGAGGTGGGTCATTGGCTCTTCCTGGGTTCTTACTTTACTGAACTTAACACCTAGTACGGTTTTCGAAGATCTTGGAAATCCAAATTATTGTTGCGTCCGGCTCTTTTGTCTAATAATTCTCGATCTTCGGAAATTGCCTCCTTCTGTAGATAACGAATTTCTATATTAAGATGATTTGAGTGAAGGCTGGGAGAGCTTCCCGCTCGATCCATAGTCTGCTGCTGTTATTCTTTTCTGGGTTCCTTACACTTGTATTTTCAGCTCGACTTTTGAAACGGCTGAGAGCAAGCTGGGACTTTGTGGGGGCGTGGGGGGGGGAGGTATCTGTGCAAATATAAATGCTTAGGTGGGCATCATTTCAAGTTAATTCTGCATCTGTGGTTCCAAAATGAAATCCCTGGAAGCAGCTTTGTGAGTTAATGCTGCCACCGGCCTCCAAAAATAAAAGCTACCCTAACAGCATTGTGAAGTTAATGCCAGTGCGTTTGTAGGGAGGCAGAGGGTTTAGGGGGGAAATATCAAACAACCTACAGACACTACAATATTGTGACTGTGCACCACCTAGGGGGCAAACCAGGAGCTGTCTCTCTCCTGAGAATTGAAATTGAAATACTTTATTGTCACTTGTACAACTTGTATGCAGTGAGATTACACGAGCGCCCCCCACTTAGTTCTGTTAGTCTTAATTCCCCTCGTTTACTGACACAAACCCACCAAACCCGAAAGTCAGTTGCCCTGTTGTTATCTTTTCATTCAGCAGCCTAACAGCCCACGGATAGAAGCTGCTCTTTACCCTGTTGGTGCGACTAATCATGCTTTTATATCTTCTGCCTGAGGGCAGGAGATCAAGAAAGTGCCGGCCAGGGTGTGAATCATCCCTGAGAATTTTCCTCACTCTCCTGAGGCAACGTTCTTCCGCTATGTCATCCAGCGGATTCACGGGACAGCCCATAATATCATGTGCTGTATTCACCACCCTCTGTAGGCAATTCCTATCAGTTGATGTCAAACCAGCATACCACACCGTGATGCAGTATGAAAGGACACTTTCTATTGTTGATTGGTAGAAGGAGATCATCAGATGTTGATTGACATCGTTCTTTCACAATACTCTGAGGAGATGGAGTCTCTGTTGGGCTTTCTTAACCACCTGGGTTGTACTTATTTTCCAAGTAAGATCTTCACTGAGATAAACTCCTAGGAATTTAAAGGAAGAGACTCTCTCCACACAGCCCTCCCCGATGTACAATGGGGCTAGTTCTCCTCTCTTCCTCCGAAAGTCCAACACCATCTCCCGGGTTGTCCAATTCCTGAGGTATTGATGATATTCCTCTTTGCTTGCTTGCAGTGACATGATTAAAAATAATGTGGCACCCCAAAACTGGGGAGTTTCATGGTTTTGGTAGGGTAGGGAAGTTTAGACCATCTTTCTGGGTGCTGTACCAGAATAGCCAGACTGAGTGCTTTACAGAGAGAGCGAGAGAGAGAGCGCACAATTATTTTTGGCAAAATTGTACAGTACGAAAATCAATGCTGTTGCCGGCAAAGTCAAAAGCAGAATATATTGTAGTCTTTCTTTATTCATTCTGTGCCATTGCATTATCTTCCGCCATATCAACATATATATATATATAAAGTTTTTATTAAGATTTCCTTGGGTAACAAGTGTACAGCATCTCTGCTTTCAGTTCATAGAGCCCTTCCTACAAGTCAGTTAAATTTGATGTGAGACCCTAATATTATAGGCAATATGAGTTTGGGGGAGAAGAGGAATGGGGGGGAGATACACTTTTACATAGTGTTATGTGTGCAATTTGTGTGTCAGTGTCACAGGGAAAGTAGGTTCTCTTTCCATTCATGTTTTTGTTGATTGGTTGCCTAAAGTTGACTGCAGTGAGTTTTGTTTGTGTGTAAAGGGGGGGGTGCTGTTGGGTCAAATTAGCCATATCGGAGTTGTTGTGTTTTTTCTTGTTGTCTAGTTGGGCTGTGTATGTAATAAAGGGGAGCCATACCAGGGTGAAGGTGTCCTCTTTGCTTTGTCCTCACACCAGTTTCAGTTTTGAGATGACCCTGAGGCTTCTTGCGGATACTAGAGTTCTGCATGCAGGGTTTTTTGTGGAAGTTTTTCACAGTTGCCCTAATGATGATGATGATAATAATTTATTACTTATACCCCACCCATCTGGCTGGGCCACCCCAGCCACTCTGGGCAGCTTCCAACAGAGCATTAAAAACAATAAAACATCAAGCATAAAAAAATTCCCTAAACAGGGCTGTCTTCAGATGTCTTCTAAAAGTCAGATAGTTGTTTATTTCCTTGACATCTGGTGGGAGGGCGTTCCACAGGGCGGGCGCAACTACCAAGAAGGCCCTCTGCCTGGTTCCCTGTAATAATTATTTTTATTATTTATACCCCGCCCGTCTGGCTAGGTTTTCCCAGCCAGTCTGGGGGGTTTCCAAAATAATATAGAAACATAATAAAACGTCAAGTGTTAAAAACTTCCCTAAACAGGGCTGCCTTCAGATGTCTTCTAAAAGTCAGATAGTTGTTTATTTCATTGACACTTGGTGGGAGGGCGTTCCACAGGGTGGATGCCACTACCAAGAAGGCCCTCTGCCTGGTTCCTTGTAGCTTCACTTCTCATAGTGAGGGACCCGCTAGAAAGCCCTCGGAGCTGGACTTCAGTGTCTGGGCTGAACGATAGGGGTGGAGACTCTCCTTCAGGTATACTGCAAGACTCGATGCTGTCGGAGGGCATCTCGTAACGTAGCGTTGAGGCTTTCGCTGCCATGTTCAGCACTGCAGTTTTGTTTTAGCTTTGAAGTCTGGGGATGGGATTTGATCAGTTTTCACTTTCCTGGCGCTTGGTTTGGTTTTGAATAGGGCAAGGGTTGTGTGGTGGCCCTGATTAACACGGTTCAGCAAAATTAAGTGTTGCCCTTTGTTTGAGTTTCCAGATACCATTTGTAACCTGTACCTGGCATGATGTCAACTGAGGCTATTTTTTCAGATTCTTTCATACACAGGCATTGCATAGATAGCTTACACTTGTTTCGTTGTTGCCTTTTTCCTTTTTATTTGATAGGAGGAGAGAGAAAACCTGCAATCGCAAATGCAGTAAGCTACTGATTCTGGTTCACCAGAAACACACTCACCTCAGACAGCACAGAATCTATTTTTTGCACATCGGCGCTAATCCCACTTTGAGCCAGATTAATGGGGGCACATCCTGTTAACAATAGGTGCCGAGGCCCTGCAAGGACAACAGCTGTTGCCTCATTTTGCTCTTGGGTGCTTGCCCCCTTAATAGAGCTCACTTGGGTGCAAGATCCTCAGGCTGCCTGTGAACTGGTCAGAATGCTGGTTTAATTGTGACACAGCTGAAATCAAAGATTACTATCTCGAACGTCTTTGGAGCTGGGCCAATGGTAAACACGAAAGACGCCGCCACTTGGCTGCTGCTAATACCTTTTCTTTGAACAGCAACACACAGAATTTAAGTCCGTTACAGTGCTCTGCAGATCCTAAAAGTCTGTTGGAAACAGGCCAGGAAAGCCATTGAGCAGTGCTGACACCAGGATTGTTTTATTAATGCCATGCTCTTGTGTGTGTTCTGCTTAAGTCAATGAGCCAGGGAGGGTGTGTTCTGTGTGTGCACCGTTTGTGAGGTTTCAGAAAGTGAGATGAATTTGGTCAATTTTACTGAGCAGTTTTGCAGTTGTTGGGATGAATAAAATAGGTTCAGCACAGTGATATTTTTTCTAGAAAGAGAGGTGCCGGAACTCACCATGAACACCTCCCTCGTTCTCTTAGAATGGCAATGGCACCCACGTCAAAGGTGCCGGAACTCAGTTCTGGCTGGGGGGGGCAAGACCTGGTTTTGTATAATCTTACCAAAATGATTAGGGACGTGGGTTAAACCACAGAGCCTAGGGCTTGCCGATCAGAAGGTCGGCGGTTCAAATCCCTGTGACGAGGTGAGCCCCCGTTGCTCGGTCCCAGCTCCTGCCAACCTAGCAGTTCAAAAGCACATCAAAATGCAAGTAGATAAATAGGTACCACTCCAGCAGGAAGGTAAATGGCGTTTCCGTGCACTGCTCTGGTTCACCAGAAGCGGCTTAGTCATGCTGGCCACATGACCCAGAAGCTGTACGCCAGTTCCCTCGACCAATAAAGCAAGATGAGCGCCGCAACCACAGAGTTGGCCACGACTGGACCTAATGGTTAGGGGTCCCTTTACCTTTACCTTTACCAAGATGATTGGCATTTGGTTAACACCTTTGTAAATGTTAATACCTTGAATTTAGCAAGAGATCTTTTGCCTTAGTGGTATCTTTGATTAATGCTGCTCTCCCCCTCCTTTTTGTCGTCGGGATGTAAGGAAGAATTTCTCAACAAATGTAACATTTCCGTTCTGCTTTCCTTTATTCCGCAGAGTAATCGTGTGGAAAGTTTAAAAGCCTCTAATATCTATATTTAATCATGAATCTAAAGGAGTGGGATGATTTTCAGATTGCAGGGAAGGAGTTGCCTGGAAAGTAGACCATTCCGACATCTGTAGATCAAACCACAGTGACCTCGGGCAGAAAAATCACAGGGAATTTAATCAAGCTCTGAGCAAAATTGATTCATTTGAGGAATTTGTTTTTGCATGCATAGCAATCCAGAGGCTAGGTGAGGAGGGAATTGCCCCCCTTTTGAGCTGAGAAGGAAAACGTGCGTTTTAAGCGAAAACTAGACTGCCACGTTAGGAGCGATTCATTTAGGGAGTCTGAAACAGCTTGTTGGACGAATCAGTCCTTAATCACAAATTCTTAATCACAAATTCCCGTTTTAGGACAGCAGTTCTCAAACCTTTATCTTCATGACTAATAGAATATTGCTGGTGGAATATTGTTTATGTGTTTTGAAATACATACAGTGGTACCTCGGGTTAAGAACTGAATTTGTTCTGGAGGTCCGTTCTTAACCTGAAACTGTTCTTAACCTGAGGTACCACTTTAGCTAATGGGGCCTCCTGCTGCTGCTGCACCACCAGAGCACAATTTCTGTTCTCATCCTGAGGTAAAGTTCTTAACCTGAAGCATTATTTCTGGGTTAGTGGAGTCTGTAACCTGAAGCGTATGTAACCTGAAGCGTATGTAACCTGAGGTACCACTGTATATATAAATCGAAGCACATAGATGTAGTCTTGCCTTACTAATGCAATGGATGTGCTTCTGGGTTAAATAGAACAAAAACAAACTTAACGTTTTTCTTTTGTGCTGGTGTCAAAACCAGCACCGTATCAAGAAAATCATAAGTTGCTGTTAAGGTTCCATTCGAGTGGGAAATGTTTGAGGGAAAATCACACTTGCCCCTGTGTTGTCTTTTGAAAACTATGAGCCCAAAGCCAGGAGTTACACATAAGGGATTGCAGGCTGAAAAATCTTACTACGTTTAAACCAAGAAAATGGTAACTAGTTGCAAAGCTGGTTTATGTGATATTATTGGTTTCTGCTTCTTTTATTTTGCATCCTTCCATTTGGCTTTCCTGGTCTCAGCTCTTAAAAAAACATCTTAAACATGAGTGCTGCCAGTGAACTGTTGAATGGATTTAGGAAATCATCCTGGCTTGGTATAAACTCACCCTTAAATGTTGGAAGCTGCCTTATTGCAGACACTGATCATCCGTCCACCAAGTTCAATATTTTCTATACTGATGGGCATGCAGGTTTTCAGATTGGACTGCCCCAACCCTACCTAGGGATGCTGGTGACTTAACATGAGCCCTTCTGCAAGCAGGCCACGTGCTCTCCCACCTAGCTGCTTCCTTACTATCACCAAAGCTTGGGAAAAAATGGATTATTTGGCCAAGAGTTATTTGAGTCAATTTAATAATTTATTAGCCAGGCAGGGACATTTGACCTTTTGTGAATTCATCGTTCTTGTGGTTCTCGTGTTACTCTGCCAGTTCCTCCACTTCTGTATCTAAGCAAAACAGCGTCAAGGACTCTCTATTCCTTACCCACGCAAGGACAGAAGCTGCCACATTTTGAGTCAGTCTTGCAAATAGGCATGGGTAGTGTATCATTGCCGCCGTATCCTTGACTCGCGTTCGTGGCTTTGAGTTCTGTTTGTTGGGGAGAGTTGCTGGCGATAATCTATTTTTGCCAAGATAACGCACTGGCAATTCAACAAATAGAGGCAAGCAGGGAGGCTGAGAGGTGAGCAGGCAGGCCTGCGCAGGGGTTGCACGAGGTGACAAAGTCTGGGACGAGCTGTGGCCCAATCCTGCTTCCTTCCACTTGGGAAGTGCCGTTCTCCTCACGGTTAAAGAGGAAGCAGGAACAGAAAACGAGAGGGTGGGGATAGCTCCTCTCCCCTGGCATCTTCATGTACAAAAGTCAGAAGGGAGGGAGCCACCTTGCATACAGGTTTCCATGTGTTCTGGAACACTGAGGGGGTCAGGGTTCTGGAACATTGAGGGGTCAGGGTTCTGGAATGCTTGAGGTGTCAGGGTTCTGGAACATTGAGGTGTCAGGGTTCTGGAACGCTGAGGGGTCAAGGTTCTGGAATGCTTGAGGTGTCAGGGTTCTGGAACATTGAGGTATCAGGGTTCTGGAACGCTTGAGGGATCAAGGTTCTGGAATGCTTGAGGGATCAGGGTTCCAAACTGCCTGAAAGCCGTGTGTGTGTGTGTGTGGACTCCCTTTCCTGTATATGTGGTGTCACTGGGAGGGGCCCACTTCCCACTAGCATGTTCCTAGTAGTGAACCCAAGTAGGGATCGAGTGGGTACTATTTGTTCTGGGAGATCCCTGTTTAAGTGGAACACACTGTACAGTGGTTCCTCTGGTTAAGAACTTAATTCATTCCAGAGGTCCATTCTTAACCTGAAACTGTTCTTAACCTGAGGTACCACTTTAGCTAATGGGGCCTCCCACTGCCACCGCACGATTTCTGTTCTCATCCTGAAGCAAAGTTCTTAACCCGAGGTACTATTTCTGGGTTAGCAGAGTCTGTAACCTGAAGTGTCTGTAACCCGAGGTACCACTGCAATTTCTTATACAAATAAAGCTGGAGCTGGCTATGTGTTTTGGGGTCTCTGTGGGATGACTCTTACCTATATATATATATATATATATATATATATATATATATATATATATATATATGATGGGGGAGAGAAAGAGCTTGTCAAAAACTCACAGGCTTCCTCTTTGGAATGGACCCTGCACTGTGCTGCAGTTTCCCAGAAGCCTTTGCATGTGTCACGCCTTACTGGAAACAATATGGTTGCTGCCATGTTTGATGCCCTGGGTCCCTTTGGGAGGAAGGGTAGGGGTATAAATTGAATTAACTGGATAAATAACCTGTGCCTAAGTCCAACATGTGAAATAGTAAGAGCTTGAAAAGTGTGCTCAGCACTTGTTGTATAAACCTGTCTCCCAATAGTTTCTGCCTGTCCTATGTTTAATTATCTTCTTTCACCCACTCTCTTGGGTCTCTTTAAATAATAAAATGTACATAACATATAAATTTGCTACGAACGTGAATATATATTCTTTTTAAATAGTATTTTGGTTACCTGACATTGTAGTGGGGTAGGGTTAGGGTTATAATGACAATATATTTCTGGCAATATATTTGGCAACCAGTGTACCCCTTTGGTTTCAGATAGTATATGGGTAGATGAGTCAAAAAAGCCTGGGACACAAATTTAGACCAAACTAAGCCTCCTAGAGCACAATATACATTGTGGTCAGAATTGAGTATATACTTCCAGTAAAAGGTAAAGGTAAAGGGACCCCTGACCATTAGGTCCAGTCATGGCCGACTCTGGGGTTGCGGCGCTCATCTCGCTTTATTGGCCAAGGGAGCCGGTGTACAGCTTCTGGGTCATGTGGCCAGCATGACTAAGCCACTTCTGGCGAATCAGAGAAGCGCACGGAAATGCCGTTTACCTTCCCGCCAGAGCGGTACCTATTTATCTACTTGCACTTTGACGTGCTTTCGAACTGCTAGGTTGGCAGGAGCAGGTACCGAGCAACGGGAGCTCACCCGTCGCGGGGATTCGAACCGCCAACCTTCTGATCAGCAAGTCCTAGGCTCTGTGGGTTAACCCACAGCGCCACCTACGCCCCATATACTTCCAGAGTTAATGCTAAATACATTACTTCTGGTAAATGAGCTGCTAGAGGACTGTGAAAATTTGTGCCCTGGTCTTTGTAGACTCGACTACCCATGTACTTATCTGAAACCAAAGGGGCGGATTGGTTGCCAGATGTGACTTTTTTGTTTCGTTTTTGCTCTCCTGCCCCACTATTAAATACAGCCTTTCTCAGATATCAGCTGCTAACCTTTCCAAGTGACAACTTTGGCTGTGTTCCACCGGTTTAATTGCTTTGAAGTTGTCCAGAACTAGAAATTTATACAGAGGCAAAGTTGCTGTTGATAAGGCTGACATGAAAGTTTGCAGGTGTTAGCATGTTTTTATACTCCTTTCTGCACCTCCTAGGAAAATAGAAAAAACAACATTATAAATCCCTCCCCCTTTCCCTTCTCCATTACAGGTGAAATCTGTGATAAATCTCCTGTTTGCTGCCTACACTGGTGATGTGTCTGCACTACGAAGGTAAAAGCCATATTTTGCTTTGTGCTGCATTATGTGAAATGTGTATGCCATGTAGGGTAGCCATATTTCAAGAATTAAAAATTCGAGCTTTTTTTTTAAAAGTTTCTAAAACCCGGACATTTTCCAAATTTCCCCCAAAAATTCCTCCAGGCGCTAATTCCGTCATTGGAATCGTGGACGTATGGCAATCCTATATAATGTATATATTAAACTTGGCCGGGCCATGTTCAGAGAGACTGTGAGCGATGGAAGATCCATTTGAACAATAATTATAGTCTTAGATTCCAGAGACACTCTATTCAAGGTGGAAAGAAGATTCAATTACTACATGGTTCCTTAATAATCATGTCTCCTGTGGGGAACCAGTGATATATTATTGAGTTTTATTGATTTATTGATTTTAATATGCTGTACACCGCTTTATTAAAAATATAAAGCGGCATAGAAATTTAAAAAATAAATAAAATGTAAATATAAAATAAAATAAAAATATAATATCTACGGGACCGCCTCCCTTGGTATGTCCCACAGAGGAACTTACGGTCTGCAAATAAAAACATCCTGAAGGTCCCAGGCCTCAGAGAGGTTAGGCTGGCCTCAACTAGAGCCAGGGCTTTCTCGGCTGCAGCTCCAATCTGGTGGAACGCTCTGCCACAAGAGACTAGGCCCCTGCGGGACTTGACATCTTTCCACAGGGCCTGCAAGACAGAGCTGTTCCGCCTGGCCTTTGGTCAGGGCGCAGCCTGACTCCCTCCTCTGGCAATCTGCACAGAATTTTGCTTAACGGTTGCCATCAATTTGATTTTAATTAATTTTTATAATGAAATGTTTTTAGAATGTTGGATTATTTGATTGTTGTTAGCCGCCCTGAGCCCGGCTTCGGCTGGGGAGGGCGGGATATAAATAAATTATTATTATTATTATTATTATTATTATTTATAAGTTCTGGCTGCAGAGTGGCCACATCTGCACCATACAGCCAGAGCACATGCCTTCCCCCCAGGGAATAATCCTGCAAACGGTAGTTTAAGGGCGCTGGGAATTGTCGCTTTGTGAGAGGTAATCTAAGGTTTCCTGGATTATTTCCGGTGAGCCATGACTTTGGCTCTGAGCACCAGTCGGTTCCTTTGAAGTTGACCTGACTTACCTAGAGAACTATCAGTGTACATAGTTTCAAGGTTTCGGGGGATAAGATTGAGAGGAACGTTTCCAGGTGTCACTTACCCATGTTTCACACTTCCCTTCGAGCCTCCCAAGAAAAGAGGAGGGGGAGAAAGGCCATTTATATATGGTATAAATGTGATTTAAGTGCATTGTGTGCATGTGACCGCTGGCAATATAAATTCTTTTTTAATACATAATATTGCGGTTGAGATGCACACTCCCCACAACCCTGTTTGTGCTCCATTATTTTAAATGAATACTGTTGGGAATGCCAGGAACCTGTTGCATAAAGCTAGTACAATTGCGGGTTTTAAAAAGCATACCAATTAAAGCTTTCATCAATTAAATCTGCAGAGCAAGTGATTAAAGCTTACAGAGCCGTGGTGAAAATATTACAGGAGCGAGATTACATGCCCTCTGCTCGTTTTTAATTTTTTTTGCCTTTGTTTTGAAACGTTTCTGCTTTTCTAGTGTATATGCAGAACCAATGGCTGCTCTGATGTTATTTTGTTTTACAAGACAGGACAGTGCTTGAATGCAAAGGGTGGGAACCAAGGCTTTTCAGAATGACTGGAAAGGAAGCAAACGCATTACAATTTGGATGATTGAAACACATTCCCCATTTAATGGCCTGGTTAGCTAAGGCATGGCAAACACTAACCATAGTTAAAGCTGAGGTGTCTGGCAGATGAACACTTAAAACCTAACTTTATTATATTGAAGAATAGTTAAAAACACCAGCAGCTGAGCCTTGAGAGAGGTTCAAATTCCCCCACTCTTTATTCGAGCCAGCCCTGCTCAAATGCTGCTAGCCACATTTAACTATAGTTGAGCAGGAGGTCTAGGTTTGCACATAACACTAAGCTATGATTAATGTTAGCAAAGGCTTATAAAACAACTACAAGCCTTAGTTAATGAATGACCTTCAACCAGAATTAATCATCCATAGTTAAGCCGCTAAATTGGGTTCATACAACGCTTAAATCATGGTTTAATAAACCGTGGGTTTAGCATTAAGTGCAAACCAGGTCAGTGGGTGGTGCCCAATGCTATATTATTGTTGTTGTTGTTGTTGTTGTTGTTGTTGTTTCATTTGTAACCAGCCCATCTGACTGGGGTGCTGAAGCCAATCTGGGCAGCTTCCAACATATACCAAAACATACTGTATTTTTCTGTATCTGAAGAAGTGTGCATGCACACGAAAGCTCATACTAAGAACAAACTTAGTTGGTCTTTAAGGTGCTACTGGAAAGAATTTTTTTTGTTTTGACTATGGCAGACCAACACGGCTATCTATCTGTAACTGTATTTTTCTGTGTGTAAGACTAGTTTTTCCCCCTAAAAAATAATGCCCAAAATTTGGGGGTGTCTTATACACAGGGGCCATCTCCCCCCATTTTCTTAAATTGGAGTCCCCCCAAATAGTGGGCTTCTTATACATGGGTGCATCTTATAGAAGGAAAATTGCGGTAATTAAACATTAAAAACTTTCCCTATAGAGGGCTGCCTTCAGATGTCTTCTAAAGGTTGCGTAGCTGTTTCTCTCCTTGACATCTGATGGGAGGGCACCACTACTGAGAAGGCCCTTTGTAGCTTCACTTCTCGCAGTGAGGGAACCAGCAAAAGACCCTCAGAGCTGGACTTCAGTGTCCAGGCCGGATGACAGGGATGGAGATGTTCCTTCAGGTACACTGGGCCAAGGCTGTTTAGGGCAGGCACCCCCAAACTTGGCCCTCCAGATGTTTTGGGACTACAACTCCCATCATCCCTTGCTAACAGGACCAGTGGTCAGGGATGATGGGAACTGTAGTGCCAAAACATCTGGAGGGCCAAGTTTGGGGGTGCCTGGTTTAGGGCGTTAAAGGTCAGCACCAGCACTTTGAATTATGCTCAGAAATGTACTGGGAGCCAATGTAGGTCTTTCAGGACCAGTGTTCGATTTCCTAATGAAAGGACTCAGTCAGTGAAATGAGGAAGAGAGGCATTTTTTGGTGAGTCCCCCTTCAGCCCTCCAGAAGGAGCCGCCAACACTTTGTGGAACAGATTTGGGAAGAGGGCAGAGGGAGAATTGCCCAAAATGGCCTTCCTCCCATTCCACTGACCAAGTTCTTCCATCAGCATATGGAAAGCTTTAGATACCAATCGATATATTTTGAACTTCTAATTAAGCTTTCCTCATATCCAAGGCTTAGGAAACACCAGATGCTTGGTTCTGCATTATTTGGGACTGAGCTCTTTATCCCCTCCCCCCATTTTCCTCTCAAATTTTAATAATAATTTTATTTATTTCAGGTTTGCTTTGTCAGGCATGGATATGGAGCAGAGAGACTACGATTCCCGGACAGCGTTGCACGTAGCAGCTGCGGAAGGTTGTGGCAGTGAATAATCTCCGGCATTTCTTGTTAACATTTTAGCGTCGTTTAATATAACGAGTGCATAAAATTATCCTCCTCCTTGTGTTTTGTAGGTCACGTAGAGGTAGTTAAATTTTTGCTGGAAGCCTGCAAAGTGAATCCTTTCCCCAAAGACAGGTGAGCATCTGCACTTGAACATACAGGGGAGTATTCGCAGTCAATTAAATTACGGCAGTGCTGGCTTCGTGGGCACTGTTCTCCGAGGAATTTGTGTGCTGAAAAGTGGATATTTTATGGGGAATGTAATGAGAATTCTCTATATGAAAGCCAGGCGGCTGCTGATTCTGCTAATAGGGAAGGCGGGAGGCAGGGTTCTGGGCTTAGTTACAGAATATGCCTAGTCTGCATGTACTTGGGAGGGAATCAAGGCAGTGAAATGGGAAGATTATTATTATTATTATTAATTATTATTATTAGAGTTTCTATACCACCCTATACCCAAAGGCCTCAGGGTGGTTCACAGAAAAGATCACAACATATATAATCAGAATAAAAACAACAACCCAATAATATCCCCTGAAAAGAGCCACATTTAAAAGGGCACAAAATGTCAAACAGATCACCCAAAGGCCTGGTTAAAAAGGAACCTTTCTGCCTGGCGCCTAAAGGTGTGGAATGAAGGCGCCAGGCAAACTTCTTTGGGGAGAGCATTCCATAGACAGGGAGCCACCGCAGAGAAGGCCCTGTTCTTGAGTTGCCACCCTCTAGACCTCTTGAGGAGGCGGCACGAGGGCCTCAGAAAATGATTTCAGGGTCCACATAGGTTAACATGGAAAGAGGCGGTCCTTGAGGTATTGCGGTCCTGAGCCGTTTAAGGCTTTATGGGTCAAAACCAGTGCTTTGAATTGGGCCCGGAAACTAACTGGTAGCCAGTGCAGTCAGACCAGGATCGGTGTAATATGCTCAAACCGTCTTGTTCCGGTGAACAACCTGGCCGTTGAATTCTGCACCAGCTGAAGTTTCTGAATCTTCGGAGGCAGCCCTACGTATAACAGATTGCAGTAATCTAACCTTGATGTTACCAGAGCATAGACAACAGTAGTTAGGCTATCCTTGTCCAGATAGGGGCGTAGCTGGACCACCAGCCAAAGCTGATGGAAGGCATTCCGGGCCACCTGAGCCTAGACATTGTGCTCCAATATTTTACATTTTGTCAACATTCTTCCCTGTACAAACTAATAGACTCCTAGTCTGGTTTTGTGCAATGTCAGATGTCCTTAAGCCTATTTAATTCAATGAGCTTTGGCACATCGAACCATTCCTGCATTGTTTGCGGGTTAAACTGGATGCCCCTTGGGTCCCTTCCAGCTCTTAAGATTCTATGCACAGGTCAGACTGTGAGACCACATATATCCATACTCAGGCCATCCTTGGTTTTATGGCTTATAATCAACTTCACTTTTGAGTTTCACCTTCAGTTTCATTGCTTTTGACGTAACCCCATGCAGAATTTTCTCCAGTAGAATGAAATGGGCTTGTTAGCGGAGTCCCTTGTTTACAGAAAACAAACCTGAGGACCTCAAGGTTGCTTCAGATGCTTTGAGCTTCTTCTGCAGATTGCAATGGGTTCCTGTGGAGGAAACATGCAGCCTGCCTACGGATTGGGAACTGTGATGATGGCACAACCATTCACGTTGCATGGGTTTTCTTCCATGGTAGTCAGTCATGCCTGAACCCTGTACTCCCTGCTGCGTTCCTCGCCGTAACCATCATTGTACATTAAAAAGCAATTAGGTTTATTGGGCGAGGTTGCAGGACTTCCTCCCTCGTGTGGTTCCCCCAGAATCTGCTCCAGAAGGTTGGAGGGACCCTCTTGAGCTGTTTTTAGGGTGCACGAGGGTGGGGAGTAAGAAAATCTTTAGTGCCATTGCACAAGCAGATTTTTGTTCTGCAAGCAGGCAGACGTGTTGCCCGCTGCTTTCATTAAATGCTTGTGATTTAAAGACACCTATTGATGCCTCCTGCTGCGGCGACGATGTGTGATGTCACATGCTGATGTCACACACGCGTGCCGGGCACCCACAATGTTGGGTGGAACCTGACACACCATCTCCCTGCCTTTTCACTAGGGAAAAGAGAAACTCACTATCCCCATTTTAACGCCTCGCTTAACATACTGGCTGACCTCGGGCAAGTCACTCTATCAGCTTGCTTCTCTGGGTTATTTTAATTCTAAAAAGCTGCTCCAAGCTTGGGTGAAAAGGGGGGGGGCGGTTTTACAAATATGGCAAGAGCTTCCGATATATTTTGATACCCACATCATCTTCTTCAACCTGAATGTTTTTGCTCCTGCAGATGGAACAACACACCTATGGATGAAGCTTTGCATTTTGGACATCATGATGTATTTAAAATTCTTCAAGAATATCAGGTCCAGTACACGCCTCCGGACGATTCTGGCAGTGGAAAGGAAAACCAAACCGTGCAGAAGAACCTCGACGGCTTACTATAACCCTCTTGTCCCCCCTGCTAGATCCCAAGAATTGAGGTTACTGATCTAATTAATTGTGGAAAAAATGATTATGAAGAGCGTGTGTGTTTCTATTGGATAGTGATGTTATCTTTGTTTCAGTGTTACAAGAGCTTTCTTCATGGCGCACAGACAAGTCTAGTTTCTCTTTCAGAAAAACAAAACTTCCAAGTCTCCATTCATGATGTGAGCAATATTACCTCGTGCTACTTATAACCGATAGAAAAAAAAGAAATATTAGCTGCTGTTGGCTTTGTGCACTACTTTATTTATTTTTCTGTTTTCCGTGATGCTTCACTCCATGGTCAAGAACTCCCTCTCCCCCGTTCTGCATTTTTTTTTTTAAAAAAAATTATTAATTGAAGACGTCTGGGAAGTGCGCCTGAGTGGAACTGGGCCACACACAAGTGTCAATGTGGTCTTGCTAGATTTTCAAGATTTGTTGCCGATGTGGATTTAGTTTGGATGCGTGATGTGGATTTAGTCTGTGTGTTGAGCTACAATCTGCACTTACGTATTTGTTGTGTTTTTAATTTCCCATGATACTTGTTTACATCATGTAAATTCTCAGAAGCTTAGATTGTTGACTGGGGTCAGTGGTCTAGGCTTAACTTTTTATTCAAATAGTGTTTTTATCAGGGAATCTGTTCTAAGGTTTGTTTGACCAAAAGATATAGAGGAATGTAATTAGAGAACCACGAGATCTTAGATGTTTCTATCAAATCTGCTTTATCCTCATGTCTGGCTGCTGAAATACTCTTCAGTCCTTTGGCAGCCGCTGGTTTTTCACCAGATCGTTGTATACATACCACACTGGACTATGACTGATGGCAAGTGTTTCCTCCTTGTATTAAGCAGTGGCAAATACTTTATTCCAATCAAGGACCTGCAGGTATAAATAGAGAACCTGGCATTTTATAGTAAATCTAAATTCAAATTATGTGTGGATAAAGGTGATGTGGGGGCTGGTTTCACGCCAGGGGAAATAATTGCAACAATGGGGTCAGAAGAGTACCTCTAACTAACCTCCATTCTCAACTTGGTGACACTCATGCTATGTGCAACTTGCTTAAGGGACCTGATCAAAGCAGGTAATGGTGATGTTGTTATGGAAGTTCATCATGTCAGAATCAATCTAGATGCAAACAAATGGCGTTTTATAAAGGTGGGAGCTATATGAAATCTTTGTGAACTTGAAATAAGGATTCCATGTGGTGTTGATGTTGCTACCCCTTCTGTGGAAGATCAGCTGAGCTATTACTAGAGAGTGGACTGGGTTTTGTTGAAGGAAACAATGACTGAAGTAGAATGATTTGAATCCTTAAGGAAATGCTTACACCATAGAAAGATGAGCGGTTTGAGACTGAGTATATGAAGGCATAGGCCTGAGATTTTACCTTATAATAAGCAGTGGATCAAAACTGGGTTGCAGGCCATATGAAGGTGGATTGATCCAGAGTCATAGCCACCATTTTCTGTTGTTCTTGTTGTATAATAGGGAAGAGCAGACAATAAAGCCAGGAGGAGGAGACGTGCAGAAAAGCACATGCTATGGACATGAGGATCCAAAACAGGTCTTGCATAACAAGAGAGGCTTAAAAATGGATTCCAAAAATAAAAGATGGAAGGTGCACATTTTAGCAAACCTCTCATTACTGGTAGAATATCCTATTTGTTCACAGGTTTTAGGAGTTTCTTTCAAGAACTCCACATGCTTTATTTTCCTAAATGACATCCACTGGGCTCTGTGCCACACCCCTCCACTAACGTTCTTTGAGCCAAATTGAGGACAGAGTTTACTGCAACTCCTCAGAAGTGCTTAGCAATATTCTGCAAAGACTGAAAGTATAAAAGTCCATTTGCCTAGAGCGTCATAGCTGTTTTCTCCAAAACGAATCATATTCTACGTGTATCTCCTTAAAGTATTCAAATTTATCAATATTTCAGTAGTCTATAGTTATCACTATTTAATCAATCAATACTGCAAAGGAAAAAAAAGAGCATTATGCATATAAGCAAATGAAAGCCATTTCCCCTCAAATAGTTTGAGATTAACATTAGTATTTCCACCCTGCCAGTAGACAGCAACTATTTTAGTACCAGCCTCTTCGAAGGTAGTTATAGTTTTTCCTCATTACAAGAGGAAGTTGCAATTTGTAAAGTAATTGTGGCCCATTGGAGGCAGTTCATTTACATGTGGGTTTATTTATAAATATACTGTCCTTTAGTTCTGTTTTCTGTTGCTAACCTGTTTTTTGTTTACCAAAAAGGACTTGTTTTGCTTGAAGAACACACTCAGTTTTAAAGTCTAAGCATTCTATACTTGTTCATCACAGCCTATAGAATTAAGTCAATTTTATGCTTCGTACATAAATGGCTCCTGCAATAGTCCTAGAATCAGCTATCCCATTTTTTGTGTGGATGTGTTGTGCTGGACGCATGTCCTTTTTAGTTTCATAGCAGAAACTACCAGTGACTGTTTGTAGTGACCCAATGAGTAAAATACCTGGGCTTGACATTTGACATTCTTTATTGTAGAGGAGAAACTATGATGATTGTATTTGCCTCTTGACAGTTTCCCCATGAACTGAATCTAAACTTAATATACTTGAGCTGTACCACTTCTGAACGTAAGATTTATTTTCAGGATTACCAAATTCAGTGGTGTTGCATTTTACAACATAATAAACATGCTTACAAAAAGGTGGTTTGTTTTTTCTTCCCCGATCTATGCATGTGTGTTCTCAGTGGAAGCATATTAATTAAGCTTTTCATTCTTTCTATAGCAGCTTTACAAAACACATTTGCTGAGTGATTGGGGGGGGGGTTTCCAATCTGAACTTGTGTATTGTGAAACGTGCACTGCTGGGACTCTAGCTTGCTTAAGAGGAATGTACTGCTTTTAGGGTTGCATAGAGGGGCTGTAGAACTAATCTTTCTGGAGCCGAAGTGAGACACACAAGCCTTAGCCACCGAACAGCCTAGGCAACAGAATCAGTCTCTTAATTCCCTCCACAATCTAGACTCTCTCCAGAAAGCAATTCCCTTTTAATGAAGAGAGACACCATGGGAAACCATTACAGTGGTACCTCGGGTTACATACGCTTCAGGTTACAGACTCCGCTAACCCAGAAATATTACCTCGGGTTAAGAACTTTGCTTCAGGATGAGAACAGAAATCGTGCTCCAGCGGCACGGCAGCAGCGGGAGGCCCCATTAGGTAAAGTGGTGCTTCAGGTTAAGAACGGACCTCCAGAACGAATTAAGTACTTAACCCGAGGTACTACTGTATTCCATTAGCAACCAAACACACCAAAGGTATGCCACAATTACACACATGTTATTAGGCGCTGCCACTTATTTGCAGTCTTCAAACTGTGTGTGTCATTTATGGTCTGCCAACACAGAATACAAAATACATGGGATCATTAAAAGGTTATCACGGCAGGAATAGGGGGGGGAAACCCCAAATCTAACAATGCTGCTTATTTTGCAAATTCATCCTTTTACTGAATGGCTCTGATACGCAGAGCGTGCATGCAACAAAATCTATATACCACTTGATTGCAATAAAAGCGGCTTACTGCATAGAACCCTACAGAATAGGCATATTATTTGGGGGGGCACTCCTGGTAAAAATTGACTCCACCACCAGATGAGTTACGAGAGCTGGAATTATTACCTGCCTCTGCCCTCTAAATGCTTTCAGCGTTAAGTCATTAAAGCGTTCCTGTATTTAGGAAAAGATAACCAGTTATATAATAGGGAATTCTGCCCTTTAAAATTGAGTACAGCAATAACTGTGATCTTGTTGTTGAGCTCTACAGCAACTCTTAGCTGCAAATCCTGCTCCACCTGTTTAGTTTAGTTTTAACGACACAACAATACACAGTTAAGACAAGAAGAAGCAACTTTCTCTTGCAAACCATCATTTGGAATGCTACAGAGAAAAAGGAGATGGCAGTGCAGAAAAGTAAACATTTCCTCTAGTATCTTCATGTATTCCGATAGAATTGTACAGTTGGCAGCATCCCCCCAGGGCTATCACGTCCAACCGCCCCCCCCCCCGCTCAAACCCATGACCCTGGTAGTAAGTCTCATGCTCTACCAACTGAGATATCCCTCAGGATCTTGAAAGTTCCTGGGGGACTCCTTGCCTATTTCCACACTAGCGCTCTGCATTTGGTGACTGATCTTGTTCCCACCTCCAGCTACACACTTTCACTTAGCTTTCCTGTAGGCCAAAATGGAATCAAAATGTTAGAAGAGACACAAGTGCTGTGTACTTGGGGTACAATGCTTATGTCAAGCTACACCCCATGGAACGGGGTGTACAGTGGTACCTCTAGATGCAAACGGGATCCGTTCCGGAGCCCCGTTCGCATCTAGAAGCAAACGTAACTAGTGACGGCGCGTCTGTACACGTGTTGCTTTTCGCCGCTTCTGCGTACGACATCATTTTGAGCGTCTGCTCATGCGGCAAAACCCGGAAGTAACGCGCTCCGTTACTTCCGGGTTGCTGCAGAGCGCCACTCAAACGTGCTCATCCCGAAGCACATTCAACCCGAGGTATGACTGTACTTTGAAAGAGACACAACTAGGACTCCAGTTAGTCAGAAATGCGCAGTTAACAGTACCCCACCAAGGAGTCCTGATTTGTATGCATTTTGCCTCTCTTTGACACAGCAACAAAACCAGATTTGATTTCTGCAGGGAATCTAGGCTTCCAATTTGAACGTTCTTGGTGCTTTGTTTTTAAAAGAACATTCCATTTCACAGGGAACAAGCTAGGAATGTATGCGACGCTAATAAAATCAAATCGCCATAAGCACACACCAACTGACACACACAAACAAGCTGCTGGAAAATAAGTTACGCCCTGGATCACTAGCCTAAGCCACAATGTTCGTAACAAAAGAACAAACCCTTCTAACTTTTTAAAGCTGCGCTTTCGGCAAACAAAGCAGTACAGCAGCGATATATAAGGCACTGCAGTGCTCAGAAACCAGAACTGCATAATATGGATTCTACAGCCTTTATAGGTCCTCAACTCACGAGTGGCTAAGTCTTGATGCAGGCCTAGCCAGCCAGCAGTTATGTTCAATAATCTGGACACAGCTGGAAAAGAAAAGAAAAAAAAGACAGGTTACCCAAGTGACAATGACGAATGACACTTAACATTCTAGACTTTTGGCGGAGCACTTGATCCTTCAAATCTGCTTTTAAGCAGCTGAAGAGCTGCTCTTGAGTCCCACGGCCTGTGCACCAGCTTATTCACTATTATTTAAAGGAGGCTGCTTAGAGAGAGAGGTGCAAGCAGATACAATGCCCTGCATTAACTCGAAAAGCAGTGGGGCAAAGCCAAGTCTGCACAATGGCCTCTGCCCACTTCATCATCACCCCCCCCCCCAAAAAAACCCAGTGTCTCTTAACAGGAGACCAGGGTTAAAATTGGGATTGCTATAAATTGCACCGGGTGGCTTTGAGTAAATTATTACAGTTAAATTGGTGTTTAAGATAAAAGGGACAGCTCAGTTATGCTGCCTTAAAAAAGAAACCTTATATCCATAGTCTACAACCAGGGGTCAGCAACCTAAGGCCCAGGAGCCACAAGTGGCCCATGGGGGTCATTTAACCAACCCATGAGCTGCCCCAAACTGAATCGCCCGCTTGGTGAGTCCCCGCGTGCTGCGCTAAACCGGCGCAACGTGGTGCAGGGACTCGCTTCCGCAGCGTTGAAAATTGTGTCTGCACAGACGCCGATCTTGTTCGCAATCCAGCCCAGAGGGATCTCTGCTGGAGTGAACCGGCCCATGCGAAGTAAACCTTGCTGAACCCTGGTCTACACCTCTGCTCATTGGAGGAAACCCAGAGTTGAGCATACCCCAGCAAAGGGGGAAAGGTAGACAAACAGATATGCAGAAATACGATTTTGCCTTAAAGCTAACAGACTCCAGGGTAGTTTTTTCAGTTCTGCAGGGCAGAGGTTTTCAAGCTTTTTTGAGTCCACTGCTTGCTCAACCAACTACATTCTTTCTGTGGCTCCCCTGTGGGGCTCAGTTACCGTATTTTTCGCTCCATAAGGCGCATCGGACCATAAGGCGCACCTAGTTTTTAGAGGGGGAAATCAAGGGGGGGAAATCAACCAGCTGGAGAGGTTGCGCGCGGCTAAAGAGGAAGCCGCGCGCGGCTATGGCGGCTATCCCTGAAGCCTTTGGAGCGCAGCACGAGTTCCCGCTGCACTCCGCAAGCTTTGGGTTCCTTTTGCTGAAGCCGGGAGAGCAACTCTCCTGGCTTCAGTGAAAGGAACCTGAAGCCTCCAGAACACAGCGGGAACTCGTGCTGCGCTCCGAAGGCTTCAAGCGGCTATCCCTGAAGCCTGGAGAGCGAGAGGGGCCTCTGCGCTTCGGAGGCTTCGCGTTGCTATCGCTGAAGCCAAGGAGCCTGCATTCGCTCCATAGGATGCACACACATTACTAAGTACGTTTCCGAGCACAATTCAAAGTGTTGGTGCTGACCTTTAAAGCCTTTAAAGCCCTAAATGGCCTCGGTCCTGTATACCTGAAGGAGCGTCTCCATCCCCATCGTTCCACCAGAACACTGAGGTCCCGTACCGAGGGCCTTCTCCCTCACTGCGAGAAGCCAAGTTACAGGGAACCAGGCAGAGGGTCTTCTCGGTAGTGGCGCCTGCCCTGTGGAACGCCCTCCCACCAGATGTCAAGGCAATAAACAACTATTTTACTTTTAAAAGACAACTGAAGGCGGCCCTGCTTAGGGAAGTTTTTAATGTCTGATGCTGTACAGTGGTACCTTGGGTTACATACGCTTCAGGTTACAGACTCCGCTAACCCAGAAATAGTGCTTCAGGTTAAGATGAGAACAGAAATTGGGCTCCGGTGGTGGGTGGCAGCAGGAGGGCCCATTAGCTAAAGTGGTGCTTCAGATTAAGAACAGTTTCAGGTTAAGAACGGACCTCCGGAATGAATTAAGTACTTAACCCGAGGTACCACTGTATTGTTTTTAATATTCAGTTGGAAGCCGCCAGAGTGCCTGGGGAAACCCAGCCAGATGGGCGGGGTATAAATAATAAATTTTTATTATTATATTATATAAGATCACGCTAAGTCTCTTGGGCATGGGGGCACTATGTGAATTTATTGCATCCATGACAGATAAGCAAGGCTTCAGAAGCGTCCGGCTTTGTGGTTGACTCACCATCATGTCTGCAGAGCCTATCACTCGTTTGACCTCGTCAAAATCTTCCGGGGACATTGGCAAGAGGTTATCCGTGCTCTGCAGTTTGGAGGGGTGGCTGCAAGATAAGAAGGGGGGGGGAGAGAAAACAACAAGAACGTGACTGTTTCTAATGAGCTGGGAGCAACCAGGGAATCACTAGTCCTGGTATAAACAAGGGTGGGGAACCAGACGCCGAACAGATGTTGGGAGACCAGTGCCCACCTTCCCCAGCAAAAAGCCAAACTGGGTGTGACAGATGGGAGTTGGAGTCTAACAGCATCTGGAGGGAGACTGGTTCTCCTCACCCCAGCAGTACAGGATACCTCTGGCCAAACTCTTAATTTAAAGTGCTTGAAACCATTAAGCGTTGCCCAAAGGCAAGGCAAGCCCAACAGCCCTTCTTGCCCTGCTAAGACAATCGGATCGCTTTGAACAGCACAGTAGAATTTTAACAGCATCCCCCCAATACTACTAGGGCATAACTGGGAGAAGAGGCCGTGGAGGAGGACTGGAAGAAATTCAAGGACTATCTACAAAAATATTGTAAATTGTTTGAGCGTTAAGAAAGATGCAAGATTACAAATAATATGGCACCATTAAATTAGTCGAAAAGAATAGGAAGATAAGTGAAATATAGGGCAAGTTAAATTTTGGATAAATATCATGTTAAAATTAAGTTTTTAAGGTTTGGGTTAAATTATCTAAAATTAGAGATATAATATTTGAAAATTATAAAATAAGAATTGAAATAAGGCGGTAAATTGCTGGATAAAGTTTGATTAATTTAGAACGCAGGAACGAGAGACGCGAGGAAGTCAAATGAAGTGAAGAAAGTATGATTATTGTATGCTACTTTGTTTGTTTTGTTCTATTGTATTAAGAAAATCTTCAATAAATATCTTTTTAAAAAAAATACTACTAGGGCATATAAGTCCAGCATTACCCTTGCCAATACAGGAGCCAAACGTGAACTGGACCCAAGTGGGGAATCATCCCCTAACTGGCAATGCAAGCATTAAGTTAGGATAGCCACACCTTCCTATTTGATACAGTGCGCATGCAATCCATGCTCAGGCATGCACAATTAAATAGAAGCAGCCCGGTAAGGAGCTAGCGCACGAATTCAGAGGGGCAGGGAGAGATCGTGTGTTTGAATATCCTACATACCGCACACAGAAAAAGCAGCATATTGGAAATAATATACAGAGGCAACCTTCTCAACTTTGAGCAGCACACATCTTGGACCTGTTCCTACTCACAAAGAAGCACCTTTTCCTTCATGCATGGCAAAATGCAAACGTGAGGCAAGAAGATGAAGGCATGCTGTAAGGAGATGGCCTTAAAACTCTTCCAACTGTTGCCATGTCATACATTATTATTATTTTTCTAAAAACCATGACTTTACCAGATCTATTTGTTAGGACACTTTGGGAGGCTGAGCCAGTGTGACATTAAAAATTAGGGCTCCAAACTTTAATTAAAAACCCTTTAATAAATCAATTTTAAAAGGTAATCCTGGTTAATTGGACAACACCTTTAAAAAAAATATGGTCAGTTAAGAGAAATATTATCTACACTGACTGGTAGTGGTTTTCCAAGGATTCCCACACCTACAAGGAGACACCAGAGACCTTCTGATTGCAAAGCTACTGCGCTACTGCTAAGCTATAGCTCCACCCATTTACCCATATTTGGTTGATGATGTCATCCTAGGGGGAGTGGCTACAAAGCTGATAGAGCCTGCTCCCCGATGGATGGACAAGAGATAATTCTGGAATATTTAACTTACAGTGGCATACTGTGTTCTCAATTATTTAGCTGGAAACTGATAAAAGGGCTCTCTAGGATAGAGAAGGAGCCTATATACTTTATTAGCATTTAAGAACTGGGAACTGTATCAAAACACATACAACGAGACAAGTGTCCCTGCCTTCTAGGCTTACAATCTAATTTGTTTAGAGAGAGTCAAATGGATGGGGAACAATCTATCTATCTATCTATCTATCTATCTATCATCTATCATCTATCCATCTATCTATCTCACACACACAAGGGCGAAGTTTTAAATCAGAATATTGAAACACACTAAGTGAAGGAATAGACTGGGTTTTATGGGGGGAGGTGTTGAGTGTTCCAGTGGGAAAGAGAGGGGGCAGCTACGGAATGGAGGGTGCAATTTTGGATTTATTGAGGAAGGGGAAACAGAGGAATGCAGACAGTGGGCAGGGAGACCACACAGAGATTTAGCAAAGGAAAGACTGACTTGAGTGGTGGGACAAGCAGAAGGAGGCAGGGAGAAAACAGAAACCAGGTTTCTCTCCCCACTCAGGCTGTTGCCAGCCTGAAGCATCCTTTGTGCAGAACCACCTGTGGGCTCAGCCCAGGCTCCAAGTCCCTTCCCTTTAGACTCCCGCCTCCCAGGCTGCATCCCCTTGCCAGCTGATAACCCAGTAGCCGTAACCCTTTGCCCCTCTTCCAAAAACAACAAAACAAAACAAGAAACAAAAAAAGCCCTGGGGAAATCTGGTTGTCCATCCCAAATTAAGTACCGCCAAAGAAGCACATTATACCAATATCCAAAATTAACATTTTATTTTGACATTTCTTTGTGCGTGAGGTTTTCCCGCCCCCCTCCTCCTCCAAGTGCGCAGTGCATCACTAAGTGATGGTGTGTTTGGAAGGCAAGATGGTCCATGGGAGGAGCTTCTGGAGTCAGCCTAGGCATGAACAGGTTATATAGTTCAGCTGTGCTGGTACCCCAGAGGTCACTATGAAGGTCTGCACTGCAAAAGCAGCAAGGAAGGTGTGTGTATATGTGGGGTGGAGGGGGTGGGGAGTGTTCTACCCTGTAATAACAACACAGGAATTTCACTTCTTAGCATCTATCACAGATTTTTTTTGAATTTTTTTTTGGAAAGTACGTTCAGCTGTCTTCTCAGCAAACTCACACTTCAGACACAGAGATTAATTCAGTTTTGATGTATCCTTTTCCTCCGCCGTCCACATCCATGGGTTCTGCGGCTAAAATGATGAAAGAAAAACACATACAAAACCCAGTTTTAGTAACAACGGAACTGGTTCATCCAGCCAAAAATGGCCAATGGTCAGGGGCTGACTTGAGTTGGGAGTCTAGTAATAATAATAATAATAATAATAATAATAATAATAATAATAATAATCTTTGCTTCCCGGGAGAGCGGGAAGGCAGCGCTGCGTTTCTCCGCTCTCCTGGGAAGGCAGGCGGGGGGAAGCAAAGACTTTCGCCCCCCGCTGGCCTTCAGAAGAGGTGGGGGGACAGACTGTCCCTGGACCTGGTCTGAAGGCAGTTTCCATAGGAATGCATTAATTGATTTTTAATGCATTCCTATGGGAAACCGTGCTTCGCAAGACGAAAAACTCGCAAGACGAAAAGACTTGCGGAACGAATTAATTTCGTCTTGCGAGGCACCACTGTATTTCATTATGAGTAGGAAAACGAGAGCACCCCTAAACATTTTTAAAAGAAAAAAAGCACTGGAAAACACAATGGACAAGACTACATTTCAAATCACCCGTTTGCTGCTATTCCCTGCTATTTTCCTTACAGCTGCCCCCTGTCCCCCACAAGTGCCATCCCTGTTTGGGGCCCAGGAAAAAAAGATGGGGTGGCACTGCTAATTTATGAGAGGAAATTGTTGTTTTTTTAAAAAAAGAACATGGCTTTTCACCGCTACAAATTCAGCTACTGATGCTTCATGGAACTGACCACAACACATGTTTTTGTTTCAAAGGAAAAATACTCACACTCTTTGGGCCTGGAGTAGTATTTTCCAAAGGCATTGTCTTTGGGAATATCTGGGTAAAGAAATTTCAGGGGGTTTTCCGGAATATTCTCAGCCGCCATCACCTTGTAGCTGCGAATAATATCGGGCAGGCTAACAGCAGAGAGTTCCTTCTTTGTGTAGGGTTCCACTGAGTGACATAAATTATCTGGTACAAAGCCGGGGGTGGGGTGGAGAGAGAAGAATTAAATCAGAAACTCAACTTTCAACACACTTGGCCTGCTAAGAAGCTAACAGAACTCAGAAAGCTGCTATCTATACTGTTTATCCTTCACATTAGGGTTGCCATTCACCACGACCCCAGTCCCACCCTGTAACATAAGAGAAATTTAGCAGGTGAAGTGCTTTTCCCTGGCATCAAAGGAGGATGGCTCTTGAGAAGTTGCCAACTTCTTCCATTTTTTAAAAAATAATGCTTATTAGTTTTCAATTACAATAATCCAATAAAAGCCTCATTATGCCAACACGAAATTATAATTAATAATGCCAATCCTTCAAATGCCAAATTATACAATTTATATGCCCCCCCCGCATGCTAGAATTAATGGTTTGATTATGTATATAATTTCTGTGTTCCATAATCTTATAAATTCCAATTACACAGCAGTCAGAAAAACAAACCAGCGTCTCCTTCCATGTTTTTCTCCATTCTCTCGTTTCTCTCAAAATCCCTGCCTAGGCTCTCTTTCCCACAATTATGCCAAGAGGAAAACAGGAAGCAAGAGACTTGTTTCAAAGGAAGGAACATTCCAATTTTATTTATCTTTTTGAGAAATTGGGGCGCAAGAGAAAATTTCCATAGCTTAGTGATAAGCATTATTATTGTGTAGGAGGCCCAATTCAAAAAACAACTGTGCTTGGAGAGCAAGGCTCCAATGAACATGGGAGGATTTGCTGCCACAAAAAAATAACAACACAAACAAATATGCAGGCTGTATATAAGTTCTTTTTACATGTGATTCAACATATCATATCAAAATATATGGTTCTATAGACCAAAGTATCATACAAACGAAACATATTATGATAAATTAAAGTCCAGCAGATTGATCAGGAAATACAATCTATTCAGTTCTTATACTGGCAATATCCATGGTGTGGAATTCTTATACAGTGATACCTCGGGTTAAGTACTTAATTCGTTCTGGAGGTCTGTTCTTAACCTGAAACTGTTCTTAACCTGAAGCAGCACTATAGCTAATGGGGCCTCCCGCCGCTGCCGTGATTTCTGTTCTCATCCTGAAGTTCTTAACCCGAGGTAATATTTCTGGGTTAGGGGAGTCTGTAACCTGAAGTGTATGTAACTCGAGGTACCGCTGTATCAATCTTGGTAGTGTTCCACGTGAAGATGCTTTTAAGAATTCTACCATTCCTTGTATGCAGGTATCAGACGAAAAACTTGGAAGAATGGCACATGCACAAAATTTTTTAAAAATGGAACGCTTCACGAATTTGCGTGTCATCCTTGCGCAAGGACTATGATAATCTACTCTGTATCATTCCAATTTTAGTATATGTGCTGCCCCCCAAAAAAATATGAAATTGGATGGGTTTAAATATATATATATATATATATATATATATATTTTAATGTATTAAAAAAAAATTAAGCCCTTGAACACAAAATGAGTGTTCTTTTTGATTGTTTGCCTACCATTTTGTGGTCCTTCTGCCCAGGTAAAAGTGATGGCTCCTTCTCGACTACTTTCACTGAACCTCAGGAGGAAGGTCCCGGTGGGCTTATTCTTGAGCAAGCAACGTTCTCGTTCTTTGCTTATGAAGCCGATGATGCTTCTGAAATGTCAAAGAGAGAAGAGCACAGATGCACAAAAACATTTGTGACAGGACTTAGGCCTTGTAGTAAGTCAAGAGGACACCAACCTGGCGCCCTGAAGGTATTGTCTAGAGACTCCCAACTCGCACCAATTTAGGGTAAAGTCCTATCCGCCTGCAACTGCCAAAACGGCTTACAAATGAGTATTTCCAGTACATTTCCGAGAACAATTCAAAGAGTTGGTGCTGACCTTTGAAGCGCTAAACGGCCTCGGCTCAGTATACCTGAAGGAGTGTCTCCACCCCCATCGTGGCAACAGTACAGATTTAGGAGAATCATTGGAGTGAAAGTTGGGTTTTACTATTAAGTAAGAAAATACCCACCTTCACTGACCACAAAATCAAAAGTTGCATTATAAATTAGGGATGCAACTTGCTAATTGTTCCTCATTTCCTTCACCTTAATTTGGAGGGGAGGGGTCAAGGCAGAACCTTTTTGCTGTTTAAGGTAAAGGTAAAGGGACCCCTGACCATTAGGTCCAGTTGTGGCAGACTCTGGGGTTGCGGCGCTCATCTCGCTTTATTGGCCGAGGAAGCCGGCGTACAGCTTCCGGGTCATGTGGCCAGCATGACTAAACCACTTCTGGCGAACCTGAGCAGCGCATGGAAACGCCATTTACCTTCCCACCAGAGCGGTACCTATTTATCTACTTGCACTTTGATGTGCTTTTTTTTTTTTTAAATAATTTTTATTAAGGTTTTCCAAATTAAAACAAATAAAATCCAATTTATAAACTTTTTTCCAATAACCAGGACTTCCCCTCCCCACCCCCTCTTGTATTCCAAATCTTCCAAAAAAGCAATTAAATTCAACAAATTCTTATTCCCAAAATACACTCATCATCATTAACTTAATTTATCCAAATTTCCATCCCCTAAGGTCGATCTATTCCCTTCCACGAGTTCCCCCCTTTCAAATATGATACAGATGAAAATAAAATAAAAACAGACAATAATTTTACAACCTTTGGATTCCAAATTTCCCTCCCCTCTTTCCCTGTTGCGTTCCTCCTATCCCTCCACTTCTAATATCTTCCTGAAGATCCCACATTTCAATAAATCCACATCCCTCTGGTTCTTTACCGGTCTTTTTAAATTACGAATGTCCAATCATAGAAGGAGTCTATCAAAAAAGGGGCCCATTTCTTCTATCCAGATTTTTATAACCAGGAGTAAAAACTCCAATTTTATATCCATGAGCTTGTCAAATCTGGATATCCCAAATGTTCCCACCCCAGTTCTGTCCAGTTCTTGTTGTTTCCTTGTTCTTGTCAGTCATTCTCCTCCTTTTTACTTCCCTGTTCCCTCACAGAAATGTTCTTTTTCCAAAAGCTTCTAGTGTCTCTGCAGAGGCTTGTTGTTCAAGAGCAAAACATTACATCATGTTCCTTTCATTTTTCAACAGATAAATCCATTGTTTCCAGTAGAGTGTAGCCCTCTGTAGACAAAATAATGTTCCATTTCTGCAGTTTCCCAGGAGGTTAAAAGTTCCCTTCAACTGTTCAAGTTTCCCGTCGAAAACACATGCAATATCCCTCAGCTCCTCTAGATGGATTACAGTAACAATGTTCCCTTCCAGATCACATCCACCAGTCCAAATAGCTTGTAGATCCTTATTTGAAACAATTTATATCCAATTTATAACATATGTAACCGGCAAAGTCCTCATAACAAAGTCTCAGTTTTATTATTCCGTTTTGACAGCTCTTGACAGCTGTCAAAACCTCCGTTACTCTTCTCCAGGCATTTTCACGGATCGCTCCGGGGGTTCCGGGGGGGGGGTTGCTTTTTAATACGAATTCCACTTTTCTCCTCCAGCTCAATCTTATAATTTTCCCTCGCGAAGTTGCTAGTTCGGCAAGATAAGGTTCCACTCGATCTTAGTTATCCAGTCCTTTGTTTTGGCTCTTCTACAATTTAGGGGGGGGCTGACTTCCTTTTTTCCACCTCCCCCGTTCGCTCCTAATTTTAAAAAATTTATCCCTCTTTTTAGTCCATATTCCAATTACTCACGGGTTCTTCTTTTAGATCCAAATTTTCAATAGAAGAAGTCAGCGCTCTCCGCCGGATGGCTCGCGGCTGCGCTCGGCAGGGATAGCAGAGGACTCAAAGCACCACGCTTCTCCCCGGCACCCGATCCGTAGCCTTTAAAAAGGCTCCTTCACGAGTCGGGAGGGCGCTAACGGTGCCAGCCGAGTCTCCATGTCCACGGCCTCCGTGGCCGTGGTTTTTAAGGGTCCCCGCATCGCCGGTGCGGTAGGACCCAGCCCCTGCCGAGCAGGCTCCCTCCGGAGCTCGGAGGGAGCCCGCCATTCGGCGATGGCGCCGACCCGGAAGTCCGCACTTTGATGTGCTTTTGAACTGCTAGGTTGGCAGGAGCAGGGACTAAGCAACGGGAACTCACTCCGTCGCGGGGATTTGAACCGCTGACCTTCTGATCGGCAAGTCCTAGGCTCTGTGGTTTAACCCACAGCGCCACCCACATCCCTAAGCTCCCAAATATTCTGCAAATATTCCAGCAGGTCCCATCTATCCGTCTCTTTACATTACTTGCTTTTTCATAGTGAAGGCAAGCCATAAAAACGCTTTTATGTTCTCAGTAAACCTGTTTGCTATGCTGTGGATAACAAGCTTCAATAGCTCTCTGGAGGTCTATTTATCCCCCAGCTTCCTCCCCATATATACTTTATACTGTGCTGTAAAAAAAAAAAAAAAAAGCAATTTCAGGGCAATTAAAGTTCTGTTTTGAGAAATGGGTGCACGTTCAGCACTGCCTATCGTTTGACGGTCTGAGCAATTACTGTTTACACAATTAATTAGACTGCTGTTGTTTGGAGCCTACCAGTAGATATATAATAAGCCATTTAAACTGCTTTTTAATGGTCTTTGAGCTGCCGTTCTGACAACAGTCCCTAAACCAGGAGCAGGGAAACTGTGGCCTTCCAGATATTGCTGAACTGCAACTCCCAAAAATCTCTGACTGTCTGTCATTCTGGCAGGGAGGAGCTGAATTGCAACAACATCTGCAGGGCGACAGATTCCCATCCTTGCTGTAAACCTTCTTACCTTAAAACTGAAATCTCCTTCATTGTGTTTCTCTCTCCTCATGCCCCCAAGGCTATTCCATATGCAAAATGTTCTCTCTCTTTTTTTTGGGGGGGGGGGGAGCTAAGCATTGTTTAAGCACCACTGATTTCAAGGGGGAAGACAAGGGCCCTGGGAATAAAATCCCATGAATTCAATGACGCTTATATTGGAGTAGATGCACCAAGACTGCATTGTAAGATGCCCAATTCCAACCGGAACACCTTTAATGTTGTTTAACTGATGTTTTAATGTATTTTTAATCTTTTGTTGGAAGCTGCCCAGAGTGGCTGGGGAATAAATTTATTATTATTATTATTAATAATAATAATAATAATTCCAGACGTGGGACGTGGTTTTATTTAGGATTCCAAGCCCATCCACTGCCCTCTAGCAGCCTCTGAAATTCTTACCCATCGTTCCAGAGAGCGAGAAGATGTTTCTTAATGAGATCAAGGATGCCTTCAATCCACAACCAGAAGGGAACGTTTTTGTCATTTATGTTTTCCTGAAATTGAAGGAAACAAAAGAACAGTGCGTTAGAAGTTGCTACTTCAGCTAACCACAACCAAGCTCTTACGTTAAGAGTATCCGTTATATTAGCGGTGCTCTTCTCATTAATTTTTTTCCTCGCAGCTGTTCTTGGGTATTCCGATTTTATGTTCCATACATTCCCGTTCCCACATGCATTCCAACTGTCTTACGAGTCTGAAGGCCACCTCTATGCTATTGTGCGTAAGGGTGTTCACACATTGCATTCAATGAGTGTGAAACTTGTGTGCCCAATAGTTGAGCTACTGCTCCGTAAAGAGTTTTTCCACCCGCATCGTTCAGCCCAGACACTGAGGTCCAGCTCTGAGGGCCTTCTGGCAGTTCCCTCACTGCGAGAAGTGAGGTTACAGGGAACCAGGCAGAGGGCCTTCTCGGTAGTGGCGCCCACCCTGTGGAATGCCCTCCCATCAGATGTCAAGGAAATAAACAACTATCTGACTTTTAGAAGACATCTGAAGGCAACCCTTGTATCGGGAAGTTTTTAACGCTTGACATTCAATTACGTTTCTATATTCTGCTGGAAGCCACCCAGAGTGGCTGGGGAAACCTAGCCAGACAGGTGGGATATAAATAATAAAAATAAAAATAATTACTATATATTTTTTTAAAATCCAGCCACCACAAACACTTGTACATGCACAAACACAGTCTGCGACTTGTGCTCAGGGTAACCTATGAACAAGCCTGGTGAAAGCTAGTAAGGCAGCCCTGTTCAGGGAAGTTTTTAACGTGTGATTTTACTGTATTTTTCGTTTTTATGGAAGCCACCCAGAGTGGCTGGGGAGGCCCAGCCAGATGGGCGGGGTATAAATAATAAATTATTATTATTATTATTATTATTATTATTATTATTATTATTATAGTAAAAGGTGTCTGGAGCAAGATGATTCATAGAAGGCAACTGGGCACCAAAAGAGATTGCACTATGCACATGTGCCTTTCTCTTGAAAATGACCGAAACCACAGAGAGTCCAAACATGCAGCGTACGCTGTGCACTTCCCTGTATCAGGAGGGTGTGTGTGTGTGTGTGTGTGTGTGTGTGAGAGAGAGAGACAGAGAGAGAGAGAGAGAGAGAGAGAGATACTCCTATTGCACACATTGCGGTACAGCAATATAATGTTGCCTATGGTTGTGCACTCAAGACAGTCTGTTTTTCCGAAAATACAAGACTCCTCTCTTGGGTGCTCTCCCCTCGGCCCAATCTCCCCCCATCCTGGTTCTCACTGTATCAGTAAAATTACAACCACAACAAAATGATTCTCAGTATACTGACGTGTTTTCTGTTCTATTTAGTACCCTCTGCTGGCAACTGGAGAGCATGCAAGATTGTAAGACCTGAGGAGAGTTGTTTTAGCAAACAACAGCTTCCCCTCCCCACCAGAAAGTTTAAAAAAATGACAGTTCAGGCTCTGTTTTCCACCATGGCCTCCACACACATTTTTTCAGGTTTGTGCAGTGGCTAAAAAAAACCCCCACAACAACTTTTTTGAGATGACGAACAAAGGCCTTTATCACGCCACCTTAAAACTCCCTTATAAAACTACGGTTTGTCTCCGACTTAGGCAACCAACTGGTTATCAATGGATCCAGCAGTGGTTGGACTCTGGCCCCTTCAGAAAAAGAAAAAAGGAAATATCCTACCTTACAGAACCTCACCCAAGTAATAGTGCCGTCCGCAGTGCATCCGTTCGCTAAAGGGAAACAAGTTATCGCCATGTTACTCTTCAGATAGTAATTAGGCTAATATATCTGTATCACATGTAAGATTGGAGATAGAATCTTACCCTCCAAGAACACAAAGGATTGAATTTAAATCCCAAGGGCAAAGGGAGAGGAAGGACTCCCAGAAAAGAAAAGTCCTGCTGATTGGAACATGCCTTATTCCCACCTGCACTGCCGTGCTAAGGACTTAGGAATTTCCTAGTAACTGACAAATCAGGATGCTTTGTTGTTGTTTAGTTGTTTAGTCGTGTCCGACTCTTCGTGACCCCGTGGACCACAGCATTCCAGGCACTTCTGTCTTCCACTGCCCCCTGCAGTTTGGTCAGACTCATGTTGGTAGCTTCGAGAACACTGTCCAACCATCTCGTCCTCTGCCGTCTCCTTCTCCTTGTGCCCTCCATCTTTCCCAACATCAGGGTCTTTTCCAGGGAGTCTTCTCTTCTCATGAGGTGGCCAAAGTATTGGAGCCTCAGCTTCAGGATCTGTCCTTCCAGTGAGCACTCAGGGCTAATTTCCTTCAGAATGGATGCGTTTGATCTTCTTGCAGTCCATGGGACTCCCTCCCCAATTATATTCTGATCAAGTTGGCAGATTTTGCTTTCTTCTCGCTTTTGACAAATGTGATGTTTTTAAAATAATGATAATAATAATAAACCCAGAAATACTTCCAATTTCAAACAGATTCGAAGAGTGAATAGCTCACAATTTCTTTAGGGCAGGAGCTACATAACTGGGCTTCATGCAAGCTTCAGCCAGGTGGGGTCCACAGTAGGGGCTGTGTGATAAATTGCCACATCGTTGAATACCAGTATCGAAATAACATTGTGGTGAGTGTTTCAACAAGACAATATATGGGTGAGCGAAAAGGTAGAGACTTGACAGCTTCCCAGGGGGTAGCTAAGCTGAACCGATACTTTACAGTTAATTTGCAGATAATTTGCAGTACGTTTCTGAGCACAATTCAAGGTGTTGGTGCTGACCTTTAAAGCCCTAAACGGCCTCAGCCCTGTATACCTGAAGGAGTGTCTCCACCTCCATCGTTCTGCCCGGACACTGAGGTCCAGCGCAGAGGGCCTTCTGGCGGTTCCCTCAATGAGAGAAGCCAAGTTACAGGGAACCAGGCAGAGGGCCTTCTCGGTAGTGGTGCCCACCCTGCGGAACACCCTCCCACCAGATGTCAAAGAGAAAAACAACTATCAGACTTTTAGAAGGCATCTAAAGGCAGGCCTCTTTAGGGAAGCTTTTAATGCTTAACAGACCACTGTATTTTAATACTCTGTTAGAAGCCGCCCAGAGTGGCTGGGGAAACCCAGTCAGATGGGCGGGGCATAAATAATAAATTCTATTCTATTCTATTCTATTCTATTCTATTCTATTCTATTCTATTCTATTCTATTCTACCTTGTCTCCTGCTTTGTTTTCTCTCTCCCTCCTCCCTCCTAACCGATAAGAAATGAAACTGTTATGCCTTGTGCGCCAGAAAAGAAATGAAAGAAATGGCATAACCTCTTATTAAACATGGTGGGAAGGTGCATGCATTTTTTTTTAAAGAAGGTTGACAGTGCAAGCAACATTTCTGAACGTCTCTTACGAAGTAACTTTTCTCCTATCATGGTCAGTTGCTCTGTGTTGAGTCCCCTCTTTGTGACAGAAGAAAACTGCCAACTCAGCACTTCGGAAAGCTGCGACCATCTTGCACACGGCGCGTTCAGAAAGAAGGACAAATTCTAGAGAGGAAAAGGATAGCATTTAGAATCTGAGCCACTATTTACTCACTTATGTTTTATTTACAGGAATATCATCCCACCTTTCTTCCAAAGGAGCCCAAATGTCATAGAAATTTCTCCCATTTTATTCTCATAACCTTGCTTGGTAGAAGGAACTTGAGACATGATTGGTAGAGCCATTGGTAGAGTGGAGATTTGAACCAGTCTCCTTGGTCCTAGGACTCGGCTACATTTCGTCACATTAATATGTTTTGATTGTGTTATAAATATCCAACATCAGATGGTGCCAGAGAGCAAAATAGTTTATATGGATTTTTACATAGGCATTTTCCCCCCTTCATTGTAACGATTTAATTTCTGACTTATAGTGTTTTTAACCTGTGTCTAGACCCACTCCTTATTTTGAAATACTAAGTACAGTGGAACCTCGGGTTGCGAACATGATCCATGCAGGAGGCACGTTCACAACCTGCAGCACCGCGTCTGTGCACGCATGATGTGATTCTGCGCATGCGCCGAAACCCGGAAGTAACCTGTTCTGGTACTTTCGGGTTTCGGTGCATCCGTAACCTGAAAACACGTAACCCAAAGAGTCTGTAACCCGAGGTACCACTGTACTGCACCATATTGGCTCTCACAAGGCTAAGCCTAAACACCCATGTGGGGAGTTTTTACATCCCTATCAGGGAGCTTCAACCTCCTCATAAAAAAACCTATTTTTATCTTCCCACTCAACAAGACATATACTCCTGAAACGTGGAATCATTTTGAGGAGGGTGGTGCCTTCTGATGCAACACAAAGCATTACTATTTCAAAAGGAAACAGGAGGCAGACCAGGGCGCATACCTTAAAATGGTCTTTGGATTTCCAGACAACCTACATGGAAACTCTAACAATAATTGTTTATTTTAGCTGGAGTGAGGGGGGGGGGAACCAATAAAATTTCCTGCAATTTTGTAGTTACGACTTGTTGCTTGTTTTCAAAAATGTTATTTTAAAAAAATGGCTGTGGATTTAACTATAATCCTTAAGCTTTCTCTGTGACTGTTGTGTGCAGTTTCTCCTGTCTGCATTTTGTCCACATTCTTCCTTTTCCTTTTGTTGACAACTCTACAATCCATTTGCATGTTCCCATGCCCATTTTTAATTTTATACGGGAAGCAGCTGGTTTGCGTTTTCTAAAGTGAAATATGATCAACATCAGCAAAGCAAGTGATTTCTTCTTACACAGAGAATGGCACTGTCCTTGTACAATTTAAATCAAGAGGAAAAATGCTGCTTTTTCTCCCCAAAATGCCATGTATAAAAGAGTTCGAACAATGCTAATGTTTATGCAACGGTCATAAAAGCAATTCCAAAAAAATCAAGTATCCAATTGGGTCTTCAGCGTATGTAAGTGAAGAAAATCTCATCACTGAATGGAGCTTTCCAATTACGTTTTTAAAAGGTACCATTTTACATGAGCTATTTAATATTGCAAAACCATAAGTTGAAAAGCCAGCCACTTTTAGCTCCTTTCTCCTTAAAGAGTTTTCATTCCAAATGGTTGTTCGAAGAAATGATATCCAACATGGGCCATACTCAGGGTAAACTCACTGAAATAACTTATGTCCATGTTCAATGGGTCTTATGTTGAACTTATGGTCAATGGGTCTGTGCACAGATATGAGCAATGCTTGGATTATCAGCCTTCATAAACAGAGCCTTCAAAACCAGAGCTTGCTTCCTCCTCTGTCCCAATCATTTTCCTTTTGTGCCATGTACTATTATTGACTTTGGTAAGTTACAATGCTCTTTAGCTGTAAGAGGGCGATTGCTTTCTTTCAGAAGTTTTTAATTTATTTTTTTTTAAAGGAGACTTTCTTTACTTATTGATGTATTTGCTACCCTAAGTTCTTCGAAGAGCAGGATATAAATTTAATAAATACAGCCGTACCTTCCAAAATGGATTCTGTTCCGACTTCCAAAACGTTCAAAAACCAAAGCGCGGCTTCTGATTGGCTGCAGGAGCTTCCTGCGGCCAATTGGAAGCCACATCAGACATTCGGCTTCCAAAAACAGTTAGCAAACCGGAACACTCACTTCTGAGTTTGCGGTGTTTGGGAGCCAAATGTTTGAGAACTAAGCTGTTTGAAAAGAAAGGTACGACTGTAAATTGATGAACAAAATAATGGGGCTTGCTTTAATAAAAGAGTATTCTTTCAACTGTTTCAATATCCACTCACCCACCCAAATCCTGCACTTAAAAAAGGATGCCAGGAAACTCACCTTGGGCTCATTTGTCAGCATGTTGTACCACAAGATGGAAGCCCATCCACTCGGCAGCTGGCTGACATTGGAGATCACAACAATAGGAAGGGAGGTGGTCTGGGAAGTGAAGATGGTCAAAGGCACGGAAATTAAGGGGAGACACAGTACCAAATTCTTTTAGGCAGCATCACCATGTCATTAATTAGCAGAACATGGCTGGATATTTTGACACAGAAATGTATGACAGGCAACCCTCATTTTGTGCGGGGGGTTGCATTCCAGACCCCAAAGCGCATCGGTGGACCATGCGCATGTCGCCTTTCATGACATCTCTGTGACGTTTCAGGGCTGCTTCCTGGTTTGGCACGATGCGCACATGCTCAGATGCAACTAAAATTGGTCGTTGCCTGTATAGCCAAGGTTGGAAGATTCACTTTTCTACGCTCAAAGCTCTTTGGTGAATTTAAAAACAAACCAAACTGCAGGGCGAGCCAAACTTCATATAATTCCTTTTACCACAAAAGCAAACTGCTCCCAGTTTGGCAAACGAGACATAGCTGGGCCAATCTAACAAACAAGTAAGTGCCAGGCTGTGTTCACAGTTTGGTTCGTGGGTAGATTGGGACAAGACTTTTCCCAAAATTCACTCCACTCTTGCTACATACATATAGCCTTATGTCCTGAGTAGTTGACACACTTACCTCTAGTTCAATTATGAGGCCCCACTGTTCCAGCGTTGTCTCAAAAGAGAGAGAATGGAGTTCTTCTGTTACAATGAGAGGCCCCTTTATATAGGAAAAGGGCAGATTTAAAAAATTACAATTACAGGAATCTGTCACACTACACAACTCCCGATCCCTGATCCCGTTCGCTGGAGAAGAAGGGAACTGGTTAGATTCTCCAAACCCTTCAGAACATAGGACTGAAAATGAACTGGACTCTTCGGCAGGTTCACAAACTGTTTATTGTAATGTATAGAAAGACAACTTGAGGATTTTTACAATTTGATAACATGCAGATAGAAATATGTTGAGAAACCAGAGAAAGCAGCTGAGGGAAGTCTGGGTGTGAGGTGGGAGGTTGGTTTTTGTTTGTTTGTTTGTTTAGGGGGAGGGGAGGGCAAAAAAAATGGAGGGGAACAATAATATATTGTGGATGATGTATTTTTGATAAAACTATTGTGTTGAAATTTCCATTTTTATTTTTTATTTTTAGGAAAAGGACTGAACTTCCTGTGCAATCCTCATTGGACAGTATCTCTGCCCCCCCAATATAGGTGGGACAACCACTTGTCAATCACCCGACATCATTATTGCATCAGGTGCCTAACAGGAAGGTGGCCCCACCCACCTGTCAAAAGCTGGCCCAGTGGGATGGGGAAAATAAAATATCTGATATGCTGAGCTAAAAATCCTGCTCTTCTATATGAAAGGTTAACAAGAGAGACCTTGGTACTTTTTTCAGTTATATAATTATATTATCACTCTAACCAATATCAGGTTTAACATTTACAGGCTAAGGTTCAAGCAAGAGTAACCTCAAATCTATGGGGAGTCATGGTGTGCGGTAAAATAGGTAAGGGACGCCAGGACAGTTAAGTCTAGTCCAAGGCGACTATGGTGTTGCGGCGCTCATCTCACTTTTCAGGCCGAGGGAGCTGGCGTTTGTCCGCAGACAGCTTTCCGGGTCATGTGGCCAGTATGACTAAACTGCTTCTGGAGCAATGAGACTGTGACGGAAACCAGAGCGCACAGAAATGCCATTTACTTTCCTGCTGCAGCGGTACCTATTTATCTACTTGCACTGGTCTGCTTTTGAACTGTTAGGTTGGCAGGAGCTGGGACAGAGCAACGGGAGCTCACCCCGTTGCGGGGATTTGAACAGCTGACCTTCTGATTGGCAAGCCCAAGAGGCTCAGTGGTTTGGACCACAGCGATGCCCGCAATCCTTTGTGTAGTCTATTACCATTTCTTATTAAAAATCCGCTATCCAATTAAAAGAAAACCAAGCAGGCAAAATGAACGGCATAAGTGTTGATTCCTCTTACCTCATTGGTTCTTCCCGGATTCTTTTGCTCCTTTAATTGCTGTAGAATGACGAAATGTCTCAAAGTGAGTGACATTTATGTTCATTTTTCAGTATATTAACCAATCAAAGACACAGTTCAAAGGCCAACGTGTCAGGTGCCAAACCATGGTGCACATTTTGACTAGCCAGGGGTGAGCAACACCCTAACACAAACATCACCAACCTAGTGCCCTCTAGATGTTCTGTATTCCAACTCCCATCAGCCCTGGCCAGTGCGGCCAATGGTCAAGGATGATGGGACTTGTTGTTCAATAAACACCTGGAAGGGCACCAGTTTGACTACCCCTTTACTAGATTCTCCCAAAGGAAGCTCTGGATGAAACTAGTCAACATCAGACTCACAGGTGGCAATGTTGTGCAATTATATTTCACGTGAATCACGAAGGACTTTGTTTTAAATCTTTTCCCCTTTCTCATTGAAAGAAAAATTTGTGATATTGTGTCTCCCCACACCCCCAATACTTTCATTTCACTTTTAATTTGTATGTTGCCCTTCTATATTACTACACACAAGGCCATTTACAAGCTGAAGAAACAACAAAACAGATGCCTAATAACAATCTGATCCTATACAAAAAATGCCGATATAAAAACATAACTTTAACAACTTATATCAAATAATGCAATATTCAACAATCCAGTAAAAATCACGATGTGGGGAAAACCGTGAAGCCAGCCAATACTTCCACACAGCTCCATCCTTACTTCAGACTTTGTGATATATTGATATAACACGATGTTTAGCTGCTGACATATCACAACTTTGAAAACCAGGTATTGCCCAGCCCTAGTTATGGGTCTGTAAAGAAACCTTAGTTTGTGCTATACAGTGGAACCTCAGGTAACATAAACTTCTGGTTACGTTACCGGCAAACCTGGAAGTGTTTCGCCGCGCACGCATGTGCAGAAGCGAAAAAAACCCGCCTCTGCGCATGCGAAGAAGCGGCACCTCCGGTAGCAAAAACTTCAGGATACGGCCGGACCTCTGGAACGGATCCTGTTCACAACCGGAGGTACCACTGTCTAAGAAATGTACCAACATTAATAATGGAGTATAACTGAATTAATGCACACGTTAAAAAAACCACATTTTTAAAAAAAAACAAAGCAGGTAAATATTTCAAAATTACTGTATTTTTCCATGTATAAGATGCCCCCATGTATAAGATGCCCCCTATTTTTGGGGACTCCAATTTAAGAAAACACCCCTCGGCACTACCTGTGTATAAGACCAGCCCCAATTTTAAACCTACTTTTTTGGTAAAAGACAAACAAACAGCTAGTCTTATAAATGGAAAAGCTCTGGCACAGAAGGAAAGAACAAGACGACTTCTTACGAAAGCAATCCTGCCAAAAAGGAATAGGGGTGTTTGTGCATTGTATGTAATTGTATATACATACACACAAATATGTGTGTGTGTGTGTGTATTAAATAAAAGCAGGTTGTGAATACAAAACAGTGACAGACTTGATAATTGTGGCCTGTATGGAATATTTACCCCTTCAATACACAAACATCAGTAGCACAGAACGTTTTGGGGGACAACGAAGACAGAACATTATGAAGATTATTTTGAGAATCTGAATGCCAAAAAGATATGCCTCACCAGATGTCTAAATTCTGCTGACAGGCTTCCATTCGACTCTTCCATGTTCATTACTTTGGAATTCGTCCCCAAGATGTTAAATTTTCTAAATCTTCAGTGAAAACAGATTTTAAAAGTTTTTTGGAGACTAATCAATTCACTGTGTAACAAGAACAACAAGCAGTAGTGCACACAAGAAGTCAACGTACCCTTTAACAGCAACTTTCTCGTTGACGTCTCTGCAAAGGAATAAAAATAGTCAGGGGAGATCCATTATATAGAGCTGACAATGTATGTGGCAAATTTATCCATTTTACTGTAGTTTTTTTAGTGTGTGTTTTAAGCAGTGGTAAACGTCTCCAGTGTGCAAATGTTATATATTGCAGGACCTGCTATTTCAAAGATGAGCAAGACCTGTCAGCAGAAAACCATACCAGAATTTTTACTTTTGAGTCCGTAAACAGAAATAGGGAAGGTATGAAAAGCTGGGGAAGGATAACAGGGATCTATTGTCACAGGTGGAATCAGGGTAAGCTTTAAATGGATTGTGTGGATGCAATCTCAACCCTACAGCCACTAGTAGATTGTCTATTTTCAGTCACCCTTCATGATGTTTCTTAGAAAGTGGAAAGCTTTCAGAGAAGCTTTCTTCTGGTTGGAATAAAGGCGGCTACAGTTAAATGGGTAGAGAAAGAGGGCAAAGGTAAATAACAACTGATGCTTCAGTTTTGAGTGAAATTTTGATCTGGATGTCAATAACATATGCAAGGCGTCACTTACTTATCAAACACAACTTGCACCTTCAATTTGTAATTCAGTTCCTGTAGTTTCACCAGTAATCTGGAAGCACAAGACATATATCACTAGTGTGTTAATGAAGAAATTACTCCCATCTTTAACTTCACGACGAGCCTTGCATTTCCTTCAAGTTCTCAAGACAACAAAGAAAGCTTCATTTCCACACATAGCAACAGGGGAGCTGATTCATATACTGAAGATCAACGTGTGCCCATCCCAAACCACAACGTTTTAGAGAAGCAGCCCCCATCTGGTTTTGTCATGCACACACTTGCCAGAAGCCAGCTAATAGCTGGAACACCACAGATCGTTCAGCTCAACCAACCACTACCCGACAAGTGCTCTGTAGAATTGGCTTTTCATTGGATAGAGAAACTACTAGAGCATGGGTAGGCAAACTAAGGCCCAGGGGCCGGATCCGGCCCAATCACCTTCTGAATCCGACCCGCGGACAGTCTGGGAATCAGCGTGTTTTTACATGAGTAGAATGTGTGCTTTTATTTAAAATGCATCTCTGGGTTATTTGTGGGGCATAGAAATTCGTTCATTTCCCCTCCCAATATAGTCCGGCCCCCCACAAGTTCTGAGGGACAGTGGACCGGCCCCCCTGCTGAAAAAGGTTGCTGACCCCTGTACTAAAGGTAGTGAGAAATTAGTAGTGTCAGATATGTTGCCTTAGCTGTAAGTTTGCAACTGGTCCACAAACAGAAACGTGACACTTTTTCCAATTACTGCCCTTTTGTTTGGGCACAATTTTCCTCCGTGGTTTGGACAAGACATGGTACCATTTTCTCCCTGGTTTGGAGTTGTAACATTACAAGTGGTGTGGAATGGCCGCCTTGAAACGTGTTGCTGGTTGGTTGTTTTTAACCTAAAAGCTCAATAATCTGGATCATTTAAGGGGGGGCGGATTACCTGAGTTTTACTGTAAATTGCACTCCAGTCTTCACCACCAAAGGTCTCTGAGAGTGGGTCGGCATGCAAGGCTGTCTTTCTACCACGAAGGAACTGGACAAAGAAGAAATGGCATTCTAATTTGTCTCAACAAGAGAATGAATTATGGCAAAGGGCACAAAAGAGCGACATTAAGAATATAATCTATTTTAATATTTTGGTTCATTTTTAACGGACCCAAGAAACCCAAAACAAAACCCCCAAGCCTACCTCTGAATCAGTTGCTTGAAGAGGCCCAATGTCCGTTCATACAGCCCATTTTTCTGCTGAGGGATGGGGTCTGTGTCGTAGGTAAACTTCTGTTCCAACTCCTCCAGCTTTTTAAGCTGCTGGCGAATTTGCTGAAGACTCTCTGCTACTGTAGTAAACCTACCATTTACAAGCGTTATATATTTTAACATGGCTAAGCAATGCAGCTAGAACACAGCAGAGTTAAGATTTGAACACGCTCTACTTGACCAAGGGGGAACAAATTTCCTTCATCTAGGAAAGAAAAGGAAAAGCAGTGCTTGCATATCCCAACCTTAACAGCTTTTCATTCTGCAAAACTTAGGAGCACAGCAGGTCCCAGCACCTGAGATCAAAACACTCCTGCGTCAACTTGCCGCTTCAGAGACTTGGGGTGTGGGGTGGAGGGAGAGAAAAACTTATTCCTCCAAGGCCTGCAAAGCCAATATAAAGGTAAAGGGACCCCTGACCACTAGGTCCAGTCGTGGCTAACTCTGGGGTTGCGGCGCTCATCTCGCTTTATTGGCCGAGGGAGCCGGCGTACAGCTTCCAGGTCATGTGGCCAGCATGACTAAGCCGCTTCTGGCGAACCAGAGCAGTGCACGGAAATGCCGTTTACCTTCCCGTCGGATCTACTTGCACTTTGACGTGCTTTCGAACTGCTAGGTTGGCAGGAGCAGGAACCGAGCAACGGGAGCTCACCCCGTTGCGGGGATTCGAACCACCGACCTTCTGATCGGCAAGTCCTAGGCTCTGTGGTTTAACCCACAGCGCCACCCTCAGCAAAGCCAATTGGCAGAGGGGAAAAAAGCCGACCTCTGAGGCAGCTCAGGAACCTGTTTTGTCTTCCTGTCAGGGTGCTCAACAGAGCAGACCCAACAAACATCCTGCTTCTGAACATTGCAAAGGCAGGAGGGTTAGGGTTAGCGGCCTTGAGAGAAAAGGGAAGACATTGCCCTTGTCTTCCTTAGTTAATGCCTCCCACGGTGTGGAGCAGAGAGAATGCAGAGTTTGGACCAGTGGATGTTGATAAGCACAGAGGAGAATCTGCAGGAAACATTAACTGAACAATAATAATTTATTATTTATACCCTGCCCATCTGACTGGGTCCCCCCAGCCACTCTAGGCGGCTTCCAACAAAACACTAAAATACAATAACCTATTAAACATTAAAAGCTTCCCTAAACAGGGCTGCCTTCAGATGTCTTCTAAAAGTTTGGTAGTTATTTTTCTCTTTGACATCTGGTGGGAAGGCGTTCCACAAGGCAGGCGCCACTACTAAGAAGGCCCTCTGCTTGGTTCCCTGTAACTTGGCTTCTCGCAGTGAGGAAACCGCAAGAAGGTCCTCGGCACTGGACCTCAGTGTCTGGGCTGAACAATGGAGGTGGAGACGCTCCTTCAGGTATATTGGACCGAGGCTGTTTAGGGCTTTAAAGGTCAGCACCAACACTTTGAATAGTACTCGGAAATGTACTGTGAGCCAGTGTAGGTCTTTCAAGATCGTTGTTTTATGTCTTGGCGGTCGCTTCAAGTCACCTGTATTAACCTGCTTTCTCTCCACTGTGCAGTTCCAATGTGGAACTCAGGACCGCAATATCTCCAGGACCGCCTCTTTCCATATGAACCTACCCAGACCCTGAGATCATCTTCTGAAGCCTTCCTTTGTGTGCCTCCTCCTTGAGAGATCCAGAGGGTGGCAACACGAGAACGGGGCCTTCTCTGCGGTGGCTCCCCGTCTCTGGGATGCTCTTCCCAGGGAAGATCACCTGCCCCTTCATTATACAGTGGTATCTCGTTTTGAGTCCGCCTCGTCGAGCATCCATTTTGCCGAACGTCCGCGGCAAACCTGGAAGTACCGGAACGGGTTACTTCTAGGTTTGCCACTCGCACACGCTTTGTCGTGCGTCCTTTTTGTCTAGCGTCCGGTGCTCCGGAACAGATGCCGGTCGCAAAACAAGGTACGACTGTACACCTTTAGGCGCCAGGCAGAAGTGTTCCTCTTTAACTAGGCCTCTGGTTGACCTGATGCGACATCTTATACCCTTTTAAAGTGTGGCTCTTTTTTAGGGGGGGCGTGTATTATTGGGTTATTGTTCTTATTTGGATTTTACATATTGTGATCTTTTCTGTGAACCGCCCCGAGACCTCTGGGTATAGGGCAGTATATAAATTCAAAATAAAATAAAATAAAAGTGGTCTCCTATCCAGGCACTGAGCAGACTCAGAGCTGCTTAGGTTCAATAAGGGGACTTCAAGGCTGTGCGAAGGCTCCCATTTACACTCCCCGCTTCCCCAAGCAGCTTTGGAAAAGCAGCCTCAACATACAATTCTCAAGCAAGTTTTGCAGGGCTCGGTTCTTTCCAGACTCCTCCCCAAAAGGCCTTGCTTAGGAGAGGCCTACCAGTTCTGAAGCTGGTCCAAGCAAGCATTGGGCGGCCCTCCGATGCAAGCCATTTGCTGCCGCTGCTTCCATTCCACCAGCTCCTCTCGAATCAAGGCGTTCTGGGTGTGTTCCGACACATGCAGCGCATTGGCTATTCTCTGTAGCACATCCTAGCGACAGAGAGCCATTCAGGAATGAGTAAGAGCATTTAGAATTCTAAAAACCATCTCACGTCAATAGCATTTATTATTTATTAAATATGTAAACTGGCCCCTTCATCCTCATATCTTGATTGGTTGAGAGGGGTTGTATGTTTGGAGACAGAGAGGTTCTCCTTTGCGGTCTCTGGTTTTTTGCCTTCGGGGTGCGCTTCTGAGGCTCGCCAGTTTTTCCTTCTGTAAAATGGGTACTTTGCAATGACCAGGAAAGCTGCTCACATTTCCAAACATGCCTCCACATCCAGAAACGTTTGCAGTAATAGGCTTTGGGAAGTGCAACAGGACACATGCTTAGTTTGTACAAGGAACCAACTACAGTGGTACTTTGGTTCCCAAACGCCGAAAACCTGGATGTAAGTGTTCCAGTTTTCAAATGTTTTTCGGAAGCCAAATATCCGATGCAGCTGTCAGCTATTGTTTCCGGGGCGCCTGCACCAATCAGAAGCCACGCCTTGGTTTTCAAACATTTCGGAAGTCAAACGGACTTCCGGAACGGATTAAGTTTGGCACTTTTGTTTTTGCTATTTATTTTGCGCTTTTGTTTTTGAGGCTTTTTCGGCTAATTTGTTTTTGTGACTGTGCAGCTACTGATCAATTGTGTGACTACAGAAATGGATAAAAGCCCCCCACCCAAACAATGACTATCATCATTAAATTTTATCATCTACAGTACTGTCTTATTTATTTTATAGTACTGTACAGTACATTGATTATCGCTTTTGTTTTATGGATCAATGGTCTCGTTAGATAGTAAAATTCATGGTAAATTAATCCGTTTTGCATTAGTTTCTATGGGAAAGCGCACCTTGGTTTTGGAACACTTTGGTTTTGGAACAGACTTCCAGAATGGATTAAATTTGGGAACCAAGGTACCACTGAAAGCTTGTTCGAGTTTCTCCCTCTGCTGAAAGCATGGCCTGGAGCAGCCAATGTAATGGACTTTTCATTTCCTGACCATTGGGCCATGCTGGCACATAGCTGTCAAGTGTCCCTTATTTGAAGGGACAGTCCCTTATTCCAGCGCCATGTCACGTTGCTGTCCCTTATTGATGGATGTCCCTTAAATGATGTCCCTTAAATTTCAAAGGAAGCAGCTCCTCTCCCTCCCTCCCTGTCGGCCAGGGAGGAGGGAGGCTCCAACTGTGTTGCTTGGCTGTGTTGCTCACCCAATAAGAAGTCTAAGAATGACGGGGGGGTGGAGCTTGCATGCCATGTGTGTGGCTAGTTAATGCAAGCTGAGGGGGTTTTTCAATGCTGGACGCCATTTTGTTGCACGTGCTGCTGCAAACTTTGCAGTGCAAAGCCAGGCCGGGGAGCCATCTTAAGTTGAGGCTGCATAGGCCTTGTGGCGCATGTGATTCAGATTCTATTCAGTTGAACCTCTGGTTACAAAGTTGGTTGGACAGTGTTCTCGAAGCTACCAGCATGAGTTTGACCAGACTGCTGGAAGACTGGAGTGCCTGGAACAGGTGAGGCTTCAGGTCCCTTATTTTGGCTGTTGGTCCCTTATTTCCAAGGCTGCTGGTCCCTTATTTTCAAATCTGTAAGTTGACAGCTATGTGCTGGCTTGGGCTGATGTTTAACATCTGGAAAGTCCTGTGTGTTGGCTACCCCTGGCCTTGAATAAAAACCAAAGTTTCCCTGTACTTTGCAAGGAGAGATGAAGCACAAGTGGTCAAGATGTTTCTTAAGGAAAACGCCTGACTGACTGCCTGCCAGCCATTTCCCCACCTGTGCTAAGCCAAGGGAGAGGGGAGGGAGTTGCATACCAGCAATTTAGACAAGTAAAGTTCCACAAGTTCACCAAAGAATCACCTGTCTCATGAGGTCCAGCTGCAAATACATTGTGTGGAGCTGCATTTTTTCCTTTAGGAAGTCTTCCTGGGTCATACCACAGGGCTCATTTTCTGCAAAAACAGACCAAAGAAGAATTCCTGTGTTACGGCATTACATTTAAAGAACACTCTTAAGTTTGTAGAACTTTTAAAAAGAAAAGTAAAACCACATAGCTCAGCAGCTGGAATGTATTTAGGAGGGGAGATTTTTTTTGTCCCCTTCAAAAGCAGAAGTGCTCGGAAAACCAGGAACCTATTCCTGCGCATTATAGACAAAGGTTTTAAGACTGACTTCCTTGTTAATGATGCTTAGGGAAACTGGTATTAATTCCATCCTCAAAGCCCACATATATATTGTGTCGTTCAACAGAAGAGTAAACCCTCGAGGGCGGACTTACATTCTTATCTCAAGAAACCAATGTTCCCAAACTCACAAGCTGTTCATAGGCAGCCGATTTAGAGTGTAATGAGAGGGAAACAAAGTTAAGTTTTTAAATTCATTCCTGTATTATTCCCTGGCAGACGAGCTTGTGGGATTTTCTGTCTCAGGTGCCGAAGCAAACTCAGCCAGCCACATCCTGGGACCCATGGAGGAGACGCCATTTGCTTCAGGCAGCCAGATGTCTCGCGCAGACCCTCCCCAAACCTTCATTTTCCGAAGTAATTTGCTAGAGGCACTTAGCCAGGTATGGTGCGTTCTCTCTCTCTCACCCCCCCCCGGGGGGTTAAAAAAATATTAAATGGCGTTGGGATAAATATCCGTTGGGATAAAAAAATATTAAATGGCGGAAGCCAGCATTTTTATAAAGGAAAAACAGCACATACAGAAAGGGTTAAGAGCTCCTCTCCCACCTGACAATTTTCCCTTTCTGTTAAGGCCTCAGGCTGTCTTCATAATGTTAAGTCCTGCATTCTGTCCCTGAGGAAACAATTGCCTGGCTCCTGAGAGAAAATGTATGGTGCCAAGGTTTTTTTTTTTTCTTTAAGGAAATAAGACTGAGAGAAAAGGACTACTGGATGGCAACTATGGGGTTGCTGCGCTCATCTCGCTTTCAGGCCGACAGAGCCGGTGTTTGCCCACGGACAGGTTGGTCATGTGGCCATCTTCTGGCGCAACGGAACACCGTGACGGAAACCAGAGCGCACAGAAACGCCATTTACCTTCCCGTCAAAACGGTACCTATTTATCTACTTGCACTGGCATGCTTTCAAACTGCTAAGTTCGCAGGAGCTGGGACAGAGCAACGGGAGGCTCACGCCGTCGCAGGGATTCGAACTGCCAACCTTCCAATCAGCAAGCCCAAGAGGCTCAGTGGTTTAGACCACAGCGCCACTCGCGTCCCTTTATCTTTTCTATAAATAAGCTTCACATGAAAAGCCGGCCTCACCCTCAAATCGCAACTCCCGACAAAGCATCACAAGCATTTTTCTAGAATGGCTATGGTTTTGAACCCCTGCAAAGCTGAACTGCTCACCTCTGACCTGCAAGGTTTTGTATTTGAAGTCGTATTCGTCTTGCGCATCCTCCAGATTTTTGATGATCTGTTCAATTCCCTGGAAAAGCAATGACAAGCTTACGCACTGGGAAATGGCAAAGAATTCTTAAGTTGCCCCACTCACCTTTCCTACCGGGAGCTCAGGTTATTCCTCCCACCCCCTTTTATCTCTGCAACAATTCTGTGAGGGGTAAGGTTAGGCTAAGAGAGACAGAGACTGAATGTCCCAGTGAGATGTGTCTGAGTAGAGATTTGAACCCAAGCCTCCCCCATTCCTAGTCCAACACCTGAACCCACTATACCATACTGGCTCATTATAGTGAAGTTTCGAGGACCGAAAGGAGAGACTGTTTAGTCATGACTTGTCTAAGTAAACCAATTTAGACATCTAGAATAGGCAGTGACTCAGTAAAGACATTCACACTTAACTCTGGTTAACTTTAACGCTGGTTCAGATTCCAAAAGTACAGGGATTGTGGAATGTGCGTTGAGACACTAGAAAGACCTGTTGGTGGTGCTGGGTTAAGAAAGCCCGCAAAACTGGCTCCCACTGCAGATGCAATGCTTAACACATCGTTTTTCCATTGGTCCCAATCTGGCACGGGGCTTCAGCAACTCGGATGCTCCCAGACCATCCCTGGGACCACTCTTAACCATGACGATGCAAAAAGGTTCTGCACTCATTCTAAATCAACCTTCCCTAAGCTTGGTTATGGATTTGGTATGACAACTACCATTAGGATCTAGCTGGCTAGGGTTAAAGGTCATAGCCTGGCAATATCTTGTGGACCAGCATTGGGAAAGGCTAGTTTAGGCAATTTCAATGAAACTGAAAACAATGTAGGGCTTAACATGTATGTTTATTTAATTATTGCCCATCCTTCACCCCAAGAAACCAGGGTGGGTTGCAGCATTAAAAACAAATATGAAACAACTTACAAACGTAATGTGGGTTTCTAAAAACACTGTCTGGAAAAGGCGATAGCCCAACCTCTCTTTGGTTGAAAACTTGTGGTCGCGTTTCTTCCTGCGATATACCAAGATTGCAAGTGAAGTAAACTTGCAAGAAAGCAGCTCACAAAACTCTGACAGCAGCACTGATGAGGTAGTGCTGTGCGACTCTAAACAAACCCCTGTCCAAATGCGGCAAGAAAAGACAAGTCCCGTATTTTGCTCTCACACCTCTCAGAATGCCTTCAAGTGCTTTTCGTCAACAAGTTTCAGCTTAAGAACTCCTGGACTTTCAATACTTACAGTGACACTATCCTTCACGCTTTTGACTTTCGCATCCAGTTCTTTCACTCTGCCCAGCACTACTGTGTTCTGCATAGTCCCCAGCTGCATCTGGAATGGAAATGAGAATGCATGGCAACATGCAGGAGGGACGGAGGGCGACAATGCCCATCACCTCTGACCAATGCCCATGCTGGCTGGGACCGATGGGAGATTGACAGCATCTGAAGGTCTGCAGTTTGTCCACCCGTATGGCTACGTAAAGGTAAAGGTACAGGGACCCCTGACCATTAGGTCCAGTCGTGGTCGACTCTGGGGTTGTGGCCCTCATCTCGCTTTATTGGCCGAGGGAGCCGGCGTACAGTTTCCGGGTCATGTGGCCATCATGACTAAGCTGCTTCTGGCGAACCAGAGCAGCGCACGGAAATGCCATTTACCTTCCTGCCGGAGTGGTACCTATTTATCTACTTGCACTTTGATGTGCTTTCGAACTGCTAGGTGGGCAGGAGCAGGGACCGAGCAACGGGAGCTCACCCCGTCGTGGGGATTCGAACCACTGACCTTCTGATCGGCAAGTCCTGTGGTTTAACCCACAGCGCCACCCGTGTCCCTTGGCTATGTACAAGGAACTAAACCCCCAAAACAAATTATTCTCTACAAGAGACAGGCAAACTGAACACCTCCTCACTTGGAGAAATCCTTCAAACCAACACCGAATAGTGCAGTCCCACCCATGTGTTGTCAAATGTAAATCTCACTGAACCCAATGGGTCTTACTCCCAGAACAGAAGAATCTTTATTTGCATCAGCCACTAGCCATAGCAATAAAATAAAATAAAATGTACTGAAAATAGAGGTAAAAACTTAACTATAGAAAACACATTTTGGGAGTTTACATCAATAATCAAATACAGTGGTACCTCGGGTTACAAACACCTCCGGTTACAAACACTTTGGGTTACAGACTCCGCTAACCGGGAAGCAGTACCTCAGGTTATGAACTTTACCTCAGGATGAGAACAGAAATTGTGTGCTGGCAGCGTGCTGGCAGGCCCCATTAGCTAAAGTGGTATCTCAGGTTAAGAACGGTTTCAGGTTAAGAATGGACCTCCAGAACAAATTAAGTTCATAACCAGAGGTACCACTGTAGTAGATCTTATTTTAACTGACCCCGTTAACACCTTGCCATTTTTGCTGTCACCTGATCATCTTGATCTGCTAAAAGAAAGGACGCAGTAGCCATGGTTGAGCAACCCAGCGTGGAGAATAATAGAGGGGTAATACAGTGGTGCCCCGCAAGACGAATGCCTCGCAAGACAAAAAACCCGCAAGACGAAAGGGTTTTTCGGTTTTTGCGACGCTTCGCTAGACGATTTTCCCTATGGGCTTGCATCGCAAGACGAAAGCCCATAGGGAAATCTCGGGGACCTTTTTTTAATGCTGGCGGTGGGGAGCAAAGCCTTTCCCCCCCCTCCGGACTTCAGAAGAGGTCCAGGAAGGCCGGCGGGGGCGAAAGGCTTTGCTCCCCACCGCCAGCATTTTAAAAGCGGTCCGGGATAGCAGGGAATCGCTTCCCGCTATCCCGGACGGCTTTTGAAGGCAGGCGGGGGGAGCAAAGACTTTTGCCCCCTGCCCGCCTTGGGAAGAGGTCCTGGACCTCTTCCCAAGGCGGGCGGGGGGCAAAAGTCTTTGCTCCCCCCTGCCTGCCTTTCCGGGAGAGCGGAAAAGGCAGCGCTGCCTTCCCGCTCTCCCGGAAAGGCAGGCAGGGGGGAGCAAAGACTTTTGTCCCCCGCCCGCCTTCGGAAGAGGTCCAGGACCTCTTCCCAAGGCGGGCGGGGGGCAAAAGTCTTTGTCCCCCTGCCTGCCTTCCCGGGGGCTTTTAAATCGCCCCGGGACAGCTGAGAATTCCTCCGCTGTTCCGGGGCGATTTTAAAATGCTGGCGGGCAGCAGCGAAGGCTTCGCTGCCACCTGCCAGCATTTTAAAAGCCCCCGGGACAGCGGAAAAGTCTCCGCTGTCCCGGGAAGGCAGGCGGGGGGGGGAAGCAAAGACTTTCGCCCCCGCCAGCCTTCAGAAGAGGTCGGGGGACAGACTGTCCCCAGACCTGGTCTGAAGGCGGTTCGGTTTCCATAGGAACGCATTAATTGATTTTTAATGCATTCCTATGGGAAACCGTGCTTCGCAAGACGAAAAGACTTGCGGAACGAATTAATTTCGTCTTGCGAGGCACCACTGTAATAACCTGACTCCTGAAATCTTTATGAAGACTGCAAGCCAGAAGCACGTGAACCACTGACTCAATACTGCCATCTCCACAGGGACATAACCCTTTCTCTAGTGGAATTTTTTGAAATCCCCCCTCAAGTACCAGCCGAAGGCAGTACTGTATATTCAATCTTGCAAAAGTGAAAGCCCGTCTGTTTTTTGGAATTGTTAAAGTTTGCAAACAGGATGCCAAAGTGTCAAAATGACGAGGTGGAAAACAATCATACCATGGACAAAACTTCCTTAATGTGGCTAGATTATTCTGTCGCTTGATCGCTTACTCCCAGGTATATGGGAGTCATGACGGGATTTTAGAGTCCAGGGAAAGGAGATGCAGGCTACAAAATTAAAGTCCTACGGATGCGGCAATGCCCGTTCCAATGCTTTGTGAATTCCAGCATTCCAGGAAACGCCTGGGGCGTTTAGTACCGTTGGTTTCAAAGGGAATTGGGGCTGAATTGGACGTCATGGGAAACTGCATTTGTTTGCAGATGTTTTTTAACAGCACCAAGGTGACAAGAAATTCAGTCAAGAGTGGGGAAAGTTTATAGAATATCTTAAAGGCCACTGTGTATACTTAAAAACGTTAGAAGGATTGTTGTAACACTTATAATGTAATATTAGTTAAGGTAAAAAAGGAGATAAAATGGATTAGACAAATGTAATCAGATGCAAAAAATATAGAGGGGAATTGGAAAACACACCGGGGGGGGGGGGGGGAGTCCGAGGGACCTAAGTAATCCCCGGAGTGTAAAAACTGAAAATGATGTGAATGTATAACAACACTGTTTAAAAAATGAACTATTAAAAAACCCCAACAGTAATTCAAGAGAAGAGATTGTTCCACAGCTGAGGTGCCAACCCTAAGAAGGCTCTCCCATTCACTTGTTTTAACTTTGATGACACCCAGGTCAAGCAACAACAGAAACCCCCAAAGACAATCACAGGCTCTGAGCAGACTTGACAGTAAAGGACATCTTCATGGAAGACCAGCCTGAGCTCCAGCATTTAATGTTGGGGCAGCACTCCACATGGCGTGCGGTGTGAATGTCGCTGTGGATCGCTAGAGGGCATCCCTCAATGACATGATGCTGTTTGCCCAGAGATAAAAAAGCAAGGGAGAAAACAGTTACCTTATCTACTTCCTCAGCCACCTTGAGGATTTTCTCTTCTTCGTGCAGACACTTGGAGATCATCATGGCCATGAACATGGGGTCTTCCTCAAAAGTGTTCTAGAATACACCATAAAGAACAGGTTAATGCGAGCTGGCCCAGCTTCTCTCTCTTTTTGCTACATTTGCCTATAAAACAACAACAACAGGAGGAACTAAACAACATTGACCAGGGCATCCTCAGGTTTTGACGTCCCATCAAACTCAAATAAAAAAAGATGCTGAGTGCTCAACCTCACAACAGGTGAGCTGCCAAGAAGCAGATGTAGAGCCTATTCACACATGCAACTGGGCAAACCATAGTCCCGGGAAAAATCTGCACTTATTTATGCTCACCTCAGCATTTTGAATTTCTGAAGACAGATCACAAGTATCCCACATCCTTCAGAGAGCCACCTTATTGCAGGTAGAGAGTCAAGATGCATAAACTTCACTACTGCAGATGTTATGTAGCACCCCAAATTTGGGGGGCCAGTTCAACACACAAGATCCAAGATTGTGGACCAGTAAGTGTTGAACAAACATTAAAAGGGGGGGGGGGAATCTGCCAACATTACCCTTGATTTGAAGACATGCTAAAATTTTCAGGACCGTAATACACAAAGCTTGTGGCTGTGAAGTATCGTATTTTTCGCTCTATAAGACGCACTTTTCCCTTCCTAAAAAGTAAGGGGAAATGTATGTGTGTGTCTTATGGAGCGAATGCAGGGTGCACGGGTATCCCAGAAGCCAGAACATGGAGAGGGAGCACTGCACAGCGCCCCCTCTCTCTGTTCTGGCTTCAGGCTTAGCCACATGAAGCCTCCGCAGGGCAGCGGGGAGCCTTCATGGGCTATACCAGAAGCCAGAACAGCAAGAGGCTATCCCAGAAGCCAAATCCCTCTTGCTGTTCTGGCTTCTGGGATTCAGAATATATTTTTTTCTTGTTTTCCTCCTCCAAAAACTCGGTGAGTCTTATCAGCTGGTACGTCCTATAGAGTGAAAAATACGGTAATTGCATGTATTCATTTGAAGCACTACAATACCACTTTAACCATTCATGGCTTCCCCAAGAGTTTTGGGAGCTATAGTTTGTTACAGATGCTGAGAGTTGTTAGGAGACCAACTGTATCGAGAGGTTTTTAATGTTTGAGTTTTTTCTATGTGCTATATAAGCTGCCCAGAGTGTCTGGGGAAACCCAGCCAGATTGATGGGGTATAAATAATAACATTATTATTCCAGTGCCAGAGGTGCAATTTCAAGAGTACCCTATGAAGATGGATTGACTGGATAAATAAATTGGTTTAGCAGTGTTCTTAGACTGTTCTCATTTGTTTCAAGAAAACTTCCAGCATTTACTTGGGGATACTATCAAGGCCCTTCTGAACGGAAGAATCATGGCAAGATCCTCGCATGAATGATGAGAGTATGTAAACCATGTGAAGAATTTTACATACAGTGGTACCTTGGGTTAAGTACTTAATTCATTCCGGAGGTCTGTTCTTAACCTGAAACTGTTCTTAACCTGAAGCACCACTTTAGCTAATGGGGCCTCCTGCTGCCGCTGCGCCGCCAGAGCACGATTTCTGTTCTCATCCTAAGCAAAGTTCTTAACCTGAAGCACTATTTCTGGGTTAGCGGAGTCTGTAACCTGAAGCGTATGTAACCTGAGGTACCACAGTACTTTTTTTTTTACTTCTCATTCACAAGGACATTACCTGTAGGTTACGTTTGCTCTTCCTAATGTTGTGCTGAAGTAAAAAGTTGTTTTCCTGTGTGAAGCGGCTGTATTGGTCATCCAGTTGAGACAGCAGGTTATGGAACAGTAGAGTCGCCTGCGAAACATCGCTAGCAGCATGGTCCCTGGGAGATGAAGCAATGGAAGATGTTCACTTTCAGCTTCTTTGCCCTCCCACAAACCTTCTTGCAAGGCTCTGGGGCCCTCCCCTCTGCCCTTCCAGCAGCCTATTTTGGTTTATGATTTGCAACAGCAATCCCAAATAACAATACTGCACTGCAGCTAGAATCAAATAGGTACATAATTGCATAATTATGCTAAAAGATTGGGAAAACTTATGGAAGGTAAATTTGAAATTTACAGCCAGCTCTAATACAGTGGTGCCCCGCAAGACAAACGCCTCGCAAGACGGAAAACCCACTAGACGAAAGGGTTTTCCGTTTTGGAGGCGCTTCGCAAAACGAATTTCCCTATGGGGTTGCTTCGCAAGACGAAAAAATCTTGCGAGTTTTTCCCGCTCCCCCCTTTTCCTAAGCCGCTAAGCCACTGATAAGCCGCTTAACAGCTGATCGCTAGAAGCCGCTAGACCGCTGTAGCGCTAATCCGCTAAGCTGTCAATGGGCTTGCCTCACAAGACGAAAAAACCGCTAGACGAAGAGAATCGCGGAACGGATTCTTTTCGTCTTGCGAGGCACCACTGTATAAGAGAGAACATGGTGAAAATGGCTCATAGGTGGTACCTCACTCCTTCCAGATTATCAAGAATGTATAAAAATTTGGCGAATACTTGTTGGAGATGTGGAGGAAATAACGGTGACATGATCCACATGTGGTGGACGTGTGGAAAGATGAAGATTTTTGGGGAGGAAATATACGATGAATTAAAAAAGATGATGGGGATAACTTTTACTAAAAAACCGGAGGCATTTCTATTAAGTATTTTAGATAAAGAGATCCCAAAAAATCTATGAGGTATTTTTGTATGCAACCGCAGTGGCTTGTATACTAGTGGCCAAGGGATGGAAAGATCATGAGGCTCCAAAAATAACAGATTGGCAAATCAAATTACAGGAATTGGTGGAGACGGCTCAATTGACTAGTAAACTCAGAGGAAACTCAAAGCAAAAATTTGCGGAAAAATGGGATGTTTATAAAAAATATGTTCAAAAATACAATAATAGTTTTGACTCCGTGCTAGCATTCGAGTGATAAAGGAAATAAAAGGAGGTGGACTACAATTAAGGATTTATTATGTTTTCAGAATGTATTAGAAAAATTATATAGAAAGGTTTGTTGTTTTGTGTACATTCAAATGTAAGATAAAACATATGCAAAGGGACTTGACAGGAAGTCAAAGTTGAAGAAAAGATTTTAGAAGATAAAAGGGGGAAAATATTTACTTTTATTATTATCATTTTCTGTGCGGGTGTGTGGGTGTGCACACATGTGTGTTGTTGTATGCAATGTTTGGGAGGAAATAAGACGGTAAATAACAAATAACAAACTAAATATTGATGTATGTAATTTTTTTTTCTTAATTATATTTTGTGGTAGTATGGCTGTATTGTTTTTTGTAACATAAAACCATTCAATAAAAATTATTTTAAAAAAAAATAGAATCAAATAGGTACAAATAAAGCAGACAGGTGTGCCACCATTATGTTTCACGTTGGAGCAGCACCAGGTACCAGTGTTAGAAACTCAAGATATATAAGCTACATGCCAAATGGCTCCTTAAACCAAGGTTGCAGTCGCCAAAACAGAATGTCTAGTTGCCATTTTGGAGCAAGACGGCTCTGAAGTCTTGCTTTCCAAATGATGGACTGGTTGCGATCGATTCTCGTTTGAACATCTGGCTTGTTCAGATGACAACCTTGAGCTAGGATAAAAAGTTTAAGAACTTGAAGAAAAGTCACTTGGGACAGTTCACATATATACAGTGGTACCTTGGTTCTCAAACGCCTTGGTACTCAAACAACTTGGAACCCAAACACTGCAAACCCAGAAGTCAAGTGTTCCAGCTTGCAAATGTTTTTCGGAAGCTGAACGTGCTCTGTTTTGAGTGTTACGCTTCCGATTTGAGTGCCACCCTTCCGTTTTGAGTGTTATGCTGAAGTCCGCCTGTTTCTGCTATTTATTTTGCGTTTTTGTATCTGTGTGGAACCCAGTTCAGCTAATGATTGATTGATTGATTGTGTGACTGCAGTATGTTGCCTATTGCTTTCATTTTATAGATCAGGGGTAGGCAACCTAAGGCCCATGGACTGGATGCGGCCCAATCGCCTTCTAAATCTGGCCCGCAGACGGTCCGGGAATCAGGTGTTTTTACATGAGTAGAATGTGTCCTTTGATTTAAAATGCATCTCTGGGTAATTTGTAGGGCATAGGAATTCGTTCTTTTTTCCTTTCCTTTTTTCAAAATACAGTGGTACCTCAGGTTAAGTACTTAATTCGTTCCGGAGGTCCGTTCTGAACCTGAAACTGTTCTTAACCTGAAGCACCACTTTAGCTAATGGGGCCTCCCGCTGCCGCCGGAGCATGATTTCTGTTCTCATCCTGAAGCAAAGTTATTAACCTGAAGCACTATTTCTGGGTTAGCGGAGTCTGTAACCTGAAGCGTATGTAACCTGAGGTACCACTGTATAGTCCAGCCTACCACATGGTCTGAGGGACAGTGGACCGGCCCACGGCTGAAAAAGGTTGCTGACCCCTGTTATAGATCAATGGTCTCGTTAGATAGTAAAATTCAGGTTAAATTGCTTTCTTAGGTTTTTTATTTAAAAAGTCTGGAATGGATTAATCCATTTTTGCATTATGGGAATGCGTGCCTTTGATTTTGGAACGGACTTCTGGAACGAATTAAGTTTGAGGACCAAGGTACCACTGAATTGGCCTATTCCGACCTCTTTCTTAACGATATTTGCTACTGCTCAGAAAAAGCAATTTCATTCCGATTGAGCAGATAAAATGTAACTGGTAGGGTGGGGTATTAGTGTGCAAAAACAGTCCAGATCCAATGATTCCTGGTTGGTGGAGATGTCAGGCATTTTCACTTGGTCACAAGTGGTCAAGGACCGGATGCAAAATGCGCCTGTTAATTTCAAACACTGCCTGGTACCGTGATGTCATGCAAGTGACATCCTCAACAGGATGACAAGACTTTGTTAACAAGACTTAGGATGTCGTTGGCTCAACTTGCTTACATCTCAACATTAAACTGGTTGCCAAACAAGGGCTTACAATAAAATATGTTGTTTATTTGCTTTACCAAAACTTAGTTCCTATGCAAACATTATCTTCGGCACTTTTTAAAGCCCAATCGTTTTGACAGGAGCAAATTAGGCCATGCACAGTTTGGAACACAATCTTATCATTTGACATCTCAAACACAAGTTGGCCTCTCACCAGTCTTGGGCTTCCAGCCACTGCGCTAGATACTGTCGTATCTCCATAGGGAAACTGTCATCGTAGAGCTGGTGTACTTGCTCCAGGAATTTTGAATCCAACTGCTGCAGTTTATACCACTGACTCATCCTGCAGAATCAAAAGGAGAACAGTTTTTAAGAATACTTACCGTAACGTTCTCTATCACACACCTCAGTGGAGATTTTAGCTTCCTCTTCTCTGAGATCAGAATGGAACTGCAGACTACCAAAAGTTTAGGAAGCTAGCAAAGGCAGAGAGACCTGCAAGCCAGTAACTTGTGTGTTCACAAGGCTGCTCCATCAGAAAATGGCTTAGGCCCAGCTGTACTAAAAAGCAAACTTGAATTCTGTGCCAAGCAACACTGGATTTTATAATGCTTAATGTCTTACTATGTTTCTATATGTGCTGTAAGCCGCCCAGAGTGGCTGGGGAAACCCAGCCAGATGGGCAGGGTATGAAATATTATTAAGCTATACGAACAGCACAATTTTTCTGCCTTTGCCACGGGGAGTAAAGAGGCTAGTGGAGGAATTGCAGGGGTGGAAAATGGGGATGAGCAGGACTTCGGCTGCAATCCTATACCCACTTACCTGGGAGTAAGCCGCACTGAATGCAACAGGGCTTACTTTTACAGCATTCTTCTGTTATAAGGTTAGGTGGATACTGTATGTAGGTACAAATAATGTACAATGTACAGGACAAACTGTTTGACATCTGGACACATCCTGCAAAAAGTTCAAAAATCTGCCCTCTCTTTTGACTTACATTAATTCAGCAACTGGAGAAAAGAGGTGGAATCTAACCCCTAAGTTAAGCAGTATCGCACACCACTGGGTTCAATGGGCAAGATTTAACAGGCATGCTTTTAACCCTTCCCCACTCAAATTAGAGGGACAAAATAATGCTTAATTTGAATGGGATGATGCTCAGTGCATTTCTGAATTGGCCCCAGACAGATCACAATCTGGACCAAGGCAAGCTGGGAGAAATAACTCAATCTTTAGCACCTTAGTAACCAATTCCCTCTTGTTCTGCTTTAATTCTACCATGGGCGTAGCCAGGATTTATGTTGGGCAGGGGGCAGGACTTCTGTCTGGTTCTGTCTAGCAGATTCAGAATGAAATGTCTCAAAAACAGCTGTTTTAAATTGCTTTCTTTTGACTCTCAAGAAAAATCTGTCAAAATCTTACATCATTTGACAACTAGAAGGTAAATTAAAAAAAGACACCTGGGCGTACCTCTCGTGCAGTTAAAGGGTATACTTTGCAAAATTACAAAAAACACGCCTTTTAAAAAACAACAACCCTAAACTAAAACAAGTTTTCTTGAATTTGCTGAAATCCGTTTCACACTTCCTTCTCCAATTCCTTTTTTCCAATGCAGTTTTTCTGTGCACGCTCAGTAAAAATAGCCCATTGAGACTCCCCTGTCACCCCTGACCTTAGCCAGGTCTTTATGCTCAGCAAGGTACTGAATGGCTCTATGGTCCAAGTAGTGGTGCAAGGCTGAGCAAGAGAGATGGCCAGTTAGTATTCTAAATTTCCATGTTCTGTAGACAATGGCTCACACATTTCAGGGAAGGATAAAATAATATGCCACATACGTAAGTAACAAAAGCAGGCACTGCTAAATAAAGGATCAAAATCAGAACTGATGTCATTAGAATAATCAAGATTATGGAAGCAGAAAGAAATAAGAACTTTGTACCCCGATATCCAACACACAGGAAGTCACCCTTAATGGTTTAATTTTGTATTAGATTTTTTTTTCAAAAAAAATTGTATTGTAATTTGATATTGTGAAAATGTGGCTCTTTTGGATCAATGGGATTAAAAATTAATAAAAATTATTATACAAAATCAGGCACTGATGTTTTCTAGGGAAAAGTACCTGCCAGGGAGTAAGATTGTGATATTTTTATTTATTTACTTGATGGGGGGGGGGGAGCTGCCCGCCCCCGGCTACGCATTCTGGCTCCGGAAAATAAGTGCAATCGCCAGCGAAGCTTGCAACGCTCAAGGGTTTGCGACACATTTCAAGAATGCAACTGTGCTGCCCCTTCTCCTATGTATACTTGGAAGTCGCGTCCAGCTGCTTCCGAACAGAACTTGGCATGATGAAAAAACGAAAAATCTGAATGCCCCCCCCCCAAAAAAGGTTTTTCCTGTGTAACTGGTGCATTTGCACAGGAGGGGGGAGAGAAAAAAACTTCGAAACCATTCGCACCATAAATTTAAAGCACCCTTGATGCATATTTTACATTCCCCCCCCCAAAAAAAATACGAATCCTGGCACTATCAGTTTAAGCGTGCTGCGAATTGCAGTTCTGTGCGGAGTTCCACAATATACAGATATATAGAGACACACACACACACACATACATATATATTTAGGGAAGGCAATGCCTAGAATGGATGCAGCCTTACTCTCGCATAAATCGAGGGAGCGCAGCCTTATTTTATACCCCTGCGTTGGAGAGACGCTTGCGCGAAGACCCTGGGAATCCGTTAAGGCCCAAGCAGACGGCTGCCGCTTTTTGCATACATCTATCTCCCTTGCATTCTTGGAGAGCCCAAAACTGCACAAGCACGGAAGCACGCAGCACCTTGCTCCTTCTGCTTACCTGGCTGCTCTGCAGATGCCCCGGAGCGCGCGCCGATGCTCCCCGACTCTGTCTAAAACGAAAGTAAGCCGGACTAGGAAATAGCAAGCGGCGGCAGGCGCGCGACCAATCAGCGGGGCGCTGCTTTCGGCGATCAACCATTCAGGAGAGTGTGTTCCGCCTTCTTTGAATAATAAGGCTGTTCCCACGATAGCGCCCTCCTCCCTCTCCTGCAAAAGCACAGCTGTAGTTTAGCGAAGGGGCCGTGCTTATAATCGTCCTCTGATCTTGCCGTGTTCTTTTTGCAAACGTTTCCTAAAGCTAGCTAACGCGCTCTCTTTACCGTCTCCTCATCCTTGCCCTTTAAAAAAATAAAATAAAAATATTATAGGAAAAGCATTGTTCCCCTTGTGTGGATGTGGTTTTTTATTTATTTGAAAAATATCAAATTCAATCCATATATCTCAGGGCTGTTGACAGATGTTTCTTTGACAGGATTTGACACTACTGCTGCTGGGTTTTTTTGTTTTTTTAAATATATACTACCCTTCATCAAGAGATCCCAGAGGCAGTTCAAAGAAAAAAATGCAAGATAAAGCACAGTAAATAATTAAGCCAAAACAATGAAACACCCTTACCCTTCCCACAGATGCATTTAAAAGGCTGTAGAATATTCATCAGCCAAAGGCTGGTTGAATAGGAATGTTTTAACCTGGTGCTAAAAATATATAATGAAAGCACCAGGCGAACCTCCCTAGGGAGAGCATTCCACAAACGAGGTGCCACTGCAGAAAAGGCCCGTTCTTATGTCGCCGCCCTCCAGATCTCACTTGGAAGAAGCGCACAAAGAAGGGGCTCCGTTTGTTCTAACAGGGACAAAAACCTCGAGGTTAGTGAGTTTGAGATGATTGCATGATAAGGGCTTCCTAATTTTTGCATGTGCTTGGCAAAAAATAATTAGCAACCCAGTCCTAGGTGGAATCTACAAATCCAAGACTTGTAGCAAGAAGGGGTTTCCTGCACAATGCTCTGTAGCTCTACTCTGAAGTTAGTCCCCCCCCCCCCAGCTGCATAGGATTAGCTCCCAGTTAAAAGCAGGTAAGAGGGACTCGGGTGGTGCTGTGGGTTAAACCACAGAGCCTAGGACTTGCTGATCAGAAGGTCGGCAGTTTGAATCCCCACGATGGAGTGAGTTCCCGTAGCTCAATCCCTGCTCCTGCCAACCTAGCAGTTTGAAAGCACGTCAAAGTGCAAGTAGATAAATAGGTACTGCTCTGGCGGGAAGGTAAACGGCGTATCCGTGCGCTGCTCTGGTTCACCAGAAGTGGCTTAGTCATGCTGGCCACATGACCCGGAAGCTGTACGCCAGCTCCCTCGGCCAATAAAGCGAGATGAGCGCCGCAACCCGAGTCGCCCACGACTGGACCTAATGGTCAGGGGTCCCTTTACCTTTTTAAAAGCATATCAGATTACAGCTTCTGTTTAAATATTTGAAGCTTTCCTATAGTTTCATACCTCCGCAAAGATCAGGTTTTCACAGTAGTGCCTTTCCTTTAGCATCAGTACTGTTGTAGGTAATATCTCAAACTCTTAGTAAACTATGGATATGGGGTGGAGAGAGGAGGGAAGATTTCACCCAACGTGGAACTCCAACCCACAACCCTGAGATTAAGAGAGTCTATCCCAGGAAATAAGTTTCCTGTGTAGAACTTTTCTTACATTGATGCCACCAAAGTTACCACCCTTTGAGCAATGAAGCAGAAGTCTGCAAAGCTGCCAAGTTCAATATTATCAAGCTTTTCGGTAAGGCAATGAACGGCCAGGGTCAAACATGCAGAAACCGCTAGGAAACCCCCCAAATCCCAGCCTGCTTTTTCCAGCCAAACCACACAGAAAGGGGAGGAGGCGGATGCCGCGCCTGGGTGAAGGGCGGGAGGAGAGAGCTGTTCCTGGAACAGCACGGCCACACGTGCTTTCTGAGAAACAGGGACAAGTACGGGAAAGCCTTCGTCCGCAATGAAAACGAAAGTTAAAAACGGTCCCACGTGGTGGGAGCCTGGGGAGGGGAAGGAGAAAGAGCTAGCTTCAGAGAGATGGCCGGGAGGATTGCTTTGACTTCCTTTCTTCTTTCGATTTCAATAACCTCCTCTGAGTTAAAGAAAAGAAAGCAAAGCCCCAGCTTACTATTGCCGTGTTTCGGATCGATGCAAAGCGATATATGAGCGCGTCCATTGTAAAGCACTCTGAAAACAAGACAGGAACCCAGGAAGTTCAGAGGGAAGCTGTCAAGGAAATATTGGCATGGACTGAAATGGACAGTGTTGTAATTTATTGCGTCTCGTGCACTGGCCATCATGGGGCGGCAGGGCTTAATAGATGATGGCAGGGAGCCCAAATCTGGTTTCACATCCTTGCTTTTAAAACAGGATTGCAGTGGAAGTTAAGGGGGCAGGAGATGGTTAACAGTACCCAGTTCCTTATTTGCATGAAAGTTCGGAACACTGCTCAATCAGAAAACTTTTTTAAAAAACACACGTATTATGCACACACTTGTCTGAACCCCAAAATAAACTCTGGTCTATCTCATATATTAATCAATTTTAGCATCTTCTCCAGTAGCAATGGAGAAAGTGAGGACTCCAGCATGAGCAGAATGCCTTCCTCTTATCACCATGGGCAAAGCTTGGTCTAGAAAGCATTTAGCTCTTTTGGTTCTGTGGTTGTTTCTAGTTGTCCTGTATACTAAGGCATACATTCATGCATGCTATTACACACATACACACCCCTCTTGAAGGTTATGCAATGATCAAGAGCAACAGCATTCATTATACATGCTTCATGTGTGCAAGTCCTTTCAGAGATTGAGAGGGGCTTGGGTAACTTCTAGTTTCTGAGACCCCTAGCCGTTATAAAAATAAAAAATGACAACACAGGCACACACAAAAAAGACAGACATAATTTGAGTATTTATTTGACAAATGTTTTTTTCTACCCTTCTTCTGTGCAAATGCACCAATTCATCAGAGAAATCTTTTTTTGCCATTAAGATTTTTTGTTTTTTCATTATTCACTAAGGTACAGAAAACTAATGTAAAAAAAACAATCCACCAACAGTAGTAAAAATAGTCTATGGAGTCCTCTCTTAAAGGTAGTTCTTAACCCTTACCACTCACAGAAGGCAGTAGTCCCTCCCAGCTCTCACCTGGGATCTAGGGGGAAAAAATCTAACTTTCATTCAATGTCACAGCTGATATTAAGCATGATAAGCTGAGATATACTTGGAATCGAGAGGGGATTTCATGCTCTTTATTCAGCTCATAGTGGTGAGGAGGAATGGATGTTCCCCCAGAATGTCTGCTTTATATACATTATTTACACAATGGGGCCCACGTGATTGGCAAATTCCGGGATTCTCCTGTAGGCCGATCAGGTTGCGGATTCACTTCCACCTGGAGCTGGATTGGTTGGCTCCTGTGGACTAATCAGACTGCTGCATTCTGGATCTTATTTTTCTAGGACCAATCAGACTGCTGCATTCTGAATCCTATTGTTCTAGGACCAATCAGACTGCTGCATTCTGAATCCTATTCAACTTAGTACATAACATAAGCCCATTCCAATGTTCTTATCTCATAGTCAACTAGACTTAAAACTATAAAGACACAAAAATATAACAATTCTCTACCATTCAACACCAACTTGAACCAGGCTCAGGTATCGGTAGTGGATTCTTTATATAATCAGCTGATAGTCATATTCACTATACACTCTCCAGCCAAGGGGGCCTGCTATTCTTTTGGCCATGCAAAAAACACTTGTCTTGGAGCTAGAAAATCCAGTTCTCAATCTGATGCCCAGCCGTTTCTGGATGTGTGTCAATTTATTCAATATTTCCAATGCGGCTAGGCTTTAATGAAAGGCCCAATATGTTTCCACACATAATTACGTTGCTTGCAGTCACTCTAGCTTGTAGTTTTTAAGGCTGCTTCGAAGAGTTATTCACACATATGCGTGTTTGGCTCAGTTCTCCAATGTATCAAGGTTTAATATATTGTAAGAATGACAGTTTGGTGCACACAGATTAAAATATTACAAGAATAAATATATAGCAAAAATACATAACCTTTGTAGATATGCATGACTTGGAAGTTTTGTTGAAAACATGGTGGATTTTGGAAAGGCTGCCAGGATTCATAGTTCAGGATCCAGAAGTGGCAAGAATTGAAATATAGAACCCCAATTTTTAGGGAGTGGGAAGGACAGCTTGCAAAGAGCAGTAGGAATTCTACTACAATTCTACATTAAATTATATCTATATAGAGTATAAAGGCAGAAATAATATTTTTAGACCTGTGCAACTAATTTGATTCTAGCTTTTCAGTAGTACATCCATTTCCTAATTTTTCATTGCCACTTGTTTCATGTACTAAGTTCTAGTTCCAGTTCAGACATAATGCTAAACCAGGGTTGTGAGAATAAGCCAAAGTGAGCCTCGGGCTTGCACAGTGCCAATGCTCTCCTCCTTCACATGCAATGTCAGGAAAGTGCATACTTCCATCCAGGGCCGGATTTAGGTTTGATGGGGCCCTAAGCTACTGAAGGTAATGGGGCCCTTTATATGTCCAGCTGTCCTTTGTCAACAACAAATTGTCACTGTTTTTTGTGTTGAATATATGCTATATGGTAATTTATGGACCTAATAGGTATCTAAAGCCATTTGCACATAACAAAATATGTATTTTATCAAAGTGATTGTTGAACTGAAATACAATTAAGAAGTATTGGGGGGGGGGCCAAGAGAGTGGGGCCCTAAGCTATAGCTTGTTTAGCTTATACGTAAATCCGGCACTGCTTCCATTAGCAGTTTTAAATCATCTGCAGCTTTCTGTTATGGCAAAACTGAGAAAATGGGGATTTATGTTCACTGCGCTTAGTTCAAACAAGCCAGGACTAGAATAAGAGAATCATAGAATAGTTGGAAAGGACCACAAGTACAATCTAGTTAAACTTGCTACAATGCAGGAATCTTTTGCCCCACAAGGGCCTTGAACCTATGACCTTGAGCTTAAGCATTTCATGCTGTATTGACTGAGCTATCCCTCAGGGTAAACCATGGAGAGCAGGGGTGGTGTGCACAAGCCAGAGGCTTATCACAGCTTGTTCTTTGGGCCCAAACCATGGCTTAGTGTTATGTCTGAACCCAGGCCAAGTATTGACTTAATTTATGAAAGCAGAGTTTGGTCAAAGACAATCGTGTGTGTCTGGAGGAGTGATGAAGAACCTGTGGTTCTCATCAACACCAGTCAGGATGACTAACAGTAATTGATGATGGCAGTTGTACTCCAGAAACGTCTGTAGGGCCACAGGTTCCCCATATGTGCTCCACAGGGTACAGATACAGTATCTACAAAGGGAACTAGAAAAACATCTTCTTAGGAATGTTTCTGTTTAAAAACATACACATGCACTTTAGAATCGTCAGTCAGCTGAATATGGTGAACTTAACTGGAAGAGAAGAAAAAGAAGAAGAATCAATCAGTTTGTGGAAATTCGTTGCTGTTTGTTTTTCTTAAATGCAAGTTGAACTATAGCTTGCTGGAAATGAAAATGCCACATGTGTATCTGAAAACTGAAAGCTGAAGCAAACAAAAGATCTATTTGTTCCCCTCTTGTGAAAGATTGACCTAATTTTCTACTGTGGTGTGAAATCCAGATGTTACGTTATGAAGAAGGCACAATGGTACTGTTGACCCAATTAATTCAGCGCGCGTGGGGGGGGGGGGAGAATATCACTGAGGATTAGAGGCCCAATTTGATCTTTAAAATCATTTTTAAAAGACCCAGCTTCGTTTTGGAAGTTTGTGCCGTATCAGTTCTGCGGAGGAAGCAGTACTAAATAAGCAAAGTGTTGTCTTTTCCTTAGTTGGTGTAGGAATGTGCAAGCTTGTGAATTATACAAAACTATTCATCATAGTGAAAGAAACTGCAGCCTACTGAGGGCTACAGATACAGTAGTTTGGTTATAAATGTAGAAATTTTCTCCTATAAGCATACATTTATCAGGGTGCTGTGTGCAGTGTTTGCATAATTCCTTAAAATGTAAGCAGTTTCTGGAGCTGCAAGCTAGCAAACACACATGCATGTGCAGGGAGTCTTTTAAGAGCGGCTGCAAGGATTTTATTTGGAGAAGGTTTATAGCTTCCTAATCATGTGAAGAGCTAAGTGTTTTAGAGTACTATTCTCTTCTCCTCCTGACAAACTACTCAGTCTTCCCTATAAAGCTGTCCTTTTAGCAGGGGCTGGCTTAGTGCTGTCTAAACCCAGAATCACTGTTAAGCTGTCCCCCTCTCAACCTGAGTGGGAGCCAAGAACAGGTACAAAGTGGCTGCAAACTGCTCAGAGACCACCCATTTGCATTTAGCCATCGTTTCATTTCACATTATGTAAGAACACAGTCACTAGCTCTTTCGTTATAGCACCTGATAACCAGTCCGGCACAGTGGCACCTCAGAAGTCGAAAGGAATCTGTTCTGGAAGTCTGTTGGACTTCCAAAATGTTTGGAAACCAAGGCGTGGCTTCCAATTGGCTGCAGGAAGCTCCTGCAGCCAATCGGAAGCTGTGGAAGTCATGTCAGATGTTTGGGTTCCAAAGAACGTTTGCAAACCGGAACACTCACTTCCGGGTTTGTGACATTCGGCAGCCAAAACATTCGACTCGCAAGGCGTTCGGGATCCAAGGTACGACTGTATTCTAAAAGATACCCAGTCACTCCTTAACAGCACCTCTTCATTTGTTAGTCACAAGTTTAGAAGAAATTAAGCTTGGAACGTACAGCAGTTTCCATTACGGTAGGGCTCAGGTGTTCTCTCAAAACAGCATAGACACTTGGAGACATGGGGAGAAGGTCTGATGGAGAAGGTGGGTCTGTGGAATCACTCAGGCTTTAAAAAAAAGAGACAAAAACGACATCTTGAATGAGTAATACGCGAGAAGCAGATACTGTTGTAAGGGACTGAGCTAAATTGACGCCTCAGGCACATACAGTGGTACCCCGGGTTACAGATGCTTCAGGTTACAGATGCTTCAGGTTACAGACTCCGCTAGCCCAGAAATAGTACCTCGGGTTAAGAACTTTATTTCAGGATGAGAACAGAAATCGCGCGGTGGCAGTGGGAGGCCCCATTAGCTAAAATGGTACCTCAGGTTAAGAACAGTTTCAGGTTAAGAACGGACCTCCAGAACGAATTAAATTCTTAACCCGAGGTACCACTGCACTCTATTTTCACTTCCCATCAATCCTGGATGGTTCACCCACTTTTTAGGAGAAGGGTTCCAAGACAAAGCAGCAAAAGAAATGTCACTTCCTCTGCTGAAGAGCAACATACCATTTGGACTGGTATGCCAGACTTTCCACACTAAGAAGTTTGGGAAACACGACTTAATTAGCATGACTCACATTTTGGAGACTGGGATAAATACAGATGGGACGTAACCTTTGGTTCCTCCTTCCATAGGCCTTGGCGCTAAATTAAAAGCAACAACAACATTATGGACATTAAATCTCCCATCTATGAAACCAGAAGTCCATATTCAGCAGTGCAGCAGGGTGAATTTGTTCTTCACTGAAGACAGCTGGTGGGGGAGGACACATAGCTCAGTGCCAGAGCACACATTCTTCACATGCGAAAGGTTCCAGGTTCAAGTCCTGGCCAAAAGTACTGGTGATGGGAGAAGCTTCTGCTTGAAACCTTGGCGAACCACTGCCAGCCACACAGTTGACAATACTGAGCTAGGTGGACCAATGGTTTGACTCGGTATATGGCCGCTTCCTATGTTAAAGGCTGCTCCAGAAGTTCTTAGGCTGGGGCTTAACGACATTTGACTTTCTGATCTGTTCTTGTGACGGGACATGCAGTTTTTGTATGTCTGGTTGAGTAATTATCCTTGCAGAGAACGTTCCATTTAATATCGCATTTGTGAGGGAGACGGGGAGTGACTGTTTTTGCCAAGCCAGATTGCTCTTTCTTCTTTGCTAGTTTCGGTTTGTATTTTTGTTACTGCTTTGATTGTAAGATGTCTTGTGCACCACAAGAAGTAATTAAAAATGGACAAGCCTAATCTGTTTTCAAAGAACAAATGTGGCAAGCATGAGCATCGGGAGTTTGCATGCTCAGCAGTTTTAATGTAAAATGGTGCGGGAATTTATTATTATTATTATTAAAGCAATATCCTACCTTCATTTGGCTGAGAGCTATAGTGCTTTCCAAAGGCTTTGTCTTTGGGAATATCTGGATAGAGATATTTCAGTGGGTTTTCAGGAACGTTGTCTGCCATAATAACTTTGTAATCTCGTAAAATATCAGCAAATGGCAGCGCAGTTAAACGACCCTTATTATATGGTTCAACAGAATGGAAAGTCACTTCTCCTGTGAAGGACAAGATAGTTATGAATAAGCAGACAGATAGTTGATTGCAGGTTGTTTTTTGTCAAATGGAAAGAACCACAAACTCACTTAAAATAATAAAAATGCAAAATACACAAATGCTGGCCAGCTGAGAGCTGAGACAAGTAACAGATCCATTTCGTCCCAACCTGTTAAGGTACCAACTGAATACACTTTATAGGGGAGTACTGCAACCCAGAGAAAGAGGTCCAAAGAAGCTACAGCAGTCTTTATTTAATCTTACATCTGTAGTTAAGGTAGCACTGAGATTTGCATTAAAAGCAACATTCGAATAGTCAGTGGAAGAAGATTGGAGGAAATTTAAAATCTATCTACAGAAACACTGTAAAATTTTTGAATGTTGATGACATTGGAATGAAATGAAGGGGTTCTAGTAATAAGGTAAAAGATTATGTAAGAGTGGGTTGATATTAGATGAAAGTTCAAAGTTAAATATGTGATGAAAAATAATTAAGGATAGACCAATAGGATGAATTTGCTGAACCAAATTTTTAAGTGGAATACAAAAAAGGGAGGCGTGAGGAAGTCAGGAAAATAAGTCAACTAAAGAAGAGAGAAAAAGAGGGAGCTTTTGTTATTCTTTTTTCTTTTTCTTCTTTGTTCTTTTTATTATGTTAATTGTTTGTATTTTTGTGTTTTGTATTTTTCTTTTTTCTGTGTTTTTTCCAGTTATTGTCTTATTCTGAAAATTTTAATAAAATATCATTTAAAAAAAATAAAAAAATAAAAGCAACATTCAAATGATCTAAAAAGGATCCTAAAATGTTTGGTACTGGCAATTTGGCATGTGAGATGAAAAGGGAGGGTGGGGCCAGGCCACTAGCGTGCATTTCCCAAATTGCTTTTTGAACTCGTGGATAAGGGCGATAGGGGTCTGGAGTGCAGCATTCAGCATGTTAAAATATAGCACATACCATTTTCTGACCGCGATACCCAGGTAAAAGTAATCCCTCCTAAGTTGCTTTCACTAAACCTCAATAAAAATGTTCCAGGCATCTTGTCCTTGAGCAAATTTCTCTCTTTTTCTTTGCTTACAAACCCCATAATACATCTGTAAAAAAGAAAAAGAGGAAAAGAAATAGGTTTATATGTGCAGAATGCTTGTCAGAAAATCCTGTGGCACGCTAAAGACAAAGAGCTTTTGGGGACTAAAGAATTTTTCTAAGGTGCCACAAACACTTAGTTGTTGCTGCAATTTGTTGACCACACCAGAGCAAAACGTGGACCCCATCCCAGTGTTGTCCTGGACCTTTCCCACTTTAAATACACAGGTTTACAATCCTGGACATTTTGGACTTTCCAAGGATTGACAATCTCTGCATTTCAAGGGGAGGAAATCTGAGTCTACTCTGGAATGAAGAATGTCTTATGGATGTCTTTACATTAAAGGAGAAACAGACCAGTGTGAATCCACAGTTTGCTCTGGTGTGGACTAGTTCTAACTTGCCTACCCCTTTAGGAACCAGGCAAAATGTTATGCAGCAAACACATGTAATTGCTGGTCACCTGCAACTTTTTACATTCAAACTGCAGCACGGAGCTCCAAACAAAAGTGGTGCTGAACGTCTTTTCTGCTATTCTGTTTCGTATTCTATATTGCTCTCCTGAAGTAGTTTTTGGCAGACCAGTGGTTCCTCATCATGCTTGTCTCTAGAAGGATCAGCAAAGGCCCTATGATCAGTATTCAGGTGCCAATGACCCTGTGATAAACTTCCATACAAAACAAAAATGCAACCCATTGCAGTAAATATTTCTGCATTTCAATACATAGTCTCTTAAATAGGTTTTTGGTCAGGTGATGAGGATTATAAATGTAATTCTTGGTAGTATTCTTGCTAGATTGGTAGATTCTTGGTATAGCAAAGGACATGCACCGAACAGAATTAATAACTTGAAAGGCAATGTTTAACCTTATATATTATTTTCACTCACATTTTCTGCTTAAAATATAATAGTAACCAACGACACCTAAACAGTGTATACAATTCTCTTAAAACAGTAACCATCTTTTAAAAAATATGGATACATGATATAGTATCCATACACTATAGTAACCAACGACACCTAAATGGTGTATACAATTCTCTTTAAACAATAATCATCTTTTTAAAAATCTGGATACATTATATTATGAAATTATATTTCATATTTACGTATATAAACGAAATGTTTTATTTCTTTTGTAATGATTTTATTTTTCTGGATTTTTTTAAAAAGGCTTTTGGTTAATTATGTAATTTTTGCTGACTCAATCCAATGATGCTTTTTGTGCACCTAAAATTTGTCAAGAGTTAGGTATTGTTAATTTTATAATTTGAATGCATATTAGCTTTTTTTTTTTAAAAAAAGGATTGTGTTTGTTTTACTCTGCTTTTGTTAACCACCTTGAGTCTTTGCGGAGACATAAGCAGGATTTTTAAAAAAAACAACAACAACAATTAATCCTGAAGGATGGGGAGTGGGAAATGGGTTCAGCACTTTTCCTTTCCATCCAGCAGGGTCAGTAGGAGTTTCCATGAGGCAAGTTAAACCACACATATATGAGGGAGTAAAAATTCAGAAAAAATCAGATCATGGATACTTTTTTTTTAAGGTCATAAGTGGTTTGGCTTGAATTCTCAACCAGCTGGAGAAGCAAAATGCTTAAACTGGCTAACAAAAACTGCAAATACATCTGAAATAAATGGTGGCTGTGTGCACACATATTCCTGGCAGAAATTCCTGTGGTTAACCTTTGTCCTCTTGCAGAACTGCAAGGTTCCACTGGAAGTTCCCTGGAACTGAGTGGCAATGACATTTTCATCTGTGCACTGGGTGAATCATAGTGTTGCTCTGGTGCAGCAAAACAGCCAGGTATTACAATTGGGGCTTGTGCACGCCAGAGTTTACTATGTTCTTTCAGCTGTTTGCGTTCCCATTTGATTTGCATAGCTCACGTTGCCTTACTCTTTCGATAGCACCAGTCTCAATGCTTTCCCCAAGTGAATTTGGGTTTATGCAATACCAGCAGGGCTTTTTCTCAGCCTGAACTCATTTCCAGCACCTCTCAGGGGGGCGCCATTGCCATTCTAAGAGAATGAGGGAGGTGTTCATGGTGAGACCTCTTTTCCAAGAAAAATAGCACTGGATGCAGGGATAATCATATACACTGGAGGAAACTGGGGGCACAGAACATTTGTTTTGGTGTTTTGGGGTGAGTGGATCAATATCCATTTCTGCTTCTCTCTTTTCCATGCCCACTACTTCTTTAATCCTTTCTTTTTTTTCCCTGGCTGTGCTCCAAACTATTTCCAGTGTACCCCTGAATGGAGGCATGTTGTTTTATCCCCTTTTGATCCCCCAAATACGCACAAAATGAGAACCCTGTTGGTGCTTAATTGACATAAGAGAATTAAGAAATTAGAAGACAGGGACAAACACAAAAAGGATCACATACTGATTTTTAGAGCATATCTGAAGGCAGCCCTGTTTAGGGAAGTTTTTAATGTTTGATGTTTTAATTATCGTATTTTTAATTTCTGTTGGGAGCCACCCAGATTGGCTGGGGAAACCCAGCCAAGTGGGCGGGTATAAATTATTATTATTATTATTATTATTATTATTATTATTATTATTAACAGGAAACACCAGTGTTGTTCCTTATATACAAATTCAAATACATGTGGACTGTCAGTCTGCATTTCTTAGTACAGAAAGTATTGATCTGATATGTAGTGATCTCTCCTATTCTAATTGATTCAAGAGGGTTATGTAAGCTTCTCTGTGTGAAATAAAGAAGCAGAAGGTTCATGAAAGCAGAAGGTTCATGATGTTTGGGTTATTCCTTCAGAGAGGCTGAGTACAGCTGGCTTAAACTGGTTCTGTTATCTCTTTCTGTCAAGGTCATACTGACTATAATAGTAAGGCCAGAAGGAGCCTGGGTTTCCCTCTCTTTCTATCTCTGCTGGTGCAGTGTTCTGTATATACTGTATTTTTCACCCCATAGAGCGCACCGGCCCATAGGGTGCACCTAGTTTTTTGGGGGGAAATAAAGGGGGGAAAATTATTTCCCCCCCAGGCATGGGGCTGGGGCGGGGGAAGCCCGAGCTTCCCCCAACCCCAGAACAGGCTGCTATCCGCAAGCCGTGGGAGAGCTGCGCGAAGCCCGAAGCCTGGGGGGCGCTGAGCTCAGCGTGCTGCAGGCTTCTGGGTGCAGGCAGCTCTCCGCAAGCCGAAGTCACACAGCTCTCCCATGGCTTGCGGATAGCTTCCTGAAGCCTGGAGAGCGAGAGGGGTTGGTGCGCACCGACCCCTCTCACTCTCCAGGCTTCAGGAAGCTATCCCCTCAGCCCGGCAAGCTCCCTCTGGCTCCCATTCTGGGGGCTGGGGTCGGGGGAAGCTCGGGCTTCCCCCGCCCCCCACCCCGCAAGCTCCCAAAGCGATGCAGAAGCTGCGCACAGCTTCGGCATCGCTCTGGCTGCCTTCTGGGGGCTGGGGTCGGGGGAAGCTCGGGCTTCCCCTGCCCCAGCCCCGCGCTGGGGGGGGGGAATAATTTTTCCCCCCTTTATCCCCCCCCCAAATCTAGGTGCGACCTATGGGCCGGTGCGTCCTATAGGGCGAAAAATACAGTACTTAACAAACAGGAAGGACAACACAAAATTCCCCGTTGCCAGTTTATGTACAATCACCAAGATGCTGCTCACCCATCAATCCAAAGTGGAAGAATGTGCTTTTTAATTAGCTCCAAGATTGCTTCTAGCCATGCCCAAAACGTAAATGATTTACCAGGCAAGTGTTCCTGTTTATAGAACAAATTAGATACACAGAAAAATTAAGTTTTCAATATAGTACCAGTAACCTTTATCTTTAGACTTATTCTCCAACAAAAACAACCACTTGGTATTTGCAGACTACTGGAGGTCACCTGTGATACTATTTCTGAACAGTCTTTAGCTCCCTTCGTCAGCATATGAGACTACACTTTGCTATCAAATGTTCCAAAGCCAGTCTATAAGTTGCTATTTCCCCTATTTTTCCTTTTTAAAAATATAGTAAGTGTTTATGATACAAAGAGTCACACACTCAATATTCCACCCACTTTTGCTTGTGGAACTACCCACCACATGTGACACACATACCCCGCCACCAAAGAAGTTTATCTGTGAAGGAACATGGTTCTTGGACTAGAAAAGGTTCCCCACTTCTAGGCTGGAACTACCCTGATCTGTAAAAACGCTAATAAAAGCTATTTAAAAACCGTGTCATATACCTCTCAGTGCAATTTCCCATTCCCATTGTGACTCTGCAATGCCTTCTGGTGCCACACTTTCATAACACATTTTTGCTTTATAACTGACCAGTGTAGATTCATCCCTAGTCTATAGTCTTTTAACACTGTGCCAAATAAAGCACTTTTATTTCATATTTGTTATAATCATAATGCCACATTTCCTCTCTTATCCCGTCTCTCTCAAAAGAAGAAAAATCAAATGGAAGTGAGAACAAAACAATGAAACTCTATATGCCAGTCTTTCTCAACTGTGGGTCCCCAGATGTTGTTGAACTACAACTCCCATCATCCCTGACCATTGGCCCTGCTAGCAAGGAATGATGGGAGTTGTAGTCCAACAACAGCTGGGAATCCAAGCTTGAGAAAGGCTATTATATACCATATAGGTACATAATATACAACAAAACCCTCTGCATCCCTGAAATGTTGTGGAGCTCTTTGCTAGAATTAAAAGCTCCCTTTCTTCAACTTCTGAGTTTTTTAAAACAACAAAACCTCACAATATGGCTATCCACTAGGGATGGGTGAATATGTCAATTTCAGTTTCACTTAGCCACTTGTTTTTTTTACCATTCTTCTGTTCATTTCTCCATATTTCTGCATAAGTTTGTGATCTCATTTTAAAATAAGTATTAATGAAAATTCATCAGCATCAGTGCAAATCTCTCCTAATATACACACTTTTTCATTTCATAAAATGTATATACAGCTTGTTTGTAGAAAACCTCAAAGCGGTTTTTGCAAAGCAATTTCTCAAAATATAATAAATGCATTTATATGTTATTTTCACTAATCTATGGATTTATATGTGCACTTTACCCTCATATATGCATTTTTGTACACATTACCTGACTAGCAAAATTCACAAAAAGTGTGACTCTCAAAGAATGGCTGTGCTTCAGTTTGGGTATTGAGTTTCAGGAAGTGTGAGTTATGTAGGTTCACATTTAAATGCAAAATGAATTGAATGTCTCCCCAAATCCCTATTATTCACCCACCAGTGAAGCAAGGCTGCACCACTACCCTTTTCCCTTGCAGATGGGATGTTGCACTTTTGCTACTCAAAAGCTATACAGCAAACAGGGTTGGCCCAAGACATTTAGGCATCTGAATTGAAATACAAAATAGCATGCCCACCACCCACCAGGGAAGAAGGGGAGAATGAAGAACTACATCAGGAACAAGGTAGAAGTCAAGATCTATTCTGGGGACAAGAGAGGGTGCAATAGCAGCAACAGCAGGTGATGCATTCCTTGACGGCTGGATCTGCTCCCCTGTGGATCCTGCCACCTGAGCCAGTTTCCACACATAGCCTCCTGGATGGGCCGGCCCCACAAGCAAGCATCATGAAAAGACTAAAATAGTTGCTTGGAGAGCAAGTTGAGTGTTTGGAAAGACCTATGGTGCTTCAGTATCTGACTTGTGTACAAACATGGCCAAGAATGCAAGCAACATTTTGAAACATCTTAACAATGACATACCTTACAAAACTTTGACCAGGAAAGTTGATAGTCCCCATAACTAACTTGCAGTCCTAAAATTTAATGGGGAGAAATGTGAGGCCAACATCTTTCCAAAATGTTTGTTTTAAATATCACAGTTTGAAATACCGTAATTTAAAAAGACAAGCACAATTTCCCAGTTGGACTAAAGATTGAAGTACTATGAAGCAATCTAGGAGTTTCAAAATCCTGCCAAACAGCAAAGAAGAAGCTAATAATAATAACAATAATTTTATTATTTATACTCCGCCCATCAGGGTAGCAAGCTAATTTAGGAAATGTAGGATAGACCATGGAGTATGCACAGTTCTGTCCTCCAATATCTCACCACCATTTCCCCACAGCATTTGCCACATGAGGCAACTGCCTCAGTCCACCTAATGTTAGGTCTGGCCCGATTTACAACAGGACACAGTTTGGCTCAGAGAATTAATGCTGAAAATTTGCTTTATAGTTTCACCTGTAAGTTTGTCTGCCAGCATACTAAGTTGATCAGAGTTGAGCCCACGGCCAACATATGATGAAAACTGCCAGCTCAGTACTTCCAAGACTTGATTCAAAGTGCCGGGTGGTGGATTATTAAAGAAAGCCAAGTTCTGCAGCCAAATGAAAGTTAACACAGAATTCTGTTAGCTACTCATTGTTTCCATATGTGAGCTGTCTTGGGAACTCTGAAGTGTCAAAGGACAGTAGAAGAAATGTACCATGTTTTTCCATGTGTAAGACGCCCATATGCATAAGATGACCCCTATTTTTTGAACCCAAAATTAAGGATATTGGGTTTAAATCCAGAACCAGAACCTGAGCCCAGGCCACCCACGCCAGAACCAGAACCCAAGCCCAAGCCCAGGTTGCTGCGCTTGAACCGCCCACACCAGAATCTGAACCTGGGCTGCCCATGCCAGAGCCAGAGCCCAAACCCCTATGCATTCACCATCTGTGAATAAGGCAACCGCAATTTCTGACTATTTTTTAAAGCAAAAAACATTGTCTTATACACAGAAAAATATGGTAATACATAATATATTTATTTTAATGTATGTGGCAGGTCTAAGATTATGAAGTCAGATTGCTTATATATGATACATGTGGGGTGTAGCATAAGCAGTCAAGTACAACACTTCCTGTTTGCCCAGAGTGGATAAGCAGGGGGGTGTTACTCCCGCCAGGAGGACTTCCTGTCACATCTAGTCTGGAGCACCCTCCCCCTGCGTGTGACCAGGTAGGTGGGCGTGACCCTGGGTGACCTTGTAAAAGGGCCAGTCACGCAGCCATCTTCCCCTACTCTTTTGCTGCTTTCTTCTGATACTGATGTATTTTGCTGTCTGCTCGCTCTCAGCCAGCAGGACATGGGCTCAAATCCCTATGTGAGATGAACCCACTCTTTTCTGTAACTCTAAGCTAAAGCCTGCCTTCAGGGATTCAACTGCGAACTGAATGTGAGTAAACTTATTACTTTTAAAAGAAGACTGTTGTGTCTTTATTCTTTTTAGGAGGGATGAAAGGGGACTTGTCAGGAACAGAACCCAATCTGGACAAAGCCAGATTGGATTGCTTAAGCAAACAGATTCAAACAATTCTACCAACTAGCTTCCTGCTATATATTGGGGAATGCACTCTGTTGCCAACTCACATGTGTGAGTTAGGATACTATTAAATCAATATATCCTCTCCTAGTATCTACAACAACCCCCCAACAATCCCCCAATACAATATTTTCTTATTTTATCTTAAGAAAGAATAAATATAGACTGTAAATAGAATTCAGAACATACGAGCATCATCTTTCAAGTACCAATAAGGATACACAAGTGTCATGAGTCAGAGAATTGTGGGAAAGATGCATCATGGGAAAGAAGCCCTCTGTGCTTCTATACCCAATTCATGAAAAACAGGAATTTTGCTATATAAAACCTACCTGTGGTTCACTTGTGGGCAAGTTGTACCAGATAATAGAAGCCCAAGCACTGGGCAATTGGCTGACATTGGAAATCATCACTACTGGTAAGGAACTCGTCTGAGGAAAAAAGATGCATAGATTTCATTGTTTATATGGAATATAATATGTCATAAAATGCTGCAATCAAAATGCTATGTGGTAGGTGTACTCTTGCTGATTTTTGCAGGTAATCAATATTGTTGGAGTTCAGCTTTCTACGCTGGACTCTACATGGAGGGCTACTTGTGGCATGTGCCAACCAATAAACCCAAGCTACAAAGGCAGGATACAGTAGGAGCTAGAAAACAAATGGAACTTTGGAGAAATAAGTCATTGCTTGTTTGACCATGTGTGGGTCAACTTACGTTTAACTTGTGATTTGTTAAACAAACAAGGGCTTAGCATTTTGTAAAACAGGCCACTGTTTCTAGGTACATACAGTGGTATGTTGGTTTTCGAACAGAATGGATTCCAGGAGTCCGTTCGACTCCCGGAACGTCCTGCAGCCAATCAGAAACAACCTCGGACGTTTGGCTTCTGAAAATCGGAACACTCACTTCCGGGTTTCAATCGTTCAGGAGCTGATTTGTTTGGGAGCGAAGGCATTTGGCTTCCAAGGTATGACTGTACAGTTTTCCTTTATAGGCCACTTTATATAAATATATACTGAGAGCACTTACTTCCAGGTCTATTGTCAGACCATATAAGCAGACCTGTGTTTCAAAGGTTATAGAGTGTAGTTCTTCAGTTACCATTTGAGGGCCCTGAAGAGATAGAAAATGTTTTTATAAAAAATATCTGAAACACATATGAAACTAAACATGAGCGAGTTGGAATGCAACTCAAACAACCAAGTTACTATATTTTGAAATTTTGTTAAACAGGATTAGATGCATTGTGGATTCCAACGCCACTATGCTTGCTTCCGAAGTTTCCTGCATTTCCAAATTTCATTTAAACAAGAACAAAACAAAATGGTTGAGTGATGCATCTTACTTCTCAAAACGTTAAAAAAACTAACTGTGCTATTTGAAGGCTGCTTTCAGTAATGGCAAAAATATCATCTTCTGGTTTTAAATTCCAGTGGAAATGGTTAATTTCAAAATCAGGGGTGCATTTTACAGATTTTATTTTTATTTTGTAGGAAAGTGAAATGAATCAATTTATCCAGAAGTGGGAGCCCCAAAGCTACTTTTCTATTAAACCCTAATGGATAGAAATAAATTGTCGCTGCCCTTTAGAAGGTCCAGTGCTTGTTTTGGGGGGGCGGCGTACATACCCCTAAACATTTTTTGTATTTAAGTTTGGCCTCATTGAGGTGCAGTATTTCAATATGAGTAGGAAAATGAGAGTACCCCTAAACTTTTTTTTTAAAAAAAGCACTGAGAAGGTCGATCAATAAAAATATTTCTGCCACATGTTGCCATTGTTTAAAGAAAATAACAGAGCATGATAGCATTTCAGCTGCAATTGCTTATCTCCCTTCTCTCTCAAAATCAAAACTCTGACTCAATTTAGGTAGGATGGGGGAGGACTTTTATCATTCATTCATTTTAAGCAGTAAACTATTGGTGTACCATGCGTTATATATAAATTTATACTTAACTTATATGGAAAAATATGGACAATGACATTTTCTTCAACTCAACAGGGCAGCTTATGCCACACTACAAATGCAATCCAAATGATTAAATCTTCCTACCTCACTGCCCTTGTTTCCAGTACATGATTTCATTTCTTTTGGTTGCTAAAAAAGGGTTAAAAATCAAGACTGAGATTAATATACAATAGTGTTTATTCACAGAAATTGGTAGTGATGGGTACTTTTGTGTTCAGTTGATGACAATCAAAGAAGCATGGAGTGGGCCCTCTGGTGGAGACAAAAAACCTTCCAAAAGAATAATTATAATACAGTGGAACCTCGGTTTTTGAATGTAATCCGTTCTGGATAACCGTTTGACTTCTGAAACGTTCAAAAACTGAGGAACAATGGGCAGTTGGCAAAATCCATTGAGGGGGAAAATAAAAACATGCAGTGGAAGCTGTACGACTTCTGAGGCGCGTTCAAAAACGGAAACAATTACTTCCAGGTTTTTGGTGTTTGGCTTCCGATACGCTAAAAAAAGAGATTCCACTGTACAGTGTGGTACCTCGGGTTACAGATGCTTCAGGTTACATACGCTTCTGGCGGCGCGGCAGCAGCAGGAGGCCCCATTAGCTAAAGTAGTGCTTCAGGTTAAGAACAGTTTCAGGTTAAGAATGGACCTCCAGAACAAATTAAGTACCTAACCCGAGGTACCACTGTATTGGTATTTTCCTATGCCATCAGATCAGACGTTTAGTGTTCTAGCTTGGGGACTCAAAAACAGATTTCACAGTTTCCATGCATTTTGCCATGTCTGCTTTTTGTGGTTGTTAAATTTTAAAAATCAGCATCGGAAGGGGAAAAAATGCAAATTGCATCAGTGAATGGGATCAGAGCAAGAATCGGAGGGGAAATTTAACTATTTAACTACGCAGTATCGGCACCGTTGTTGCTGTTGTTAAAAAGTGTGGCTCTTGCTGTAACAACTTCATGGTAATTACCTTCACCTATTTTTCTATTTTAAAAAAGCACTGGGCAGCAGGGAAGAAAAGGGTTAGATTCTCTACATACCTGCATCCGTTTCTCCATTTTTGGGACATAATTAATGAAGTATTGCCTTACCAAATGACGAAATTCTACAGAAAGGCTCCCATTTGCAGATTCATCCATGTTCATTGCTTTTACATGAGTGCCACAAAGGATAAATCTGCGGTTGCTAGAAGACACATCCCAGTAAGCAGCAGCAGAAAAATAATAAGGGAGCAACACGTGTTTGTTGTAGAAGTTCCATCATTTATATTGTCTTACCTTATAGTAGAAGCATTCCTGAATTAAAAAGACAAGAAAACCCAAGGTAATTTACTGTGCTGAACTAAAACAATGTGTTTTAAAGCACAAAGGTTGACTCATGTTTCTGATATTTCAGAGCATGTTCAGAGCTTATTCAAAGTTTACCTGGAAATTGAGAACTCAAAGAAAACCAATAACAGTGGTGAAGTTGGCATTCATAGCGAGATACAGTATTTTTATTGTCATGGTTCTCTATTTTGTTTTGTTTGGTGCAGTCGACTTCCAAAACATTCAGAAACCAAAGAACGGCTTCTGATTGCCTGCAGGAAACTTCTGCAGCCAATCGGAAGCTGCGGAAGCTCCGTTGGACGTTTGGCTTCCAAAAATAGTTCGCAAAGCGAAACAGTCACTTCCGGGTTTGCAGCGTTTGGGAATCAAAATGTTCGAGAACTAAGCTGTTCGAAAACTAAGGTACGACTGTATACAGTTGTGCAAAGTTTCTGGTCAATGAGCCTAATAGATTGATTGTTTGCAATCCTTATTTCATTGATACAACAGAATTAATTTGCATGGATTCCATCCTGCCATAGATAACTGCAACTGCTGTTAATTTTACCAAGTGGGGCATTTGTAGGATTTGTTCCGAAGTTGCATTTTGTGCTGAAACCATGGAACAGCGATCAGTACTTCGAAAGTTGTGGTTGTAAAACCACACTTGCTATTGAGGCCTAAGCAATCCTGACACCAGTCTATGCAATCGCAGCAACTTGTTTTCTCGTGTGAATTGCAGTCTTAGTTGCATATTACTCAAAATGTTGTTAACAGCCTGAAGAAATAATGAGATCCGCCCCCCCAACACCCTGCAAGTTATCTACCTGTCAATAGCAGCTTTCACTTTGATCTGGTAGTTCAGTTCTGGCAATCTAATAAGCAGTCTAGGGGAGAAAAAGGAAGGGGGGGGAAGCTTCATACATTCAATAGCAAACAATGATAATTGCCTAGAGAAATTAGCTGTCATAACAGTTTTTATGATAATCTTGAAAAGCCAAATTAGGCAATCCATGCATACTTTGCAAATCGCATCCACGATGTTAGTGTGGAACCTGCCGCCAAATGCATGAGACTCGCAGATGCAGTCCAATAGTAACTAAAAGTAATATGAATTAGTCAAAGTGAAGAGAAGCTGTTGTTCTCATCTTCTGAAAGTTGTTGTGATAGATGCTGGCCTGAGTCTTCAGGGCCATAATCTTTTCCATTTAGCAGCTCCATTTAACAAACTGATTTCTTCAAGAACAAAAGACAATAGAAGTTTTAATGTTTAAAAATATTTGGCCCAGTGTGCACACTGGTGGAGGAAGAGGAGTGCGGGGGGAGCACCCCACCCCCAGCAGCATGATCCCGGTGGGGTGCCATCGCGGCTGCACCCCTGCCTGACCCGGGCACCCCGCCCCTGCAGACATCGCACCCCACCCCAGAACACATGCCTGCCCCACCCCCGCCTGCTCTCCGCCCCCCCGGTGCCGGAGCATGAAGCTCCGCCACTGAGTGCGCATAAGAAGTTTTTAAGAGATACTCCATGACACTAAGCAAATCAAGTAAATGGTTAAGTGATAGCCTTTACTCACCTAAGTTTAACAGTGAACTGTATTAAAGTTTTAAGAACCAAGGGCCTCTGAGGATGGGTTGGCATGCAGGGCTGTCTCTCAACTACAAATGAACTGACACAAAAGGAAGTACGGTAAATATATTTGTTAGTACTTTGCATAAACATGACTAGAGAAATACTGAAGGATAAGCAAGATTATTTCATCTCATGAAGACAAATTCTTCAACATGGCAGGGTTAATTTTTTCAGACACATATTGCATTTTCATGACAGGAGCTATATGTTGACATGCCTTTCCTTCACAAATTGCACTTAACACGTAACATAAGCTTACGCACCTTTGGAAGAGGCTGTAGAGCAAAAAGTTCACTCTTTCCAGCAAGTGAGGTCTTTGCAGGGGAATGGGGTCTCCCTCATACGTGAGCTTGACCAAAAGCTCATCCAGTTTCTCCAGCTGCCTTCTTATTTGAAAAAGACTCTCTGCCATCAGAGTGAAACTGAATAAATGAAAAGAAAGGATCAACTGTCTCTCTCTCTCTCTCCTTCACACACATGCAGTGAAATGGACACCTGGTGGAATCTAAATGTCTTATTTTTATATTTTGTCTTTGGCAAGGTCTATATAATTGCATACAGTGTGCTGTGTTCTTATCTCTCTGTATTCCTTTGTGATGTGTCCCATTGCAGCAGACGGTGAGAGCTCAGGTATAGAAAATGGGGGAAAGGCACAGAAAACAGATAAATGGATTGACAATTCAACTAGGGTGCAGTGAGACAAGAGAGAGGAGAAAATCTCTGTTGTCTCCTGTTTCCAGAACCAGCAATAGAAATCCAAAAGCAGCTATCTTTCTCAGGATAAAGTGCACAGTGCTAATGGCTGGGGTGGGATATACTCTCTATCAGGTAACTTTCGATGGAGGTTTCGCAACTGGCTACAACCCTAACAGTGATTCCCCAGATATGAAAGTGTTTGCTTGGGGTGACCATGACACAATCTGTGTGGTTCAGCCACAGCCCCTCATTTCTTCCATTGCAGCAACCTTGTTTCAAAGAGCCCTTTTCAGAGCAGGTGATGCCTGCTAGAGTTATTTTCACTTCAGATGCATACATTCTTAGAAGCTGCATAAACTCTGTTAACCTCTAAGATTAAATTTGTATTGGGTATTCTGGGCTGGGGAGAAGCAGCAGAAGCAGCAGCACCACTTCCTGTCGCACTTCGCTCAGAAAATAGGAGTTACCGATAAATGTTTACCAGTTTTGCAGCTGATCAAGCCCATTGTGCAGAGGCCCTCCGATGCAAGCAATTTGTTGCCTTCTCTTCCAGTCCACTAATTCTTCTGTTAGCAAGTTATTCACCAAGGCTTCAGCTTCTTTGATTATTTGTGCCATTTTGCTGAGAACTTCCTAAAAGACACAGGATGTGTATCTCTCGTCCAAGCAAGGACCAAGAATGTTTATAAATGCAACTGTCCTTTATTGCTCTTCACCAACTGGGGGGCCTCTAGATGTTTTGAGCTACAATTCCCACCAACCACAGCCAGTTTGGCTGCTCTGGAGCTCACCATCCATACAACCAGTGCTTTTTTCTGGGGGTACGCATACCCCTAAACATTTTGTGGACCTTTGTACTTTTGCCCATTTACTGTGTTTATTTTTCCAGATTTGAACTATAAAATGGTGATTTTCATGAGTCAAAATGAGAGTACCCGTTTAGAAAAAAAGCACTGCATACAACAATGCCTACTACAATAACACAATGCAAAGAGGCAACCTATTTTTTCTACTCACAGCTCTGAGGCTCTCATCTTTGTAAGGCTAATCAAAATCTGAACATCTTCCAGGATGTATATCAGACTTTTCTGTTTAGGAAAGCATTTAAGGCAACCTTCATCAAATAATTTCTTTCCAGCAATTTTGGACTAGAATTCCCATCAACCCCAGGCAACATACATGATGGGAGTTTAGACCAAAACAACTGGAGGGCAACAGATTGGCAAAGGGTGCTATATAATATGTCTGGACTAAATTCCACCAATGAACCACTTCGGCACACAAACTTCAGAAGCTCAAAAGGTCCATAAAGTACTAACACTGAATCACAATTCCCCATGGAATACATATCAGTATTACTATCTACTTAGGAAAGGTAAGACATTTCGAAAGTGGGAGCTTCAGACCTTATTTTTCTGATTTTATCTTACAAAGTTAATTGTAGGAAAGTTTTAAACAATCATAGTGTTGTTTTTTTAAAAAACCTTCTCCCCCAATAATACTGATATTTAACATGTAGATTCTGGCCTAGAATTTCAAGAGATACAAGTGAATGTAAAGTTCACCAGAAGTGAGCAACTTTAGCACTTAATAAAGCATGGTTCCTGGAGGGTTCTCAGTTTTGCTGACATGTTCCCCAGCCGTCATGATAAGTTATATTTTAAAAATAATAATAATCCAGCTTTACTTTGATTGCCTGTCTTGCACTAGCTCACCTTGAAACTCACTACAGTGGTGCCCCGCAAGACGAATGCCTCGCAAGACGAACAACCCGCAAGACGAAAGGGTTTTTCGGTTTTTGTGTCGCTTCGCTAGACGAATTTCCCTATGGGCTTGCTTCGCAAGACGAAAGCCCATAGGGAAATCTCCGGGGACCTCTTTTAAATGCTGGCGGTGGGGAGCAAAGCCTTTCCCCCCCCTCCGGACTTCAGAAGAGGTCCAGGAAGGCCGGCGGGGGCGAAAGGCTTTGCTCCCCACCGCCAGCATTTTAAAAGCTGTCCGGGATAGCAGGGAAGGGTTCCCGCTATCCCGGACGGCTTTTGAAGGCAGGCGGGGGGGGAGCAAAGACTTTCGCCCCCGCCGGCCTTCAGAAGAGGTCCTGGACCTCTTCCGAAGGCGGGCGGGGGGCAAAAGTCTTTGCTCCCCCCTGCCTGACCTTCCCGGGAGAGCGGAAAAACGCGCTACGATTCTCCGCTCTCCCCGACGGCTTTTGAAGGCAGGCGGGGGGGGGGGAGCAAAGACTTTTGCCCCCCGCCAGGACCTCTTCTGAAGGCTGGCGGGGGGCGAAAGTCTTTGTCCCCCCTGCCTGCCTTCCCGGGAGAGCGTTTTAAAAGCGGTCCGGGATAGCAGGGAAGCGCTTCCCGCTATCCCGGATGGCTTTTGAAGGCAGGCGGGGGGGAGCAGGACCTCTTCCGAAGGCGGGCAGGGGGCAAAAGTCTTTGTCCCCCCTGCCTGCCCTCCCGGGGGCCTTTAAATTGCCCCGGGACTGTCCCGGGCGATTTAAAAGCCCCCGGACGGCTTTTGAAGGCAGGCGGGGGGAGCAAAGACCTTCGCCCCCCGCCAGCCTTCGGAAGAGGTCCAGGACCTCTTCCGAAGGCGGGCGGGGGGCAAAAGTCTTTGTCCCCCCTGCCTGCCTTCCCGGGGGCTTTTAAATCGCCCCAGGACTGTCCGGGGCGATTTAAAAGCCCCCGGACGGCTTTTGAAGGCAGGCGCGGGGGGGAGCAAAGACTTTCGCCCCCCGCCAACCTTCAGAAGAGGTCCAGGACCTCTTCTGAAGGCGGGCGGGGGGCAAAAGTCTTTGTCCCCCCTGCCTCTCCCGGGAAGGCAGGCAGGGGAGAGCAAAGACTTTCGCCCCCCACCAGCCTTCAGAAGAGGTCCAGGACCTCTTCCGAAGGCGGGCGGGGGGCAAAAGTCTTTGTCCCCCCTGCCTGCCTTCCCGGGGGCTTTTAAATCGCCCCAGGACTGTCCGGGGCGATTTAAAAGCCCCCGGACGGCTTTTGAAGGCAGGCGGGGGGGAGCAAAGACCTTTGCCCCCCGGCAGCCTTCAGAAGAGGTCCAGGACCTCTTCTGAAGGAGGGCGGGGGGCAAAAGTCTTTGTCCCCCCTGCCTGCCTTCCCGGGGGCTTTTAAATCGCCCCAGGACTGTCCGGGGCGATTTAAAAGCCCCCGGACGGCTTTTGAAGGCAGGCGCGGGGGGGGGAGCAAAGACCTTCGCCCCCCGCCAGCCTTCAGAAGAGGTCCAGGACCTCTTCTGAAGGCGGGCGGGGGGCAAAAGTCTTTGTCCCCCCTGCCTCTCCTGGGAAGGTAGGCAGGGGGGAGCAAAGACTTTCGCCCCCCGCCAGCCTTCAGAAGAGGTCCTGGACCTCTTCCGAAGGCGGGCGGGGGGCAAAAGTCTTTGTCCCCCCTGCCTGCCTTCCCGGGGGCTTTTAAATCGCCCCAGGACTGTCCGGGGCGATTTAAAAGCCCCCGGACGGCTTTTGAAGGCAGGCGCGGGGGGGAGCAAAGACTTTCGCCCCCCGCCAGCCTTCAGAAGAGGTCCAGGACCTCTTCTGAAGACGGGCGGGGGGCAAAAGTCTTTGTCCCCCCTGCCTCTCCCGGGAAGGCAGGCAGGGGAGAGCAAAGACTTTCGCCCCCCGCCGGCCTTCAGAAGAGGTCGGGGGACAGACTGTCCCCGGACCTGGTCTGAAGGCGGTTTCCATAGGAACGCATTAATTTATTTTTAATGCATTCCTATGGGAAACCGTGCTTCGCAAGAAGAAAAACTTGCAAGACGAAAAGACTTGCGGAACGAATTAATTTCGTCTTGCAAGGCACCACTGTATATGGGAGCCTGCAAGGCTGAAATGATGATACTCTATACTGCTTTAAAACACACCATTCAACAGGTGCTATCATCAGCGAATTATTAAGGAATGGAGGTTTCTTCACCACTGCCTTTTTGTTCAGACACCAAACCTATTCCTTGTGGAAGAAGAGAACAGCCCTGCTTAAGAGACAATTATTTTTGAACGTCATTCTAATAGTAGGATTGCATGCCTGTGTCTCCTGACTCATCACTTTCTTCCACCCTAGTCTGTCTCGGAAGGCTGTTATAAGATGTTTGGATAGCCCCACACATGCTACTCTGAGCTCTTTGGAGAAAGGGCAGGTCGGAAATGTAAGGGGAAATGCAAACTTAAGTCCTCTCACTTTCAAATATGTGGAACATCCTTCCGCAACCTTTGTGCCCTCCAATTGTTGCATTCCAAGTCCCATCATTCTCAGCTAACATAGCCAATGGTCAGGAATGGTGGGAGCTATAGTGCAAAACATCTGGGAGGCGGCAGACAGTACTCTCTCTGCAGTCATCAGACTCTCTCGAGCTCTTGGGAATTTCCTGCTGCTTAACCACATGAAGAACTCTGAAGCAAGCTGCCTCTACATTTGCATCAGCAGAATAGGGTGGTGTGCAAAAGAAAAACATACAAACGACGAAGACAATTTAGCAAACCTTTCTCTTGTAGTCTAAGGTATTGAGCATCTCCTGCAACAGCAGCATCTCTTGTTTCACAGCAACACTGTTTTTGTTGGTGTGTTCTAAAAGAAGATGCAAAATAGCATGTGTATGGCACAAGAAGAATAAGCCTCTTAAACAGCATAGCCCAGCTAACACACACACACACAATCACACACAGACACATACACAGACACACACACACACAGCTAAAATCATGGTCTAGCCTTATGAGGAACAGCTATAGGTAGCTTCAGGCTGCAATGAGGAGATAGGGAAGCTTCTGCCTCCATTTTATAATCTCTTAATGATGAAATTGCTGGAAAATTAAATACACATTTTTTATTATTAATTTCATTTATTAATGACTTCCTATGAAGCATTACACACACACACTTTCAAATTCAGTACAGACACTGCTTAGGAAAAAATCTCCACTTAGAAGGCTTCTTCAAAAAGGAAGGTGTTCAACAGGCACCAAAAAGACAACAGAGACATGCCTGCCTGATATTCAACAGGAAGCAGTTCCAAAGTGCAAGTACCACCACTCTAAAGACCCAGTTCTGACATTGTATACAATGGCAGCACACAGTGATCATTTAGGTATAGTGCTTATATGTACATTATAAGCCCTATATGGTACATGCCAGCAAAATTAATCATGACTGAGTCCAACTGAAAGCAATGGAATTTGTTGTAACTAAGTGCCGTTCCATTGTTTTCCACTGAACAGGCAGCATAATTTTGTACACGTGTCCACTGTATTCACTGGGATTTACTTCCAGATAAGAGTTAAAGCATTGCAGCTTTAGTTGTGACCAAGTTTTGCAGGGTTGAGACTCCAGACATGAAAAGTACATGCAGGCTGCATTCTGACACACACCTGGGGATTCAGCAGGGAAACTGTTACTTATGAGAGTTTGATGAAACCAGAGATATGTTCACACATTTCCTTTATCATGTCTACAGTGACCCACAAAGGTGCCTGCTTATAGCGGTTAAATGTCAGGCAAAGTGATGCAGTAGTGATCTGTTTGTGGTCATGATCATCGTCATCATTTGAGGGAAGAGTCAATACATTATTACTCAGAAAACAGTATGACATTAGTAATAGACTAGCAAGAAGAAATGGCTTTTAAAGAGCCTGCATCTCTTGAAACTGATCAAGTGTAAACTCATGCTTATAATACGTAAACTTATCTGGCTTCCTGTATGGGTTATATTCTATATTTTGAAAGGAGGCTGGACTTTGGTGGAGAACATTGCTTATGGAACCATATGCTACATATAATCGGGGCAGACTTTGGTCTTTCAGATTTCAGTGGCGCCCTGTGAGAGGCCAAAATTCTCCCCCTCCCAACCTCTTGCATTCTGTTCTGTGCATGCACTATATCATAGTTGCGATGGCCCCCAGCAGTGCCCAGTGAGGGGAGGGGCCTGTTGCGCTACCTTAAATCCACCTTTGATGTGATAATAAGGCATTCGCTTTACAAAGCAAACATCCATTTTCACCTACACGGATCTTCAGCTTTGTAAAGGATTTTATTAGAAGGAATTCACAGCTCCCTTTTAAACAGCCAATCACAGTTTTTGATCAAGGTGCTAAGGGTGTTTTACAGCAGCAGATTTAAACACCTTGTTCTACCATAAGAAGAATACAGTTTTAGGCTTGTTTCTCATAACCATAGAAGGAGTTGTGACCACAACAATCATGAAGGGACTCTGCACTTCTGAATTTGCCACTAAACTATTGGATACCTCATCACTGCTATACAGTAGTTACATAGGTTGGGTGTTTTCGTTGTTGCAAATATGCCATTTGTTGAGTTTTTGGATGTAACACAAGGCGAACTTAGGCATTAACAACAATAAACACAACATTTTAAAAGTGTTAATAACCTTCAAATTAATACGGTTTACACACATGGAAAAGCTTACCTATGCTCTGTATTGTTTTATACCTCAAGTCAAACTCCTCCTGCAGATCTTCTAAATATTTGACATCTTGTTCTGTCATCTGCTTTTTTCAATTAAAATTAAAATGATTTAATGGCAAACAGATCCCCTATGAATTCCCTATAGTATTCCCTGTGAATCCCTTGCCGCTGCCTTGCTCCCAGAGCAACTGGGTGTGCCCTAAATGGGCAAAGTGAGCTGAACTATTTTGTATCTTGTGCTTATTGCTAGTCATGTCCATTAACTTCAATCTACTCTGAGTACGACTAGCATTGGATACATTGGCAGCAACATTTTATCTTATTAATAACTCAGATCAGTCAATTAAAAATATATTTTATCAACTAAAAAAGGTGCCCACACTAATGAGGCTGAGGATTTCATTTACAGTATCTCTCTCTACATTTATATCTACCTGCACATCCACACACAGAGATAGAGTGCTGTCTGGCAAGTATGAAGAGACATGGGGCCACCTGGGAACCACATCATACTGCCTTGGTTTCCAGGGCTTAAGAAAAGCAGGATATAAGCAACAGAACAAGGTGGTAGCATGTCAAAGAGCTAGAATAGACCACATCATGTCAGACAGTAGGTGGGGGGGGGGGAATCACATTTTCGAAAGTTCCTTTATGTTACAAAATCCACACAGATAAAAAAACCACCAGCATTACATGCAATGAGCTTTAGTAAAACTTTTTAGCCTTGATGTGCTGATTTTCTACTTGCATGCTATATTTCTTAAATGGGGGAGCATTCAAAAGTGGTGTGCTTCAAATGTAGTGCAGCTTCATTCTACCACCTCATTCTGCTGCATGTGTAGGCTCAGCCTTGCTCTGTCTGCATAGCAAGTCCACAGAGATATATCTGCACCTTGAGGAAGATATGTTGGCATTTGGTACACATGTGGCAAACTGTAGTAACTTGCCTGTGCACTGTTCTTGACTGCAGACACCTTGTGTTCAACGTTTCTTTGCCTTTCCAAACCCAGGTTATTCTGTAGTGACTTTTCCAGAGGTCCCTAAAAAAAAAATTTTTACAGATGAGTTCAGCAAAATGAATTTTCTTGGCATAGAGACAAATTCAGTGACCAATAACTTTAAAATAACTGATTTAGGACCTTATTTGTTAGCTTTCATGGTCCCCCCCCCAAAAAGTTATTTCTGATTTTAATGTTTTCATTCACGTGAGATAACTTGCACAACTCACTTTTGTGGGGAAACAATAACACACAAAGCATGGAGATCCACATCTGTTCATGAAACTGGCATGGGTGTACAAGTAATCTACTCCCTAATTTCTCACATATTTATGTCTGATCTGAGAACTACTTCCTCATCCAATATCACAGTGTCGGCATCATCACTGGGTCAAAAACCAAATAGATTCTTAAAGTTCCATTGAGTTCAGTGGTGATTACTTCCATGTATACTAATGCAGTGTATAGTTAAAGCCATGGTTTTCCCAGTAGTGATGTACGGAAGTGAGAGCTGGACCATAAAGAAGGCTGATCGCCGAAGAATTGATGCTTTTGAATTATGGTGCTGGAGGAGACTCTTGAGAGTCCCATGGACTGCAAGAAGATCAAACCTCTCCATTCTGAAGGAAATCAGCCCTGAGTGCTCACTGGAAGGACAAATCGTGAAGCTGAGGCTCCAACACTTTGGCCACCTCATGAGAAGAGAAGACTCCCTGGAAAAGACCCTGATGTTGGGAAAGATGGAGGGCACAAGGAGAAGGGGACAACAGAGGACGAGATGGTTGGATAGTGTTCTCGAAGCTAGCAACATGAGTCTGACCAAACTGTGGGAGGCAGTGGAAGACAGGAGTGCCTGGCGTGCTCTGGTCCATGGGGTCACGAAGAGTCAGACATGACTAAGCGACTAAACAACAACAACATACTAATGCAGCATAGGTTATTGCAAATTAAGTGCAGGTGGTGGTGGGGAAAACTTCAGCAAGAGGAAGGGTAATAGTTCCTGTTGGAAGAACAGGAGTGCTACAAATACACGTGAGTTGCCTTGTTTTGACCTGTGAAATACTGGAGGGTATATACAACTTGACAACAATCTTGGATTTGATGGGCCAGGATTGCACCCAGTGGCCATGATCCAGCCCCGAATTATATGTGCTGAAACCCTTTAAAATCAGTGTTCCGAATCTGCAGTGAATTTAGGCCTCCTTAAAGACAAACGTATATATCAAATTAAAAGCAGAGTTACCTGTACCGGCATGCTGGCTGAAGCCAATATTCTTCTTTCTTCTCTTAAACAGTTTGAAACAACCACTGCTATATGCATAGGACTACTCTGGTATTTTCCCTGAGAACAAAAAACAAAATAGCCCAGAAAATAGCATCAGAAACAGCCCAGGCCTAGTCCATATAGATCAAGAAGCACTGCTTTGCTGACAATATTTTTGCACCCACTATGACCCTTAAGGATTTTTTGGCATGAGTTTCAGGGTTAGGGTCCTAAATACTTCCACTCCGGAGGTTATTTGAAATCAATTAACATATATGAAGCTTAGTGTTACTGATTAAGACTATTGGTCTAACTATCCCAGCATTGACTAGGAGTAGCCCTCGATATCTTGGACAAGGGTATTTTTAGCTCTGCTATCCAAGATACTGGAGATGCAGGAGGCTTGAACTAGGGCTGATATGAAAAGAATGCACTCTGCCACTGAGTTATGATCTCTTTTTAATACCCAGCTTGAAACGTCAAACCTTTCTGGGCGGTTTTTATGTTTTAAAAATAATAATAGTGGTTGCTTTCAGGGGTTTTTTATATAGAAAAAACCCACCCTCATTGCTTAATTTTAACCGGTTAGTCATGACTAAATTATTAAATCTTGTGCTCAAACCACTTGATTTCAATTAGCTCTGATGCACCTTAGGTTTTGCATAAGGAGAGCTGTTAATTTACTTCTTTTGACAGTTGCAGTACCTACGTTCCCTCTGCTTTATCTGTTGATAGGTATGTCAAACATGCACATTTATGTAATACAGTTGTACCTTGGAAGTCGAACGGAATCCGTTCCAGAATTCCGTTCGACTTCCAAAATGTCCAGAAACCAAAGTGCAGCTTCTGATTAGCTGCAGGAAGCTCCTGCAGCCAATTGGAAGCCGTGAAAGCCCCGTTGGACGTTCAGGTTCCAAAGACTGTTCACAAACCAGAACATTCACTTCCGGGTTTGCGGTGTTTGAGAGCCAAAACCTCTGAGTACCAAGGCATTTGGGATCCAAGGTACGAGTGTACTGTTAAATATATACCTCTACATCTCTAAGATTATGTGTGCTCAGTATTAAATAGTTCAGAAGAACCCTTGGTTCTGAATCACAAGTGCTGATGCAGGTTAGAATTACAGCTCCACTGCAAAGAAATGGAGTGGAGGAAATGGGGTTGGTCTTTACCCATTCTGCCTGTGTGAATATGGTAGGGTGGCTAAGGGATGCTAAGGATGAGCGTTGTTGAATTGGTGTTCTTAAGTGATCCTGAGTAGGGGCTTTAACTGCCAATAAAGTAGTTGTTCATTTAGCACCAGTTGTTTGCATTGCTCAGCTTTTACTAGTGTGCACCTAACTTGGGGATAGTATGGTGCCATTTAGGGTTCAGTCTCAGGTGGCAAAATGGCTAGAGCCAGCCCTATCACTGTTTGAGGCTAAAATGCAAGGCGAGTTTTCTTGAGTTCAGGTAATCATTATTGGAAGCCACTTATCTATGTTGAGAATTCTAAATCTAGGTCAGCAAGAGGAAATGCATTACAAAACCTCACACAGAAATGTAGTATTAGTTTTAAGCCACATGTGTTGTTTTCCGCCCCTCCTCCACCCACTTCCTCAGAAGCGCTGGTGTTCATTTGCTGCCATGATGGTCTAAAAGAATTAAGAAACACCTATTAAATAAGGCAACAGGTTTCACTGGACCAACATCCAATAGACTTGTGCACAGAGTTCAAACTTCCAAGTCTCAAACAACACTTTCCACAATCTAAGTCTCAAACAACACTTTCCAGAATCTCCATTTGCTGCAGAATATTTCACACATAAAAATCTGGGATACATTTCTTTTAGAATACATAATCAAATGAAACTTTATTACCAAAAAAATGACAAAAGTTTGTAATTTTTTCAGGACAAGTTATTTATTCTTTACTGTTGTAACAACTGTTTCCTAAAAATGTATCTTCTGTACCATGAAAAAATAAATAAAAACATAACAAATATATAATAGAAGTAACCCTAACAGGGAAAAAATATCCACTGAATCATGAGCAAATGCACAGGTGTGTGGGGGGGAGTTCAGTAACTCTCACAATCCCTCTGCTGTGTTTTAAATCCCACCCAATTTTGTAGGAATTTGGCATGAATTGCCTTCTAACAGCACATGAGATATGCTTTTATAATACCTAGTTTGACCAATAGTGCCTGTGGATCCCCAGGACTTTCCTTTAACATGTAAACATTTGTTTTTACCAGGAGGGTTAAATATGGGGTTGCTTTCAAAGTAGCAAGTCACCCGTAAATACCCACCCATACTCAGGTGGTAAAGTCCTATGCCATGTCAGGAAAAGTTCATTTAAATTGGCTTTCGGGCCTATCCTTTTTCACACAATGTTACAGAAGCAATTGCTGTCTCAGGCATGAAAAATGTTTTTCTTCATTGCCAATATCTATTTTTAAAGCCACTTCAGGCCAAGGCATTGTGCTTCCCCATTCCTGACCCACCAAGTGAACAGCATAGACTAATTTGGAAAGAAACAGGTCACAACTTTATTGAATACAGATGAGAGAGGTTTGGCTTGGGCATGGGGCAATCATTTACTTGTGGTCCATCTGCTGGAAGTGATGCCATAGGTCAATCTGGCAGCAGGGGTTCCTAAGACTTACATCAAATAGGAGGACCCCCAGAGGGATCACCGTCTGGGGGAGTGTGACCAGCCCCCGTCTGGGCCTAAGGACATAGGCAACTTCAAATGTTTGGTGTAGAGTAGATGCATCTCACATATCACATCTAGTTTACAGAAGGTACTGGGAACGTTCCTCTACTAAGCAACCTCCATCCTGCATCAGCACCAACAACTAGAAAAAAGGGATGCACACTGCAATAGGAAATATTGGTCCCCCAGTTTGGTCACATGGGTAAACAGGTAACTAAGAGCAGGTTGAAGCCCCTGATTTTGGTGGACTGTAATGACCAAATACTTATAAGTGAATGCATTGCATCTATTTCCATAAATTGAGGCTGTGTGCAGATCTTCCTGGCTTGAAACCTAATAAAAATTACAGTAGTTCATTGCTCATGAAACAGACTGCTTCATGATTCCTCTTTAGCCTCAAGGTGTTGTGTGTGAAGGCAATAGACTCACCTGAAGAACTTTCCTGATTCTCTTTAGATTGTGTATCAAGAGGAGATTCTTCTCTTGGGAAACACGGTCAAAATGTTCGTCCAGCTTTATTAGTAAGTTCTGCAAGAGGATGGCTGCCATAGGTTCATTGTTATATGCAGATTCCCTGTGCAACACAAAATTTATATGAATAAAACATATACATGAAAAACCAAAACAAAAAAGTAATGGTAAAAGCCTTCAAATTATTTGTTCAAGAAAAGTATTAGGCCCTAGAATGGGTGTCTGGAATCATCAGCTTCATGCATGTTCTTATTTGTTTTAAGACTGAAGTCCTAAGCACGTTCAGAGGAAAGTCCCAATAAACCCCAGTAAATATTTCAGTAGGCTGAAGAACTAGTATGTTCCACCATGATTGGATAACATTACATGCAAAACTGGGCTACTGACTGCTTAGAAAAGGCTTGCTTACAAATTCAGATTGTTTCTATCATAATGCATCATCTCCCACAGGCTTAGCTCATAAAAAATAGAACTGCAAGCGTATGCCAGTATTTTGGAAAGAGCTAATACTATGCTAGGAAAATTATTGTTCCTTTCCTTTTAAAATATTATTATGCTTTCATTGGGCAGCTTGTAAAACAACTAACAAAAGTGTTTTTATTCCTATAGACCCTTTAATAGCAAAGGGAGTACTTTTAATAGCTTTACGTAAGCAATATGTACAGCTACAGTATATTGTACGTTACTTAGAAATATGATTATTGTGTTAATGTACACATGGTATATATTGTATAGTATACATGTATCCTTCGTATCATATCAATTTTTCATGTCCATTACACATCACACTTAATATTTGTTATTACAGTTACTGTTTCTTGATTTTGATAGTTTCTTAAGTTGCCACGTTTGTTTTCTGTTTATTTCTGATCAATACCTTCATCAAAAATAAACAGAGAACAAATGTTAAAGGCAATATTTCATCAGAATAATAAAAAGTTCTCTATATATTCCTAAGGATATGCTTTTTATTGGAATTTATATCTGCACACAGTAATAATTATGCACCCAATATCCTGCCTGTACATAAAAGTTTCCTAAAATTCAAGCTTTATAAGAGAGATAAATTAATTTTTTAAAAAAACATGTAGACAAAGAACATTTTATTTTACCAGTCCTGGTTTTCAATCCATTGTGCTAGCAGATGTCGGACTTCCATGGGAAATTTGTCATCATAAATCTGGTCTATCTGCTCCAAGAATTTTGCTTCTAGCTGCTGGACTTGATTCCACTGAGACATACTACAAAGAATAATGCTTGTTTTGATGAGATATTAAACGTTATCATGCAGGAGTGTATAAGAACATACGCAGAACCCACCAAATTGGGCCAATGACCCGTCTAGTCCAGCATCCTATTCTCACAGTGGCTGCATAGAAGCCTATGAGAAGACTTCAAGTAGGACATTGAGTGCAAGAGAACTCTGCCCACCTTCAATTTCCAGAAACTGGTACTAAGGCATATTCTCTTTGATAGTGGAGGTAGAATATATATGATACTCTTTCCTCCAGATTGCACTTGCTGCTTCAAGGTGAATAACCTTTTGCAAAATGATCACACATTTGTAGTGTGCAGCCTGCACAAATTTTGCCCAGGTTTTACTTTTATTTTGAAAATAAACATTTTTCTTTTCAAATACCAAATTGCTTTTATTTTACATAATAATAAACATGCATATGACGTATAATATATGTGACATGTTCAAAATCAGAACATTCAGTTGTCTGAATACTGTATACTGCTTTACCATTCACTTTGTGTTGTTTGGGAGATGCATTTTGATAGATCTCCTTGATATTCTGTGGCCTTTCAATGATGGTTGCTTGTTTTCACACTATGAGTGTGATGGGTGCAACTTACGTTGGGGCATAACTTGTGTTGTCGTTTCCAAATAAGAGTAACAAATTCCTTTACATCTGCTCAATCACTCTTCAGTAACTACAGCTGGACAATGTTATGAACAGTGCCTTTAAAATAACTTTAGGATTTATTCTTAGATGTTTGAGAAGCAGAGAGTATTGCCTTCTGTGTGGGCTGGGAACACAAACTTTTGGGGATATTCAATTTTGAAAGGCACAGCAGAGTTTGTTTGTTTGTTTGTTTATAGATTTGTGAAACTAGTAGGTATTTGACTCTTATCACCAAACAAGATGTAAAAGTCCACTTATGCAAAGAAACAAATAAATGAAGATGAATGCACCACAATACCCACCAAGTATTAAAATTGAGTTTGGGCATAGAGGGTTTGCAAAGGAAATATGATTCTACAGCTTCTTGTTTCAATTCTTCTTTGAAAAAAGAAGAAGATATTTGAGCAACTCAGTGTTGCGCTACTCCCAGGTTAAGTGCCCCCTCATCTACACTGGAAAATACAGGTATAGCACATTTACAAATGAGTCAGTTGCCTTTGACAATGATGAATAATAAACCCCCACCCCTGGCAAATGCTGACTTGTTTGTTTTCTGCTAAACCCAGGCAATGGAAAAACACAAGCAATGTGTATGTCATCAAGAACCATTTGGTTTCAAAAGAGGAAACTTGCTCCCAATGAGGAGCGTGGTGAAAAGAAAGTTGAAAAACAAAGTCAAGAGGACCAAATCACTCCAAAATGCTTGGGAGATATTTAAAAACACAATAATAGAAACTAGAGTTTCAACTAGTCAACTGGAGCTTATATTGTAGATGGGACATGAATGGTGCTGTGGTCTAAACCACTGAGCCTCTTGGGCTTGCCGACTAGAAGGTCGGAGGTTCGAATCCCCGCGACCGGGTGAGCTCCCATTGCTCTGCTCCAGCTCCTGCCAACCTAGCAGTTCGAAAGCACGCCAGTGCAAGTAGATAAATAGGTACTGTTGTGGCGGGAAGGTAAACGGCGTTTCCGTGCGTTCTGGTTTCTGTCACAGTGTTCCGTTGCGCCATAAACATGCTGGCCACATGACTCAGAAAGCTGTCTGTGGACAAATGCTGGCTCCTTTGGCCTAAAGTGAGAAGAGTGCCGCACCCCATAGTAGCCTTTTACTGAACTTAACTGTACAGTCATACCTCGGGTTACAGATGCTTCAGGTTGCGTTTTTTCGGGTTACGGAAGTACCGGAACAAGTTGCTTCCGGATTTCGGTGGTTGCGCATGCGCAGAAGCACTAAAATCGCATTTTGCACATGTGCAGAAGTGCCGAATCGCAACCCGCGCGTGTACAGACGCGCCACTGTGCATTGCGAACGTGAATCCCGCACGGACCATGTTCGCAACCCGAGCGTCCAATGTATAGGGGTCCTTTACCTTTCTATATATATTGGAGATGCATCATGAGAGCAAAAAGATGCCAGCATTGTGCAAGCAGACAGTAAAAGGTAAAGGTAAAGGTACCCCTGCCCGTACGGGCCAGTCTTGACAGACTCTGGGGTTGTGCGCCCATCTCACTTAAGAGGCCAGGGGCCAGCGCTGTCCGGAGACACTTCCGGGTCACGTGGCCAGCGTGACATCGCTGCTCTGGCGAGCCAGAGCCGCACACGGAAACGCCGTTTACCTTCCCGCTGGTAAGCGGTCCCTATTTATCTACTTGCACCCGGAGGTGCTTTCGAACTGCTAGGTTGGCAGGCGCTGGGACCGAGCAGCGGGAGCGCACCCCGCCGCAGGGATTCGAACCGCCAACCTTTCGATCGGCAAGTCCTAGGCGCTGAGGCTTTTACCCACAGCGCCACCTGCGTCCCAAGCAGACAGTAAGCGATGCTAAAAAAAAAATTGAGGAGCAAATACTCTCTAATTTTTCCCCCTTGGTTTTATGTATTTTCCTTTTCTTTTGTATTTTCTTTTGTTGTAAATATGTATGTTTTCTAATTTGTACTTAATAAAAATATTTTTTTAAAAAGAATTTGAGGAGCATGTTGCTGATGACATTAAGTTTTTAAAATATATTAGTAGTAGAAACCATCTAGGCAGGCGTTTCGATGACAAAGGAATCAAAGGTGTGCTAAAGGAGGATAAGGAGTTTGTGGAGAAACTGAAGGAATTCTTTGCAACTCTCTTCAGAAAAGAATATGTAGGACAGAAGGGGAATCTGAGGATTATGTTCCTGCCCTGATTGACAAAACAAATAATGAGAAAACACCCGATCTGGATGGCATCCACGCAACAGTTTTCAAAGCACTCAGTTGTGGAATTGCTTATATTTTAGCAAAAATATGTAACTTGCTCTTCAGATCTGCCTCCATACACGAGGACTGGAAAGTAGCCAATGTAACACCTTAAAAACAAAAACGTAACCAATGGGGGATCCTGGAAATTACAAGCCAGTTATCTTAATATCTTGCTGGGATGGGGAAACTGGTGGAAAGTATTGTTAAGGATAAAATCATCAAGCTTATACAAGCTTGCTGAAGCACAGCTCCTGCGTGGGCAAGTCCTGTTCACAAACTTAGGTGAGTTATTGGAAAGTGTCAACCAGTCTGCAGATAGAGGTGATATCCTGTTGATATATATTTTGGACTTCCTAAAAGCTTCTAAGAAGGTACCTCATATAAGTAAGCTTAGAGGTGATGGAATAAGAGGCAAGGTCCTCTTGTGGATTGGTTAAGTAGAAGGAAGCAGAGGGTAGGAATAAAAGGGGCAGTTTTCCAGCTTACTTGGGACAGCCTCCCTCCCAAATACTTTCCTCAAGTCGGCACCCATGGCTACAATTCCCACCTTCACACGAACTACAGTTCCCTGGAGGCGGGGGGGGGGGGGAAAGAGAAATAACATGCTTTAACGGTGTTAAAAATTAAATAAAAAACGTGGCGGGGCTGGGGGGGGGCACATGCCGCTCCGCCTCAGGCAAAAGAAAAGGAGAACAAGCGAAGTTCTGAGGTGAATTTTGCCCGCTTCTCGGCGTCTTCCCGCCTTTCCTCTCCCGCCTCCCCCTCCCCCTTTTCTTCCTCGCGCGCCGTCGTGACTCACCTGCCTCAGGGGCTGCGGAAGCCGAGAGAAGAGGGGCTTCGGCGCCTGGCGAGAGAGAGAGAAGGGGCGTCCAGGGGTGGCTGGGCGGGCTCTCCGGGCTCCTGGGCGTCAGGGGAGCGGACGGGACGGGGTGTGTGGGGTGTGTTTGTGTAAAAGAAATAAAAAATGCGGTCGGAAAAACGGGGAGTTCCCTGTCAGCCGCGGAACCTTTGCTGAGGCCGAAGTGTTCTGAGCTGAGGATGAGCTTCTCTTCCGTCTCTCTCTCTCTCTCTCTCTCTCTCTCTCTCTCTCTCTCTCTCTCTCTCTCTCTCTCTCTCTCTCCTCTTTCTGCTCTGTTCTCTGTCACAGAATATTCAGCCATAGAATACTATTATTATTATTGATTCTCTTCAGTCTCTCTCTCTCTTTTCTCATTCCGCTCTGTACTCTGTCACAGAATATTCAGCCATAGAATACTACTACTACTACTACTACTACTATTATTTCTCTCTCTTTTCTCCTTTCTGCTCTGTTCTCTGTCACAGAATATTCAGCCACAGAATACCATTATTATTATTATTAGCTCTCTTTTCTCTTTCCGCTCTGTTCTGTCACAGAATATTCAGCCATAGAATACTACTACTACTACTATTATTATTAGTATCTCTCTTTTCCCCTTTCTGCTCTGTTCTCTGTCATAGAATATTCATTTTTTAATAGATATTTATTGAGATTTTGCAAAACAGAAACATAAGTAAAACAGACATACAGCGAAAACAGATATATCAAAAAAGAAACAGAGAAAGAAAGAAGAAATCCGATTTTTTAACTTCATAGTTCTATAACCCTCTTTCCTGACTTCCTCACATCTCCCTTTTTTGTGTTTCCCTTTACTCAATTAAGTTCAGCAAATTCTGACCCTCTTTCAAACCTCGTTTATAAATATATGTTTCAACCTATTATGTCTCCAATTTTTCTTCTCTTTCCACATCATTTTTTACCTAATCTTCATATCTTAATCCCTTATACCACTTTATATACCTTTGACATAATATTACTCTGGTCTTCCCCCCTTTTCTTTTTGATCATTTTTGCATACTCCTTCTAACCATGTCACTAATGCCATATTACCTTTATATCCAACATCATTTTAACATTCAAACATTTTACAATGCTTCTGTAAATAGTCTTTAAACTTCTTCCAGTCCTCTTCCACCAACTCTTCTCCCAGGTCTCGGATTCTGCTGGTCGTTTCTGCCATCTCCATATAGTCTATCACTTGCATCTGCCATTCTTCCAGAGTGGGCAAATCTTGTGTCTTCCAGTACTTTGTGATGAGTATTCTTGCTGCTGTTGTAGCATACATAAAGAACGTTCTATCCTTCTTTGACACCATTTGGCCGACAATGCCCAGGAGAAAGGCCTCTGGTTTCTTAAGGAAGGTATATTTAAATACCTTTTTCAGTTCATTATAGATCATTTCCCAGAAAGCCTTAACCTTTGGGCACGTCCACCAAAGGTGAAAGAATGTTCCCTCAGTTTCTTTACATTTCCAACATTTATTATCAGGCAAATGATATATTTTTGCAAGCTTGACCGGGGTAATGTACCACCTATAAATCATTTTCATAATATTCTCTCTTAGGGCATTACATGCCGTAAATTTCATACTGGTGGTCCACAGCTGTTCCCAGTCAGCAAACATAATGTTATGACCAATGTCCTGCGCCCATTTAATCATAGCTGATTTGACCATTTCATCCTGTGTATTCCATTTTAGCAGCAAGTTATACATTCTTGACAATATCTTAGTTTTCGGTTCTAACAATTCTGTTTCCAATTTTGATTTTTCCACCTGGAAGCCTATTTTTTTATCCAATTTATAGGCCTCTCTAATTTGATAATAATGCAACCAATCTCGCACTTTATCTTTTAATTTCTCAAAACCCTGCAATTTCAATGTATCTCCTTGTTCCAATATCTCCCAATATTTTGGCCACTTGGCCTCCATATTGAGTCTTTTCAGAGCCTTACTCTGTCATAGAATATTCAGCCATAGAATACCATTATTATTATGTTGTTGTTGTTGTTGTTGTTGTTGTTGTTTCTCTTCAGCCTCTCTTTCTCTTTTCTCCTTTCCACTCTGTTCTCTGTCAAAGAATATTCAGCCACAGAATACCATTATTATTATTATTATTATTATTATTATTATTATTATTATTTGGATTCATATACCGCCCTATGCCCAGAGGTCTCAGGGTGGTTCACGGAACGTAAAACCCAAATATAATATAAAACCACAAAAATCACGTAACCAAAATAAAACAACAACAACAACCCAATCACCCCCCCCAAACCACATTAATATATTTGTGCCCCGCCATTACCCCTGATGGGAACGGGGGTGGGGGGGTGGGGAGGGAGGCAGCTGTCCCTCCAAATCGATAAAAACCAATAAAAAAAATACCAAACACAGGTTTTGCCTCCCTCACACAGACATTATAATTAATTAATTAAATTGGTTTCCCGCCCTATACCTGGAGGTCTCAGGGCAGTTCACAGAACACAAAATCAATATATAAAACCACAAAATAAAAATAAAAAACAACCACCACCCAGTAACCCCCCCAAAAAAACACCACATTATTTTATTTGTGCCCTGCCATTTCCCCTGAAAGGGGCATGAGGGGCAGCTGCCCCTCCAAATCAATAAAAAAACCTAATGGAGCTTTTGCCCCTCCTAACATTATAATCAATCAATTAATTAAATTGGTCTACCGTCCTATACCTGCAGGTCTCAGGGCGGTTCGCAGGATAAAAGCACAATACGGAAACCACAAAATAAAAACCCAAACAACTCAATAACCCTCCCCCACATTTTAAAAGGACATTGGATGACAACCAGCCAAAGAGCACCACTCTGATTCCTGAAGAACAAATAATAATAATTTTTATTTATACCCCTCCCTCCCCAGCCAAGGCCGGGCTCAGGGCGGCTAACAAGCAATAATAAAAACAAGTTGAATGATTACAACTTAAAAACAAAATTAAAATACAACGTTAAAATATCAAAATGTAGCCTCATCGCAGGAGGACAAAGGAAAAGATAAAAGAAAGAGAGGGAGGGATTCAAATTGGCTCCAAGCCAAAGGCCAGGAGGAACAACTCTGTCTTACAGGCCCTGTGGAAAGAAATCAGATCCTGCAGGGCCCTGGTCTCATGAGACAGAGCGTTCCACCAGGCCGTAGCCAGTGTTGAAAAGGCCCTGGCTCTGTTTGAAGCTAATCTAACTTCCTTAGGGCCCGGGACCTCTAGGGTGTTGCTATTTATGGACCTTGAGGCTCTCCGTGGGGCATACCGGGAGAGGCGGTCTCGTAGGTACGAGGGTCCTAGGCCGTGAAGGACTTTAAAGGTCAAAGGCAGTACCTTAAATCTGACCCTGTACTCCACCAGGAGCCAGTGCAGCTTGAAAAGCACTGGATGAATATGCTCCCATGGCAGAGACCCTGTGAGGAGCCTCTCTGCAGCATTCTGCACTCGCTGGAGTTTCTGGGACAGCTTCAAGGGCAGCCCCGCGTAGAGCGAATTACAGTAGTCAAGCCTGGAGGTGACCGTTGCATGGATCACTGTGAAATCACAAAGATCACAAAGAAAGTGGATGGAGAAAGCGCTCTCAAAAATGTATAGGGAATGCTCTCGAACCCTGTATTCATGAGGGTTACGTAAAATGCTTAATGTGTAGAATGCTGTTGAGTGTTGAAATTACTTTACATTCATTACCTAGCTGCAATCCTTACAACAGCCCCATATTATTCTCCCCTCTATTCCCACCTCTATAGGTGGGAAGCCTGAGGCTTGCTTAAGGCCCCCTAGTGATTTCATGGCAAACTCATTTGACCAGAGGCTTTTGTGGAAATAGCTTAGCCACTATGCGACACCAGCTCTGATCAGAAATCGCATAGACTGCATATTTCCACAACACAATGTGGTGCAATTCCAGGAAGGGTGCCAGGCAAAAGCAGATATTTTTCTTCCAAAGATACACGTGGGTAGGATGTGCTGGGTATGCAGACTGGAGAGAACCATGTTGAATTATCCATAAAGGGGATGCTATCCAGTAAAGTCACCCAACCTTGATAAATCAGCTTTGCAGATAAGTCCATAAAAGTAACAACAACAAAAAATGTTTTCTAGCTTGCCAGACCACAGAAACCTACGTTAGTCATCTGTGGAACATTGACAGCCTAAAAAAAAAAGGGTGGGGAAATTTGGAGAAAGAGAGAGAGAGAATGAACAGGCTTTGTTGTTTCTATAGGTTTTTCTGCCTGGTTGCTTGGAGGCAATTCTTACCGTGCCACAGATGACTAGGTAAGGGGCACTTTCAAAGGCTTGTCAACACATGTGATCTTGATAGTAAAAGTTGTGTTCGACACAGACATGCAGGGTCAATACAAAATGCTGCACTGGAAAAGGGTCACAGGGGTCAACAAACTTTTTCAGCTGGGGGCCGGTCCACCGTCCCTCAGACCTTGTGGGGGGCCGGACTATATTTTTTTTTTGGGGGGGGATGAACGAATTCCTGTGCCCCACAAATAACTCAGAGATGCATTTTACACAAAAGCACACATTCTACTCATGTAAAAACACGCTGATTCCCGGACTGTCTGTGGGCCGGATTTAGAAGGTGTTTGGGCTGGATCCAGCCCCCGGGCCTTAGTTTGCCTACCCATGGACTACAGCATGATGCTAGCTGCAAATTTACAAGCATGGCTGTGACCAGAGCTGTGACCAAGCCATTTTGGCACAGGCAAACCACAAAATGGCTCCTCCCTTGCCATCAGGGAAGAAGGGGTAAATGAAGATCTACATCAGGAACAAAAGAGGTATAAAGATCTACATCAGGATCTGCTGCCCCTGTGGATCCTGTCACCTGAGGCAGTCACCTCACCTTGCTTCATGTGTGGGCTGGCCCTGGCTATGACTAGGAATTATAGGAACCTTCTTATCGCTTCAGCCATCTTGACACATCCCTCTCAGACCTAAACTTGAGCCACACAGAGAATCATAGAACTAGAGAATCATGTAATTGTGGAGTTGGAAGGGACCTCAAGGGTAATCTAGTTCTCGCCCCCCCCCCCATTGCTATAATATTACCAAGGTTGCGACAGCAGTGGTTCTGTTGTCTGGGGTGTTTGTCTTTATTCAATCAAATATCAAGTGGTTGAACGATATCCTCTGCTGGCTGTCTAGTACATGACCAGCTCTATACAGGATTCTGAAGCCTCTTATCATGTACATCATGATCCTGACATCTAATATCACTTCAAAACCTTTCCTGGGACTTTTGTGCCACAAACTCCGAATTTTGTGCTGCTGTCCATGAGTGTGTATTGATGTATCCAATCAAAGTTCCTGGTTTATACCTCCAACAAACCATGATTGCCACATTCCCTCCAAACCAACAGCAAAGTATTGTGTGTTTTAAGACACAAAGCTTTGCCATAGGTTATGAGAAGATACAATATATGGGGGTTCATACTTCAGCCTTGCTTTGTATATCCATTGTCTCTGTCCACATACATGTGCTTAAAAAAAGGATCTAAAAATTAACTGTTACAAGTTATCATAAAATATATTTGGTATGTAAAAATGATTTTATGGAATCTAATGAGAATGGAAATCTCTCTCCCTCTCCCTCCCTCTCTCTCTCTCGCCCCAAAGCAAAAGAATGCAAACACCTACAGAGTATATTGACAAAAGATCAGTGATATGAACAGATATAGCTCACAAAGTATCAAAGAACCCAAATGTGTTTTGACCTTGGGCTTCCTCTGCTCTGTGTAGATAAGAAATGTTTGGCATAAAAACAAAATCTTATATATATATAAATACAAAAGACATAGTTTAAAATATTGCTACATGCTGTATTTGAAAAAACGAATTGAAAGTTAAGTAAAAATATCAACTATATTTTTGAAAAACACCTTTTGAGGCTATAAATAATAATAACTTACCTAGTCCTTGAGTGCCACACACATATCTTTGAATGTACTGTCCTGTTAAGTGGACTCTCAGAGAATACAAGTTGCCCTTCAAATTTCTCTGTATGCATCTGATAAAATAGGTTTTTGCTTACAAAGTTCCTACTACCATAAGTTGTTTATGCTTGAATTTACCACAGGCCTCTTTGCCGTTGCATTTTATTATTGTTGCAACAAACCAATGTGGCTACTTTTCTGGACTACTTATCTAGAGACAAATGAATGCCATATCTTACTATATATCATGCATAAATATTAGGAACTTAAAACAAACCAAGCTATGGCCCAAAGGTCAATACGGTTATTAACAAATAGTCATATATAGGTTCACAACAATAAGATACAAAAACTGTATGTGATTCCATATCTAAAATTTCAGTCTGCTGTCAAAATATATTCCAATAATAACTGTACCGCTGCAATGAAATAAAAAGATATGGTTGCACAAAAGAATGGCAACCCATTGGTGATAACTGCACCGCCCAGATGTTCTTTGGGAAAAATCAAAGAAGAGTTTCAGTTTATAAAGGCTTTTTCAGTGGTGTATGCAAATTTTTTTTATCAGTCTAATGTGATTTTAGTGATATTGAAATTAAATGTTTTATCGTTGTCATTACATATGTATCCTTCTGGGTGACGGGCAGTTTATAACTGTAAATAATAATTTCACGTTAATAAAGCAAATTGACATGAAGTATGTATTCAAATGGCTATTTTGTGACCAGATGTGCGCATTTTAAATATGAATTTTATATACAGTCGTACCTAAGCCCAGAAACAGATAGGTAGCCGTGTTGGTCTGCCATCTGAAGAAGTGTGCATGCACACGAAAGCTCATACCAAGAACTAACTTAGTTGGTCTTTAAGGTGCTACTGGAAGGAATTTTTTTTGTCTAAACCCAGAAGTGAGTGTTCCGGTTTGCAAACGTTATTTGGAACCCAAACATCCATCGTGGCTTCTGCGGCTTCTGTTTGGCTGCAGGACCTTCCTGCAGTCAGTCAGAAGCTGTGCTTTGGTTTCTGAATGTTTTGGAAGTCGAACGGACTTCCGGAACAGATTCTGTTCGACTTCCAAGGTACGACTGTGTGTGTGTATAATTAATGTAGAAAAGCATTTGAATGGCCTTATTAATGAGCACATAACACTGACTAGAAATAGAATATTCACCCACCTCTACTTCTGATTGATTAAGCACACACACACAAACACACACCTCTCTAGCTGTTCAAATTGAGATTGCTGTGAATACAAACTACCAGCAGAGGTCTCATACCACCATTATTCCATACTGACGCCAATGGCATTCTTAAGGACTGGACCATTTCAGACTGAAAGACAGTTGAGACTGCTTTGTGAACGCTGTGTTGTTTAAAGAATTAAAAAATCCCTGTGAGTGGAAAAGTAACATGTCAATGAGAAATATGCTAGCCCTTTTATTACAGGTTTACAGTTGTGTGGAAAAGGCTTTTTGTTGTTGAATGTATATCTACGGCGAAGCATTAGAACAGTGTTTCCCAACCTTTTTTGGGCAAAGGCACACTTGTTTCATGAAAAAAATCTCGAGGCACACCACCATTACAGCCCCGTGACGTCAGCGCGCAGCGTCACGCCGGGAGGGACGCACAAAAGTGTAAGTTTCAATTTTTTTCCCCTCCCCCTTGCCTTCCTTCTGTGCCAACCGCCAAAAAGCCAAGAAAAAAGCCAAGACTTTAGGGCAGCAGGTCGACACGGAAGAAGCTCCTACCTAAGGACAGGTGCGACGGCCGTGTCCTCTTCTGCCACACTTGGCAGCCCTGCCTCACGGTCGTGACTCCCACCCTGATTTCTCCCCGCAGGTCGAGCGGCACAGGCAGCCCAATGTGTCCAGCCCAGACATAAGCCCCGCTTCCCCACTCTAGATCCTGAATGCGACCAAGTGCTCTGGACTCCCGAGCAGGGTGGGAAAGAGGACTCGCATCTGGTAGCCTCCGGGCTCCTCGCCTGCTCGAGGGATGGCATTGCAGGCAAGCTGCCGGCCGTCGCCATCGCCGCCCCCTCATGCGAGTGGACCTGCCCGGAGTGGTGGGCCGGGGGAGGCTCGCTCTCTGTGGGGATGTGGCCCGCACGTGCGGCCCCGCTTCCTCCTGCCCAGGGCTGAGCTCCTTACCCGCAATCTCGGTCTCGCGCACGCGGATCCCACTTATTCCGAAGCTCGCGCCACTAGCCGGGGCTCTCACACCGTGCCAGGGCGAGGCGGTGCGGCCCACTGACGTCATCGCGGCTCGCCGCCGCCCTCGACTTCCCTGTTCCCTCCCCTCCCTCGGGTCGCCGTGGTTACCGAGGACTGCAAGCTGCTCGGGCGAGCGTGGGGCATTAAGTGGGAGAAGGAAAATTAAAATTAAAACTCGCCTGAAGGCCGCCTCTCCGGATATCTTTCGAATTTTTTAATTTTTCCCACGGCACACCAGGCAACGTCTCGCGGCACACTAGTGTGCCGCGGAACACTGGTTGGGAAACACTGCATTAGAAACTGCTATCCCCCAACCTCCACCTTTGGTCTAAATTAGCAGTTTCATTCTACTCTCTCAGAACTGCGCCATCTCCCACTTCTGCTGCCTGCATACATCAGTCCTTGCATTACTCGAAGTAGTGCAGGTGCCGCTTCCCTCAGGTGTTGCTGTGCTAACATGTGAAAGCTTGGCAGCACCTGGTGCACGGTAACAACTGTGGTGGTGCTTGCCATCCATTTTAAGCGATCCAATGGGAAGGGCCCACATTCTTGCTCTTTGCTATAAGCTACTGCACTTGTGCTACTGTGGTGAGATGGGATGAAGTGAAAGAAAGGCTGCTCGCTTGTCACTTCAGCAACATATATAGATTCTGATAGCCAATGTGAAATGCTTCACCTGCTGATTTTCTGCTCATTTTCTGCACAGGTGTTTAAGGTACAGAAGCCTTCAAGGAAAAGAAAGCTGACAGCCCCAGATCGAGGCTTTTGAAGCTGATGAAGTCAGTGATGGCAGCACACCCTTGAAATTAATTGACTACTTGCTGAATCACTCACCTGGCTGATATTATGAAATGTCTTAACACTATCTATACTCAGGCATGTAAGCTCTGTTTGTCTTCACGTCTGGGGTTTCACAAGATATCGCTTGAGGAGCTTGAAGCAGCCGTCGTGTTTGCTCTCAAGCCTACCTGTGATACTGCAATTCACCTTTGCTCATATTCAAATGAGAATGACATAAAAGGGTTTCATCGAAGTCAGCGACTTCAGTGATTACTTCATTTTCCCAGCTGTCATTGCTGGCCCGTTGAATAATTTTGTTAGGCACAGATCTCAACAAAAGAAGCAGCAGCAGGAGCAATTTTGCATCTGTTGCTGCTTGCAACTCTGGAGGGGCAGCAACACTGGAATTAACTATGTGGTTTAAGCTCCTAGATTGCCAGTTGGTGCCCCTGGCGAGCTTTTAAGCTCCTTGCCCAGGGCTTCCTATCAATAGGGCAGGTGTGCAATGTTAAGACTCTGGACTTAATGGTCTTCTTGTTGGTGGGGATTCATGGACTTTTTCAGGGTCCTGTGCTAATGGCATCAAGGTCTCCTCCCAGTAAAGGTAGCAGAATTTGTTCTGGACCTTTCATTTTTAAAAGATCAAAATGACAGTATCCATCATCTCTGCAACAGAGCAATTCAAAAGCATGACCCGGAAACATTGCACATCGCTTATGCCACATAGCTGGTAGCACTGCACTCAGAAGCACATGCCCCAGCCTGCCGCAGTATCACTCAGCTGTGATTCATATGAGATTCAGGATGAGGGGCACATCCAAGTGCTAACAGCAATCTTGTCTTTGTGATGTCATGCCTTTCCTAAGTTTAAATTGCCTACCAATTTCCTCTACTGTAATCTTGCAAAATTGTTTTAAATAGGGCTCTTGATCATGCTAAGTTTAACTGATTGCCCTGACTTCATTCCCCCACATGGAGGTAGATTTTAATCTCCAAACTGCATTTTAATTGAAGAGGTGTTGTATTCTGTTAGCCTCAAATCTATCAATGTCATTGGGTGAACCCAACCTCTAGTACTATGACAGAGGAGGTGGGGGAAAGCTTTGCTCTATGCACTCTTGGAGTAGCATTTATATTTTATATCCCCTATTTTATATCATTTATATCCCTTCCGGTCTTCTTCCGCCCTTGAAACTTCACCCTCTATTCATATGGAAAGTGTTCCAACTCCTTGATCATTTGGATTGTCTTTTTCTGCACCTTTGTCAGCAGCAAGTTTTATATAATATTTAAGGCCTCAGTGATGCTGGAGGAAGGCAAAGATGTCTGGAACTTTATGCAGCCAATGAATCATCCGTGGGGAAGCCAATCTACCTCAGAAGAGGCCATTTCCATCTGAGGTGGGTGTGTTGTGTATATCCTTAAGAGTCTGTATGAAATAAATGCTGAAAAGCAAAGTCTCTCTCTCTTATGTACTGACAACCAGACAATATTCATCCTGCCAGCACCCTTTGCAACAGCGAAGCAAATGTTCTTGGATCGTTTGCTAACGTTACAGCCAGCTAGTTAATCAGGTGTAACATGAAGCTTTGACATGATTTACAACATGCTGGTAGCTTGTACTGTAACTGCTTTGTACTGCTGTATGTATTGTATAATAGTGTTAAGCTGTCCTTGGACAAGTCTTTATTGTAAACATGCTATCTAGCTCAACTGGGATATCCTGTAAAAATATTGTAATAAAAACAGATTCTGACATCACTGTAAAGAGCCAGTGTTCCCTCTGCCCAGGACTCAAAAAAAAATACACTCAGCTACTGTCTGTAAAGAACATTAAATGCGGTCATTTAACCCTGATAGTACTGAGCTGGTTGCCTTCTGAGAAAATTTAACTTCCAATTGGTTGGACCTTCAGTCCCCCCCTCCATCCACCACTGGATAGTTCTCTGGGACAATGCTGACCTTCCACCAATCAAATCTGGATGTTCCAGTCACTTCAAATCTCTGGAAAGGCCCTTAGCTGCACAATACAAGCGCCAATGTTGGCAAATGTACCAGAGTGTCAGAAAGAATAATGGCGGGGAAGCTAGCATTCCATGGGCTAAAAGTACATTGTGGAAGCAAAGCAAGGCATTGTTTCAAAGTTATTATTCAAAGGTTGTTCCACTTCCCCAACAGTTTAATCTTCTCATAATTACATTGCTCCTCCGAATGACTTTCTGGCTAAAACTCAAATAGCCACCTTGGCCAAGGATCGTGAAATCCAGTGTCAATAAAGTCATATATTTCCTTTATTAGGTTGTTGTTGTTTAGTTGTTTAGTCGTGACCGACTCTTCGTGACCCCATGGACCAGAGCATGCCAGGCACTCGTGTTTTCCACTGCCTCCCGCAGTTTGGTCAGACTTATTAGGATTGGCTGAATTCCTTAAATTCTAGCCCCTACATCCCATCATGTTATATCCCATTTCTGCCCCATTCATACCCCATAACAACTTGGAATGACAAGGCATTGCTGTATCTGTCTGAGTTTGTATGAAATTCTAAGTATTCATTGGCAGTCACATAGAATCATGTTGAAAGGGACCCTGAGGGTCTGTGTTTCATTTTGGGCAATGAGGAACAGCAGAGACTGGTGTCTTTATGATATATAACCTAAGCCTAGGATGGAGGGATCCACAGCATTTATACCTCAAGAGGTTCTGCCTTTCTCAATAAGAGTAGCATTGGATTCAAACAGACCCCAGCCATGGCTCTCTGATTCTCTCTCTCCAGCCCGTTACTTCCTTCTCTGTTGCATAACTCATAACACTCAGCTTTTCTAAAACCCATGGCTTCCCTTTGTCTGTAGAGTGAAAGGGGCCTCACATATTTGTAACCTCACACTGAATTCCTTTGATGCTTTGTGTTCTAATGGCTCAGTTACCTCATGCAGGATGCCAGCCTGACTTAATTAGTTCTTAACACAGGCTTCCTCAACCTCGGCCCTCCAGATGTTTTGAGACTACAGTTCCCATCATCCCTGACCACTGGTCCTGCTAGCTAGGGATCATGGGAGTTGTAGGCCAAAAACATCTGGAGGGCCAAGGTTGAGGAAGCCTGCCTTAACACATGCCAATTTCCTGGGATTTAGAAGTGTCTAATACACGTTAAGATGTATTAAGCTAGTTTTAGAATTTAATTCAGGCTGGTGTGTTAAAACTGGTTGTTAGACCCATGGGTCTAACATACATGGGTCTAACAACCAGTTTTAACACACCAGCCTTAATTAAATTCTAAAAGTAGCTTAGTCTGAAATTCAGGGTGTCTTGCACAGGGTTTTTGCTGCAAAAACAACTGCAACAGTTTGGCACTGGTTTGGAGGGGATCCCTAATTTTTCATAGTTAAAGTTAAGTAAGAAACCCATGTTTGAAATATCAGCTGCTCAGTTTGTGGGGAGCTTCAAACCAAATACTTCAAACCATCTAATAGGTATGTATGGTTCCATAATCACAGGTTAAAATTTTGTTAACATCAAAAGTCAAGGCTAGGTGGGAGTGAACACACACACACCTGACTTCTAAAGTTGGTAGGATGCACTCATCGCCTTTTTCAACTCCCATAATTATGTTACGGGGTTTGTCCACCCACGCTTGCGTAGGCTTGCAACCTTTGTGCAATACAAACTTTTCCACATCATGGTGGAAAGTTATAGAGTTCAAGTTATAGAGTTCAATTAGAGTAGACTAACTGCTTAGTCTTAAGCACATCTATTTAAATGTAACTCCCACTGATGTCAATGAGGCTTCCTTCCATGTAAATAGTCTTACAAAAGTTGGGTGCCATCCCCACTCTATGCAAGGTTCCAAGGGATTTCAGTCAGGATCTGTGTTCCTTTGGAGAATTGAGACACAGCAGAGACTGTTGTAGGTTTAAGGAATATGGTTTATTCACCTATTTACACCTTTAGACTGCATGGAGAGAGTCCAGATCTTACAGCATGGTTATTTCAAAAAAGGCTTGTCCCCCACAGCAGTGCAGCCGTGGAGTCCAAGGCATCTCTCCCAGCCAGCCTTCAGCCGGCCTGCCCAAGATGGATCCCATTCTTTCTTCTTCCCCCTTCTTCCCAGAACACCCTGCTAAAAACTCTCTTTTCCTGTCCCCTCATGTGCCCAACCCCCAATCTCTGTTTACACCTCAGGGCCAGAAGGAGGACAATTCTCTTTCATTGCCAGTGACTCTCAATGGCCCTCAATGGCTTCTTGATGGGCCTAGTTTGGCCAGGTCGTTTTGCATAAGTTAGTTTAGGAGTTCCTCTGCAGCTTGTATTTCTCCCTTCACATTCCAAATAATCAAAATCCTACCATTTATTAATTTCTAGGGTTTAGGAGGATTCCATCCAAATCTATAACAATAGATATTGCTACAGTGGTACCTCGGGTTACATACGCTTCAGCTTACATACGCTTCAGGTTACAGACTCCGCTAACCCAGAAATAGTGCTTCAGGTTAAGAACTTTGCTTCAGGATGAGAACAGAAGTCGTGTGGCAGCGGCGGGAGGCCCCATTAGCTAAAGTGGTGCTTCAGGTTAAGAACAGTTTCAGGTTAAGAACGGACCTCCAGAATGAATTAAGTACGTAACCAGAGGTACCACTGTACTTTATAGCCCAATCCTATGCAAAGTTAGGCAAGGCTCTAGCTGTTAAAATAAACATGCTTAGATTTGCCTAATACCACAAGACCTTGTGGTTGGACCCACATAGAGTTGCAGCATTAATGCAGGAACCAGGAGTTTTTTGCTCTGAACAAGCTACATAGCAGGCAGGAATCAGTTCAAGAAGCTGGGTTCTCCTTGCTGAAACTTCCATCTTCTTGCCACCAAAGTGCCACCCTTTAATTATTACTGCCTGTTGGCAGCTGTTCAAGGCACCGCTGCCCATAAAAAACAGTGGCAGCTTTCCAGCATGCTTCAGAATGTTATGGGATGTTGCCTGATGCCCGTGTAAGGGAGGAGTGGATTTGCTGGAAGTGCTACAATGGAAGTGTATTTGTCAGCCAGGGTCGTAGATTTTATTCACAAAATTTCCCTCCATGTGCATGAGGCATTCCGTTTTCAGAACAAAATTTCCTTTTGGCTGCCTGCTGAATATATTGGAGTAGGCTTGGTGAACTAAAAGTGATAGTCTCCAAAACGTCCGCCTGTAAAATGCTCAGGGCAGGTCAACAAGTACTCTTGCTCACCTTTACAACAAAAGTGGCACCAATATTAGCTTCTCTCCTGTGGCAAATGACAACAAATGACCAGGTTGCCTGAAAGGCTGCCTACCATTGTTAAGAGCTAATGTCACTTAGGTCATGGGGGAAATTTAACTTGTAGCACCACACCCTACAGAGTAACATGGGGTGGTGACCTGAAAATAGGAAGTTTCTGTCATTGCTCCTGAAGTGTGGTATGCCCTTCCCTCTGCCATAGGTGAAGTATCATCTGTCAGTTGCTTCAGACAACTTGCCAAAATGTACAAAATGTGCTCAGGCCTTCCTAGGCACCAGTTAGTCCCGAATTCCTATATTTACTTGTCAAGCTGTTTTACACTTTTTATCGTACAGCGGTACCTTGGTTCTCGAACGTAATCCATTCCGGAAATCTGTTTGACTCCCAAAACGGTTTGAAAACCAATGCACTGCAGCTTCCGATTGGCTGCAGGAGCTTCCTGCAGCCAATCAGAAGCTGCATCGGATGTTCAGCTTCCAAAAAACCTTTACAAACTGGAACACTCACTTCTGGGTTTGCGGCGTTCGGGAGCCGATTTGTTCAGGAGCCAAGCCGTTCGACTACCAAGGTACCACTGTACTGTTTTCTTGTTTTTATATTCATTCTGTATGCTGCTAGGGATTTTAAAAACATTAAGCAGCGTAGAAATGCTTCTAAATAAATAAATAGTTGGGTGGGAGCAATTTTCACCAGCGTGGGTCAAGCAGCAAAGGGTACCCCATTGTACTTGCTGGGTACCTAATCTAGATCCAGCCCCTCCCTGTGTGATTCCTAAGATACAGGCCATCTCTTTAACACAATGTGCAGGTTGAAGTGGCCAGCATCCAGAAATGTAGGGATCTGATAAAAGCAAGGGGAGCTGGATGCACATGGTGGAAACATAGACACTTAAGATGTTAACTAGACCGACGCGGAGGAAAAGCAAGTGTTCTGAGAAGAGAAGAAGAGGAGTTTTTGATTTGATATCCCGCTTTATCACTACCCTAAGGAGTCTCAAAGCGGCCAACAATCTCCTTTCCTTTCCCTCCCTCCCCTACAACAAACTTCAGAGAAGTGTGACTAGCCCAAGGTCACTCAGCAGCTGCATGTGGAGGAGCAGAGAATCGAACCCAGTTCACCAGATTATGAGTCCACTGCTCTTAACCACTACACCACACTGGCTCTCTTAGTCAGGAGGTTTTATCTCAGAATACATGGTTCTTCTGGATGCCCTCCTTGTCAGAAAGAAAAGTACAATTATTCTCTCAGAGGCTGCCATTTGAAGTGAGTCTGTAGAGCAGCAGTCAAGAAAGCAGCCACCTTGCCTTAAAATACATTTTGGAGCCTTTCTCATAGACACTGGAACAGGGGCCTACATGTAGGCCAGGTTGGCCTCCGCCAAGGATGGAGGTCCTGTGGGGAGGGCACAATGTGCCTCACCAATTCGGCTCAGAGTGGCTAGGAGCCTGCCCGCTGGTCTGCACACTCCCTGGGTCCAGGGAAGTGCTGGTATAATTCCTTGTCAAGGGCGCAAGGGAGCCTAGGTACACCTCTGCACTGTAAACAAAAGTGCAGCCATCCTGGATCTCGTAAAACTAGACTACAATCTTATTGTGAGTTTCCTGAGATTTCCTCTCTTTCCAGAAGGCTTCAATTTGTCCGGGCAAAGAGTTCAGCCCCAGTAAAGCAGCCAACTCCTAGGGGCCGAGGTCCCTTCGGCCCCCAAAATAAAATATCTGAGTTAGCTGCCCCCATCCCCCCGGTTGATGAGCATTGTGATTCCAATGGGTGTGTGCCACATGTTGTGATCAGTTGTGCAGGGTGGGGCTTACCTGGGCTCCCCGCAATATTTTATTCAAGTTTGCAGCTGTGGGCCCAGGTGTCCATCAGTGCCTGGACAAAATGCGGGAAGGATGAAGAGGGGAGAGCACCTCTGAGCAGGTGCAGAGTGCATTTCCTCCCATGACCTATTGAGAAACTACTAATGAGATTATATGAGCAGGACTCCTGAATGCAAACAGTTGTGTTTCCTGAGCCTCGGCATCTCCCAGCATGAGGAAATTTAGAGGGAGATGCCATATTATGGTATGCGTGTGTTTGTGTGTGTGTGTGTATGTATGTGTGCTCTGGAGGGCAGGACTTGAACCAACAGCTTCAAGTTACAAGAAATGAGATTATAGGAAATACTTTCTGAGGGTAAGAGCTGTTGGACAGTGGAACACAGTGGCGTAGCGGGGGGGGCGCAGGGGGGGCCGCCCGCACCGGGTGCAACATCTGGGGGTTAGGGTTAGGGGGCGCAAATCCACGGGTTAGGGGGCGCAAATTACTTGCCTTGCCCCGGGTGCTGACAACCCACGCTACGCCACTGGTGGAACAGTCCCCCTCGGGAGGTTGAGCACTCCCCTTCCCTGGAGGATTTTAAGCAGAGCTTGGATGGCCAGCTGTCATGCATGATTTAGTTGAGATTTCTGCATTGCAGGGGGTTAGACTAGATGACCCTGGGGGATCCCTTCCAGCTGTACGATGCTATGATTCTAAACCTTTGGATGTTGACAGAATATGCACACCTCGTAGACTTAAACATATAGAATCAGAACAAGAAGAACATATGTTTGAAGATTGGAAAACGTTTATGGAATATATGGGAAATGATTGTGTACAGCTGAGAACGCTGGCAGCATTGAGATACAGTAAATTCAACGCTGTAAACAAGTTTTGATGGATGCAATAAGGGAATGCTGAATGGTACGGTTTTTGTAAAATAACGCAGGGATTTATGATATGTAAAACGAACCACGGAAAGAGAAGACGGGAAGTCACTGATATCTTAAGGATGTGGAATGAGTATTTTAAACAGAAAACTTAATAAGAATTATATACGAAAAGAAGAAGAAACCTTCGGGGGACAAGGACTATGAAGTCCAATGAATGAATGAATGAATGAATGAATGAATGATGCAAACTTCCCCCCGCGCCCGCCTCAGCCGCTGGGCGGCGCTCCCCACCGGTTCGCCTTTGACGCCGAGGCGCAGGGTCCGGGCGTCTCCGCAGCGCCCACCCCTCCTGCCGGCCGAGGGGCGTGGCCGCCCTGGCCGCCGGCTGCTTCGGCAGCGGCTTCCCTTTGGCTGGCGGGAGAAGCCGGGACGACCTCTCTCTTCTCTCTCTCTCTCGCTCTCGCCGGAGGGAGGCTTCTCCGCCAGGCGCAGAGGGCGCGCGTGCCGCGGAGAGAACGAGAGGAACCCAGCGCCTGGAGCTGCTCCCGTCGGATCAAGAGGGGGAAAGGTACGCCAAGAGGCGCCCGTGGAACTCCCCGCGGAGCTGCTTTGGGGGGGCACCCTCCTGCCCGCCCCCTCGGGCGCTGCTGCTGCTGGATCGCGCGCCTCCAGGTGCCCCGCCGCTTTGGGGGCGCGCGGGGTGGGTGGGCGCGCGGGGCTGAGTTTAAAAGGGGAGTGGGGGCCTTTGGAAAGGGACTGGGGTAGGGTGCTGGTCCAGTGCTGCTGGGCCAGGGGCTTTTGGAGAGGCAGTGCGACCCCCCCATCCACCGACCACCCCCCCCCGCTCTGGGTGGCGAAGGGCTGGCTTGGGGAGGGTCTGGTTTGGAGATCAAAAGGGCGCATTTCCCCCCGACGTGAGGGCAGGAGAGGGGGAAGCTCGTGTTGCTTAAGGGAGGCTGAGAGGGAAGGGGAGAGAGGCGACTTGGGAAGCGGCGATGCATGAATTAAGGGAGCTCGGTTGTTCTGGCTCGGGATGGGAAGGACCCTTTAAAAAAAAACAACCATCCCGTGAGTCTCGAAGATGGGGGTTAAGGGGAAAAAATGGGGAATCGGGGTTTGGAGACTGAAGGTTGGAATAGGGTGGGGGGGGGGTCGTCGGAGATTAGGGAAAGGCTTGTTTGGGGTTTGTGTGATGACGGTGAGATTTGGGGACACGGGCTTTGGAGGGGTTGGCCATGGAGGCAGCGTTAGGATAGGGAGGCTACTCTGGCTCCGTCGGGGGATGAGCAGAGAAACCAGGATTTGTTGAGTTGCTCTGTGTGTGGCTGCTGGTCTGTGATCCGGATCTGCGCTTCTTTGGGACCGGGCACCTGGGAAGTAGGTCTAAATGGAATTCGACTAGGTCATTACACACCCACTTTTAGCCTTTCGCCTCCCTTCCTCTTCTTGAGTCTGATTTCGAAAGGAACTCTTGGAAACATGTTGCCAGGGCGCAGCGTTTTCTAGGAGCAGAGGGGGACTAAAAGTTTAAAGCCACGCGTTTGGTTTTCTCCGGTGAAGTTGGATGGGGGCATTTGTACCCCCTCTTGCGAAATCGGTTCTCTCCTCCTGCATCTCTTCTCTTCCCTGCCTGGTCTTTGTTTAGTCTCGAGGACTGGATGCGAGAGAGAGCGCCTTTCTGTCCTTCATGTATGTGTGGCGCCTGCAGAGGGATTGAAACCAGATTCTGTGACTGTAGATTTCAGTGTGTTTAAGCCCTGGAGCCACTAGGGTGCCCATGTAACTCTTTGTCTTTAGAGACCTTTTGTCCCAAGCTTTGGACATCTGTGCCTTGTTGAGGCAGGGTGGGGGACTGTTCCTTTTGTTTAAGAATCCAGAGGTAGAAATTTTTAGCTGCAACAAGTTCTCTGCTTAGCAGCAAAGCTGCAAGATGGTATTGAGTAGAGGCAAGCTGCTGCTCTGCCTCTCTTTTTGCGTTTACTACAATTGTCACCTTATTTATGAACAGAGGCTTTGTGCCTTAAAACAGCTGTAGAGGAAACAGAAAATCAACAAGTGAAGCTTTTTTCTGCCATGGAGATGCAGTGGTGGTAGGAAAAAAACACAAACTTTTTTCAACATATATTGCAGCTGTTCAAGCTTTCAGTTATTTAGGAAAGCAAATAAAGAAGGAAAAACAATTCTTGTTGCATTTCTGGCTTTATTTATACCCCCTTTTCGTAAAGGAGACAAGTTGCCATTCAGAGTAAATTTCTTTGCATGGTCCATTATCAGAGTTATAACTATGTTCCTTACGCGAGAAAAGGTGGCTCATGCTTAAGGGAGTGCCTGAGTGGGAAAATCATATGGAAATAATTGTTGAGTTCATCAGTTGCACAATAGGTGACATTGTCCTAGAGTACTTTTTCCAAAGGATTTTTCTCTACCTCTCATACTAGTGTTGAAATCATCAAGGCAGGCTTGCAAATAAGCCCACAGAGGTTACTAGCCTATCAGCTTGTATACCTGTGTGCATTTGGAATTTGTCACACACTGGAGCATGAATTGGGAGGTGGGGGAGAAGAACCAACCACCTTCTAGTTGATGAACTCTCCCAAGAGTGGGGAAGCTGGGGCCCAGTAGATGATGCTGGATTCTCCTATCAGCCTCATCCACCATGACCAATGGCCAGGGATGATTATGGGAGTTGTACAACACCATCTGGACAGTGACAGGTTGTCCTCCAATATAGGCTGTCAGGATAGTGGTTATTCAGAAGTTATCTTGGCCCCTGGTTGGGTGCTCAAAGTACTCTGCTTTGGGACACCATCATCCTGTGAACATATGTGAACATAGCTCAGTTGGTTAGAGCATGGCGCTGATAATGCCAAGGTTGCAGGTTCGATCCTCGTACGGGACACCTGCATATTCCTGAATTGCAGGTGGTTGGGCTAGACTGATATGCAGAGCGGGGAAATGAGGAATCTATAGTAACATGTAGCAAAATGGCAGCTGAGACAACTGATGGGCAGTAGGGCTGGGCGATATCTGGTTTTCAGCATTGTGATATATCACCAGCTAATCATTGCAATATATTGATATATCACAGTGTCTGAACTAAGTATGGAGTTATGTAGAGGCATTGGCTGGCTTCATGGGTATTCCCACATTGTGATTTTTGCATAGCACACACACATAGTGATTAGCAATATATTGCCAGGTCAAAAATTATGAAACTGATATCACAATATGGACTTCAAACTAGTTTTGGGTGATACATTGCCATATCACCCAGCCCTAGGGGACTTGCCTGTCATAGTTGACTTGTTGGAGTGAGAGGGAGACAGTAACCAGCTGATGAGCAGAGACTTGAATACTCCAGGAGTTTGCTTCAGCAGCGTGTTCCCCACAGGGAACAAGCTGATGAAGTATCACCAAACAGGATTGAACGGCATTCATCAGCTGATGAGTGGAGACTTCACTTCTGCTCTCTGGAACCATTTGTGCATGATTTAACCCACCCCCTCATCAGCTGAGAGGGCTAAACGCCAGTTCTCAGCCAAACTGAGCAGGATTATACTATACCCCTTTCTCATCAATGGATGAGAAGGGGGCTAAATTCCGCTTCTTTGGGGAACTGATGGAGGTGACGCCATTCATGTATTGGAGTGGTATTAGCTGATTGGTGGGCATGGGTTGGGGAAAATGGTTTTCTGGGCCAAATTGGTCCCCCCTGGCTGGTGGGCCAAAGGTGCTTCATTATAGGGGACGTGGGTGGCACTGTGGTCTAAACCACTGAGCCTCTTGGGCTTGCTGATTGGAAGGTCGGCAGTTCAAATCTGCGCAGTGGGCTGAGCTTCTGCCAACCTAGCAGTTCAAAAGCATACCAATGCAAGTAGATAAATAGGTACTGCTGTGGCAGGAAGATAAACAGCATGGCTGTGGCAGGAAGATAAACAGTTTCCATGCGCTCTGGTCTCCGTCATTGTGTTCTCTTGCGCCCGAAGTGGTTTAGTCATGCTGGCTGCATGACCCAGAAAGCTGTCTGTGGACAAACACTGGCTCCTTTGGTTTGAAAGCGAGATGAGTGCCATGCCCCATAGTCACCTTTGACTGGACTCAACTGTCCAGGGGTCATTTACCTTTTACCTTTACTCCTGGTATGTAGGAACAGCTGTAAAAGCTGATGGCATGACTGCTCTGGTGGCATTCATTGAGGCTTTGATAGCTGCTCCAATATATGCAGAAAGTTTCGCAGCCAGCCCACTTTGCTTGGAAGAGGTCTTAAGTATCTTGCTTTGGTTTGGGATTTGGGGTTTGCCCAAACTGGTTAAACCACAGAGCCTAGGACTTGCTGATCAGAAGGTTGGCAGTTCGAATCCCCGTGACGGGGTGAGCTCCCGTTGTTCGGTCCCTGCTTCTGCCAACCTAGCAGTTCGAAAGCACATCAAAGTGCAAGTAGATAAATAGGTATCGCACCGGCGGGAAGGTAAACAGAATTTCCATGCGCTGCTTTGGTTCTCCAGAAGCAGCTTAGTCATGCTGGCCACATGACCTGGAAGCTGTCTGCGGACAAACACTGGCTCCCTCGGCCAATAAAGCAAGATGAGCGCCGCAACCCCAAAGTCGGTCACAACTGGACCTAAAGGTCAGGGGTTCCTTTACCTTTAAACTGGATCCACAACCCAGTAGCTGTTCAGTTTAAAAAGTGTAGTCTGGTGTTGGTATTGCAAGCACTAGGGGGTTGACTTTTAACAGATGGTCTGAACGGGCTAGGCTGAAATCATTGTCAGTGATGGGTATCATTTCTCTATTGAAGAGCAAATGGGATGAGTAATTGCATTGCAGCTGTATTTATAGAAAAAGGGCTGTGAATTTTCAAGAAAACAGGAACTTTTGGTATCTAAGCCATAAGGGAAGATGTGAAATGTAAATGATATTCTAGAGAAGATCAATTATTAAAAGTGCTTAGATTAACTCAAGTGTGTCATCTCCATGCACAATTTGACTCCATCTGTCATGAATGTCTTGTCTACAAGCTTATATTGAAGCCTGGTGTTTAAGGATGTGCTTCAATATTTTAAAGTTGGGGACCAGGGCTAATGTTTTAAAATACGTAGAATTCATTTCTGTATTCGCAAGCACTTTATTGATGAATGAGCTGAAATGTATTTTATCAGTGCAAATAATGGGGCTAAAGAAATATAACAGTTTGAACCGAGATGTACACTATATTTCCTTTGCCTTCTCAAATAACCCTTGTGGATGCAGTGTTTTACTAAATGTTATTGATTATTTGCTCTGGGATGCTGGCTACAGTGTCCCATTAAAGCCCTGTCTTTGATTTGGAAAGTCCTTGAATTAAAGTGGCATATACAACATGCGGGTAGCATACCTCCAGAGCTTTCAGTAAGCACTAAACCTGCTTGACAGTGAAAGCCATAACATTTATGGCATAAATCAATGGCTGTTCCTTAATAATTCAGAAATAATTACATTAAAAACACACACACAAATGCAACAATATGTGGGTGGCCACCAGTATCATCTAATTTTCTTCTTGCTAGAGTTTTGATCCATTTCCAAGGAAGTTACTCAGCTTATGAGTTCCTCAAAAGACGTGGAGGTGGAACTTGTAAATTCCTGAAATTGTAGAAGTGAGTTGGTGCACACATCTTCCATCCTTTGTATTTAACACTAGTAATTACTCTGCAACGTTTTATGTTTCTGCAAAACGCATCTGAACACCCCAAAACATTTAGTCATTCACTTGAGCCATTTGGGCATGTATGCTAATTTTAATTCTTACTTCACAAGTATCTTAGTCATGATGCACCCTGATATTCCTTCTCTCGGCTTATTTTATTGTTAATGTTTTGGGAATGTTGGGATCATGGGAACCACACTTTGGCCTAGATGACTTTCATGCCCCCTACCATCCTTGCCTAGCAATTCTAGAATCACTGCCTTCTGAAACTATGTAGAATGAGTTTTTTCTTGTTCCCACAAAATTGCAAAGTCAGACAGGTGAACTGTTTGAGTCATGATCCTTTCCCTCCATATGACAGACTAACATTGTCTGTGAATCTAACAAGGCTCTAGGTCAGTGTTTCCCAACCTTGGGCCTCCAGCTGTTTTTGAACTACAATTCCCATAATCCCTGACCACTGGTCTTGCTAGCTAGGGATGATGGGAGTTGTAGTCCAAAAACAGCTGGAGGCCCAAGGTTGGGAAACACTGCTCTAGGTGACCAGCCCTCCATTATGTGAATCATTGCTTTGTCAAATCCTGTTTCAAAGGAGAGGTTTTTCCCAAATTGGTCTCTGTTGGTCTGGCACATCTGTATAGTACGGCAGTTAATAAGCTGATGCTCACAGAAAACTTCCCGGGCAGGATACTTTTAGTCCCAACGTGGGGTATCCTTGTTTGGTTGTCCATGTATACAGTGGTACCTCTGGTTAAGTACTTAATTCGTTCTGGAGGTCTGTTCTTAACCTGAAACTGTTCTTAATCTGAGGTACCACTTTAGCTAATGGGGCCTCCTGCTGCCGCCGCACCACCACTGCACGATTTCTGTTCTCATCCTGAAGCAAAGTTCTTAACCTGAAGCACTATTTCTGGGTTAGCGGAGTCTGTAACCTGAAGCGTATGCAACCTGAAGCGTATGTAACCCGAGGTACCACTGTACTTGACTTCATTCTATGCCAATAATATTAATAATTTCAGTGCTGTATGTTAGTCTTTGACAAAAGAAACTACTATGTTAGCGGTGCTAACAATACGTATGTTGCTATAGCTGTTTTATTAATTGCTGTACACACAACCCCCCCCATTTATGCGGGGGTTACGTTACAAGGCACCGTGTTTTTAGTGAAATTGCATACATTTGAAACACCATTGGAAAAGTCTCTGTTCCATCCCTGTTCCTTTTTGTGATGCCCTGTTCCTTTTTATGATGGTTTCCGGTCGCTTTCGGGTTTGGAGCAGTGTGTGCGGGCGCACAGTCATGCACATATTGAACACATGTAAATTGGGGGTTGGGGGGTTGGGTTTGCCTGTATGTGAAAATGTGACTTACTACCCTTATCTTACTCTTCCTTAAATTTCTCAGTGTAACTGAAATAACTTCCCTGGAAAAAAGGGAGGTATTTATTTTAGGAGTTTTTGTGTTACATAAGTGGTGCAAAGGAGACTTGAACACTTCAATGGAATGTGCAGAGCGTTGTTGTTTCATGCATTCTTTAGCCAGAATTGTTTCTCTTCCGTTCTGTATAGGACCCCCCCGCCCCCGCACTTGTAGTGCTAAGTTTCTTTTGGTGTCCTCTTATTATAGGAGTCCTCATATTTTACCATGCAGGAATCATGTGGGGTTGCAGATAACCCTGTGCTTGTATGATTCTTTTTGAAATATAATACATGAAGAATACAGAGCTGTAAAAGAAAGAAAGATATGACCCAGAATCTCAAAGCAGAGTATTGAACAGTGACCTTAAACAAGCTGCATTTCCGTTTGTCATTGGTTGCATCATTTGTGCTTTTGCAAATTTACCTGATGCCGACCGGCTCATGACACAGTTCCGGTGTGGTTTTATGTTATCCATCTCAAGGTCTCACCCTCAGATCATAGTCTTTAAGCACTGTTGCAGTAACAGTGTGAAAACAATTCATATTTTGGTGACATTTATTGCTTAGGGAGAGGGATCAGGCATGAGCTTAATGTACTGTGGTTAAATTGCATTAGAGTCATTAAACTGAAATGGCATCGGAGTCATCTAAATGAAACGCTTATCACAAAGGAAACCATTTCTAGGTAGACAAGGACACACTTTCGAATTCTAGCTATGCAATTTTTTGTTTTATGTTGGATTTCCAGGGTGGGGTGTTTTTGGGTTTTTTTGCAGTGTACTTCACATCTCTCTCTTCAGTGCTGTGATGAACTAACCAAAGTCTCAGTAACTGGGCAGGGGGTATAATGGATCAGGCAGTCCTTAAACCCAGGTTGTTGTGGTCCATGTAAATTAATCATAGAATTGTAGAGTTGGAAGGGACACGGAGTGTCATCTAGTCCAACCCCCTGAAATGCAGGAATATGCAGCTGTCCCATATGGGGATCGAACCTGCAACCTTGGCATTGCGTGGTGAGTTCCCACCTCCCCCTCGGAAATAAAGACACAAGACACCGGTATTTAAGGTTAATGGGGGGGGGAAGGGCCCAACTTTATTGATTACAGGAATTGAGCGGTATTGGCTTAGGCATTGGTCCTATCAGCGGCGTAGCGTGGGTTGTCAGCACCCGGGGCAAGGCAAGTAATGTGCGCCCCCTAACCCATAACCTGCCGCCGCTGCCAGCTTCTTCTTGCTGCTGCCTGGTCTGGTCTGGTTCTCTCCCATGCTCAGTGCTGCGCTGGGCGGCTGCTGCACTGTCCCTCCCCCAGATAGTCCCTCGCTCTCTCTCCGCACCGCACGCCTGGCACCCACCCCCTCCACAGTGGGCTGCGACCCGGCGGCTCGGATCGGATTCGCACAGCCAGCACTGCAGTGAGAGAGAGTGAGTGAGCCAGGTAGGGGCAGAGAGCTGCGAGTGCGAGCACCCCCCCAGATGTTGCGCCCGGTGCGGCCGGCCCCCCCTGCACCCCCCACGCTACGCCACTGCTATCAACTAACTGGCTTCAGCCTGATTGCTTGAAGACCGGCAACGGTTAACCGCCAGTAGGGGGAGTCCTGCTGATGCACATCAACTAGGAGCTCCCCTGGGGTCACCGCTCGGGGGCGTGCCTTAGGCCCACACTTCCATAGGCTTCAGACAGGGCAACGCCCCCCGGAATCCTTTACTGGACTACCCTTCGTTATGGGGTGATGGCGCTCCCTCCCCCCTCTCATCTGCATAACAATACCCCTACCAATGCCTAGCCCCCAGTGCCAAGGAAGTTGTGACGATTTGCTACGAGGTAGGCGAGAAAACAAATGGCTGGCGCCAATTTGCCAAGTGGAAAAAATTCCTACCAGGCCCCTTGACGGCAACCAAACAAAGTCCATAGCAGTGTCAAATAGCAAAACCTAAAGGATGGGAGGGATGGGAAACCGGAGCAGCTGGAGCGAAGAAAGAGGGAAATCCTCTGCCGCGCCGGCCCTAAATAGGGCAGGCCATGCCTTCTGGGCCAGTTGATTGGCTGGCAAGGGACATGACGCGTCCGAGGATTTCCCCAGTCTCGCAGGGGCTGTGAGTCAGCCCCCGCGCATGTGGGGAGGGCGTGAAGCCCGCAACCCCACCTCCTCTCCAGCTCAGAAGTGGCTTTATCAGAACCACGCTCTAACCAACTGAGCTTGAGCTTTGTCCCCATAACACCAGTGCTTAATGGTTGTACTGACTGCTCATATGTTATGTGCTGCCAGTTGTCTGTTCCCATCAACAGTCTGGCTTCAGCATTTTGCCTCAGCTGGAGCTCCAGACCAAGTGCAAGGGTAGCCTCTCATAGAGTGCACTGCAGTAATCAAGTCTTGAAGTTACCAATGCATGAATTACTATGACCAGGCTATTCCTGCCTAAGAAAAGCCATAGCTTGCACACCAGCCATAGTTGGTAGAAGGCACTCCTAGCCACTGAGGTTTTTTGACAAATGTTAGAAATTCAGATACATAAGCTAGGTGCCAAATGGCTCCATAGGGATGCAGGTGGCGCTGTGGTATAAATCACGGAGCCTCTTGGGCTTGCCGATCAGAAGGTCAGCAGTTCGAATCCGTGCGACGGGGTGAGCTCCCATTGCTCGGTCCCAGCTCCTGCCAACCTAGCAGCTCGAAAAAGTGCACAGCAAAAAGTGCAAGTAGATAAATAGGTACCGCTCTGGTGGGAAGGTAAACGGCTTTTCTGTGCGCTGCTTTGGTTTTGGTGTTCCGTTGCGCCAGAAGTGGCTTAGTCATACTGGCCACATGAGCCGGAAAATTTGTCTGCGGACAAATGCCGGCTCCCTCAGCCTGTAAAGCGAGATGAGCACCGCAACCTCATGGTCGTCTGCGACTGGACTTAATGGTCAGGAGTTGTTTACCTTACCTTTAAATGGTTCCTTAAAAAACCAAGGTTGCAGTTGCCAAAATGGAATATCTAGTTGCCATTTGGGGGCAAGATGGCTCTAAAGTCTTATTTTTCAAATTAGTGAACTGACTGTGCTTGATTCTCAGTTAAACATCTGGCTAGTTCATCTGAGCTCAGTTAAGCACTTTGAGAACTTGGAGAAGAAATGTCACTTGATCCGGGGACAGTCCACATATATATTGGCCTCTTCCGACCTCTTTCTTAATGGAGTCTTCTCCTGGCCACAACTGGTCGAAAGCCAAAATGAGCTTGGTCCCTAGCTGATTTTGAGCACTGCTTAAGCCTCAAGTGAAGAAGATAGTTCCAGGAGTACTCCCCCTGCCAAAGCTCCCGAAATTGAACCTATTCTTAGAAGGAGAGTAACACCATCTGAAACAGGCAAACAACCCTTCTTCCCGGGTACCCACCCTTCTTCTCAGGGTTCTCACTCAACCTATTAGCTTGCATCCATTCCGCAACTTCACCCAGACCATATTCCAAACCATACCCAGCCTCTCCTGACTCAGAGGTTAGGCTGAAATAAAGCTGTGTTTCATCAGCTCATCAGCATACTTCTCCAGTTGCTCCAAAATTCCTAAGGGCCACTCCCAACATCTTTGTACAAATGTTTAAGTAGCATTGGCAACAGAATCATGCCTCCGGCTGGCCTCCATCTTTCTTGGGAGCCAATGGAAGAATGTGCCTTCAGGGCTGAAGTCAAACCATTGGAGAATGACAGCTCCTGCTGTGGCGGTAGAGACCAACACAGGAGAGGCGTGTTTTGTTGCAGTTGGGGCAGATGAAGGCATCTGATTGTGCTGATGCAGGTATACCATGGTGTTTTTTCTTTCTGTGCTCCCCACAGTGGTCATTCCTCCTCTGGTCACTGCTGTGGATAGACAACCTGATTGATTGTCTCCAGGCACTGTTGTGGTCATTGCAAGGGATTCCCCCACAGCAAGGTTGAAGCACAAGGATTATGGAGCTAAGACACAATCTCTCAGTGCTACTATCTAGACATGGCCCTGCAAGGAGGGACAGGAATAGAGTGTAAAATGCTGTTCTTTAGTCGTTTAGTCGTGTCCGACTCTTCGTGACCCCATGGACCAGAGCACGCCGGGCACTCCTGCCTTCCGCAGTTTGGTCAGACTCATGTTGGTAGTTTCGAGAACACTGTCCAACCATCTTGTCCTCTGTCGTCCCCTTCTCCTTGTGCCCTCCATCTTTCCCAACATCAGGGTCTTTTCCAGGGAGTCTTCTCATAAGGTGACCAAAATATTGGAGCCTCAGCTTCAGGATCTGTCCTTCCAGTGAGCACTCAGGGCTGATTTCCTTCAGAATGGAGAGGTTTGATCTTCTTGCCGACCATGGGACTCTCCTCCAGCACCAGAATTCAAAAGCATCAATTCTTCAGCGATCTGCCTTCTTTATGGTCCAGCTCTCACTTCCATACATACTGGGAAAACCATAGCTTTAACTATATGGACCTTTGTTGGCAAGGTGATGGCTCTGCTTTTTAAGATGCTGTCTAGGTTTGTCATTGCTTTTCTCCCAAGAAGCAGGCGTCTTTTAATTTTGTGGCTGCTGCCACCATCTGCAGTGATCATGGATCCCAAGAAAGTAAAATCACTCACTGCCTCCATTTCTTCCCCTTCTATTTGCCAGGAGGTGATGGGACCAGTGGCCATCTTAGTTTTTTTTATGTTGAGCATCCCTGACAACCATCTTACAGAGCCAGCCCAGGAAGATGCTGTGGCCAATGGTATTAAATTCCACCAACAGCTTGAGAAGCAGAGATGTATTTTCCCTCTTCTGATCTCAGTAATGCGACAGCTTTGAAGCATTATGAAAACTTGCAACCTGGGGTAACAAGGACAGCCAGAAAAAAGTATGCATAACTGCACTGAAACCTAGGTTGCCTAGATTTTCAGATAATTCAGATAATTGGAAGCAATCATTGGTAGAAAGTTCAGGGTTAGCTAGGATCTGAATCGAGATGCCTCATTTACTTGGAGATAAGAATAACACGCAGCAGAAATAAGTAATTAAGAAATAGGCATTTGAGGCATGACTCAAGTAATTACGTTTCCCACTAGAGATTTGCAAAAGGCTGGAAGAATATAGGAAAGTGTGGAGGGTCTGTTTTCAACAAGGTCCTCTGAGATCATCACGTTTCTGAGCATCAAGGTGAAAGAATTTTCTTATACCCCTTTCAAATATCATATTTCTTCAACAGCAGTAAGTAATAGCGCCAGATTTTTATTTTATTTTTTGCTTAGGAATATGAATGACAAAACTGGAAGATGTAAACTGGAATTTAAGCCACAGGATGTCTCCCTTCTTTTGAAGATTTTTTAATAAAAAAACACACTTTGATGGGTATCACACTTTCATGTTTGTCTTATCTAGCCAGTTTATTACCCTAATTTGAAACTGACATGCATAAAAAAACTCGAAGAGTAGTTGCAACTTCTGAAATAAAGTAAAGGTAAAGGTACCCCTGCCTGTACGGGCCAGTCTTGACAGACTCTGGGGTTGTGTGCCCATCTCACTTAAGAGGCCAGGGGCCAGCGCTGTCCGGAGACACTTCCGGGTCACGTGGCCAGTGTGACAAAGCTGCATCTGGCGAGCCAGCGCAGCACACGGAACGCCGTTTACCTTCCCGCTGGTAAGCGGTCCCTATTTATCTACTTGCACCCGGGGGTGCTTTCGAACTGCTAGGTTGGCAGGCGCTGGGACTGAGCAGCGGGAGCGCACCCCGCTGCGGGGATTCGAACCGCCGACCTTTCGATCGGCAAGCCCTAGACGCTGAGGCTTTTACCCACAGCGCCACCCGCGTCCCTCTGAAATATTAGGTGGAAAAATAAATGCTTTCCTTGTAAGTTGTCTAGGTACAATCGGTTTTTTTAAAAAACAACAACAACAACTCACGTTACATTTGAAGTCACAGGAGTTCAGCAATTCCTTTGTTTTTGAGTCCTTTCTGAATTTGCAGTTCCGATGAAGAGCTCCGTAATCGTACTTTGGTATGGCCAAGTCACACGACTCTTTTGTTATGGAGAGATAGAAGTCGCCTTTGTTGCGTGGAAGGATCTCTCCCATGATGACCAGGGACCAGTTGCTGTGCTCCTACCATCATATAACATTTCTGCTTGTAACATCTCTGTGTTGACCATGGACATTGCACAGTGGGAGCCTATGCTTGTAGTGCAAAACATGTGCTGGAACTGGGCACAAAATACAGTGGTACCTCTAGTTACGAACTTAATTCGTTCCGGAGGTCCGTTCTTAACCTGAAACTGTTCTTAACTAGAGACATGCTTTCGCTAATGGAGCCTCTTGCTGCCGCTGCGCCGCCGGCACACGATTTCCGTTCTCATCCTGGGGCAAAGTTCTCAACTCGAGGTAACTCTTCCAGGTTAGCGGAGTTTGTAACCTGAAGCGTTTGTAACCTGAGGCATTTAAACTCGAGGTACCACTGTACTGTGGAAGGCTATGTGCTCTGAGCTCAGTGTGCCTAGGCTTCTCCTACACACATATTGGCACTCAGTGTGTGGGCAGTGGGGATGGGGCCAGCACAACATCTCCTATTCATAGAGACACCTTCATATGATTAAGATGTTAAGTGGAGCTATGGGTGATGGAACCTTCTCCTGAATGGGCTATTTTCCCAGGCTGACGAGCCCCATTTATCCCTCACTTCCCTCTACATCACATGCAGAAACTGCTCTCTTGACCGTTGGACCTACTCATCCACTCAATCGCCTGTCTTCACATTCAGGGGACCTCTGATCCTAAACCTCCACTGCCTTGCAGGATATCTCCAGGAGAAGAAAAGGCCAAGGAGTAAACCCTACACAAATCCAGTGTGTGTAGGGTTGCATGGCATCTTGTACACCTCCTTCCGCCAACTCCAAAGCCAAGCTAGTGCCAAATGTATTGCTCTGCTTTCCTTTGGACCACATCAATGAGGTCGAGGGGTGGGAGGTGGATCTTGTCGTCTAGGGGCAGCCCAGGGCCTCCATACACACTGCCCGGGCTTGTGCCCCAGGGTGGTCACTTTGGTGCTGCTAATGTCTTCACCCCCGGAGGCACACTCCATTGTCTCTCAGGACAGATGGCTGCCAACAAGGTGATTGAACAAGTGAAGGGAGCTCAATGTCTCCTGGTTATTTCTGCTATACTTTCAGATTCTAAACCACAAGCATATTTGTAGCCATGCCATGTGTCTGTTGGCAAGCTCACTGCAGTCTTGGGAATGAAAGCTGTTGTAAGGTTGCTATGGCTTTTGACTCATCAAAATCCATCCTGATTAGTCTCTGCTCCACCATAGTGAAGCCGACTTCCCCTTACCCCCAGTAAAGGTAAAAAGGTAAAGGACCCACGGACGGTTAAGTCCAGTCAAAGGCAACTATGGAGTTGGGGCACTCATCTTGCTTTCAGGCTGAGGGAACTGGTGTTTGTCCACAGACAGTTTCCCGGGCCATGTGGCCAGCATGACTAAACCGCTTCTGGCTCAACGGAACACTGTGACAGAAACGAGAACACACTGAAACGCTGTTTACCTTCCTGCCACAGTGGTACCTATTTATCTACTTGCACTGGTGTGCTTTCGAACTGTTTTGGCAGGAGCTGGGACAGAGCAACGAGAGCTCACTCCGTTGTGGGGATTCGAACCGCCAACCTTCTGATCGGCAAGCCCAAGAGGCTCAGTGGTTTAGACCACAGTGCCACCTGCATCCCACAGTAGAACTGGCCAGAAGGCAATGTTGCGCCTACCAGCTCTGTATTTCTTAAGTGGCATGAGACATCCACAGGTCTTCACCTGGCCCCATGACTTGCCTGTCTAAGGACCAGTTTTTTCTCACCATCCTTTACCTCCTGCTCACATGTCTGCATAAACAGCAGCTTGCTCAGTGCTTGCTGTCCCATGGAATAGTTTTAAGATTAGTGGTAGACAGGAAATCTCTTAGCTGTTGGGCTGAAGTTAAGAGCATATAGAATTGCCGGCTCTACTGATAGTAGCAGGAAGCTTCTGATGTGATTTGTAACAGGTATGCTGCTTTTGCTTCCTTAGGCAATTATCCAGCCTTATTTGCATGGCACGATGCCATTAATTGTGCTAGCGTTGCTTGATTTGATTCCCCCTGGCATGTTATTCTCTGCCTTTGCTCTGGATAGAGCAACTGTTTTCTAACTCTGGGTCTGAGCATCTATCCTGTTTTCTTGGCTTGGGTGAAGTTAATCTGATCCCTTTCTTTAAAAAGACAAAAACAAAAAACCTTTCACCTTCTTATTTGGCCCTGATGATGAAGACTGGTGGAAGTCAGATGGACAAAAGAATTTTGTAATTTCCACAGTTATTTAACATTGCAGTGATAAAAAGTATCAAGTGATTTGAAGTGGAGCAGTTTGAAGCATGACCTAGTTTGTTCCAGTAGTGTGCATGTTTAACTGATATTTTTCTTGTAAACACATGCAAGAGGTGGGCCAGTGTGGCTTTTTATTTCTTTTTTCAAAAGTTAACGTCTAATGAAGGGAAATTTTTAGTGTTCTTGGAAGGTGTATCAGCTGATATATTAATCTGTATCAGTACATTTAAGGGTAACTATAAATGTGGACCACTTGTAGAGCTATTTGGTGTATTTTGGCTGAATTTTGCAAAGTGCTTCCTTACTCTGGGCTCCTGGTCACTTTTGACCGGGGTTGTGCTAGTTCAGTTACAGATAGGATCAGTCAATATCTACAAAGGGCTTGTTAGCTCTGTAAAGCCTAAACTGTTGTGAAATCTATGGGCACATTCTTAAGTAGCAGAAAAGTAACTTTTCTATAAGTATTTTTTTTACCCTGACCAGTCAGGTGCTATGAAAAGGACTGAAATGGAGAATATTGGCTAATTTTACTTGCTGTAGACATAAAGGTAAAGGGTAAAGGGACCCCTGACCACTAGGTCCAGTCGTGACCGACTCTGGGGTTGTGGTGCTCATCTTGGTTTATTGGCCGAGAGAGCCGGCGTACAGCTTCCAGATCATGTGGCCAGCATGACTAAGCCGCTTCTGGCAAACCAGAACAGTGCATGGAAACGCCGTTTACCTTCCCGCCGGAACGGCACCTATTTAACTACTTGCACTTTGGCGTGCTTTCAAACTGCTAGGTTGGCAGGAGCAGGGACCGAGCAACGGGAGCTCACCCCGTCACGGGGATTCGAACCGCCGACCTTCTGATCAGCAAGTCCTAGGCTCTGTGGTTTAACCCACAGTGCCACCCGCGTCCCTGATGTAGACATAGTTATGAGTAATTATATCTGAAGAAGAAAACTCTGTGTTTACACACTCACATCACTTCCCCCACTGCAGTCGCTTGAAGTTCTGCATGTCTCTGAAAACAGTGATCTCTGCTTATCAGCTAATTGTTGGGTTGGGAGGCCCAAAGGCTGGGTGCTTCATTACTTCTACCAGCAAGATTGTTTTTCAGGGTGTGGCATCTTTAGAGGGACACCTTGCTAGGACTGGGCGGTGGTGATGTGTTCCTCATAATAGTATAAGGAAACTTTGGTTATTGTTATATTATACAATGACTGTTAAAGTTTTTCTAAGACCTCGTTTCTGATGACACACTTGTTACAATGAGAAATATTTGGATGTGTAAGAAATATGAAATAGGTATTTAGAAGTGGGTTAGGAGGTAAAGTTTGGAGAGGAACCTTGAAGAAGAGGCATCTGGCCTGAGTGTTTTATGTCTCTATCTTGGCTGTAAGCAGAATGTGCCTGTGTCTTGAAGTATAGCTGTAAAAACCCCCCAATGATATGTGGAATCATTGCTCTAAAGTGCATGAATTGGACTTCAGAAAAATCCTTACCAAGGTGAATATCCCTTTGTTCTGCTTTTCTGTGTGATGTAATTAAGAGTTTCAACATGTAGTTTTGTGTCAGTCCCCTCCCCCCGCTGCAACTTCTGGGCCTAATTTTAAATTGCTTTGTTTTCCTAAAAGTGGCCTTTTAATGACCTGTTGAGTAGACTTTTATTTTCCTAGACCTGCATGCTAATGATTACTGACTAGTAAATGCAACTGAAATATAGTTTAAGGGTGTCACCAGTATTTTAAACTAGTATGGGTATGCGGTGACTGAGTAAATACTTGGAAACTAGTCTACAAGCCTTCTGATATACTGGCACTAAATGTTAGCGTGACACAAGCAAGCAGTAAGTTGTAAACTTTAAACATAATCTGGTAATCTAACTTCTCTCAGTCCAAATGATTTCCTTCACTTCCCCCCTCTTTTTTTAAAGGAAGTAAAGTGTACCTCGGGTTACAGACTCCGCTAACCTGGAAGCAGTACCTCGGGTTAAGAACTTTGCCCCAGGATAAGAACAGAAATCACTCAGCAGCGGGAGGCCCCATTAGCTAAAGTGGCACCTCAGGTTAAGAACAGTTTCAGTTTAAGAACAGACCTCCAGAATGAATTAAGTTCACAACCAGAGGTACCACTGTATCTGCCAATACAGTACAGGAGAACCAGCAGTATATTTTGGTTAGAAAGTCAGACCGGGAGTAATTCAATTCCTCCCTCCGTCTCTATTTCTGCTTAACTTTCCCCTCAGAGTGGATATGAGAAGAATAGGATGGGGGAACCTTCTATGCCACCCCAAACTGAGTTCTTTGGAGGGAGGCGGAGAGAGACAGAGAAGCAGTATAGTGTTTTGTATTTCTTCCTGCCTGTCCACCTTCTTCTCCTGAACTGCTTTGTGGGTCTGCGTAGGATATATCAAGCTGAGGGGCTGGCTTTCTCCTCTTTGTGACTTGTAGGGAACAGGTGGTGCTGTGGTCTAAACTACTGAGCCTTTTGGGCTTGCCAAAGGTCGGCGGTTTGAATCTGCGTGACAGGGTGAGCTCCCTTTGCTCTGTCCCAGCTCCTGCCAACCTAGCAGTTCGAAAGCACGCCAGTAGATAAATAGGTACTGCTGTGGCAAGAAGGTAAACGGTATTTCTTTGTGCTCTGGCACTCATCGCGGTGTCCCATTGTGCCAGAAGCAGTTTAGGCATGCTGGCCACATGACCCAGAAAGCTATCTGCAGACAAACGCCTTCTCCCTCGGCCTGAAGCGAGTTGAGCACTGCACCCCATAGTCAAGTTTGACTGGACTTAACTGTCCAGGGGTCCTTTACCTTTTACCCCTCTGTGACTTGCCATGTCAGATAAATCCTCCATTGTCTGCCACTTAGGAACTACAGGGAGGAGAGAAGCTGGTTGGATATGCAGGACTCAGTGCCTTAGTAATATTGCCAGCCAATATGTCAACCATGTGCATTACTATTCATGCTTATTAGCATGATTCCTGTTCATTGTGTCAATTGACAACAGGCGGAAAAACAGGCTGCCAATCAAGTTTCTTTATTGAACAAGCTGTCTTCACAAAGGTGTGACTTAGGCTTCACACACACAATCCAGACTTTAAGGCGGGTGGCAAATTAAGTTAAGAAGAAGCTGGATGTCAGCACTCCTGATTATCATGCTAGAAAAGGCAGGTGTGGCCTGCCCAGTTGTGAGTTTGGAATTGTTGTGGATGCAAGTAGCCCTCGACTGTGTACATTGCAGTTTAATGTTAGGTTTGTGTAAGAAGGATGTTTCCCTTAGGAAAAAATGTGGCAACTTGTCAGTTAAGCTTGGCTAACAGTGTATGCTGACCTCTTGTGTGTTTGGTCCAAATTATGACACCTAAAATAAACAATCCTTTGCTTGGCATTTGTGCTTCTGTTCTGTAACTCTTCCACAAACACAACCTTTGTAACCAAAGACAAAAAAAAGGTAGCAGTCAGCTTAGTTTTAAGGGGGAAAATGCATCTAAACTTTAAACTGAAGTGATCTGCTGCTATGGGACGTATTATTTCTTTCTCTTGAGCTATGTTCTTTTTGTAGCAATTTCTCTCTATAAAATTAACTCCTGCCGTTTTCCTCTTTCACTTACAGTGGTACCTCGGGTTACATACGCTTCAGGTTAAGAATGGACCTCCGGAATGAATTAAGTACGTAACCTGAGGAACCACTGTACTTTAGAGGAAATACCTGTCTGACTTAGTAATGTATGCAGCTTAAAGTTCTCAAAACATAACGCTGATGCAGATGGCTTCCATAGCATTGACATATCCTTAAAATGTTGACATTTAACTGGTACCAGGGTGGATTTGTGCTGCGACGAGTTAAGATCGAAAGCTGAAACGCTTCTCATGAATTGTCTTCAGAATGAATACCTTTAAGTAGCATGTGGGTGCTATACTGCCCACAGTTTTGCCTGTTCAGCGTGGCCAGATAAAACCTGCCATGTACATTTCCCTCACTACATATTGGGTGTACAGTGGTACCTCGGGTTACATACGCTTCAGGTTACAGATTCTGCTAACCCAGAAATAGTACCTCGGGTTAAGAACTTTTTTTTAGGATGAGAACAGAAATCGTGCTCTGGCAGCGCGGTGGCAGCAGGAGGCCCCATTAGCTAAAGTGGTGCTTCAGGTTAAGAACAGTTTTAGGTTAAGAACGGACCTCCGGAACGAATTAAGTACTTAACCCGAGGTACCACTGTATTTAAACATGACACTATATCTTTGCATTAGGGATCCATGTCTTCGAGTCTCAGCTGCCTCCCCTTCCTCCTCTGGCTTGGCCACAAGGAGTTCAGAAGCTTTCACTTGTGTTTTAGATGAATCGCAGCTTGCCGTATCCTTCAAACTTGGTTCTTAACTATGGTTAGTGGAAACAAACAAGCTTCCAGCCGCAGTTCTCAACTAACCACATTCAAGATTAACCATAGTTTAGGATTCAGACGGCCTCGTAAACTGTGGTTAATGAGAAAGAAAAGCTTCCAGTCTCCTCCCGATGTGACTGCAAGGAGAGGGGAGTTGGAAACTTGTGAGGCTGAGGCCAAATGTAGCCACTGCATATTTGGGTGGTTCAGTAAACCATCCTATGGAGATCCTTAAATGTTAAGAACGGAAGTGAAGTTTACACAGTTAAAATTATCCCATAGTCATGTGTATGAACATCTCACGGAAGCAGGTATCTCGGTAGTTCCACAGAGAGAAAATGTTTTGTCTGCATGATTTGTAGTCACTAAAAGATGAATGTTTTAGCATTGCAAAAGCAGCAGAAGTTGTTCCTTAGCAAAGCTGACTTAGACAACATTTTAAAAGTGTATGTAGATTTCTCTACCTGCATTTTGTTGTGCTCACTTTGCAAGGAATTGCTTCTCTACGTCGGGTTCATTGGGAATTAATGATGTAGAGTAATGCTTATGGATTGATCTGTGATATCCAGTTTTTATTTCATGACTCATTAGGCTTAGTTTTGCCTTGGCCTGCTTTAGAAACTAGCAGCTTGCATAGTTTTCTTTCAGACTAAAACACTGTGAAATAGAGATAAAATTTCTGGAATTTGTTGTACTGTAGTCTCAAAATCACTATGTAAGCCTCAAGCTTAGAACTTTTACTAGGTCAGCCCCCAAAAGTCCAGGATTCCAGTGTTTTTTGAGTTGTGGATGTTCTCAACAGCATTGAAAAGAACCCACCCCATTCCCTTTGTAGTATTTCCACCCTTCAGGGATTGCACTGAAAGGTGCCAAAGTATTTTCCCATGCAGGATGAGGTCTGTTGGTGATCCCATTGACTGTAATCTTACCTGTGTGAGTAATATAGGAACTGTCACCCTCGCTCCAGGTTTGCCTTCATGGGTATAGCCAAGTGGGGGGAGGGGCAGGGACGGGCAGCTTCCCCCCGATCAACAAAAATATTAAAAATGCATAGCTACCTGAGGTTTTGACACCCCCCCAACAAAAGGCCTGCCCCCCCCTAACAAAAATCCTGTCTACACCCATGCTTGCCCTTAGTGATATTGTCCCATAACCAGATCTGATTTGCCTTATATAGTATCATAATGTTCCATTCACTGTGTGATCCCTTGTAGAATGGCATCATAAAGGACTTTGCAATTTGAAGCAGGGCAGATGGATTGGGGGCAGGGAAGAGAAACTTTTGCTGCTCCCCAAAGCTCTGGTTACAGCTTCAAATTGAAAAGGCCCCGTATCCACTGCAGGGCTCACAGATGCATGCAGTGATGATCGTAGCAAGAATTCAGAACTTTCAGATTTTTTGTAGCTATTTATTTGGTGTTGGAAGAGACCTCTGGGAAAGGAAAAGGAAAAATCAACGTTCTGGATGTGTGTGCATGAGTGCACTGGAAGGGAATCTGGACTATATGTCATCTTAAGAAGAAAAAGGATAACTTGTTATAGATTCTAGAAATAAAAAAGGATCAACAATGCTGGAGAAAAAAATTATGCTCCAAACTGTTGCCACCTGATCATATACAGCATTTTTGTTGTGGTGTTAGGGTCAGGGTCCTTGCCGTTACTGTATTCTGCTCATGTCACAGAGCTTTATGAGTGCATCCACCAGCGAGGTCATAAAATGCTACCCCGAACCGCTCTGCCACTAGCCTGCCTCTACTCTAGCAGGTTTCAGGGACACCCACAGTCTGCAGGCTATCATCTTGAGAAGTTTTTAGCAAACTGGAAGGCAAGTTCAGCCTATCCTCACCCGTTTCCCATTTGTCCAAACTTTGCCCTTGTTTTTGGAGAAGTCCGGCTCAGTGAAGATAAACTGTAGTGACTTACGCAACCAGCCAGCCTCTAGCATTCCACTACAATATAATTTATTTGTAAAATAATGAATAAAGAAGGTGGGGGGAGAGAGGTAAGTAGAGTGAAAGATTAAAAAAAACAACAACAAGAAGGCTGATCGCCAAAGAATTGATGCTTTTGGATTATGGTGCTGAAGGAGACTCTTGAGAGTCCCATGGACTGCAAGAAGATCAAATGTATTCCATTCTGAAGGAAATCAGCCCTGAATGCTCACTGGAAGGACAGATCCTGAAGCTGAGGCTCCAATACTTTGGCCACCTCATGAGAAGAGAAGACTCCCTGGAAAAGACCCTGATGTTGGGAAAGATGGAGGGCACAAGGAGAAGGGGACGACAGAGGACGAGATGGTTGGACAGTGTTCTCGAAGCTACCAGCATGAGTTTGACCAAACTGCGGGAGGCAGTGGAAGACAGGAGTGCCTGGCGTGCTCTGGTCCATGGGGTCACGAAGAGTCGGACACGACTAAACGACTAAACAACAACAACAAGCCAACTCAGAGGAAGCAACAGGGTTCAACTCTCATGCCTGGAGTATGCATGGTTCTTCACGGCTGTTTTGCTGATGGCAAACACTAGATCAGACATCTTAGCGATAGGGGATGTGGAAATTCTCTGGAAAATGTGAGGTGACACTTCCTTTGATGCAGTCCTGTCTAACTGCCCTGCAAACAAACCAGAATAAAGCCAGTTGAATAGCCAACATTGTCTTACCTCTGTGTAAACAAATCAGGGTCATAGATCATAGAATCAGACACTCACACAGTAAAGTTGGAAAGTACCCCAAGGGCCATCTAGTAGTTCAACCCCTTGCAAGGCAAGAATCTTGCCCAATATGGGGCTCAGACCCACAACATTGAGGTTAAGAACTTCATGCTCTGCTGACTGAGGCATCCTTTTTGCATATTGAGGATGAATTGTTAATAAACGGTTTGTCTGCAGAAGCCAGTCCCAATATGTTCAATGGGACTTACTTCCTAAATAGTTACTTCCTAAATAGTTGGTTTTAGGATTGCAGATTAAATTGAGCTTGCTTGACACCTGAGCAGAGTAGCTAAGCATGACAGCTGGCATAACTTTTAATTGTTATGATGTTTTTGTTCTTCTATTGTTGCCTTTTATTTGTTTAGAACTGCTTTGGGAACAAGTTAATTGTGAAATCGTGTAAAAATAAACATGATGGTCATGGATATCTAAAAGTGGCCTTTCTGAAAGTGATTTCACAAGGTACAAATCCAGAAGAAACATATAAAAACCTGGTTTGGAGGCTTGCTCGTTCTTCCAGCGCTTGTGGTTTGCGATACTGAATGCAGCAGATCTATTTTTGATAGCTTAGTGCTTCTTTGACATCAGCAAAAGCGAAACAAAACAAAACACATGCAAACAAGACGCATAGAGCAAAAATATTTTGTCTTTGGCCCAGACAAACGTGATGTAGGGGAACAGTGCTTTCCAATTTCACATTTACTTATTATAGATTTATTGCAACAACTGTGAATTACTGCCTATTCCAGCACAGGCTGATTTGTTTGCTCAGGATCTTGTGTGTGTGACAGCGCCATCGGCTTGGAAGCATCTCAAACATGTTAGAAAGAGGAGTTCTAGCTTTCTATGGTGGTACATTATTGTGGAACTGTTATCTTGCAAGCAACCCTCAAACATTTTACATTGAAGGTTGGGCTGCCTTCAGGGTGTTCCACAGGGCAGGCGCCACTACCGAGAAGGCCCTCTGTCTGGTTCCCTGTAACCTCACTTCTCGCAATGAGGGAACCGCCAGAAGGCCCTCGGCGATGGATCTCAGTGTCCGGAGTGAACAATGGGGGTGGAGACGCTCCTTCAGGTATAAAGGACCGAGGCCGTCTAGGGCTTTAAAGGTCAGCACCAACACTTTAAATTGTGCTCGGAAACGTACTGGGAGCCAATGCAGATCTCTCAGGACCGGTGTTATGTGGTCCCGCTGGCCACTCCCAGTTACCAGTCTAGCTGCCGCATTCTGGATTAATTGCATTTTCCGGGTCACCTTCAAAGGTAGCCCCACGTAGAGCGCATTGCAGTAGTCCAAGCGGGAGATAACTAGAGCTTTTGAATAACATGCCTTTATTAAAGCTCTGGTTTTTAGACCTTGCTAGACCAGATCCCTTAAGCCTAAGAAGAATTTGTTAGCTGCATTTGTCTAGTCCTAAACGGAAAAAAGGGACACGGGTGGCGCTGTGGGTTAAACCACAGAGCCTAGGGCTTGCCAATCAGAAGGTCGGCAGTTCGAATCCCCCCAACGGGGTGAGCTCCCGTTGTTTGGTCCCAGCTCCTGCCCACCTAGCAGTTCGAAAGCATGTCAAAGTGCAAGTAGATAAATAGGTATCACTCCAGCGGGAAGGTAAATGCACTGCTGTGGTCGACCAGAAGCAGCTTAGTCATGCTGGCCACATGACCTAGAAGCTGTCCGCGGACAAACGCTGGCTCCCTCGGCCTAGAGAGCGAGATGAACGCTGCAACCCCAGAATCATCCGCGACTAGACTTAATGGTCAGGGGTACTTTTACCTTTTAGACCAGAGGCTAGTGATTCCACATATCCAAATACAGTGGTACCTCGGGTTACATACGTTTCAGGTTACATACGCTTCAGGTTACAAACTCCGCTAACCCAGAAGTAGTGCTTCAGGTTAAGAACTTTGCTTCAGGATGAGAACAGAAATCGTGCTCCGGCGGCGCGGCAGCAGCAGGAGGCCCCATTAGCTAAAGTGGTGCTTCAGGTTAAGAGCAGTTTCAGGTTAAGTACGGACCTCCAGAACGAATTAAGTACTTAACCCAAGGTACCACTGTAAATAATAAATTTAAACAAATGTGGGCTGGTGATACATGATAATATGTATGGAATTTGAATTTCAGAATGGAGAGGAAATTTTAATGTCATGGAGTAAGGGCAGAAGCACAAAAAGGAACTTTTCTGAGAAGTCTGTGATGTTGAAGTGTAATCTGACTTTGAACCACCATTCTCATTTTGTAGCATCAGCTTCTCTCAGTAATCCTGGAATCTTGTTTCAAGCTCTTTTAAGATATATATTAGTGGACTATTTGCCCAGTCTCTGTATTATGGCATTAGCTGATGACCAGGTTCTCCCACCTTCCCCCAGAATTTTCATGTCAGACACTTTAGGCGGCAGAAATGCAGAGGAAGTTGTCAGCTGAGGGGAAATTTTGAGGAATTGACGGGAAAATTCTGTTCCATTGCTGACCTGTTGAAAACTGAACATTTCCACTTCTCTTATTAAAGAAGACTCAAATGGGAATCTGATCTAGGTCTTTAAGGCAAATTGCTGTCTCGAGAGACAATAGAGTGCGACTCCGGGGGGCAAAGCCAAATCACTACACTCAAAGCACCAAATTGACCTCTCTGGGGCGCAAACCTGGGCAGCGTGTATGGAGGTCTTGGGCAACCCAGGCAACAAGACAACCTTCTCGGCCTCGCTGATGTGGTCCAAAGGAAAGCAGAGTGATATGTTTGGCACCAGCTTGGCTGCAGGAGTTTCCAGAAGGAGACATACAAGGTGCCATCCAACCATCTTACCGACTTCACTCCGGATTTGTATAGGGTTTATTCCTTAGGCTTTTCTTTCCCCAAAGGTATCCTTCAAGGCAGTGGAGGCTTAGGATGAGATATTTCATTATCCTATATCAGGGGTAGGCAACCTAAGGCCCGGGTGCCGGATGCGGCCCAGTTGCCTCCCAATCCGGCACATGGATGGTCTGGGAATCAGTGTGTTTTTTACATGAGTACAGTGGTACCTTGGGTTACATACGCTTCAGGTTACATACGCTTCAGGTTACAGACTCCGCTAACCGAGAAATAGTACCTCGGGTTAAGAACTTTGCTCAAGGATGAGAACAGAAATTGTGCAGTGGCCACGCAGCAGCAGCAGGGACAGTGGACGAGCCCCCGTTGAAAAAGGTTGCTGACCCCTGTCCTAGATGGACTGTCTTCCCAGGTTGACGAGCCCCATCTGCCCCTCACTTCCCTCTACAGCATGTTTGCGTGTCAAAGTCCCCAAGCCACCCCAATAATAATAATAATATTAATAATATTTTTTTATTTATACCCTGCCCTCCCCAGCCAAGGTGGCACTGTGGGTAAAACCTCAGTGCCTAGGACTTGCAGATCGTATGGTCGGCGGTTCGAATCCCCGCGGTGGGGTGAGCTCCCATCTTTCGGTCCCAGCTCCTGCCCACCTAGCAGTTCGAAAGCACCCCTAAGTGCAAGTAGATAAATAGGGACCGCTTTATAGCAGGAAGGTAAACGCCGTTTCCGTGTGCTGCGCTGGTGCTGGCTCGCCAGAGCAGCTTCGTCACACTGGCCACGTGACCCGGAAGTGTCTTCAGACAGCGCTGGCTCCCAGCCTCTTAAGTGAGATGAGCGCACAACCCTAGAGTCGGACACGACTGGCCCATACGGGCAGGGGTACCTTTACCCCAGCCAAGGCCAGGCTCAGGGCGGCTAACAAGCAATAATAAAAACAAGTTGAATGATTACAACTTAAAAACAACATTAAAATACAACATTAAAATATTGAAGCATTAAAATATTAAAATGGAGCCTCATCACAGGAGGAAAAAGAAAGAGGGGGAGGGAATCAAATTGGCTCCAAGCCAAAGGCCAGGGGGAACAACTCTGTCTTACAGGCCCTGCAGAAAGAAATCAGATATTGCAGGGCCCTGGTCTCATGAGGCAGAGCGTTCCACCAGGCCGGAGCCAGACTTGAAAAGACCCTGGCTCTGGTTGAGGCTAATCTGACTTCCTTAGGGTCCGGGACCTCTAGGGTGTTGCTATTTATGGACCTTGAGGCTCTCCGTGGGGCATACCGGGAGAGGCGGTCCCGTAGGTACGAGGGTCCTAGGCCGTGAAGGGCTTTAAAGGTCAAAAGCAGCACCTTAAATCTGACCCTGTACTCCACCTGGAGCCAGTGCAGCTTGAAAAGCACTGGGTGAATATGCTCCAGTGGCAGAGACCCCATGAGGAGCCTCGCTGCAGCATTCGGCACCCGCTGGAGTTTCTGGGACAGCTTCAAGGGCAGCCCCACGTAGAGCGAATTACAGTAGTCAAGCCTGGAGGTGACCATTGCATTGTTCACTGTGGCCAGGTCGGGGCGGGAAAGGTAAGGGACCAATTGCTTGATGCGGCAATGGTGGAAAAATGTCGCCTTGGCTGTTGCTGTAACCTGTGCCTCCATGGAAAGGGAGGCGTCAAGGATTACACCCAAACTCTTAACGGAAGGTGATGGCACTAATTGGGCCCCCGCAAAAGAAGGGAGTTGGTCCCTCATCCCCATGCCATCCCGACCCAGCCATAGGACTTCTGTCTTCGAAGGATTTAGTTTCAATCAGCTCCCACGAAACCAGTAAAACACAATTCACACGTAATTTTTGTTTAAGGTTTTTGGCATAATTTTGGCCACAACTTTATTAAAATACAAAAAATGTGAGTGGTTGCTTAGGCATTGGTTGTGACTATCTGACCCCGCACACGACCGCGAAAGTCAGAAAGGGAAAAACATTTTGGGGAGAGCAATGGAGCAGGGGACCTGCCCTCAGCTCTCCCCAAATGCTCCCTAGGGGCTCTTGCGTGGCCGTAGCCCCATGAGAGGGGTTCGGACAAAAGCATGGCGAGCCCCTGGATTCCTTTAATGGAATCCCTTGCAGCAGCAGCATTAGAGGGGCAGGCACAGCCAATCCATGCCCCTCAACCAACCAAACCATAAACCAATGCCTAACCGCAACCTTACAAGTTGTGACGATTTGCTACGCAGTAGGCAAAAACCAAATGGCACCAGCCAGTCAGCCAAATGGCCAAAATTCCTACCGGGTCCCCTGCCCCAAAAGCAAACGACCCCATGACAGGCATAGCAAGGTCAACGTGAACAACCCTAAATGTAGGAGGGTGGGCAGGTGGGCGATCCGATGTGCGCAGTGAAAAGAGGAAGCAGCTGCAGGACTGTTTTGAGAGAACCAATTGGGATATTTTTGATCGTTCAGACCTGGAAGAGCACACGGCGGCAGTTCTGTGCTATATCAATCACTGCACAGACACTGTCACAGTAAATAAATCCATCCGGTTTTACCCCAATCAGAAACCCTGGATGAATAGAGAGGTCCAGTGCCTGGGAAAGGAACAGGGCTTTCAGGTCGGGCGAGGTGCAGCTTTACAGTGTGGCAAGAGCAAACTTGAAGAGAGGTATTCGACGGGCAAAACTGGATTATAGGCAGAGGATTGAGGATAATTTAAGGAGCAACAACACAAGACAGATGTGGCAGGGGATTCAGCATATTACCAACTACAAACCTAACCTTGGTGCTGTCGACGGTGACCCTTTGCTGGCGGAGGAGCTTAACCTCTTCTTTGCTCGCTTCGAGAAGGAGCCACCTGAGACGCCGGTATTACAGCCACCAGCCCATAGGGGCCCCTCATTCACTGTAGAGGAGCACGAGGTGAGACAGGTATTGAGGATGGTGAATCCGAGGAAGGCTGCTGGACCTGATGGCATCACTGGAAAGGTGTTGAAGGGCTGTGCGGATCAGCTGGCGAGGGTCTTTACTAAGATCTTCAACAAGTCCTTACACCAGTCTATTGTCCCACCCTGCCTGAAGTCGTCAACTATTGTTCCTCTGCCTAAAAAACCCACAATCAGTAGTTTGAATGACTACAGACCAGTTGCACTTACTCCAATCATCATGAAGTGTTTTGAGAAACTGGTGCGCCGTCACATTATTTCCTGTCTTCCATCAACTTTTGACAACTACCAGTTTGCATACAGGGCAAATAGATCCACAGAAGACGCTATCACCACCACTCTCCATGCTGCTCTGTCCCATCTGGAGCAGCCGGGGAGTTATGTGAGGCTGCTGTTTGTGGATTTTAGCTCTGCTTTTAACACTATCCTCCCCCATAGACTGGTGTCCAAGCTAGAGGCGATTGGACTCTCCAACTCCACCTGTCTCTGGGTTTTGGATTTTTTGTCAGAACGTTCTCAGAGGGTTAGAGTAGGGTCACATATGTCCAAAGCCCTTAGCCTTAACACCGGCTCACCACAGGGTTGTGTGTTGAGTCCCCTGCTCTATACTCTCTATACGTATGACTGTACAGCCATCTATTCCAGCAACAAAATCATCAAGTTTGCTGATGACACTACGGTGGTGGGGCTCATTTCAGGAGGGGATGAGTCCGCCTATCGGGACGAGGTGGAGCGGCTCTGTGTTTGGTGTGGAGAGAACAATCTGGCTCTTAATACGGCTAAGACCAAGGAATTGGTGGTGGATTACAGGAAAAAAAAGGCGGACATTCAGCCCTTGTATATCAACGGGGAACGGGTGGAGAGGGTGGCGGAATTCAGGTTTTTGGGAGTGACTATCGATCAGGGCATGACTTGGAGCGCAAATACCACTGCTCTGGTGAAGAAGGCCCAGCAGAGAATTTATTTCCTCAGACTTTTAAAGAAGAACAATCTGAGTGAGAGACTGCTGGTGTCCTTCTACCGAGGCTCCATAGAGAGCATTCTCACATACTGTATTTGTGCTTGGTTCTCCAGTTGTACAGCTAGGGAGAAGAAGGTGCTCCAGAAGGTCATAACCACAGCCCAAAGGATTATTGGTCATCCTCTCCCATCTTTGGAAGAACTGTACGGTTCCCGTTGTCTTAGGAAAGCAAACAACATCCTGCAGGATTCATCTCACCCGGGATACAGTCTGTTTGCACTACTGCCTTCTGGCAGGAGATATAGAAACATCAAGTCAAGGACAAATAGACTGAAAAATAGTTTCTATCCAAGAGCTGTGGCCTTTTTGAATGCTGTAACTCGATAGTGTGACCTGGGAGTTTGATGGGTGTGGGTGTGGGTGTGGCTGGAATGTGGTTTGTTTGGTTGTTGTTGTTGTTTTGCTTTTGTTGTTTTTTAAGGGATGGCATCCAATTTCGTTGCACTTGTGCAATGTTGCACTTGTGTAATGACAATAAAGAATCTATCTATCTATCTATCTATCAACGCTGCGCGTAGGGAGTTTAACACTTCTGGCTGTCAATCACTAAATGGCAACATCAAATTCTCCCCAACGACAAGGGGAGCCCAATCACAATGGTGGCCAACTCAATTTACCCGCCCAGCAACAATGGGGTGTCTTGCCAGCCCCTACCTCAACACGTGCTCTCCAGGGAGAAGAACACGTTTTCTCAGGGTGTGGGTGCTGTTTCATGCTGACAGCTTCTCGGAGCGACAGGTGAGAGCTGAGGCCAGGGTGGGAACCAAAGCTGGACAAACTACCGCAGAAGGAGCACGACGTGTCCCCCACCAGAGGTACCCCCCTCACCTAACACCCCATACACCCCAAGTAAAATAATGTAGGAATAATAATGGGAAGCATAATATTTTATTAGTAACGTCTGATACCTAAAGGCGTTGTTGATATGGAGCACTTTGCTTGCTGGAAATGGAGTTTGTCTAATGCTGATTTGAAAATCCTTGAGAATGTCCTTTGGTTAATTCCATTTGGCAGAGATTTATGATATTATAGCATTTGGCCTAAAATGGGGCCAATTCTCCACCCCTCCCCCGTGTTCTTTGACTTGAATTGAAAGATTTGCAGCTTTATTTCTCCTCAGTCTCATTCAATCTATATATCTTGAAAGAATGTATTTTTAATACCCTAAATGGCTGAATACATTTTTAGTGCCTGTGTCACTGTGACACCATAAATTAGGACACTGTGCCAGAGGCTATTCATTCAACCTTACATTTACTCGAAAACATGCCTCACTGGGTTCAGTGGGGTTTACTCCCAGGTAAATTTAATGTGATTGCAGCCACAGTTTCTAAATATAATAAAGAAATGGGGGAAAAGGTATTTATGTTAATGATCCTGCCCAGTTTTTGCTTCTGAGGATATTTTGGAGTCTTTAAAAATAGAATCTGCTGAGCTCCTTAGGTCCTGATGTTATTATCCATTTTCTTTTCCTGAATGGATGCTTAATTTGAACAGCACACTGAACTGTTTCCTTGTGCATTCTTAATTTATTTGTTAAAAATTGAGACTTCTCATATTGTTTTTGGAGTTCAGTGTGGAATATATTTATGATCTGATTAAACAATTTGAAAGGGTGCTGACAAAGCAGTTGCAGAAAACTTACTGTGTACATGTTTAAGATTGTTGAACACTGGGTAATGCTTAATGATGAGTCTTTTATTAGTATGCCTGTTCATTTTAGCCACTGATCTACGTTAACTTTAGGAGGATATTGGTGACAGTAACTAACCTACTAATAATTTCTTTTAGTTATTGCAATACATTGTTGATTAAGAGTGTATAAGTTGAGCATCATTTCCACTTGGTGCAAATGACTAGTTTTTGTCACTAAAGTCTAAGGTAGTTTTGATTTTGGAGTACAGTATATACTTGCAAGTATTAATAAAAGATATCATTAGATTATCCATGCCAGAGAAACAAACCTTTTTTCACCCACCCCCCTTTTAAACAGTGTCTTTTTCATCATATAAATGTTGGGTGTGTGGGTGTCAAGCAGACTTGAATACAGAGCTTTTGGCTACAATTGACTTTGCAAAGTGTTTATGGGCAACACCTCAAAGCAACTTATCTAATTTATTTAGATAGACTTAGACAGGCTTGTCAAGGATAAAGCTAACCATGGTTGCTGTACACTAGTTCCAAGGTCAGAGGAGGATGCTACGAGGTCCTGCTTTTGGGCTTCCTGCAAGTCACCTGGTTAGCTGACCCAAGACTTTTTGATCCAGCAGGGGTGCTCTTTATTCTCCTTGCTTAATCTTGCTGTAGGGAAATCTTTTCGATTTGGCAGTTTGACCCAGAACTAACGCGGCTGCGTAAGCTGTGCTGCTGTTTCAGTTTGGAACACTTTAAATGTCACTTTAGATCAGAACTCTTTCTTGGTTTCGTCTTGTTGGAATAGGAGGCTTATTGGTTTGGCTTTGTCCACACTTGAAATTCCACAGCAGTGATGCATTTTAGTATGGTAGGTAGCTTGTAATTTAGAGTGGTAAAAAACCGAGACTCTGCTTCAGACTGAAAAAATTTAGCCACAAATGACCTTATTAGGATTTGTATTGCTCAGGAAAGCATGCTTTGAGAAGTGCAGATCCAATGCAAACAAATTTCAATTATTAACTTAAAGTCAGAAGTTGTTGTTTTGGTGTTTCTGACATGGAAAAGTTTGACACTTCGGGTTCTGAAGGTGTTCTGCATGAAACCTAGAGGCAGTTGATGCAGAATGGGTGTGAGGTTTTAGAGTCTCCTGCGCAAAGAATGGGGATGTACTGTATTTTTCCATGTATAAGATGACCTTTTTTCCTGAATTTTTTGTGGTAAATTGAGGGGCATATTATACATGGGTTATAAGCAGTGCTGAGCCGGGCGCCAGGCACGCCAAGCTCCAGCTGAAGCCTCGCAATGCGCCTGTCACGATGGCCATAGCGCGGCCCAGACCCGCTGCCCGCCCGCCGCCCTATCTATCTATGTTCACGCTGTGTTTCCCTCAGCTGCAGGCAGCGAGGCTTCGGATTGGCTGCAGGAACTTCCTGCAGCCAATCTGAAGCCGTGCCAGCGTCGCTGCCCGCCCAGAAGCCATGCCAGCGTTGCGGAACTCAGTCCCTGTACAGTGAGGCATACAAAGCGCACGGGGACTTACTGAGCTGGCGGCAGGCTGGATTTACAAGCCTGGAGGGCCGCACCTGGCCCCCAGGCCTTAGTTTGCTGACCCCTGTTCTATGCAGTTACGTTTTCCTTTTGCTTGGTTTTCTTCTTCCAGACCAAATGCCTTTATTTCCTTTTTACAAAGAACGCAGCAAGGCTTTCAGTCAAGCCTACGTAAGGCGGTGGGATCCTTTGGGATCCTTCTAGTCTTTTCTGATGAGTTTTGTTCCATGCCAGACCCTCCCAGTTCAGTGCTAATACCAGGCTTATTAACCACCTGCAGTCGATTAAATAGCCGGGCTGCCCATTAACCCCTTCAGTACACGTTCACTTAAAGCCAAACTGTTTCCTTTTGTTTGGAAGCCATGGATGCGCCTAATTACAGCTTTTTGGAAACGTGTGATTTAAAGGGACTCTTTCTATGTAGATAGTGTGGAGATAAACACAAGGCTGCGACCTTACAGTGTCCATTCAATTTTCCTGTACCTTCAGTTAGCTTTGCAGATGGAATAATTCTCATGGAGGTACCTCTCTGGCAAGATAAGCCGCCATGACCATAATTCTACCATGTACATGTTTTAATTAAGGTACAGAGACCCTGCTTCTTAATGACTGGCCACCCCAGTGCTGTGACAGCCTGGTTGCTTTTGAGACGTAGCCGTGATAGTTCTTACAAGGCAATAAGTCTGCTTGTTTTAGCTGTACATTTGCAACTTGATTCTTTAGGATGTCTATGATTTTGTCATGGCTAATAATAATTTTATCATTTGTATCCCGCCCATCTGACTGGATTGCCCCAGCCACTCTGGGCAGCTTCTAGCATATATAAAAACATAATACAGTGGTACCTTGGGTTAAGAACTTAATTCATTCTGGAGATCCGTTCTTAATCTGAAACTGAAACCAGAGGTACCACTTTAGCTAATGGGGCCTTCGCTGCCGCTGCTGTGTGATTTCTGTTCTCACCTTGAAGCAAAGTTCTTAACCTGAGGTAATATTTCTGGGTTAGTGGAGTCTGTAATCTGAAGTGTCTGTAACTCGAGGTACCACTGTAAAATATCTAAAACTTTCCCTATACAGTTGTATCTCTGGTTACAAATGCTTCTGGTTACGAATGCTTCCGGTTACAAGCTTCGCTACCCTGGAAGTAGCTGCTCCTGGTTTCCGAACTTTGCCCCAGGATGCGAATGGAAATCGTGCATCAGAGGCACGTGTGAGGCCCCATTAGCGAAAGCGCGCCTCAGGATAAGAATGGTTTCCGCTTAAAAACAGACCTCTGGAACGAATGAAGTTCATAACCAGAGGTACCACTGCACTACACTGCCTTCAGATGTCTTCTAAATGTCAGATAGTTGTTTATTTCTTTGACATCTTATGGGAGGGTGTTCCACAGGGCGGATGCCACTACCAAGAAGGCCCTCTGCCTGGTTCCCTGCAGCTTCACTTCTCGCAGGGAGGGAACTGCCAGAAGGCCCTCGGAGCTGGACCTCAGTGTCTGGGCTGAACTACTGGGGTGTAGATGCTCCTTCCGGTATACAGGGCCGAAGTCGTTTAGGGCTAGAAAAGTTACAGAACCGCACTGCAAGGAGACCTGAGTTCTCGGCGCCTTCTACCTTCCTTGAATGGCTTTTTCATAGTTGCGATATAGCAAGAGCAAACAGTGGAAACAGTTGTTTTCTGACCTTGAAGTACTTCTGCTCAGTTTCTTTTGATTACGCTGCCTGCTGTGAGCAATTTTTCCAAAATACCCCTTCCCCCCTCCTGTGTTGCTATGTGCTTGAAAGTCATTTGAGGTACTTTGTACTTGTGTTTTATGTTAAAGTTTAATCTCCTTGCTTTTGGTTTCTGCCTGCAGTAAAGAGAAAATGGCAAAGATGGAGGCGAAGACATCTCTTTTGGACAACATGATCGGGGTAGGGGATATGGTGCTTCTCGAGCCGCTCACGGAGGAATCCTTTATCGATAATCTCAAACAGCGTTTTGATCACAGTGAGATATATGTAAGTATGCTGTAACCTTACTCTATAATGGAGCTTGGATAGAAAGCCCCACCCAGGATCTCAATACCTTAAGGCAGCGGTTTTCAACCTGTGGGTCCCCAGATGTTGTTGGACTACAACTCCCATCATCCCTGAGCCTTGCTAGCTAGGGGTGATGGGAGTTGTAGTTCAACAACATCTGGGGACCCACAGGTTGAGAAAGGCTGCCTCAAGGACTGCCTCCATACAACCTAGAATTATATGTTTGAACATGGCTATCATATCACCCCTTAACCTCCTCTTCTCCAGGCTAAACATGCCCAGCTCCTGAACCCGACCCAGATCATCTGAGACCCTTCTCTGTGTCCCCCCTACCCAAGAGGTTTGGAAGGCAGCAACATGAGAATGGACCTTTTCTGTTGTGGCTCTCCATTTGTGGAATGCTCTCTCCAGAAAGGCTTACCTGGTGCCATCATTATATGTCTTTAAGTACCAGGCAAAAACATTCCTCTTTATTCATGCCTTCGGCCATTAAACAATCTATGGCCTTTTAAATGTGAGAGGTCCCAGCTCCTGCCAACCTAGCAGTTTGAAAGCACATCAAAGTGCAAGTAGATAAATAGGTACTGCCCCGGCGGGAAGGTAAACGGCATTTCCGTGAGCTGCTCTGGTTTCGCCAGAAGCAGCTTAGTCATGACCTGGAAAAACTGTCTGCGGACAAACGCCGGCTCCCCCAGCCAGTAAAGCGAGTTGAGCGCTGCAACCCCAGAGTTGTTCACAACTGGACTTAACTGTCAGGGGTCCTTTACCTTTACTGTTGTTATGATTTTTTTATGTGATTGTTTTATTGTCTTTTAGTATGATGCTATGCAAATTATGCTTTTAATGTTGTACACTACCCTGGGGTCTTCGGATTAATTGTGGTATATAAATTGAATGATAGATAGATAGATGATAGATAGAAAGATAGAAAGAAATATGGGATCGTTCCATGCATTTAGGTACAGGGATTCAAAATTGTATTTAGACACAGAATTGGTCGCGTCCTAAACAGACAAATAAACACATAGAAAATCAGGATATGCAATGAAGATGTGAATAACATTAATCGAATGCAGTGGTATGGTTCTCATTGATACCTATGCATCAAACAATAACTAAACACCAAACATGTTTTGACTCCCATGAGCTCTGCCTTACTAGTCAAGAAATCTGTTGCACAATTTTATCACCCAAAATTAGCCACTTGCCTGATAGTTGACACTCTGAGCTGACTAATCAAATACATAAGGCTGCAAATACCCACTCGGGGAACATGAAACAATGGTGTTTCTCCACACAGGCCCAGTCATATATGTTTTAGGAGCATCTCCAGATCTTAGGTTTTAGATGTCAGCTATCCACTATGTGTTCTACATGGATTTAAAATGCTTACGGTATTTTTAAAAAAACTGATAAATGTTTTGAACCGTTGTATGCATAACAGTGGAGAAGTAAACCCATTCAGCTGATAACATGGTAATCCTGAAGCGATGTCATTTCAAGGTGATGAATTGCAATATTTTCACTTGCCTGTTTTATTAAAAATAATAAATAAATAAATGCTGGGGACTGAATTTTGTTGTTGGGTCTTCTGGAATGTTTCATAACAACATAAAACCATCATTGCATTAAGACTTTATTAAGCAGGTTGTGGGGAGAGAAGTGGTGCTGGGAGGGAGTTTAAGGTATATGGGGCAGCAGAGGAGAAGGAGTGGAGTTGTCTGACAGCATGAAACCCTGGAGTGGCTCAGGATGGTAGAGTTGGAGGAGGAGAGGCAACTTTCAAGGCAGGGCTATCTTGGGGGTGGAAAGGTAACAAAAAGTATGGTCAAGGCCACCTTTAAAAGCAAATGCATGTATTTCGTAACTGGGAAACTTGCCTAGGGGTCGACAGGTGCCCTTGATTCCTGAAAGTGAATTGCATAATAATACAGCTTGCTTTTCCTTTCCTTTTGAACTCATTCTGGAGTTTGCTTGGTGGACTCCTCTGTTGACAAGATTCTTGATTTATGCACAAGAGATTTCCCTCCTCTGAGCAGATTCCCCCCCCAAAGCTTTTTTTGTGTGTAAACTGCTACGGTTTAGGACCTCAAAAAAAGAGAAAGGACTGCAGTGTTGGTCTGTCTTCAAAGGGCATTCTTCCCTTTTGATAAGGAGAGTATTCTGTGACTCAGAATTGCTTTAGGCTTTTTGACTGCTCAGCCGCTTGCATAGACTCAGCCAACAGGCTTTGCCAAAGTGAGAGGCGCAGGCTAGTTTAGAACGGTGATCTGTGCAGGTGTACAGCTATAAAGATGTAGAGGTTGGGTGCAGGGCCACAAGGATGTATGCTTCCCCACTCCATGCCGGTGAACTCCCCTTGTCTCACTCACCTTCCATTTCAGAATAAACGGGAAAGCATTGCTAACCAGATTTAGAAATGAAACTATAATAATATTAATTTATTATTCGTACCCCACCCATCCGCCTGGGTTGCCCCAGACACTCTGGGTGGCTTCCAACATATATAAAAACATAACAAAACATTAAAAAGCCTCCCTATACAGGGCTGTCTTCAGAGGTCTTCTAAAGGATATGTAATTACTCATCCGCTTGACATCTGATATGAGGGTGCCACTACTGAGAAGGCCCTCTGCTTGGTTCCCTGTAGCTTCACATTTTGCTGTGAGGGAACTGCTAGAAGGCCCTCAGTGCTGGATCTCAGGGTCCAGGCTGAACGATGGGAGTGGAGACTCTGCCTCGGGTATAAAGGGTATTGTAATGGTTCTAGGGGTTGCTCGTGCATAAATCGGCACCACACCTGGCTGGGTTACCTGGGTGAACTCTTTCTGTCCGGACAGCCACTCACCCGTGGCTGTCTCAATCGCTGGCAGAATCCGTCAGTGGGCGTTTCTTGAACTTCTTCCAGCAAAGAAGCTCTTTGACGCCTAGTCTCCGCCTACTCTCCCTGCATGGAAGCCTTCTGCGCAGGGAGGGTGTGGGCAACGGAGGACCCGTGCTCTCCCCGCTGGTCTCCGGCGAGGAGTCATGGAGCCACCTCGCCAATTCCCCCATCTGCCCCCCTTCTCCACTGGTGCTACGCTGATTTCCTTCCCCAGAAGATGGGCTGCTTCTCTCCCTCCCGGGACGCTCTCCGGAATCCCTCTGGAGCCCTCCCTCTCCCTCTGGCTCCGATGGCAGTTCCCTGACAGGTATTTAGGGCTTTCAAGGTCAGCACCAACACTTTGAATTGTGCTCTGAAACAAACTGAGAGCCAATGTACAGTATGTCTTTCAGGACCAGTGTTATATGGTCCTGGCGGCCATTCCCAGTCACCAGTCAACTGCTGCATTCTGGATTAGTTGTCGTTTCTTAGTCACCTTCTAAGATAGCCTCATGTAGACCGCATTGCAGTAGTCAAAGCAGGAGATAACCAGGGCATGTATCAATCTAGCAAGACAGTGCGCAGGCAGGTACGGTCTCAGCCTGTGTACCAGATGCAACTGGTGGACAGCTGCCCTGGATGCAGAATTACGTACACCTGTTTACCTGCCATTTCTACCATGCCTCTTCTCCTTTCTCTCTCACCCTCTGTTTTATTGCTTAAAAGAGATTTATTTAGGACTGATAGCTAATTTTCATTTTGCTGTTACAGTGTCGTTCTTAAGGGCTGACAGGGACCTGCTTATAAACAAGGTTGTTTAAAGAAAAGAAAAAGAAAAGCAGGATTTCACATGCTCCAGGCTACAGAAAGCCTCATGGGGGTTGTCTCTTCATATCAAGGGCATGTGAGAGCCTGCTTCACTTATATTTATTTTTAAAAAACCTAGCAAGCACTGTGTAAGGGTCCAGACTTCTTTTACTTTTCTGCTTTTGTCTTAGGATTCTCAGTGTCTATACTGAAAGCTAGCCAGATGAGGGGTTTAGATATACATAGGTAGCCGTGTTGGTCTGCCATAGTCGAAACAAAATTAAAAAAAATCCTTCTAGTAGCACCTTAGAGACCAACTAAGTTTGTTATTGGTATGAGCTTTCGTATGCATTCAGATACACGAAAGCTCACACCAGTAACAAACTTAGTTGGTCTCTAAGGTGCTACTGGAATTTTGTTTTGAGATCAGGTTTTTTAAAAAAACTGCTTGCGAAGTTTAAGAGAAGCAAAGTGTGTGTATGTCTATAATATAGCCCTGCATTTGTCTGTTAGAGATAAAATGGGATCAATTGTTTTTTCTTTCTTTAAAAGTTCACAAAAGCTATAGACTTTGGTTAACTATTGCCACCCTTGACGTTCAGATGTAGAACTTAGTTTTAGTGTCACCTCACACCATTTTGGGTTGGCAGTTTGAATCCCCGCTATGGGGTGAGCTCCCGTTGCTTGGTGCCTGCTCCTGCCAACCTAGCAGTTCGAAAGCATGAAGTGCAAGTAGATAAATAGGTACCGCTCCGGTGGGAAGGTAAACGGCGTTTCCGTGCGCTGTTCTGGTTCACCAGAAGCAGCTTAGTCATGCTGGCCACATGACCCGGAAGCTGTACGCCGGCTCCCTCGGCCAATAAAGCGAGATGAGCGCCGCAACCCCAGAGTCATCCGCGACTGGACCTAATGGTCAGGGGTCCCTTTACCTCTCAAGGTGCATAGCTAAAGATGCTGCAATTGAATGTGGCAAATGCATCTCAGAGGACTGGGATTGGCTGAAGCTCCAGACTGATTGACACTTGCAGCATGTGAAATTTATTATTATTTATATCCCCGCCCATCCTCCCAAATGGCCCTTTAGGTGGATTTGGCTGTTAAACCTACTGCCTTGAACAACTTTCAGGTATGGAGGTGAGATGCCTGGTTTTGCCTGTTAGTTTCTACTCTTTATTTTTGACTCTGTTCCTTCTGGATAGCCAGGTGGTTGTCAAACATATGAGGGAGGAAATGATGACCTGCTACCGCGGCGAAATTAGTTGCAGTGTTTGCTTTGGTGCAATTTACCGGTACTTAGAGACATTCCCTTCCGGGTGGTAATGACTATTAACTTAAAACAGAGCTGTTTGATTTGGTGTCAGATTAAAAAATACTTTCAAGCAAGTATGAAAATCCTAGTCATCATATCTTGGCCAAAAAAAAAAGAAATGATGGGGGCAGCCAACATATCTGATTATTTTCACTTAAAACAATTGGTAGGACCAATGAGATTGAAGTAAACACTTTCTTCTTAGATTTGCCTTTGATTGTCTGTGTAAAGAAGGTCGCTTTTTCACTGAGGCACCAGGTCATGTTCTTGCTACCGGTGTTGCTCTGTTGCTTTTTTTTTATTTTCCAAGTAATGCTAAGAATGTCCTTTGTGCTCCCAATCGTTCTATCGCTATGTAAATTTTGCTTCCCTCGCTGCTTTCCCTCCTTACTGAACCCGTTTCCCTGCCCTCTGGAGCATGTTGTACCTCTTGTTAAATGTGCTCTACTTAATTGTAAAGCAAACCTCAGCCCTGAAACCTCACATCCTGAAATCTGAAACTTTGCTTGGCCTGACGGATCAAGGAAGGCAAAGACTGCTGTTGGATTTGCAAGAATTTTGAACCTGATACATAGTTAAATGCGCAGAAGGATCCGTGGTGGTTCTGTTCTAGTGAGGGAGCATTCAAGTGCATACACAAACTGTTGCCTTCCTCAAGGTGCAAGTTTTCCCTTTTCTAAAACACTTTGTGCATGTGGGGCTGTGGATAAGGGGCACAGTTCTTTAGTGAATATAAGGCAGTGAGAAAAGCTACAGAGAAATCAAGTGTATATTCAAAGGTATATGCTAGCCACTCTTCTTCCCCTCTCCCTCACCCACAATCAGGCTGCTTTTCAGTCTCCCCAGGGCTTTAAAATGCAATTTAGGGGGAAAGGGTTGCCATGTGAGATGCCGAAAATGTACTCTTTTAAAGCGAAGGAACTTCAAAGGGAGACTGCTGAAATACACCAGGAATTTCAAGGCTATCGTAATTGCGGGTCGAACTGAGACAAAGAATTTTTCACACATTTTATGCGATAGCTGACCTACCAACATTACTGGGTAATGAGAAATGATGACCGTGCTTTTCTGCATTTCATTTGCTCCATACCTCACGTCTCATGCACACCCTTCCCACCAAACCTTCACACACACACAGTAGAGTTGGAAAGTACTGCAAGGGTCAGGTAGTCCAACCCCCTTCTTGCCCAACATGGGGTTCAGACCCACGACCCTGAGGTTAAGAACCTCATGTTCTACAGACTGAGCCATCCCAGCAGTAGAATATCTTCTGCAGAATTGTAGAGTTTGAGGGCCATCTAGTTCAGTAATCTGCAAAGCAGGGAACTTGGCTAAAGCATCCATGACAGATGGCCATCCAACTTGCTCAGAAACCTCCAAGTAAGGAGAGTCCACAACCTCCATGGGAGACTGTTCCACTCTCAAACAGCTCTTACTGTCAGAAAGTTTTTCGTGATGTTGAGTCGGACTTCCCTTTCTCATTGGTTCAAGTCCTACCTTCCAGAACAGGAGAAAACATCTTGCTCCATCTTCCATGTGTCAGCCCTTGAGATACCTGAGCCTCAGATTTGAGATCTTTGAACCAGCACCTCTCATTTAGAGTCTTCATGATTCATTTTTTAAATAAAAAAACTTGGGGAAGATCAAGAAGTGGTCTAGCAGTTCTGTCCGCACCAGGGATTCAGCATGTGCTGGGGCAGGAAGTGCAGAGGAAAGAGAATAGTTGTTACTGGCACCAAGGTAGAAACAGAGAGCAGCTGTGAGTCTCAAGGTAAACTACCGTACCTTGAGTGGTAACTGTAGAATGAGTCACAGGCAAAATTGTTCTTAATTTTCTTTACACGAAAGGTAGGCTGTCTATCCCGTAAGTGCTGGATTGCATAAATCACATATACCTGTCTACCTTTGCCAGTTTAGATTCTGTATTCTGCCCTTGAAACCGCTTGGCCGTTCAATTGGCCATGATTCCTGTGTTAATGAAAGTATCTACTCCTCCCGATAGAATCAATAATGATGCAATGCAGAATTACATTCTCTCCCTTTTTGGCCCGAGGAATAGAGTTAATGCATTTTTGTATTTATGATTTCCTGGAATAAAAGAGGGGTGGGCACTCCCCCTCCTGCCTCTCCTTGTCAGTCTTCAATGGCCAAGTGAATTTTCTTTCAGGTCTATTGATCCAGTGCAGGGAGTTCTTTAAGAGCAGGGAAGAGTGCCATCTCTTCTGTTCCACCCCACCCTCTCAGTCGCTGCCTCGCCATTTACTGCCTTTGACTTGGATCCAAGAACTGGCATGCTGCCTTCAACTAACTAGGGGAGAGATGAATAGGTGTGTCAAACAGCTCTCTTTTAGAAGGTGCAATGAAATGTGCTATGGCTGTGTCTGATTTCCAGCCCATTAACAGATCTGCAAGCTGTAGTGTCTAGATCAGGGGTGGGGAATTGGTGGTTCCCCAGATCTTCCACTGCAACTTGCATCATTCCTGACAATTGGACATCCTGGCTGGGGAACATAGAATATAGGGTGAGATTCAGCAAAGGTGTTGCATGCGCAGAATAAGGTCCACAACAGGATTCCCATCACTCTTCTCCTCTTGGGCGCCCTAAATCTGCTCTGGAGGCTTTGGGAAAATCCAGAACATGCTTAGGGAGGCACAGGGGAAAGAGAAAGGAAAAAGTCCTGCTATGTAAGTGGACTTCATTCATTGCCCACACCCACCACTTAGTGCAACAATGAATTCCTCCCATAGAGTTCAATAGCATCTGGAGGGCATCAGATGCTACGAATCAACTAGTTGGTTGATTGGACTGCCTTAGTGTTGCAAATACTCTTGATTGTCCTCAACTCTTAGTGCTACCAGACTTATTAAAAGGCCTTTTGATATATTACAGTTTAATTTCAGTATCTGACTTCTGTGCTTGTGGCTGTTCTAAATGGCAGCAGTTATTATTAAAAGGATTTCTATACAGTGGTACCTCAGGTTACATACTGTAATGGCATAAGGGGTTGCTTGTGCGTAAGCGCTAAAATGCTCCCAGTTTTGTGGTTAGTTTTAAACTCTCTCTAGCCGGGCAGCCATGAGTGCGTGGCTGCCTTAATCACTGGCAGAATCCGTCAGTGGGCGTTTCCGGAATTTCTTCCAACATAAAAGTTCTTTGACAGAAAGTCTCCTCCTAGATTCTCTGCGCGACAGCTTTCTGCGCAGAGTGGGCGTCCCAAGGGGAGGCCCCAAGCTCTCACCACTGGTCTCGCTTGAAGCGTCTCTGTGCCTCACCTCCAACACTGTCTCCTCCTCCCCTCCTTCTTCAGCGGAAACTCTCCCTCTCCCCCTGCTGGTTCCCTCCTCAGCATCCGAGGGTTTCCCAGCATCCGAGAGCCTCTCCACCACCCTGCGCTCCGATGGCAGTTCCCTGACACATGCGCTTCAGGTTACATACGCTTCAGGTTGCAGACTCCGCTAACCCAGAAATAGTACCTTGGGTTAAGAACTTTGCTTCAGGATGAGAACAGAAATCGTGCAGCAGCTGCACAGCGGCAGCAGGAGGCCCCATTAGCTAAAGTGGTGCTTTAGGTTAAGAACAGTTTCAGGTTAAGTATGGACCTCTGGAACAAATTAAGTACTTAACCTGAGGTACCACTGTACTGCTTTTCATTTGGAGAAGAAATGCCATGCGATTTTGCAAACACATAAAAGCCAACAGGAAAGCAATAAGCAAAACCAAAATGTGGGTAGAACATGATTCTCTTAATCTGAGGGTCATGGGTTTGAGCTCCACTTTAGGCAAAAGATTCCTGTATTGCAGGGTGTGTGTGGATGAGATGAGCCTTGTAGTCCCTTAAAAGTAAAGGTAAAGGGACCGCTGACCATTAGGTCCAGTCGTGGACGACTCTGGGGTTGCGGCACTCATCTCGCTTTATTGGCCGAGGGAGCCGGCGTACAGCTTCTGGGTCATGTGGCCAGCATGACTAAGCCACTTCTGGCGAACCAGAGCTGCACACGGAAACGCCATTTACCTTCCTGCCGGAGCGGTACCTATTTATCTACTTGCACTTTGACGTGCTTTCGAACTGCTAGGTTGGCAGGAGCTGGGACAGAGCAACGGGAGCTCACCCCATCACAGGGATTCGAACTGCCGACCTTCTGATCGGCAAGTCCTAGGCTCTGTGGTTTAACCCACAGCGCCACCCACGTCCCTGTAGCAACTCTACCATTCTATGATTCCAATATGGGATACCTGTAAAGTAGTAATATAGGGAGAGCTGATAAAGAAGACAGCTTATATAAGAAAGAAAAGGAAACAAGGAATATATTTATTAGAACAACAAATAAGAGGACTTGAGAGAGAAAATTTAGAAACTTGTGCTTCAGAAATCTGTAAACAATTACTCCTGGCTTGAAAACAAGAACTGAAAAAAGGCAAATATGTGGCAAGACCATTGAGATTAAAAACAAAAACAAAAACCCCCGAACAAATAAAAAGATATTTGAGAAACAGAACAAAGCTGATAAACTTCTGCCCCATATGTTGAAGAAGCAAGAGATAAATAAATAGCCCTATAACCCCCCCCCCATCGGACAAGAATGGGCTGTAACACCCAAACAGTTTGTTATGGAATTTGAGAAATTTAATAGAACATAATATAAAATGGAGAGTCCTTTATCGACTGAGGTTAATAAATTCTTAAACTCTTTAAAATTGTCTAAACTAAAATAAGAGGGTGTAAGGAAATTGAATGCACCAGTTGAAATGGAAGAAGTAAAAGCTGCTCTAAAAGGACTTTCAGGAACGGAAGGACTTGTATACCATAACTTTATTTTATTTTTTAACAAAAATTCCTGACGGTGCAGCTTTGACACACTAACTTCTATGATTAATTCAATAAAAATGTCTAAAAACATGCCAAGAACCTGGGAGAATGCCTAAATAGTAGTTGTTCTTAAAGAAAACCTCTTAAAACTTCATTTTATAGTTCTTTGTCATTGTTCAATTATGGACCCAAAGTACTAGCTAACCGTTTAAATAGAATAATTGAAAGAGAACAACCAGACTTTGTAAAAGACAGAAGTGTGACACAGTGTAATAAGAACAAATAAAAACAAATAAAAAGAACCAGGAACCTTTCTTTTTATGGATGCCAGAAAAGCTTTTGACCATATTGAATGTCTGTCTGTATTTTTTAATGATAATAATAATAATAATAATTTATTTATTTATAGCCCACCCACCTGACTGGGTTTCCCCAGCCAGTCTGGGTGGCTCCCAACAGAATATTAAAACATAATCAAACATCAAACATTAAAACATAATCAAACATCAAACATTAAAAACTTCTCTAAACAGGGCTGCCTTCAGATGTCTTCTAAAAGTCAGATAGTTGTTTATTTCCTTGACATCTGGTGGGAGGGCGTTCCACAGGGCGGATGCCACTACCGAGAAGGCCCTCTTCCTGGTTCCCTGTAACTTCACTTCTTGCAGTGAGGGAACCGCTAGAAGGCCCTCGGAGCTGGACCTCAGTGTACGGGCTGAACGATGGGGTTGGAGGCGCAATTTTAGAAACTCAGATATTTAAGCTAGGCACCAAATGGCCTCTTAAACCTGGGTTATAGTCACCCCAATGGAACATCTGTTCACCAGTTGGTTAAACTAGATAACTCTTGGGAACCCCTTCTAGCGCTACAGTTTTTCGATTCTATGATCTTAATTATAGTATTTTTTGCTCTATAAGATGCACCAGACCATAAGACTCACCTAGTTTTTGGAGGAGGAAAACAAGAAAAAAAAATATTCTGAATCTCAGAAGCCAGAACAACAAGAAGGATCGCTGCGCAGCGAAAGCAGCAATCCCTCTTGCTGTTCTGGCTTCTGGGATAGCTGCGCAGCCTGCATTCGCTCCATAAGACGCACACACATTTCCCCTTACTTTTTAGGAGGGGAAAAGTGAGTCTTACAGAGCAAAAAATACGGTACGTTGCTTGACTGTAGCTCTCTCTCTTATGACAATTCACTTGTCCCAGTGTGTGAGAAGGAAAAACATGCATGATGGAAATGGCATTAACTATGGACTAAGTCGGAGGTTTTTAGACTGTGGTTGCCAACCTGGCTTCCCAGAAATCTCCACATATGCACAACTGGACCTGCACCAATCACAAAATGTGCCTGGCGCCTGGGGAATTTTGAACACTGAACCCACGAAGAGAGTTCCCCCTTCAAAATGCCTCTAGCTTATCATTCCCAGATCCTGGAGCCTTGTAAGAAGGGGAAACAGTATCCACTCCTTTAGCCGCCTCTCTGCTCCAAATTGCAGCGTCCTGAGACTGTTTATAATTTTTTTCGAGTCAGGGCTTTGTTACCCACCTTTGCATATAATGTATAATTTGCCCCTGAGGTGATAGCTAGGTGTGGGTTAGAAGCTATAGTTAAATCCGTTATAGTTCAAAGCAAGAAGTATAAATGGAAGGTTTGTCATTTCGGTGTCTTTTTTGGAGGGTTAATTACATAACCAGGTTACAAATATTCCAGGGTGGGGAAGCAATAGCATTTTAAAAAATACTCTTCTTTTTTTCCCTAGCAAGACTTACAAGCTCTGCTGAGCAGGTCATTTAGCCTCTAAACATAGGTACCAGGGCACACATGTATATTAAATAACACTGGAAGGGACGTTGCGGGACACGGAAGACTTTATAAAGACTATGTGCTCTTTGAGCAAAGGAAGGAAATGCTCCCAAATACTTATAGAACCAGGTTCCGAAATTAGTTACGTTTTTGTTCGTATGGCTTTTTTCAGGGCCGCTTTGCAGGACTTGGGTGTCCAGTTGCGGCCCCGAATTACAGATCTGAAGGATGTGCTTAGAACAAAATTGGCTCTTGACCAGGAGTCTACTGAATGTTGGACTCCCCTTCGATTATTTCATGTGGCGTTGGAATATTTCGGGACTTGTTCTGCCTGAGGTGTTGGTGAATGTGGGACTCCTTTAATTTAGACTGAAGCCTTATCAGCAAAGTTTATATGGTCTTATATTCTTTCCCCATCTCTTTGGTTTAATATTAGTGTTTCCAATTCTTTGCAAGCTAATGCCCAGGTTCTGGCACATACATAAAAGCCAGCACACACATCAAAAAGCCTATTTATTGGATGCAATAAAAGTGCTTCTGCCTTGACTGTGGGCAATAACCACAGGGCTGTGCAAATGTCATTTTAAAGCATGCTGTGGCAGCATGACATTTGGGTCACCGCTAAACAAATTTCTTCTCTTGCACCCTGGTCTCAAAGATTGGTTAAAGTGGGCTTGCCAATCTGTTCCCAGGGGAATCTGGTTAGTGTCTTGTGTTGCCCCTGCTTCAGCAATCTTGCTTTCTTCGTGAGGTTTGGAACTATCTTATCCAGTGGCGTAGCATGGGTTGTCAGCACCCGGGGCAAGGCAAGTAATTTGCGCCCCCTAACCCATGGATTTGCGCACCCTAACCCTAACTCCCAGATGTTGCGCCCGGTGAGGCCACTCCCCCTGCACCCCCCACGCTACGCCACTGATCTTATCTTGGGATAATGATAGTCAAGATAATGAATAGTCTGTGGTGCAGCTAGGCCAAAATCTAGGGGTCTGCAGCCCAGGGGTCTCCTAATGACTATGTAGAGAGCAGCAGGAGGTGGAGACAGTGACAAACATGCCTCAGGTCTGTACCTGGCCCAGCACCAGCAAGCTGGGCTGCCGCTGGTCTCCACAATATGCTTTCTTCCAACATGGCTTGAAATCATTTTATAATTGGTGGTGGCCTGCCAGGTTGTAGATCTTCATTTTATTACTTTTATTTTACTGTTTTATTATCGTTTTCTACCACAAAATGGTTCTTATTTCCTGGTTTTAACACCAGGACAGCAGAAGCAAGTTCTCCTTTATTTCTGTAGTCATAATGGTGCTAGGATTTAAGCAGAGGTGGATTTAGGGCAGCATGGTTGATTCCTCCACACACAGTGTAGCAGCCAATAGGGTGCCTGCCTGCCTCCTTCCAAAAGCCTAGTAAGTGCTGGGCTTTGGGAAGGAGGTGTGAGGGCTCTGACAGGGTCATAGAGACCTCCTGCCTTCTTCCCGCAATAATAATATAATAATTTATAATAATAATTTATTATTTATACCCCGCCTATGCGGCTGAGTTTCCCCAACCACTCTGGGCAGCTCCCAACAGATTAAAAACAGAATAAAACATTGAACATTACAAACTTCAGGTGTCTTCTAAAAGTCAGATAGTTGTTTATTTCCTTGACATCTGATAGGAGGGCATTCCACAGGGCGGGTGCCACTACCAAGAAAGTCCTCTACCTGGTTCCCTGTAACTTTGCTTCTCGCAGTGAGGGAACTGCCAGAAGGCCTTCGGAAGTGGTCCTCAGTGTCTGGGCAGAATGATGTGGGTGGAGATGCGCCTTCAGGTATACTGGGCCAAGGCCGTTTAGGGTTTTTAAGGTCAGCACCAACACTTTGAATTGTGCTCGGAAATGTGCTGGGAGCCAATTTGGGTCTTTCAGGACTGGTGTTATATGGTCTCGGCGGTCGCTCCCAGTCACCAGTCTAGCTGCCACATTCTGGATTAGTAGTAGTTTGCGGGTCACCTTCTAAGGTAGCCCCACGTAGAGCGCATTGCAGTAGTCCAAGCGGGAGATAACTAGAGTATGTACCACTCTGGCGAGACAGTCCGCAGGCAGGTAGGGTCTCAGCCTGCGTACCAGATGGAGCTGGTAGACAGCTTCCCTGGACACAGATTTTACCTGTGCCTCCATGGACAGCTGTCTGTCCAAAATGACTCCCAGGCTGCGCACCTGGTCCTTCAGGGACACAGTTACCCCACTCAGGACCAGGGAGTCCTCCACACCCGCCTGTCCCCCCAAAACAGTACTTCTGTCTTGTCAGGATTCAACCTCAATCTGTTAGCCGCCATCCATCCTCCAACCGCCTTCAGCTTGGTGAATGAGGATGGAGGGCTCTAGGATCTTGCCAGAGTCTCACACCTCCTCCTCAAAGACCAGCAGCCTCCCTTACGCAGCTTTGCAAAGGTGGTGCAAGGGTTGGGTGTTCTTGTGTGTCAAATTTTGACCTTTGCACAGGGTGCAATATACTCAAGGTCCACTACTGATTTATGTAGGATCACCATATTTCAAAAAGTGAAAATCCAGACACAAAATATGAGAATGTGCATGGACACTGCTTTGGGTACATATTTTGCTTCAACATATCTGGATAGTAGCAGCAGTTGTAAAGCATGCAGTGGTGGAAGGATGGGGAGAAAAGTCCATTGTGTTCTTCACAATTGAAGTAATAAACATGGCCTGATGAGACCATTGAGTCCAGGGTCAACAATCGCCCAGCTGCACCACACCACTGTGTGTGCTGCGGTGAATGGTTTTTTCTATCAGAGGTTTTAATGGGCTTTCGTTGCAGAAATTGTTTGAGCATGATCCAGGGCATTTTTCCATATTTTAGAATGTGTGAACTTTTTGAGATGAGAGCGTCTGGTAAGAAAGAACTAGTATTAATGAATAGGGGAGGCAGCATTTCTAGAAACTGAAATGATTGGTTGCTAAGGGACTCTCTTCCAGAGTTTTTACTGAGCATGCATGTATATGCTGTTCTGATTTTGGAAGAACACTTTGTGTGCTCTCACAAGGAAGATCCATGTAGTATTCATACTGCAAACCTCGAAAATGGCCACTTCTGATTTTACTTCTGGGGTAGAGTAGCTACCATAATACAATTTCTTGCTATTTTCCTGTTTCTTTTTTCCACCTCTTGCCAGTTCAAAGTGCCTTTAGACTGAGAGCAACCAAGAGTGTCCACTGGTACTTATTGCCTCCAGAGCAGAATAACGTTCTATTTCAGGATAATCTCTTTTCGCTTCTTTGGGTCAGTGCCTTACAAGCCCTTGTGGGCTCAGTTCATTATTGTATTATGTCACACAGTGATGGGATGAGTGGGAACTGGATCTGTCTACCTGCTGGCTTGTGTTTGTTTTGGATCTCAGCGGCTCAAATAATGAGCAGATCCATGGCTTTGCAATGGTTTTAGTGGTGGCTAACACATGTTAGAACTTGTGTAACATGGCAACAGCCAGATTCCATTCATCTGTCTTAGCGAAGTGTGTGTGTGTGTGTGTGTGTGTGTGTGTGTGTGTCAACTGTGAATGCCCAGATAAGCCAAATTGTGGCCCAGGCTTACACAAACTTCTGTGGCAAAGCAGAGAGAGAGGAATTCAGATCAATGTCTTCCTGTGCTTTGATCACGAGACCAGTCCTTTGGGGCTGCAGTTCCAAAATAGTAGCAGTATAAGAACTTGCAGCAAGCCGTAGATATTCTAATCCCTTCGATGCTGTGGCATTTTCTTCCCCCTACCCATAGGAGTTCTGTTTTCATCGCTGGAATGCAATTGCACTCATTCCATGCTCAAGGAATTAAGTCATTTATATATGGACTTGTTTATACTGGACTCCTGGTGGGAAGGAGGGTTTTGTGTGGGAAAATTCTCTTTCCCTGGCGTTCCGCACCCCCCACCTCTTCCCATTGCTGGGACTGTAACCCAGTTAACTTTGGAGTGAATCTGGAGGTGACTAAATTAGTGCAAAGAGTTCTTTCTGAGTCCTACCGAACCCAAAGCAGTGACTTCTTGACGTACTTCAGCTTCAACAAGAGAACATGGATGTGCCCCTGACTAGGCGTCGTTCTTTGACCTCTTGAATAAAATGGGTTATTTTAGGATGTCGTATACTGGATTTGGAGCACACTGGTGAACAGCTGGTTCCTCACTCTCAGAATATCAGAACAGCTTACAAAAAAGAAAAACAGCACCCCCAGTTCTCCTCAGATGGCAACCTTTTGTATCTTGCTTAATTTCCCCTTATGTTGTCCGAAGAAGATTCCAACCCCCGCCCCCAAAGAATTTGAGTTGAAATATGCAATGCTTTTGTGCAGTAGTTGTTTGAGAATCCCTCCCCCCAGTTTCTTGAGACCTTTGCTGATTATATGGTATCAAATCACAGTTCATCTGTCTTCACTTCCAGCTGTATTTTCCTCTTGCCCTTCAGTAACGAGAGATGAAGTCATCCTGCTTTTTGAGCATTTGTAAAATACGAACGTGACGTTTTGCCAAATCGCTCTTCAATATTACTAAATATGAAGGGCTCCCCACCCCCCTTGGGGATTTACATCCTTTTAAATGGAGCAAGAGAGCCTTTAGGGTAGGTTATAGCATAATGCTTCTCACTTTGCACAGGCCTAAACAAATCCAAAAACATTCTTCTCAGAATCACAGATTTATAGAGTTGGAAGGGACCATAGGGGCCATCTAGTCCACCCCCCTGCAATGCAGGATTATTTCACCCAGCGTATGACTTCAACCCACGACCCTGATATGAAGAGTGTTATCCTCTACTGACTTGCTGGTTTTGTGTTCTTAAAGGCAAAATAATATTTCATGATGAATTCATCAAGTTAATCCTGTATTTCACTTTACTTTTTAGAATTAAAGCTGGGTGGTTGTTTATTAATGTGGCCAGTTTTGAAATTTCCTTCGTATTTGGGGAGTTCAGGTGATAACTGTTCCAATGCAAATGATAAGGTAGAGAGAGGTAAGCATTCCTTAAGGTGTTTTGTAAGTTAAATTGTCACATCAGCTGTTAAAGCTCCACTCTGCATTCTTTCTTTTTGGCAGACTTACATCGGTAGTGTGGTGATATCGATAAATCCATACAGATTGCTCCCTATTTATTCCCCAGAAAAAGTGGAAGAATACAGAAACAGAAACTTCTATGAACTCAGACCTCACATGTAAGTATGTAAAAAGTTTCAGGTTCTTCTTCTTCTTCAAGAAATGCAGTTTATAGATGGGAACAGCTGTTTCCTGCAAGTCACAGAATGTGTTTGATCCATCGTGCCTTTGATCATCTCGAAGTTTAATCGCAGAATTTTTTGTTCCAAGGGAAGTAATCTGGATATTTTATTCACTGATTGTAGTAGAAGTTGGTCTTACAGATGACATTGCTTTCTAGTTATATCTTAGGCCAGAATTAGATGACACAGCAGGTGCTTGGTGGCCACTGAAAATAGGAGCCCTGTGTTTTGCGCTCTCTCCTACTCTTCCTGCCTTCAGTAACTAGACCTGGGAGGGAGAGGAAGTGGCTCGAGGAGTATTTGCAAATGAATGGATGGACATGGAAAAGTTGAAAGGTTAACCTTGCAAGGCAAGCTGGGTTAGGACTACCTGCTTGCTGAAATGGTAGACATGTCGCATGTAATGTTAAGTCAAGCCTCCACGTTCCTCCTCTGGTCCTCCTGCTGTTGCCATGCTACTTCTGGCTAAGCTGTGGTCTGGCTTAGCACTACCTCTGAATCTCCACGAATCATGTGCTGGGAGCCAAGAACAAATCTTGGTTGAAACTCGTGGCTTATCAGGAATGAGACAAACTATGAGCCCAACTTTGGAGGTCAAATGCGAAGCCAGACCGTGACTTAGCCCTGGGAGGCATGTCATCAGCAGGATTGGGGAAGAAGGGCTGCAACCACAATCTTCAGTTTTATTATTTGTGCTAAGCCGCGGTTTACAAATGGAGATTCCTAACTCAGTTTGTTTTGTAATGTTAACTGGGTCAAAGTGCATTTCTTCCTTTGGCCAGGGATGTGGGCCCTCTATCCTTCATCACTCCCTTCTTCTCCTTCTTCCTGTCACAATTTTAGTTGCGCCTTCTATTTATAAAAAACTTCCTGTCACCTTGCTTTCGCCCTTGCTCTGTATCAAGAAAGTGAGGTGATTAAATGTTCTGATTTCTCTGCAAACCAAAACCTTGCGAATTGAGATTGGGTATATGTAATTCCAAATTGAGAATAGGGCTTTGCATATATATCCCTGCTTTTTCACCAAGGGGCACATGGTTCACCCCCCCTCAGTTAATCCCTACAATGACCCTGTGAGGTAGGCTAAGAGGCTGTGACTGACCTGAGATCACTTGAGCTTCATGACTGAGGGGATTTGAACCCTGATCTCCCAGGTCCTAGGTCCGACACTCTACCACTACACCACACTGACTTCCTAGAGTACTTCTGCTATGGGGGCAGCTATATAAATTAATTGTTTGATGTTTTGATGTGTTGAGGGTTTTTCTTTAAAAATGAAGCTGTATAGAAATGATGATGATGATGACGACGATGATAAATTCCGTGGCAAAAAAAGGTGTCTAGACCTTCCATTGTCACTACTGTAGCCTAGGCTCAAGGTGCCATTTGGCCTTTACCGTATTTTTTGCTCTATAAGGCGCACCCAGCCCACAAGATGCACCTAGTTTGTGGAGGAGGAAAACAAGAAAAGAAATATTCTGAATCTCAGAAGCCAGAACAGCAAGAGGGATCGCTGCGCAGTGAAAACAGCTCTCCCTCTTGCTGTTCTGGCTTCTGTCATAGCTGTGCGGCCTGCATTCGCTCCATAAGACGCACACACATTCCCCCTTACTTTTTAGGAGGGAAAAAGTGAGTCTTATAGAGCAAAAAATACGGTAGCTTATGCCTCTGAATTTCTAACTGCTCCCAATTCCCTCAGCTGGGAGTTGGTGGGAGTTGCAGCTGAGGAACAACTCTGTTCTAAGATTTACTTGTACTCAGATTCTCAGTCTGGTCCTTTTTGGAAGAAATGGGGGATTTGTTCTTTATCCATCACCCCACTCCTTATGTTGCTTTTGCCTTCTCAGAAAACCATTGAAATTGTTTAGTTCCGTGCGACAGGAGAGGATGCCTGGTATAGGAATAATCATGGCAATAGCCTGGGCCATCTCTGCATTCTAGGCACTTCCCAGTGTGTCAACAGCATCTGCAGATGTATCACTAGGAAAATCCCCAAGAGATAACAAGAATCTGTGTTTGCCAAGGAGGCCATGAAATCCTCATGTCTACCAAGCGGATAAGTATTGGCATTCTGCATGGAAGTCTCAAGCGCCGCCTCTGAGACCAACTTAACTACTGCTGCGATTTTGCTGGAGGGCAAAGAAAAAAACTTTTGCTGGTGTGCTTTGTGTGGTTCTGGCCCACTTCTGCCCGATCTCACTTTGAGCAGCGAGGGAAGAATGTGCTGAGGAAGCAGGAAGGCAAATGTCAGGCTAAGAGGTCATGGGATGTGCAGTTCTGTATCACTGGAGAACGAATTAAAGACAGACATCAGGAAAACAAAATCTTAAATAACAGTTCCTTCCAACTTAAGTTGATTCCCTCTTATCTGGTATTCATGTGCCGCTTATTACTACATATGCATACCCGCCAACATTTACCTGATGAAAATAGGGACATCCTAATAATAATAATAATAATAATAATAATAATAATAATACCCCCATCCATCTGACTGGGTTGCCCCAGCCACTCTGGGCACCTTCCAACATAATAAGAACATTGCTGTTGTTTAGTCGTTTAGTTGTGTCTGACTCTTCGTGACCCCATGGACCAGAGCGGGCCAGGCACTCCTGTCTTCCACTGCCTCCCGCAGTTTGGTCAAACTCATGCTGGTAGCTTCGAGAACACTGTCCAACCATCTCGTTCTCTGTCGTCCCCTTCTCCTTGTGCCCTCCATCTTTCCCAACATCAGGGTCTTTTCCAGGGAGTCTTCTCTTCTCATGAGGTGGCCAAAGTATTGGAGCCTCAGCTTCAGGATCTGTCCTTCCAGTGAGCACTCAGGGCTGATTTCCTTCGGAATGGAGAGGTTTGATCTTCTTGCAGTCCATGGGACCCTCAAGAGTCTCCTCCAGCACCATAATTCAAAAGCATCAATTCTTCGGCGACCAGCCTTCTTTATGGTCCAGCTCTCACTATAAGAACATTATAAAACATTAAACATTTAAAAGCTTCCCCATACAAGGCTGCCTTCAGGTTTCTTCTAAAGGTTGTACAGTGGTACCTCAGGTTACATACGCTTCAGGTTACCCAGAAATATTACCTCAGGTTAAGAACTTTGGTTCAGGATGAGAACAGAAATCATGCAGCGGCGGCATTGCAGCAGCGGAGGCCCATTAGCCAAAGTGTTGCTTCAGGTTAAGAACTATTTCAGGTTAAGAACAGACCTCCAGAACAAATTAAGTACTTAACCCGAGGTACCACTGTATAGTTACTTATCTTCCTGGCATCTGTTGTGAGGGTATTCCCTATACAGGGCTGCCTTCAGGTTCTATAGATACTTATCTCCTTGCCTCAGGGGTCATATAACTCCATACTCACCAACATTTCTTCGACGAAAAATAGGAACGTCCTAAGGATAGCTCAGCTGGTAGAGCATGAGACTCTTCATCTCAGGGTCGTGGGTTCAAGACTCACACTGGGGAAAAGATTCCTGCATTTCTGGTAGTTTGACTAGATGACCCTCATGGTTTCTTCCAACTCTACAATTCTATTATTAGGACATTCAAGGATCAAATCTGAAACTGGGACAGCTTCTGCAAATGTGGGACTGTCCCTGGAAAATAGGGACACTTGGAGGGTCTGCATATGGCTTGAGTTGCATGCATAACAGAATAATAATAATAATAATAATAATAATAATAATAATAATAATAATAATAATTTTTTATACCCCGCCCTCCCCAACCTAGACCGGGCTCAGGGCAGCTAACAACCAATAATAAAAGCAAGTTGATTAAAATACAACTTAAAAAACAAGATTAAAACACAACATTAAAACATTAAAATGCCACCTCATCACAGGAGGAGAAAGAAAAAAAGGAAGAGGGGGAGGGAATTAAATTGGTTCTAAGCCAAAGGCCAGGTGGAACAACTCTGTCTTACAGGCCCTGCGGAAAGAAATCAGATCCTGCAGGGCCCTGGTCTCATGAGACAGAGCGTTCCACGAGGCCGGAGCCAGTGTTGAAAAGACCCTGCCTCTAGTTGAGGCTAATCTGACTTCCTTAGGGCCTGGGACCACTAGGGTGTCGCTATTTATGGACCTTAAGGTCCTCTGTGGGGCAAACCAGGAGAGGCGGTCCCGTAGGTACGAGGGTCCTAGGCAACGTATGTGGCAAGGTATATGTGGCAAGGTAGGGGAAATGTGGCAAGCAAGGCACTGTCTCTTTTTGTTAACATTTTAAAAGCCCTATTAGCTACTAAATTAACCACATTTCTGGGTCCAAATGGTGGATGCCCCCACCCTGTACTTGGCTTCTACATTAATGACAGATATTAGAGGCACTATTTAAATGTGTGTGTGTTTATAAGCAAAATAAATAGTTGTTTATTGTGCCCCCTCCCCTCGGGGTGGCAGTTTTGGGGGGAGAAGAGAGAAACCTCCTACGTTTCCTGTAGCAGTATAGTCAGCCATGTGGTTATATATGGCTCATCTTGCAGCATTGTGCTTGGAAACTTGTTAATTACAGTTCCAGCCTAATTTTAAGTCTTACCAAGAATTGATACTTTTTAAAGTAATCAGGGTTCCAGTGAAACAAAAGTGAAAAGTAGACTCAGGCAAGGCAGGGTGGTCTCAAAAGGACACTGGCTGTCCTTTAACCTGATATTTAGTTTTCCTGGTTTCAGTAGTGAACTGTTACTGAACAGTATTATGTACACTAAGATGTTAGGCCTTTTTGTGGCGGATATAATTCATGCATCTGAGCTGGGCGGGGGGGGGGGAGAGGGGGAAGAAATCATATACCATATATTAAAAAATGGGGAAGAGAGCCTGGATGAATGGTTTAAAAATGTGTGCATAGCTATCTTTTTATAGAACTCCCACCTATTTTGAATACATAATTCTCTCTGTGTGGTGTATGTTCACATCAATCCCTGTGGAACTGGGTGGTGGTTTGAAAGTGTCCAGAAGGCATGGAGAATTCTGCTAACTTTTTCTAAAAGGAAGTTGCATTTTTATTTTTTTATTTTTTTGCAGATTGGTGTGTAGGGGGTTGTGGAATTCACTGTGCAGCTATGCCTTCCCTCGGGCCACTCAGATCTATGTGGATGTTAACAGTGCGATGATGCAGATACTTTTGCATTCTCCCTGGCTGTGTGGAATTCGCCAGACATGCCCTGCAGCAAATTTCACCCCCCCCCCGAACTCCCAGACCCCATGAAAATGGTTGGGGGTTTCATCATACCCCTTAAACATATTTCTCCTCCATAATCAAAGCACATCCTTAATCTGTATGGAACTCTTATCAAGCACAACATAGCACAGTGCAGCAGAGTGATACTAATTAAAAAAACAAACACATTAGTGAAAATAAAATATTTGGTCTTGAGGCCCAGGCTGCTGAGAAGAACCACACCAAACTGGCACATTTTTAGGGAAAAGTTAAGACGTCTCCATCCCTGTAGTGTAATGAAAATCATGGGCCCCAGGGCTTTGCAATCTGCTTCTGGTAATTTGGCTCGGGTCAAAGCAGCCTCTCTGTCTCCAGTATCAGCAAATAAAATAAAATAAATTGAGTACAGAGCAAAGGACACATATTCCTTTGTGTTCTTCAACCTTTTTGTGGATCACCTGAATGGAATTTATGGGTATCCCAGTAATCTGTATGGCACAGTTTGAGAAACTTCTTACTTACAAGTCACTTCTGTCTTTTAGAAGGCAGACAAAAGTATTCTGTTTGGTTAATCCCTTATGGCATCAGATGTGGGGTAGGTGAGGAACAGGCCAGAGGTCCCCCTTGGCTGCTATAGTTTATACCATGGCTTAACACATCTCTCCCAAATGTCAGTTGTAGTTGTGACTTCACTCGTTGGCTAAGAACACTGAAATATGTTAGTAGGCACATTTCTCATGAAAGAATTGGACATAGTGATGCTTGCACAGTTTGCCTCTTGAGTTCTTGAAGGACTTGAATCTCTTTTCTCTTTTTAATGAAAATTGGGAATTGGATACACCTAGTAGCATGGCTAGAATCAAGGTAAAGGTACCCCTGACCGTTAGGTCCAGTTGCAGACTCTGGGGTTGTGGCGCTCATCTTGCTCTATAGGCCAAGGGAGCCGGCGTTTGTCTGCAGACAGCTTCCGGGTCATGTGGCCAGCATGACAAGGCCACTTCTGGTGAACCAGAGCAGCGCACGGAAATGCTGTTTACCTTCCCACCAGAGTGGTACCTATTTATTTACTTGCACTTTGACGTGCTTTCAAACTGCTAGGTGGGCAGGAGCTGGGACTGAACAACGGGAGCTCACCCCATCACGGGGATTTGAACTGTCGACCTTATGATCAGCAAGCCCTAGGCTCTGTGGTTTATACCACAGCGCCACCCGTGTCCCAGAATCAAGGTAAAACCTGGTGAATTAGGCAATATGGCAACCCTAGTGAATACCTAAATTAGATTTCAGTTGGCACTCCTATCCTAAGACCTCCTCTAAAATACTTTGCAGTGCTCACTTCTTTGTGAAATTCCTAATGTTCTTGTATGTCAGGATTATGAATCAGAAATAGTTAAAATTCTTTCACTAGGACACTGTTTAGATTTCCTGTTACCAGCAAGATCTCTTATTGCTCAATGTTCATAGTGAACTGCTGTCAGTCTTGCTTTGGTGACCAAGTTTATAAAATAATGTTCATAAAGTGAGCATCTGGCGAGAGAACTGCTAACTTCAGTATTTCAACATATTATATATGTGTATTTTCTTAATGAAACTTCTTTGTGTCTGGAGTATTTAATGGCCTGTAATTTTTTTTAGGAGATGGCATGCGCTTCTGCTCTCGATTCTACGCATAGATATATTTTTAATTAATTGGTTCTGTAGGATTAGAATTGTGTTGAGAGCTACATTTTGTTTATGTAATGGGAAGTGGTTTTGCAAATTGGTTCTACCAGATTCCGACCGTAGATTAATGATGTTGGGGCCTTTTCTCAGTGAGGAAAAGTAAAGCTGAGAAAACAATGCGCTTGTAAACGTAAACACATCTGCACTCTTTGAGCACTGACACATGGACACTTCCATTGTAGACTACTGTGCGGCCTCGCAAGTACATTTAGAAAGAGAAAAAAACACAGACAGTCATTAAAAGATACCAGGCTGCTTATGCCAGGATTGCCAACTGTATTTTTTAAAAAATTGTGCCCAGTGCTTGGAGCCCTCTGGAAAAATGGATGAAGTTAGCAGTATTTAATGCAGAGGGATTCACCTAAGGTGCACAATTTAAAAGCTGATGGGGAGGCCTCTCCCATCTCGCTCCTTGATTTCTGGCTACTGGCTTAGAAGCAAATCTAAACCACAACCAGGCCATTTCTATTTCTGGTTGGTTGGCAACCCTTGTCTCCTATATGGCCAATGCCCTGAAAACCAAGACTTCCCCACTTAGATGAGATCCTAACTTTCCACATGTAACTAGGGTGGTTAAACATTGAAGGGGATGTGCAATTCTATTACAGTGGTACCTTGGTTCTCAAACTTAATTCGTTCCTCAAGTCCGTTCCGAAACCAAAGCGTTCCAAAACCAAGGCACGCTTTCCTATAGAAAGTAGTGCAAAACGATTAATCCGTTCCAGACTTTTAAAAACAACCCCTAAAACTGCAATTTAACATGAATTTTATGATCTAACGAGACCATACAAGGAAAGCAATAAGCAATGTACTGCAGTCGCACAATCAATCAATCAATCAGTAGCTGAACTGGGTTCCACACAGTCACAAAAGCAAAACAAAAAAGCTGCAAGAACAAAAACGCAAAATAAATAAGCAAAAAGAGACAGACCTCAGTGTAACACTCAAAACGGAAGTGTAACACTCAAATCACCATCGTAGCACTCAAAACGAAAGTGTGGTGCTCAAAACAGAGCATGTTCGGCTTCTGAAAAAAGTTCGCAAATTGGAACACTTATTTACGGGTTTGCAGTGTTTGGGTTCTGAGTTGTTTGAGTACCAAGGCGTTTGAGAACCAAGGTACCACTGTATCATCATCATCACCATCATCAATGCATTTATTATTAATAATAATTGTAATAAGAAAACTACCCCATTGAAATTTTAGGAGCTTTGGTCTTGAAGATAGCTGGTCTTGGAGAGAAAGATGTTTTAGCAGTGTTCAGATGTTGGCCCAAATGAGTGGGGAGAGCATGACCACACACTCTGCCTCCATTCCTTAGGGTCCCCAGCCACATGGGCAGAGCCTACACACAAATTTGTATGTGCATAGGTTCATTTAGACATTTACACTCGGCTTGGCTGAGATTCCTGCATTTCAGGGAGTTGGTCTAGATGACCCTTGTGGTCCCTTCCAATTCTATGATTCTGCACCAAATGTTGCAGGAAGCAGTGTTTCCCAGTCTCCACTCTTCTTGCATTCGGACAAATGTCTGAACGGTAAACCCTAAGTTTGGTCTTAATTTTAGACAAGGAAATGCTCCTGTTGTCTTAAAAAGTGAAATGTGAGCTGATTTTCAATTTGGCAAGGGAGGGAGGCCTTTAGTGAACTTGTGGGATGCAGATTAAGTTCTGAGATAGGAGTGACATTCTGACCAGGTGCGGCGGTGATGGGGGGCATAATTCCGCCCCGCCCCCCAAGTAAACCTGGACCCAGCAGTTTCCAAGAGGTCAGTTTATGGATGGATTTCAGAAAACTGTAAAGCGTCAAACCCATCACCCAACTCCAAAAGTGGTAAGGGAGTCAGAAGTCAACATTGCTTAGTTTAAGTTGTTGTTCTAAATAAGAAGTGTGAAGATGTGCCCTGTGTAAATGAAAGAGATGTAAACTAAAGTATTTGGCACGAGTGCTGATGGTTCTCTCTTATATTCCCTTTGTTCCTAGAAAATATGACCATTAGTTCTAGAGGCCCCCAGTTGCAATTAACAGCAGCTGCCTGTCCCTTTCATTGAAAATGTGTCATTTATATTTAAGGCTTTATTTTTCCCCTGCCTGCTTCAATTTACAGCATACAAATGGCATCCATCTGCTGCCCTAAGTGCCTTTGGCCATTATTCAAAGTAACAATAAGGGTGGCAGCAATAAGTCCTTAGAAACAGCTATTTTGCTGAAAAGCTGATAGCTTGAACCTCACCCCCTAAGCAAATTCTTAATAAATAGGCTAGCCTATCTTGCTTGAATCTGGGATTTTTGTTTTAACTATCTTTGGTCTGGGAAGCTTTGGATTTATAAAAGGGAACAAAAGTTTCTAGCTATTAAGATACACATAATTATATTAAACGTGTACAAGATGGAACCAAAAGTTTTTGATAACTTAAATGTTAAAGACAGAATTGAATGGTACTGCAGACCCCCTGTTTTTCCAAAAGCCAAACCATGGACCCCTTGCTTTTGAAACTGTTGAAATCTCTGTGGTAGTTTTTCTTATGTGACTAGTACCACTATAGCTCCAACATGTCCCAGCTCAAACTGGGGATGCATGTCTTCTGGGACAAGCTCTAACGCGAGTCACATGACCCACACGAGAGCACAGCCCCCCCCCCAACAGTTGATGGGTATGTGCCATACATTTGTTCATGCAGGTTGAGGACTATATTATCTGTTTACCAACATAGCAATCCTGACATAAGGAAAAGGTAAAGGGACCCCTGACCGTTAGGTCCAGTCATGGATGACTCCGGGGTTGCGGTGCTCATCTCACTTTATTGGCCGAGGGAGCAGGCGTGCAGGTTCCGGGTCATGTGGCCAGCATGACTAAGCCGCTTCTGGCGAACCAGAGCAGCGCACGGAAACGCCGTTTACCTTCCCGCCAGAGCGGTACCTATTTATCTACTTGTACTTTGATGTGCTTTCGAACTGCTAGGTTGGCAGGAGCAGGGACCAATCAAATGGGAGCTCACCACGTTGCAGGGATTCGAACTGCCAACCTTCTGATCGGCAAGCCCTAGGCTCTGTGGTTTAACCCACAGTGCCACCCACACCCCTAACATAGTTTCACCCTTATTTCAGACATTTAGCTGGTGATCTCTCTCTCTCATGCACACCCACTCACCCACCCCAATATTGGAGTGGAAGCTCAAATAAAACTTGCTTTAGCATTTTTAGGTTTCTGAATTCTAGGTAATGTTGTAGAAACGTATTATATTAAAGCGATGTGTGTGTGTGTATTCAGAGAAAGAAGCATGCAAGTCAGAGAAATTCCCCTTATATCTCTCCCTGCTGCCCCCCCCCGCCAATTGTAGGTGTAAACAGAATCACAAAATTGAATTATTTCCCCAAAGGTAGTGAAATATTACATTGAGAGTAGTTATAATAAACGACATTCCTCAATATTAACTAAAAAGAGAGAGAGAACAAATTTATTGTCCCTTTTCTGCTTTAAAAAATATATTGATCAAGTTACAGTGGTGCCTCGCAAGACGAAATTAATCCGTTCCGCGAGTCTCTTCGTCTTGCGGTTTTTTCGTCTTGTGAAGCACGGCTATTAGCAGCTTAGCGGCTATTAGCGGCTTAGCGGCTATTAACGGCTTAGCGGCTTTAAGAAAAAGGAAATGAACTCGCAAGCCCATAGGGAAATTCGTCTAGCGAAGCGATGCAAAAACCGAAAAACCCTTTCGTCTTGCGCGTTTTTCGTTTTGTGAGGCATTCGTCTTGCGGGGCACCACTGTAGTAAGTTTTCCTTAATGTACTAAAAGTGTGACTTCAACTTTAAGGTTTGTGTATATCTTATTCTCAGTATCGTGTACCATGCCCTTTCCCTCTTTTGTACAATTACTCTCCCCCACTCCCCATCGCCTTTATAAAAACCACACACCATGAAATCTACTCACATTTTAAAAAAAAAAGATAAAATGGTAAAAGGAACGTTTCAGGCAATTGAGCATGTGGCTCAAAAATGTAAAAGTGGCGTACTTAAAACTGCGTATGCGCAAATGAGAAAAATATGCACAGCCGTTTGTGAGTCTTATTAGTGGGATAGGATGAAAGGGAAAATGAGTGGAAATGGCGGGTTTTCCTTCTTCCCCCCCTCCCCCTTGGAGCATTAAGAGTTGGTGCTTGCAAGGGAAATGGAAGCAGTGTGCCTTAATGTGAGGTTTGAAAAGAGCTATGAGTCAATTAGACTTGAAGGCATTGAGGGTATTCCAGATGGAGGGGACATTGTATGAGAAGGATGTGCCACCTGCTGTGAGTAAGCAGCTGGGACAGACTGCGCTGTTGTTTGTTTACGTGGGGGGGGGACAGTGTTTCGGGGGGGGGCAAGAAGGGTTGTGTTTGTAGTGTTTGTTCTGGCCCCAGAAAATTGACTGGGTATCGTTTCGCTGAAACGAGGGATTTCAGGACAAAAAGGGAAAGTTCAAAGGGAAGCATGTACCGCTCTCACGAGCATCTCATCATAACACGTGCTTCTCTTGTCCGAAAAAGTTCTGTCTCTCTCTTTCTTGTTGCGTGTGGAGGTCCCCAAGCCACTCCTCGAAATAATTCACACGTAATTTTAGTGTAAGGTTTTGGCACTATTTTGGCCAGAACTTTATTAAAATACAAAATCTGTGCGTGGTTGCTTAGGCATTGTTTATGACTATCTGTCCCCCCGCCTGGGACAGAATTGACTATCTGAACTCCCTCGGAAGCCAGTGAAGGGAAAACAATGTTGGGGATCAGTCGAGCTGAGCAACAGTCCCTCACCGCTCACCCAACCAGCTCCCCAAGGCTTGCCGGCCCTGGTCCCATTTCAGGGATTGGACGAAATCGTGGCAAGCCCCTGGATTCCTTTAACAGAATTCCCTTCCAGCACCATTGGAGGGGCAGGCACAGCCTACCCTGACCCCTCCACCACCAATTTTTATAACCAATGCCTACCCGCAACCTTACAAGTTGTGACGAATTGCTAAGTACTGTAGTAGGTGAAAACCAAATGGCCCAGCCAATCAGCCAAATGGCAAAATTCCTACTAGGCCCCTGCCCCAAGGCAGACGACCCCATGACAGGCAAAGCAAGGTCAACCGGAACACAGGGCGGGCGGGTGATCCGATGCTCACTGCGAAAGAGAAAGCAGAAGTAGTGAGCCCCAATATGTAAAGCCTATGGTCCCACCCACACAATTTGCTACATGCAATTTACCCCAGCAACCTGGTCAGCCAATCATTGTGTCAGGCACTAACCATTAACCTGCCTGGCAACAGAGGGCTGGCTTGGCGGCCCCCACCGCAACCCGTGCTCTCATTTTAGGGAGAACACGCTTTGCATGATAGTCTTCAGGAATGACCCCTGGCGCCTTGTCCTTGGGGCCCATGTTAAAAGATTTGGCTTGGTTTTGCTTGGACTAAAAACCAAGACATCACTGCCTGCCCTGTGGCACAATGGGTCAGTGTCTCTGGCTGTTAACCAGAAGGTTGCAGGTTCGAGCCCACCCAGGGACTGTGGGCAGGATTCTTGCATTGCAGGGGGTTGGACTAGATGATCCTTGGGACCCCCTCCAACTCCACAATTCTATGATTCCAAAGCAGGCATAGACCAACTCTGGCCCTCCAGATGTTTGGGACTAGTCCCAAGTATCTGGAGGGCCAGAGTTTGCCTATGCCTGTTCTATACCCTGTCTTTCTGTAATAGAAGGTGACCTGAGAGCATATTCTGTAGCCTGGCCATAAATCTATGGAGAAAGGGGTGTCTGTTTCACAGAGGCTGGATGCTCCCAAAATCCAAGCCTGAGCAATTGTGAGATTCTGTTTTAAAACTTTGATCTCTTTTTAGTGCCTAAGGGGTACGAACATTAAGAATATTACATGTTAACATGGGTAGAGTTTATTTGCTCCTGAGGCTTTTGAGTAGGGCAGGATTAGAAAGTGGATTAAAGACTCGTTTTGAAGATGATTCTTGGCTGAAACAGTGGTGGTTTTGAGAAAGTGGGCCAGAATTATGCAGGAAAGGTCAATGGGGAGAGAGGCACATTTCATAGCATTTGAAAATCTGTCTTTGCCAACCCAGTGCCCTCCAGATGTTTTGGACTATGACCATTGCACGTGTTTTATTCTACTGTCCATTTAATGCAAAAAATCCAGGACAGATATTTCAACCCCATACTGAAAGAAAGGTTGAATTGTGACGACTCCTACAGGGCTTCCTTCTTATTCAATAGCTGTAGGCATGATATCATGGAGAATGTAGCAAAATTTCTGAGTGACACCGCGAAACTACGTCGTTATAAGACTCGAGAGGCACTTTGAAACTTATAGTTCTATCTTAAAGTATCTCCTTTTTTTTTTTTGAACAGATGCCAGTTTTATACTTTGACCCACATATTTTTGTATTCTCTCTATGCCGAAAAGGTGATTGATTGAATCCCATCAGCCTTGATGAGCAAAGCAGTGCTGGTTTGGGAGTTGCAATTCAAAGCACCTTGAGTGTATCAGCTTGCGGAAGGCTGCTTTCTATAGCATGGAGACTTGAACTTACGAATCCCTCTTAAATTTACCCTGGTGCCTTATCTGTTTTAAGAATGGTGGTGGTGACCCATGTACCTACGGGACTGCCCCACGGAGGACCTTAAGGTCCACAAATGACACCGTTTTGGAGGTCCCAAGTCGCAAGGTAGTTAGATTGGTCTCAGCTAGGGCCAGGGCCTTTTCAGTACTGGCCCCGACTTGGTGGAACGCTCTGTCACAAGAGACCAGGGCCCTGAGGGACTTGACATCTTTCCGCAGGGCCTGCAAGACAGAGCTGTTCCACCTGGCCTTTGGTTCGGACTCAGTCTGACCCTTATGTTTCCCTCCCCTTATGGTTTTGATCTATGGACTATTATTAAAATAAGGCTGCTTTTTAAATTGCATTTTAACTTGTATTTTAAATTGGTCCCTCCCCATTATGTTTTTATTGTAATTTTACTGGTGTTAGCCGCCCTGAGCCCGGCTTTTGCCAGGGAGGGCGGTGTATAAATAAATAAATATAATAGTAATAATAATAATAGAAGAGGTGGCAAATGAGCACTGGGGGGTGGGGGAGTAATAAAATACAAATTTTGCAAAGAAAATGTAGCCGCTCAGTATGGAGTAACTTAAATAGGTACCCCACGTCATCCTGAAGAACATTTGGTGGGGGGGGCAGGGTCCCCCCCTTCATGTGGTAGGAGACTAATACTTTTACGAGAATACTTCACAACAAGCCCTTATTTCATTTTTTTAAAAGGCAGTGAATAGCCCTGCTGATTTGGTTCAGTAATTACATGATTGCTCAGAAGACTGGATTGGTAATTGAGGTTTGCAGCTATGGATGTTAACAGTATGAAGGGCTGGGCACTGATGTGGGTCAGGACTTCATGGCTGCCGTGAGAGTCGTGGGGCTGCCCCCAACGCATCATCACAACCCTACACATGTAAGCAGGAGAAGGGTGAGTTAAGAACGCATCACTGTGGCTTCTTATAACTTCCTGGTGAAGCAATGTGAATTTAGTGAATTTAGGAAGTGTTTGCAGCTTTAAAAGAAACAAAAGCTCTAGCTTCCAAAATAAAGAGCTAGCTTACAAAAGAAAACCTATTAGAACAAAATCCAGAAACATTCTTTCTCCCTCTTACTTTTTTCTGGATCGTCCTCCAGAGTCCTTTTCTATGCCTAAGATGCTAACTTCTAATTTGACACTCAGAACTATAAGGCTTCCTGTGCAGACTAAGAATGAATTTTATTCTACAAGCAAGGTGGCGTTTAAATGCACCTGCTCTCAGCTTGTGCTTGGCACTCGTTTGGATTGCCTAAGGTGACCTGGGGACAAGGTTTGGTGGCAGCTGGTGTTGATGTTATGCCTGTTAGTGGTGGCAGACTAGATGAGTTTTGTCACCCTACAACTCTGATCCTCTTTTGCAGAGTTGGTTAGGAGTCTACGTACTCCCACAGGTTTACCTGTTAAAAACAGCTGTCTAGAATTTTAGCCTTTCTGCAGAGTCAAATTTTTGCCACATCTCTCCTCTTCCACCATCTGAGCAGCACCTTTTCTTAGACTCACTCTCACATTACCTTGCAAGGTTTTTACTGCTGCCAGGTGGAGCAGGCTGCAAGTTTAAGCATGCAGATGAAGCGACACTTTTTTGTATCTTTGATATGGTTAACATAATCATGGAGGCAATGGAAGAATTAGGCCTTTATCTGCTCAATTATAACTCCAGAGAGCTTGACAAAAATACTTGGTGCATTTTTGTTGTTGCTGAAAACAACACCACAGTGATTAAATTGTCACGCAATAAATTGTAAAAATTACTCTGCCTCTCCCAAGGGACCTGAAGTGCATAGAAAATTGATTTCAAATAACTTCGTTTATGGCTTACAGTGTGTCCTATGCATTTCAGTGGGATAAAGAGATTAAAATGGTAGTACTACTACATTTTTAGTCACCTGACAATAGCGAAATGTACAAAATATTAAGCAGACTCTTCCCAAATGAATGCTTAAAATGGGGCGCGAAGTGACATAAAGGCTCTCCCTAGGTGGAAAGGTTGTGTTGCAGTAGTGTTTGAAATTAGCCACGCACCAGGCGCATTATGTCCCTGGTTATTGATGACTTGCGACCAAGTAAAGATGCCTGGGTAGCAGGATGGTGTCTGACATTTCCACCATCTGAAGATGCATGCCTGGGGATCTTTGTTTTCACACACTAATACCACATCCTGTAGAATTCTAACGGTTATATTGTATTTGCACAATCAGAATGAATTTCAGGAACCAAAATGCTGCTTCTTAGCAGCCTGAGCAGGAGCAGTGAACAACGCTATAGTTAATTGCTGTAGCTTGTCTTCGCTTACTCCACCCAACTGCCCAGCTCACAGTGCTGAAGAATATTCCTATATTATGAATGGTCCATGTCACCATTAAGAAAAAGAGGTCGGAATAGGCCGGTTCTCAAAGTTCTTAACCTAGCTCAAGGTTATCAGCTGAACTAGTTGTTGTTTAGCCGTTTAGTCGTGTCTGACTCTTCGTGACCCCATGGACCAGAGCACGCCAGGCACTCCTGTCTTCCACTGCCCCCCACAGCTTGGTCAGACTCATGTTTGTAGCTTCAAGAACACTGTCCAACCATCTCGTCCTCTGTCGTCCCCTTCTCCTTGTGCCCTCCATCTTTCCCAACATCAGGGTCTTTTCCAGGGAGTCTTCTCTTCTCATGAGGTGGCCAAAGTACTGGAGCCTCAGCTTCACGATCTGTCCTTCCAGTGAGCACTCAGGGCTGATTTCCTTCAGAATGGATAGGTTTGATCTTCTTGCAGTCCATGGGACTCTCAAGAGTCTCCTCCAGCACCATAATTCAAAAGCATCCATTCTTCGGCGATCAGCCTTCTTTATGGTCCAGCTCTCACTTCCGTACATCACTACTGGGAAAACCATAGCTTTAACTATACGGACCTTTGTTGGCAAGGAACTAGCCAGGTGCTTAACTGAGAATCAATCACTGCCAATCCATCGTTTGAAAAACATGACTTTAGAGCCGTCTTGCTCCAAAATGGCAACTAGACTGTAAGCTTGGCGACTGTAAGCTTGGTTTAAAGAGCCATTTGGCGCCTAGCTTACATACCTGAGTTTCTGATATTGCGCTGCAGTCAGCATGCCCCTAAGAAACTCTGAAAATCGACTGAGTTGCTTTAACATTTATTGTATGACTTTAAACAAATGAATCAGAGGTTTAAGATGGTATGCAATTCATGGGAGTTCAGCAGCAAGATTAATACAGTTGGTCTGCAGAGAACACATGGAAATTTTTCAATTCTTTTCTTTATTAATTTCCTTCTTTTTCCTTTTCCTTTTTCCTTATTTTCTTCCCTCCCCCACCCCTTTCTCTCCCTTTCCTCTTCCTTTGGTTCTTTTCCTCTTTTCACTTTCTTCTTTTGGTCTCCTCCTTTCTGATCTGCTAAGAAAGAGCTAAAGTTAAACATGAAAAGTTGACTAACTCGAAGTGATGTTTTGTAGTTTGTTAACTATTGTTAAAGATGGTCAACTGTAATGAATTGATGTTTTAGTTATTGTTGATTTATTGTTATTGTCGAATAAAATTTATATTAAAAAAAGCACTTAAAAGAACACATGGAAATTCTTTTTATAGTCTGGCTGTGATAGTGGCAGAAACTGGCAAATGAAAACGGTGTTGGTAAGGGCCAAAGAGATATGAGCAGTGCAGATTATTGGATACTTCAAAAGGGAATAGGGCATTCTAATTCTTTACAACAGCAAGAGCCACAGAAGTATGCTCTGGATAAAGTGTGGATAATATTTACTTGGGCTGGTTCATGTTTATGGTGTCTGCAAGCGGATTTGACACTGAGCAGCATTCATAGCTGTCAAGCGTCCCTTATTTACCGGGACAGTCCCTTATCCCACCCCCATGTCCCGCTGCTGTCCCTTATTGATGATGTCCCTTAAATTTCCTGGGTTTCAAAGGAAGCAGCTCCTCTCCCTCCCTCCCTGTTGGCCAGGGAGGAGGGAGGCTCCAACTGTGTTGCTTGGCTGCGTTGCTCACCCAATAAGGAGTCTAAGAACAACTGGGGGGTGGAGCTTGCATGCCTTGTGCCGATCAAATCGGCCGCGTTGCCTGGGGACTCGCCTTTGCTCAGCACTTCCCAGCGGAGAGGTGACGGTGGTTTTCTTTGCTGCATCCCCTTTGCCGGGTTGCTGCGCTGTGGGAACCACCACTTGAGGCTTCGTTTGGCTGCTGGTTGACTAAAATCCCTTATTTTGGCTACTGATCCTTTATTTTCGAGGCTGCTGGTCCCTTATTTTCAAATCTGTAAGTTGACAGCTATGAGCAGCATGGTATCATGCAGGAAAATCAAAGCCTTGCAAAGAGTTTAGCAGAAATTCTAGCACACAGACCAGCAGTCTTGGTCATGTTGAGCTTGCCTGAGTCATGGTTGAAGCTGCTCAAGCCTCCCTAATTGCTGAATCAGCAAGTTGGTTGCAGAGGCTTATGGGTATGAACTCAATGCTTATTGTGGTCAGTTTAAAAATGGCTATTGGTGGAGAAAGTCTTATTTTGTATCCAAGGAGTTTCCCCAAATAAATGACGATACTCAAAAGCACCAACTTACTGGGTTTTCGTGAGCTAGGCCAGTGGTTTTTGGTCGCTGGTATTTCAGTGAACCATAAAAGAGGTTGCTGACGGTGAAAGAAATGTAGTTTATTAAGTTTTTCTAAATGTGATTTCCAGATACTCTTTTCTGAAAAGCATCTAGCTTGAAGACTGGGGAAAAGACAAGCCATATTTTTATAAGCAGTATATGTACTTTTCACTCAACTTGCAATTGTTTAAAAGTTTTGCATTTTACAAATTTAAATTTCTCATTTAATACATAGTTTTGTGTTTTCCATTATTTCATAACTATGAATGGTAAGAACGTTGCAAGAAATAAAGTGCAAATAACTGTTCTTTTGTTGCTTTTCATATAACTGTAAGAACAGCACAATTGCCTCAGTTTAAATTTGAAAAACCTTTACATCCTCATCTTTGTAAAGGCTTGTTCACCTGTTTTTAATTTTAAAATTTGATATTGGTTTTCTGTGTACATGGTTGCAATTTGGACTAGATATTCAATTAAATAAAAAAACTGGATTTGTGGATCCTTCCTGCGTGTTAGAGAAAATCTGTTTCACAGTAACACTTCTTAAATTCCCTTCCCCTCACATATAAAGGCATTGGTGTCAGGATGTGTCCCCAAAATGTTGGGCAGTTGCAAACACCAAATGATTGCCGTGATGTCAGGCAATTATTTGGTGTTTGCCACTGTCCATCATCTGAAAATAATGCCTCCTTTTTAAAAGATTATATACACTGCTTGACACTTCTTGTGTTCTAGAGCCATGTGTTTTGATAATCGTGTGGATATCTCAGCTTGCATGTAATGTAATGAAAAGCCTAACCATGGTTTAGTGGAAGCAGTGAGTTCCTGGAGAAAAGACTGCAATTGCTGCGCTCCTTCTCAGTTCTGGTTTGGCTGTCTGAACCCAGGCTTATAACTTGCCTAGCTCCAGACATACCATGAGCTATAACCAAGGTTTGCTCTTGGCTTACCACTCATAGTTTATCTGGGGGAAGCAAAACACAACCCTGCATTTGGATAACATGTTACGCCAAACCACGGTTTAGCCATGGGCAGCATGGCAGCAGCTGGACCACAGGAATAGCACAACAGCCACAGTCTCCACCCTGGGGATCCACACACTCAGGTGTTCCCACTAAACCATGGTTTGGCTTAGCGTTAGTGCAAACTGGGACAGTGTCTGCCCCCATGTTATTCCACCAACTGAACTGATCACCATAAGCCCTGTTTTGAGGCAGCAGGTAGTGGCATGAAAGCTCTCTCTGCCAGAATATGCCATGGCTGCTGCTTCACTTCATGGGTGAGGCCCAGGGGGCAGGGAAGAAGAATATTAGTTGGCATGTCTCGTGTCTATCCTGTCTACCGTGTCTTTATGCCCAAACATTATAAACATCTTAAAAAGAGGCTTGCTACTTTCCCCCAGTTCTGCATTGTATAAATGAATTGCTTTGGCTGTAGATAGGAGTATAGCCTGCACAAACCTCCCATCAGACGTTGTGTATAGTCAGCAGATTTGCAGAAGACCAAACTACACAGTGGCACTGATTTGTAATGTCTATCATCTGATCTGCTTTATCAGCCTACTGCAGAGAAATTCTTGTGTTCAAGACTTGAATAGGAATTGTTTTTCCTGCCTCCTGAATGCTGATGGATCTGACCTAGATAGAAATGTTTCACAGTTCACCGAAGTGACTGAAGGCTGTGATGTGTGTGTTAAACATGGGGCTTACCTGTCTCCTCAATTTATCGTGTTCTCTTTCCTAGCTTTGCCCTGTCAGATGAGGCATATCGATCTCTGAGAGACCAGGATAAAGACCAGTGCATACTTATAACTGGAGAGAGTGGAGCTGGAAAAACAGGTAATGCGTGATTTCCTCAGATTGAAGTGGCTGACCTTTGAACTTTTAATTCACTCTGGGATATTAGCATGGGTGCCCTGTTCTTGATCCGAATCCTAGAACTGTGTGTGTCTGGTCCAGTTGTGTTGAAAATTATTTCATGCCCGCTTCCATTTGACGAGCCGCTTAGTCTCTGTGGATCATCTCCTCCATATTACATACCCTCCAGCATTTTGAGAGGGAAATTTGGGGCACCCCACCCCATCCTTCTCCCTCTCTCTGCCACCAATTCCTTCCTCGCCTGCCTGCTCACCCCTCTCCCCCTTCGCTCCTTCCTCCCTTTGCAGTATTCCTCCTCCGCAGCAACATTCAGGGAGCAGCGGGAGATAGTGACTTCTAGACTTTGTCTCGTGTGGGTTTTGCCATGGCATTTCCTTCATTCCTTAGCGCAATTTTGCTAAAACTGCAATGTGTCACAGTGGCGTAGCGTGGGGGGTGCAGGGGGGGCCGGCCGCACCGGGCGCAACATCTGGGGGTTAGGGGGCGCAAATCCACGGGTTAGGGGGCACAAATCCACGGGTTAGGGGGCGCAAATTACTTGCCTTGCCCCGCGTGCTGACAACCCACGCTACGCCACTGATGTGTCGTCAAGCATAAAAGCTGAAAACAATAAGGCTTGAAACCTGAATAATGCATTATTTCTGCGTGGTTCATTCGGGGATTTCTCCTCCAAGTTATGATTTTGGGTAGGATCTTTTTCAGCTTAGAAAGCAATGTTTGTTTGTCTGTTTAACCTTTAGAGGCCAGCAAACTTGTCATGTCCTATGTGGCGGCTGTTTGTGGCAAAGGAGCCGAAGTTAATCAAGTGAAAGAACAGCTTTTGCAGTCCAATCCAGTGCTTGAAGGTAAGGAAGTAGTAACTAATACTGGTGTATGTACTTCACTTGTAGTAACACAGTTGCTGAATACACAGTTGAAAGCTCTAAACAGCAGTTATTGGGTTTAAGTTATTCAACCAGCTTGGCTCCCCTTTATTACATGCACAGCCCAAAATGACAAAAACAATAGCAGGGATCCACCAACAGCATATAGATCAATATGGCCAACTTGACCCAACAGCCCTTCTCCCCTCCCACACATCCAAACAAATCTTACTAAAGTTAATCAAAGGCAATCAAACACGCCCTGCCCCACCCAACCTTCTCTCACTGCTATTGTAAACCAAGGGACACCGGTGGCGCAGTGGTCTAAACCACTGAGCCTCTTGGGCTTGCCAATCGGAAGGTCGGTGGTTCAAATCCCTGCAACGGAGTGACCTCCCGTTGCTCTGTCCCAAGTGATCCTGATACAAAAACCTCACACATATACCAATTTTGCAAAAAGGAAAAATAATATGTAAGTTGACTACCCAACTTCTCCCCACCACGTTCTCCCCTAAGCTCTCTTTCCCTTCAACCCAATGCTAGATACAACCTTGTCTTACACTGAACATAACTAAGAGACTCTGTGATCTGCAAAGAAAGGAAGAGACATTGCACTTTCTTTTGTAATTCAAGAAATATTTTTTTTTAAAAAAAGGTTATTCAGCCAGCAAACATTTATTATACAGATGCATTTAAATGTAACTGCTCATCTACCTCCTACAAATGAATTAGTGGTTTTTAGAGGTTTGTTCACACTCTACTCTGACCTGAGCTTGATGTCCCTAGTGGATCTGCACCATTGGATATTCTTATATCGCCTTAGCCGGTCTTCTCTTGGGGAGAGGAGTATAAGATTGGCTTATATCCTCTGGTTTCCCCATCCTAGTCAAGAAGCCAAGCTCCAGGACTTTAGCTTTTCAAAATTGACTCCACTATTGTGGATTCTGGATCAGAGAGGGGAGCTGCATGTACAACTCCCAGTTGTGCATAGCAAGATGGGAATTGTGGAGATGTGTGTGCAGAGTCCTGCTTCCACACTTGTGGTGTCCCTGGCACCACTGGTATTGCATTTCAGCAAGAAAATTCTTCCAAAAGGCTTTGATCTTTTTGCACACCCACCACATGTGGAGCATGGTTCCAAAACAGCAGTGATCGATTTTGGTGGGATTTTTCACACAAATCCATATCATTTTTTCTGTATCTTGTTCTAGATCTCTGCCCTATTTCCACAAATGTTCCTTCATTTTTGAATTCCAAAATGATGCTGTATAGCCAACCTATTAGTCTCTCACTGCCTGTAGATTTTAATAGTATCCCACATTTATTTTTATCCCATATGGTTTCATACTTCCTATTGCCCTTCTGTTTATAATTTGAGTAGCAATATTAACTTGTACAGTGGTACCTCTGGTTACGTACTTAATTCGTTCCAGAGGACCTTTCTTAACCTGAAACTGTTCTTAACCTGAAGCACCACTTTAGCTAATGAGGACTCCTGCTGCTGCTGCGCCGCCAGAGCACAATTTCTGTTCTCACCCTGAAGCAAAGTTCTTAACCCGAGGTACTATTTCTGGGTTAGCGGAGTCTGTAACCTGAAGCGTATGTAACCTGAAGCATATGTAACCCGAGATACCACTGTACTCTCTTTATTATGATCTAATGGCTTCAAATGGAAGCTGTTCGCAAACCGTATGTAAATTGCATTGTCTTCTACCTTTGTTTGGAATCACACTTCAAGAACTTCTTAAGATTTTGCCTGTCTAAGTTACCAAGTGATCAAATTCTGCATTCCATCTGGTGTGTATCTGCTGTACATGAATATCAGGAAACAATGAACTTATGGTGAGGCGGAAGAATGTGTCTCCAAACTCTTATAATGGAGCACTTGTGTTTGATTCTGCATTCATTTATAAATGATCCCAGTGTTTAGCCTCATGTTTAATGATATGCTGCCCGGAGACTGGAAATATGATTTATCGCTTGCAAACTTTGCACTGTATAAAGTTTTCAGAACAATTGTTTCAGTTACCCTGAACAACAACAGTGACACGTGCTGCCTTTGGGCTTCAGTTCTTTCATCCTGGGAAATCTCAAAATGCAGATTTGCTAAAGCAGAATCAACATTTTTCCACCCGCCCAAATGTCCACTTGACTTGAGCATTGGTTATGTATTGATGTATTGATGGCAAAGTACACAAATCCACCATGGTTGTCTATGGAGTTGGTAGGAGATAGGAAGGTCATAATGCAATTTAATCAACAGAGAATAACATGAAGTATTAATTCCACATGGCATAGTGTAGGACCAAAAATAGTGACAAATTGCTTGTTCTGGGACCAGAAGGAGGGACTAAAATAAGCAAACCTTTTTTTAAAAAAAAATGCATGGCCCAATAATTTTCTGAACCAGTGTTGCATTGGGTTGGTGCAGACATAACATCAAACCATGGTTTCATGTTACATGAATGATTGGTAGGGGAATTCATGCTCATACTTTTCTACCTCCCCCACCAGCTGTTCCCTTCGTTCCATGGTTTGAGGAAGCCAGGATCAAACTCTGGTTTGCATTGTGATTTCATCACCCCTCATTTTGGATTATCTATCTTTTTATTAGGGACGCAGGTGGCGCTGTGGGTTAAACCACAGAGCCTAGGACTTGCCGATCAGAAGGTTGGCAGTTCGAATCCCCGCGACAGGGTGAGCTCCCGTTCCTCGGTCCCTGCTCCTGTCAACCTAGGAGTTCGAAAGCACTTCAGAGTGCAAGTAGATAAATAGGTACTGCTCCGGCAGGAAGGTAAACAGCGTTTCTGTGCGTTGGTCTGGTTCGCCAGAAGCGGCTTAGTCATGCTGGCCACATGAGTCAGAAGCTGTACGCCGGCTCCCTCGGCCAATAAAGCGAGATGAGCGCCGCAACCCCAGAGTCGGCCACGACTGGACCTAATGGTCAGGGGTCCCTTTACCTTTATATTTTTATCTTTTTATTAGAAGGTAAAGCTGGCAACAACCCCAATAAATGCCTTTGTTTATTCTTGCAGATTGACTTGGCTTTTAAAAGACATATTTTACTTTTTTTCCTCCTTCCTTCCTTCCAGCATTTGGAAATGCCAAAACCGTAAGGAATGACAACTCATCGAGATTTGTAAGTATTGATTGATTGATTGATTGATTTTATAAACTGCTTTGACCAAAGAGCTCTCCAAGCCGTGTACAGATAGAATTGGAGATAAACACAGCTAAAATCCACAGTCCAACTAAAGCTATTGTATGTATGTAAAACAAAGATAAAATCATTAAAATGTTTTGAAAACAAAGGTTACATGTCTGGGTAGGCTTGCAGAAACAAACAAGTGAAAAGTTTTTAGCAGACATCTAAAACAATATAATTCATAATGTCAATAGGCAAGAGAATTCCAAAGTACAGGTGTATCTATATATCTATGGAAGAATAGAATAGACTTTATTTGTGTAGCCGACAGGCCATAGCATCAAAGGACAAACACCGACAAAAATACATTACGAATATAGTTACCATAAAATATTATGACCTATTAAAACCCTAGGTAGAAGCTGGATTATCATTCATCCATGACCCTCTTTCCCATGGGCGGCGGCCTTTTCTCTAATAGATTGTTCAGGTCGGTTAAGTGAATAGACCAGCCAAATTGAAAGATTATAAATATAAATATAACCTTGGAGGGATGGTCAGGACAGGGAGAAAGATAATAATAACCGGATGCAGATAAATTAATAATCTCAGTACTTAAAACTTGGCAGAGGTAATAAAATAATAACGATAAAACATAATAATAATAATAATAATAATAATAATAATAATAATAATAATTAGGCGAGGAATCCGGGTGACGACACATGTCATTCAGATAGCATCTCTCAGTCTCATTGCTCTCTCGATAAATTTGGCAACCTTCTCTGTTGTCGAGCTGTTCTGGTCGGCTAGGAGTGAGAACAATTTGGCTTCACAAGAGCGACCCAGGATGGCAGATAGGAGCGGCGTGATGGTCTCGTCCCTGAGATCTTTATATAGGGAGCAAGACAAGAGAACGTGTGACATAAATTCTATTGGTTGATGGATTCTACCAGAATCATAAAGATGACAATGGAATGTTGAACTAATGTTCCACAATTGTTTCTTTTCTTTTTCATATTCAGAGTTAGCATTTAAAGCCTTGCCCAAGGCCTTTCTGTGAGACAAACTCCTCTTCTGTTTATGGTGTAAGAATGTTGGATCAAGGCATATTCAGATTTGTTTTACTTAAATGCTGTTTGGTAGCTGTATTTTCAGGTAGCTGTTTCTGAAAGCGAGGCAGAAATAGTTTCTGTGGCATTCTAAGAAATGTTTTGAACAGGAGAGTGAAAGCCGTGACCTTGAATCCTAAATGTTGCAAAATGAATTCGTGGAAAATGAGGACAATGCTGTCAGGCCTATGCAGAATATTCAAGGATTTGTAATAGAAAGGCTATGGACAACCTTAAGTGGGAAATGTTGCAGGCTTCTTCTCTGCAGCTTTTGAAAATCCTTGGAAAGTTCTTCTGAAATGGTTTGATTTCTTAGCATTGTGGCTTTTCCATAATCTCTTTTTATTTTATACAGGGCCTTCCTGCTGTTGTCATTGTAAATAGTAATGCTTGTCACCCTTATGTAAAGTCTCTGCTAAGTAAATAAACTGTAGTAAGGTACAACCACGAGGCTGTCTGATGTGGAAGAAAGTCAGAAGGCAGGGAGAGAAGCTGTGCTGGCAGTATTGCACCTCAGAAGGTTAGGCTGGGGTCATTACCATGCCTTGGGCCGGTGTCTCCAGCACCGATCGTGTGGCGGGCCGGAGGGTGAGGGAGCGCGTGCCCATACGCGTGCACACACGCTATTTCTGGCGCACTTCGGGGTCAGAAGAGCACCGGAAATAGTTGGGTTCATGTGCACAGGCCTCCTCCGACCTGGATGTGCACCATAAATAACGCTTGTGCATATCCAAATAATGCTTGCGCATGTGCAAATAATGCTTGCGCATGTGCACAAGCTATTTCCGGTGCTCCTCCGACCTGGATGGGGGCAGTCGCGCAGCGCAGCACCAGTAAGAGAGGGTGGCGGGGGTCGCCACGGACCGGATAAATCACCATATTTTTCGCTCTATAAGATGCACCAGACCATAAGACGCACCTAGTTTTTGGAGGAGGAAAACAAGAAAAAAAAAATTTCGAATCTCAGAAGCCAGAACAACAAAAAGGGATTGCTGCGCAGCGAAAGCAGTGATCCTTCTTGCTGTTCTGGCTTCCGGGATAGCGGCACAGCCTGCATTCGCTCGATAAGACGCACACACATTTCCCCTTACTTTTTTAGGAGGGAAAAAGTGAGTCTTATAGAGCAAAAAATACGGTACTCCCTCGGGCCTTATCCGGCCCGCAGGCCTTAGTTTGGGGACCCCTGGGTTATGGGGAGAGAAGCATTATTCCATAACTTTTGAGAGTCTGTGTAGTATACGAAATGTGGGTGGTGCTGTGGTCTAAACCACTGAGCCTCTCTGGCTTGCCGATCGGAAGGTCAGCATATCGAATCTCCGTGACAGGGTGAGCTCCCATTGCTCTGTCCCAGGTTCTGCCAACCTAGCAGTTCAAAAGGGATGTCATCTGTTGAGAGTCAAGGGATGCCATGAATTGGGCACTCTGTGATTTATCCTCAGTCAGGGAATCATAGAATTGTGGAGTTGGAAGGGACCACTAGGGTCATCTAGTCCAACCTTCTGCAATGCAGGAATATTTTGCCCAACGTGGGGCTCAAACCCACGACCTGGAGATTAAGCCTCATGCTCTACCAACTGAGCTATCCCAGAGAGAGGGGTTCTGTGTGTACAAATGGTGTTTGTGAGCCATGCTGGACCGTTTCTGCTGCTGATTGATCTGCCCTCTCAGCTTGTGTGGTTTTCATGTCAGAAAAGGGAGACTTTGAGAAGCAAGGTCTCCGAGCCCCTACTATGGGTCAGGCAGGCATGCCCCAAAAGCATATGCATGAGGAAACACCAGGTTGCCAGGATCAGGGATTATTGTTTCTGGGAGTGTGAAAACTAGCCCTGTGAGTCCAGGGCACCAAGTGCATTGAAGATCAGATGATTAGCACTGGAGGTGCTAATTACTTTGCAGCTATGACTTGCAAATTGCTGGCAAACATCTTTTCTTATGGGCAGTACTGACTGTTGAATAAAACCTCACTGAATTTCTACACCTTTAGGAATTCGAACTTTTTTTTACATTGCCACTTTTACCTATGTGAATGCTCTATTATTATTATTTTTCATTAACTGCCATGTAAATCTACCCCCCTCTCTATATATATCCACATTATAAATACAATGGTACCTCGGGATGCAAACGGGATCCGTTCCGGAGCCCCGCTAACATCCCGAACAGAACATAAGATGCGACAGCGCGTCTTAACGTGCGCGGGGTGTGTTTCGCCACTTCTGCGCATGCGCATGACGTCATTTTGACCGGCTGCGCATGCGTGAGCAGCAAAACCCGGAAGTAACACGCTCCATTACTTCCGGGTCGCTGCGAAGCACAACCTGAAAGCGCTCGACCTGAAGCGTATTTATCCCGAGGTATGACTGTAGCTGGGATGTGGGTGGCACTGTGGGTTATTCCACAGAGCCTAGGACTTGCCAATCAGAAGGTTGGCGGTTCAAATCCCCGTGATGGGGTGAGCTCCCATTGCTTGGTCCCTGCTCCTGCCAACCTAGCAGTTCAAAAGCATGTCAAAGTGCAAGTAGATCAATAGGTACCGCTCCGGCGGGAAGGTAAAAGGCATTTCCATGCGCTTCTCTGGTTCGCCATAAGCAGCTTAGTCATGCTGGCCATATGTACGCCGGCTCCCTTGGCCAGTAAAGCAAGATGAGCACCGCAACCTCAGAGTCGGCCACAACTGGACCTAATGGTCAGGGGTCCCTTTACCTTTAGCTATGACTGTAGCTGTTACTCCAATTTACCTTGTTAAATTGAGGGACCCTTGTACAGTGGTACCTTGGGTTACATATGCTTCAGGTTACATACACTTCAGGTTACAGACTCTGCTAACCCAGAAATAGTACCTCGGATTAAGAACTTTGCTTCAGGATGAGAACAGAAATCGTGCTCCGGTGGCGCGGCAGCAGCAGGAGGCCCCCATTAGCTAAAGTGGTGCTTCAGATTAAGAACAGTTTCAGGTTAAAAACGGACCTCCAGAACGAATTAAGTACTTAACCTGAGGTACCACTGTACACAATTCATTTAATTCTACCACTTTCTTACTTATTCTATTTTAGATGTTAGTAGGGAGAGCTGAGCTGTGGGGGCTTTAAATGTCCCCCTCCTCAGTAGGTGCTGTGGAACACAGTTGTCTAGTCTGGGAAGGAGGGTTTGTAGTGAAAGAGTGGGATGAAGAAACTCTGTTGATGGCCAGAGTTGGCAGCAAAGTGCCAGGGTGAGCCACATAGCCTTGGGAGTGTTTTCCTCCCAGCCCTGCTCTTGCCCCAAGGCTCTATAGTTTGGAGTCTCTGGGGTAGGGCAGGCAAACAAACCATGGCATACAGCAGGTGAGTGTGGCTTGGCAGAAAGAGTCTCATGGCTCAAGTGGGGTGGCCTGGTGAGCCTACTTAGGTTTGTGGGCTGGAGATTCCCCATCCCTGGTAATAGGAGTGGAGAACTTGTGGCTCAATGGATGTTGTTGGACTACAACTCCCATTATCCCTGACCATTGTCCATACTGGCTGGGGTTGATGGGAGTCGGAGTCTTACAGCATTTCAAGAGCACACGGTTTCCTATAGCTGGTGTAGAGAAGAATCCTACCCCCACCCCCCAATGCAGTGGTACCTCGGGTTACATACGCTTCAGGTTACAGACTTCTAACCCAGAAATAGTGCTTCAGGTTAAGAACTTTGCTTCAGGATAAGAACAGAAATCGGGCTCCGGCGGCGCGGCAGCAGCAGGAGGCCCCATTAGCTAAAGTGCTGCTTCAGGTTAAGAACAGTTTCAGGTTAAGAACGGACCTCCGGAATGAATTAAGTACTTAACCTGAGGTACCACTGTATAAAGGAGGACAAAAAGTTAGCATTGGCACCGTAGCTCCTCCCAATGGCTGTGCATTGATGTAATGTGGATGTTCTGGTCTGTATAAACCAGGCATCTCCAACCAGATGTTTTGGCCTACAACTCCAATGATCCCTAGCTAACAGGACCAAAACATCTGGGGGTTGGGGATGCCTGGTATAAGCTGTTTCTCCTGCCTTGGAGCTCAGCAGCCAATTGCTATGCTAGATATGATGGGACTTCTAACTGGCCAACTGTACACCAATGCAGAGTCAGGATTTTGAAAGCTTTTCAGTAGCCTGTCCATTTTAAAATGCTGCTTTCAGATGCATTGTTCTTTCATCCTCTGCAGAGTTCTTTACTTGGCCAAATTTCCAAAAGGCTCTTATCTGACCTTGCAACGTCAGTAATTGCCCTTATTTCTAGTCAACTGTGTGTGAGAGGCAGGCAAGAAATGTCAGGAACTTGCAAATGGTGAGATTTCCCAGTAAATCTTGAGATAATAGGCCCAGAGGAAAATACTGGGGAAACTGACTTGCACCAGTAAATATCACAGGGAGTTGAAGTGCCTTCAGTAAATGTCCAGATATTAACTTTATGGTTGTTGTTGTTGTTGCAGTTGTTAAAAATTTCTTGCCGAGTTGATCTGGCCTGCAAGCAAAAATTAATTTAATAGCTTGGCTCTTATGAGCCGTCAGATCCTTCCTTTGCTTGGTTAAAAATAAATTAGCATTCATTATTTGGTTTGACCCAGTTATAGTGCAGCTCAGGAGATCTTAATCTGAAGATTATTAGAAGTCATTTACACTTAAATATATACACTTCAGGACAATGGAATTTCTCGTACGACATGTAACTCCGAGGACGTCTTGAAAATGTCAGGCTACCTCTTTTGTTTCATGCAAGTCCCCCCCCCCCAATCTGTTCTCTTTGCAGGGAAAGTACATGGACATTGAATTTGATTTCAAGGGTGATCCGCTTGGAGGAGTTATCAGCAATTGTAAGTACTGGCATAAATTCCTGTGAGTATTTTCATTATGCCACATGCAAGGAAGTGCAATTTCGATTGAGCATTTGACGGTGTTACCGGAAAAATCCGAGGGCTCCCTTGGACAAAAAGTAAAGACACCAACCAGAGTACATTGAAGCAAATTAGCAGCCTGTAGGCTTGGTCTTTATTGAAGAAAGACTGTCGCGACAGGGTGCTCCCCTCACTTGCAGGTGAGAGGAAAGACACATAAAAATGGTGTGCAAGGTCTTATAAAAACTTTTGGAATTCCCATCCTGTAAGTCAAGCCCACCCCCAGAAACATCATGCATACATTACAGAAAGGAGGGGTTGAGGGAGGAGTTGTGGTGGTAACCTGAGTGTCCTGTCACCTGGCTGGTTCCCTTCTCTCCCCCTCCCCATGAGTCACTTCCAGGAGACAAAGGGGAGTTGGCAGTTTCCTGCCCCCAGAGGGAAGATCTGATCATTGTCCTTTGTTTCAGTCCATGCTGAATCCACTCCCATATGCAAGTTCTTTGTGATCTTGATTGTCTTCTGTCTAGGAACATCAGGGTTGGCATAGCAACTGGGCAGGGTTCCTGTGGATGTGCTGGGATGGTGAAGGGATTATGGCTGCCCTGTATCAAACCTTCCCCATTTTGTAGTCCTTCCTTCATGGAGTAAAATAAAAGTAGAACAGTGCAAATCCGATGCATGGTCGATTTTCTATGAATTTATAACAGAAGTGTAACGTATGTAGTGTGTGAGTGTGAGTGTGTGTGAAGTTTGTACAAACTGGATGATGGGGGGGTGTTTCCTGCTACAACGGACATAATTCCTCAAATCTGTAGTTTGCAAAAAAATATATAGGGAGAACTGGCCTGTCTTATTTAAACATTCAGATCCTTTTGCCAAACTACATGTTGCATATTTAAAGCCCCACCCTCCACACCACTAGTGTAAGCAGATGGCTTGGGCAGGTGCATCTAAGTGACCCTGAATCCTTACCCTGCCTGTCATTTCTTCAAAAAGATCCTTTCCTAGATCCTTTCAGGGGAAACGTATGGAGACCTGAGGTTATGCAGCTGCCGCGCATAAAGGGTGTGTGTTTGTGAAAGATCTCTCTGTATCACAGAATGAATTGTATGTAGCACTGAGCTCAACCTATCAGATTCACATTGTCCCCAACTAAGCAAAAGCGCTGGAGAACACAACTGCTCTTTGATGCATTGTCTCTCATTAAGCTGAGCTTCCCTTCGTGGAATTTTCTTTTGACTCGACATTATGACATGGTAATTCACCCAGCCAGATAAGTTATATGCATGCTTTTTTAAAATTTTTGCTTTAGCCAGTCTTACTTGAAGAACAATAGCCTAAGCCTCCAAACGCTGCTATTTGTTTGTTCATCAAATTACAGTCCTCCTTAACCTATTGCACGCCTGCTCTTCAAAAGCCGGTCACATAGCTTCCATTCTGTGGAACTGAGAAGGAGCCAGCTTTTAATCAAACTCTTATTGTTCCTGAGTTGTTTCAGTAAAGCATGAAGTTACCAGTAACAGTTGGACTTCACCAGGGTTCACTCAGTAGCAAATCTATACATTTCTCCCTGGAAAAAGCTCTTGCTTAAAGAAAGTTCTGTCATCCTGTCTCCCGTCACGCTAGCCTCCAGGCAAATAGTTAAAACTGCACCCTTTGATCTAAAAATGTCAGTCTCGTTGGAGGTTCCTTTTCAGTGCATGAAACTTGAAATCAAAGGACTGGCAATTCCCTTGTTAATCTACTCCAGTCTAAAATAGCATCTTTGAGTGGGTGAATGGGGGTGGGGTGGTTTGCAACATTTAGTCAACTAATCATTTAGATGAATTGATTTAAAAGTTGCTCCCAGCCGAGGCAGCAGATTTTAATTTTTAATTTTGTTTTTATTTTAGAATTAACTGTTTTGGGATATCTGGCTGAGGATCAGCGTTGTATCCATGCCTGCTGTTCTTCCTTCCCCTTCTCTCTTTAGTGCAATACTTCTGGGGTACATTAAGCCACAATTTTCCTTTGAATCTGTACCATTCGTTAAGCTCTGTGGTTTGTAACTACAAACCAGGTTTGTGAACCAAGGCTTGACATTGGTTTGCAATCCAGGAGTCGAAAACAACATCCTTGTTCAGACGTAATGCAAAAACGTAGTTTAACAAACTGCACAAGTCTTGCATTTAGTAATTTCCAGCCCATTGAAACCATGGCATTGTTGGGGTGAGATTGCAAGGATTTAGGGCGCTTGCAGAATGAGCAATTGTCACGTCTTGCACCACGGGATGGCGTTGTGCTAATGGGTTTCAACTGTTCCGTTTGTTGCAGTGAATGCTGACAATTAACAAATCTGACAATTGCACAACCATATATATATAGAGAGAGAGAGAGAGCGCTTTGAAATATTTTAAATCCCTGAAGGCACAATCAAAGAGCAATTCAGCAAACATTCTGTGGTTTATCAGGTCTGGGTCTTCCAGGGCTTGGAGACCACGTGGGAACTCCCATCTATACCACTTTGAGTTCACGATGGAAGAACCGTGATATAAAAATGTAATACACACAGTTAATGTTTTCAAATTACAAATTGTTTAGTGTAGGCAAACTTGGCCCTCCAGATGTTTTGGGACTACAATTCCCTTCATCCCTGACCACTGGTCCTGTTAGCTAGGGATCATGGGAGTTGTAGTCCCAAAACATCTGGAGGGCTGAATTTGCCTATGCCTGGTTTAGTGCAATGAGAAGCCTTAGGGCAGCCTCAGGCAAGTTATCCTGGAGTCGCCCCCCCCCCCACAAGATAAGCGAGTTATTGCAGCGCTGCAAAGTTATGCTTTGTCCTTTTCAGATTCTCAGCTGAGAGAGAGAAGAGGGATAAGGGAGGTACAGAACTCTGCCACTGACTATCTGAGCAGGATCCCTGAGTTTGTGCCCTACCTTTCAGCGCCATAATGATAGACTAGGAAATAACTATGGAATGACGTACAGTAATGGCTATTTGGAAAGCTTTACATCAATATGGGTATATTTGCAACCCAAATGGCAGGGCAAGGCTATAATTAAGTACCAAATCTGTTCCTCCTCCAGAAGCACGATAATACAAACAAGGACTGTTGGTTTTTATTTGGCTAGAAAAGAAACTCCCCCACCCTCGCTTCTTTTATAATGGAGAAAATGTGTCAAGTAACTGGAATCTCCATTATTATCCACCTGGTCCCTTGATGCTGGCCTTTTAATTATGTGAATATGCGAGATACAAAAGAAGTACGTTCGGAAATGTTTCATATTGTTTTGGGAAGGAATTCTGCTTTTTAATGGTTTTAATGGTTTTTTAATGGTGTGTATCTGAAGAAGTGTGCATGCACACAAAAGCTCATACCGATAACAAACTTAGTTGGTTTCTAAGGTGCTACTGGATGGAATATTTTAATTTTGTTTTAATGGTTAGATATTATGGTATTAATTTTTGGCTCCTATTTTGTTGTTGGATTACCGTACTTCCGCTAGTCGCTTTTTGGAAATGCAGGCCTCTTGTTTTAAGTTGTTAGCGCATCGTATATGAGTTTCCGGTGCAGTTTTCTGGGCCTGTAAAGCATGGCTGTGTCCCTTTACTTCTGCCCTGCTTTTTTCCTGAAGGCTTCAAATCATTTCCTGTCCTTTGGTTCTTCCAAAAGGAATAGATGGTGGAAGCACTCTTAACCCACTAAGCGACCTGCATTGTGTCAGGAGCTGGCAGGAGCCCGAGGAGAAGGAGGATTTGCAGGCAGAAGAGGGGGAAAGAGAGGAGAAAGATCCCAGGGAAAGGACCAGTGGTTTGTGTTAAGTTGTGGGTGAACATATCAGACGACAGAGCGATTCTTCAAACAGCTCTTGTTTATTCACAGGCCAGAACAGAACTGAACTGAAGGGTTCAGCCAGCCTGCTTATGTAGAGCTCCGCTAGAATGCAACAGTTACCATTTTCTGTAACTATCCAATCACTGAACGTCACTTTCGATCCCTTATTTGCATATGTGGACCTGAGCTATCTACAGTATCCCCCTGCTGGCCCAGGGTGAGAACTTCAGTACATAACAGGGGCAAGCAGTCCTCCTCCCTCCTTCCCAGGGGCTGCTGCTGCCACCACCACCACTGCTCCTGCTTCTTGTGGGTAGGCAGAGCGAGCTCGTCCGCTCCGCTCTCTGGCACACAGGAGCACCAGGGCGGCGGGCACGGTGGAAAGATGAATTGCGCGAAAGGGCTGGCTCCGGAGAGGGGCTGCTTAAAATGGCGCTCAGCCAGCTCAGCCCAGCCCCCTTCCTCCTCTAGGCAGGGTGGGGAGAAGCCAGGAGGAGGGAGGGAGGAGGCACCACCGTGGTGTGTGTGAGGGAGGGGGGGGAATGGAATGGCGCAGGGGGGAAAATGGCACAGTCTGAACAAACAGAATCCCCACACCGATCCACGGACAGTCTGCAGGCTGGATCCTGAAGGGAAATGGGCCTGATCTGGCCCGCGGGCCTTAGTTTCCTGACCCCTGGGCTAGAATATCCTCGGGGTCCCTTTGTAGTTTAGTTTATATTTAGCTTTCAACTCTGTTGCTTGCCACACAAAACAACTAACAGGGACGCGGGGGGCGCTGTGGGTTAAACCACAGAGCCTAGGACTTGCCAATCAGAAGGTCAGCGGTTCGAATCCCCGCGACGGGGTGAGCTCTCGTTGTTCAGTCCCTGCTCCTGCCAACCTAGCAGTTCGAAAGCACGTCAAAGTGCAAGTAGATAAATAGGTACCGCTCCGGCGGGAAGGTGAACAGCGTTTCCGTGCGCTGCTCTGCTTTGCCAGAAGTGGCTTAGTCATGCTGGCTACATGACCCAGAAGCTGTACGCCGGCTCCCTCGGCCAATAAAGCGAGATGACGCCGCAACCCCAGAGTCGGTCACGACTGGACCTAATGGTCAGGGGTCCCTTTACCTTTACCTTTTAAACAACTAACTGCTTGTTTCAGTAGCTTTGTATGCACCATTCTAAAGGGTTAACAAAACTGCTAACAATGCTCTGTTTTTTCCTGCTCCCATCCAGTTCTGAATTTGCTACTGCTCTGGTGAAGAGGCGGTAATCCTTGTCTGGCCAGATTTCCTCTGTCCAAGACCCCCCACCCCCCCTTTCCCCTCAGTAGCACTTTGGGATGACACACATGTCTTGGAAGGAAGTGTGTGGCTTGTCAGGCTGCATGTTTATATTTAGCTTTCAACTCTGTTGCTTGCCACACAAAAAATGGAAAGAAAAGGGAGGGAAAGACTGGTTAGCCAGGATGGTCCCTACTGTGCAATGGAAGAAGAGGAAGTGACTAAAAATAACTGTTCCTGGACCATTTAGAATATATTATACTACTGACATTTATTTCTTGCTTCTGTTATGTAGTCATTCCTTTCCCAAATGTGAATTCAATTTGTAACGCAAATGAAAGGAGGAGAAGTTAACTGTTGTATAATAGATGAGAAAAGCATCCCAAAGGTGTTTTTTTGTGGCATGGCTTACCAATTGTACACATTTAAAAGAGGTGGTGTTTCTGTATGTAGACTAGCCAGCCTTTAACTATGGCTTGTTGTCTATCTATCATCTATCTATCTATCTATCATCTATCTATCATCTATCTATCTATCATCTATCTATCTATCTATCTATCTATCTATCTATCTATCTATCATCTATCAACTTTATTAGAACAATACATACAATACATTTTGCAAAAGCAAACCAAAACCAAAACACAACACAACACAACAAACAAAACAAAACAAAACAAAACAATAACAACAAACTAAAACACCAAAAACATCACATATTCTCTTGACTTCCATTCATCCCCTTGTGTTATCTAAACTTTATTTTCCACTTCATACATTTATATTTCTTCTTTCTAAATATTTTAAAATACTTTATTATTTGTTCCTCTATTGTCTTGCAAGATTCAGTCCAGACCGGTAAAAGCATTTAGATTTTTACAGTACTGTTTTATATACTCTCTAAAGACATTCCATTCTTTATTTAATCTCTGTTTTGAGTCGTCTCTTAATCTTCCAGTCATTCTGGCTAATTCTATATATTCTATCATCTTCACCTGACAGTCTAATTTGGTGGGTAGCACTTCTCCTTTCCATTTTTTTTGCTATTAAAATTCTAGCCGCCGTTGTCACATACGTGAAGATTCTTCTAATTTTTTTTTGGGGGGGGGGATTTCAGTAGCCATAATGCCTAATAGGAAGGCTCCTATTGATTTTTTTTGAAATGAACATTTAAAGATTATTTTTTTTAAGTTCATTATATATTGTGTCCCAGAGTTCTCTCACTGTCTTGGCTTTTTAAAAGGTTCAGAAGCTACATAAGCTTCTTAGTTTTTTTCTCCTGTCCGTGCCAAGCCAGGAGCAATCAGGTAGCATGTGCAAGCACACTGGTTTTGCATGGTCAACAGCGATAAGCCAGCAACTATGGCTTATCCTGACATGCAAACATGACCATAGTGCTGAGCACTGCTTTTTAAATCCTGTGGCCGGGCATATCACTACTGTGAGCCTATACAGAGAAAAATCCTGGGGTGAAGTTTCACCCTATGATGGCAGCTTCATCCTCTGTACCATACTGCTGTAGGGTAGGGGGAAATTTGGGGTGTAGCAGTGTCAGCATCGCCCTTGAGCCAGTGTCACCAACTGGACTCATCCACTTCAGCCCCGACTGGGCTAGGCGAGCTGGGTAGCACTTCCAGAGACCACCTTCTGCACAGGAACAGGTCAAAGTGCTGTGGACTCACAGCTTAGAGTTGTGAGCACCGGATTCACTTCCACAAGAAGACTGTCGTCGCACAGCAGAGTATAGCAGAGCATAAACGACTCGGAGAGCAGCTCTGTAGAATATCTTCTTTATTCTATCTACAACTATAATACACAACTATATACAGAGCTAAATGAGGTCTAAACCGAAATGCTGAACTGCACTGAGTGTCTGCAGCTGCTCTTAGCAGCAACCTTATCTATACACACGACCTCTCTCTAACGCTCAGTCTCTCTGTCTCTCCGACACTTTGATGTGAGGCTGGAGCGGAATAAGTAGAGAGCAGAAACCGCCCCTCCTCTCTGGAGAATCAGCAGAGAACATCAGCAGATTCTTGGATATGGGAGGGGTGAAATTTCCTCAAGCAGATGGTGGTGGATGTGTGGCAGAATGCACAAATAGTAAGATGTAGTGCTGCATAGGAAATAAATGAGTTATTCTTACATCATTGGCAGGTTGCAGTTACTGCCCCAGAGACAACAGGAAACTTAAATAACCTTCAGCATCTTATACTGCCTGCAGGGTTTCAACGTTTTCTGTTAGATGTACATTTACCATCAAGCAATTTGATATTTGACTTGAGCTAATAAACTGTTAGCCGTGCCTCCTTCTGAGGAGATGTATCTTCCCACTAGCACCAATAATTTAATAGTAATAATTTTATTAGTTGTACCCTGCCCTATCTGATTGAGTTGCCCCAACCACTCTGGGCAGCTTCCAACAAATACAAAAGCGTAATAAAACATCAAACGTTTAAAACTTCCCTATATAGGGCTGCCTTCAGATTTCTTCTAAAAAGTTTTATAGTTATTTATCTCCTTGACATCGGATGGAAGGGCGTTCCACAGGGTGGGTGCCACTACTGAGAAGGCCCTCTGCCAGGTTCCTTGTAACTTCACCTCTTGTGATCCTCCCTTCCCCCCACATCCCACGCCCAGCACTTAGCAGCCTTGTAGATAAATATACAAAATTTGCCAACATGCACATTCTTCTCACCACCTCTCTGCTTGCATTTAAATGAGCCCTGCAGGATGTATTTTGTGATAAGTCCGGCAAGTAATGGGTGAATGGCAAATGGGGAGCTTGGTGTGCTAGCCTGCTGGTGTGCAAACACACTTTATTTCCTATACAGTGGTACCTCGGGTTACATATGCTTCAGGTTACATACACTTCAGGTTACAGACTCTGCTAACCTTGAAATAGTACCTTGGGTTAAGAACTTTGCTTCAGGATGAGAACAGAAATCGTGCTCTGGCAGTGTGGCGGCAGCAGGAGGCCTCTTTAGCTAAAGTGGTGCTTCAGGTTAAGAACAGTTTCAGGTTAAGAACGGACCTCCAGATAGAATTAAGTACTTAACCCGAGGTACCACTGTATTGCTGTGCGCCTTTTGCACTTTCTTTTTGGGTGAAAACATGTCTAAAATATTTAATCTTTGTTTCTTAATGCAGAGTTGATAACCATCAGTATACAGTGGTACATTGGGTTACAGACGCTTCAGGTTACAGACGCTTCAGGTTACAGACTCCGCTAAGCCAGAAATAGTTCCTCAGGTTAAGAATTTTGCTTCAGGATGAGAACAGAAATTGTGTGGTGGCGGTCCCATTAGCTAAAGTGGTGCTTGAGGTTAAGAACAGTTTCAGGTTAAGAACGGACCTCCGGAACGAATTAAGTTCTTAACCCGAGATACCACTGTAATGAGTGTTTTGAAGATTCCTTACCAGTTTTTTTAAAGGATCTATAGGCTGTGCTGCATGCTTGGGATCTACAAAACGGGCATAACCTAAGCTCTGTTTCAAATAAGACGGGGAATGGTAGTTGCCTGTTATAGTAAATATCTGGCTTCCTGCTTATAACTACTTTCTGGAAAAAAATAATCCTGTAAGGACAAGTGCTGTGAATGTTCCTCTATGGAAATTCTTAATTGCTTTAACTTCCCTCCTAAAGACAATCCGAGAGAGACTGGTACTTCTAACAGAATCAGCTGAACGTTTTCAGGAAACTGTTTATATAAATCTCTCTAGGGGCATGTAAGTAATTGCAGCCAGGCCTTGTGTGCAGTGTTTTCACCAGCTGAACTCTCCCTTCGAACAAGTACACTTACGCTGGTTTTAGAACGATTTGCACATGAGGTCCGTAAGTGTTTGACAAAAGCAAGGAGATACCGCGGAATTCCTTTGGTGTGTAGTCATTCTGAAACGGGAGAGAAAATACTTATGGCGAACAGTAGATTGAGCGGCTGAAAAGCTAGTAAATTCCTAGATGCAGAACAGCTTGCCTATGTCTGTTGCATCTTTTTACAGATGTCTACTTTGCAACAGTCACCTCTGTATGCAGATGTCTTCTCATGCTGTGGTCTCTAGCATGGATTGCATATGTGAAGGAGAATATCTCTGATTATAATTTTTTTACCCTTGCACTTTTGTTTCTAACAGTATTTTCTAGAATGGAGTAAAGCAGAAAGAGCCATGGCATTTAGCCTCTCCTAAATGGAATGTGACCCAAAATGACAGATATGAAGTTGGCACTTTACTGTACGGTATAAAGGCTGTGGGGGCGCTATGGGGACGCTGTGGGGTTAAACCACAGAGCCTTGGGCTTGCTGATCAGAAGGTCAGCGGTTCGAATCCCCACGACGGGCTGAGCTCCCGTTGTTCGGTCCCTGCTCCTGCCAACCTAGCAGTTCAAAAGCACGTCAAAGTGCAAGTAGATAAATAGGTACCACTCCAGAAGGAAGGTAAACAGTGTTTCTGTGCACTGCTCTGGTTCACCAGAAGCGGCTTAGTCATGCTGGCCACATGACCCGGAAGTTGTCTGCGGACAAACGCCAGCTCCCTTGGCCAGTAAAACGAGATGGGCGCCACAACCCCAGAGTCGTCTGTGACTGAACTTAATGGTCAGGGGTCCCTTTACCTTTACCTATAAAGGCTATGGGTTGTCGTCAACTAAGCTTTACTTTGAGTAGACCCACTGAAATGAACAAACTAAGTTAGGGACATTCATTTTCCTGGATTTATTCTGAGTAAAACTTTGTTGCATACCAGCCAGATGGGTGGGGTATAATTATTATTATTATTATTATTATTATTATTATTATTATTAGCACCTAGATCAAAGTGGAAAAATGAAAACAGAAACATAGGCTTATGGAATCCAATCACTGCTGCATTTAGCACGTTGCCCTTCCATCAGCTGTGTCCATTTCCAGATACTTTTGGTGAAATTGCAGTATTATAAAGAGCACCAACAGGTCTTATCATTCCTGCCCAGTGTTTTGCAGTATAATCTTTCAGGCATGTCAGGGCATGTGGATATGTGTTCCGAGTTGTTCTAATACCTATTGAAGTTAATCGTACATAAATCTGTACAGAATTGGAGTGCAAAGGGGACTAGCAGACATCTAAATCTTAGAGCACAAGAGTAAACTGAAATAAAACCCAGTTCTTGGGTTCTTTGTCCTTGGTACGCTTTTATTATACATAATACTCTGTTGGTCCCGGTTACCCATGGTGCACTGGTGTTTGTCTATAGTATATGTGTGAATACCATAACTACTTGGATGAAGACAACCCCATGAATTCTCCCCATTCCCTCCCTGGCTTCCACCTTGTGGAACACCCTCCCTTCAGTGAAGGAAATAAGCAGCTATCCTATCCTTAAAACACATCTGAAGGCAGCCCTGTTCAGGGAAGTTTTTAATATTTAATGCTGTACTGTTTTTAACACTTGATTCGGAACCACCCAGAGTGGCTGGGGAAACTCAGCCAGATGGGCGGGGTATAAATAATTTGTTGTTGTTGTTGTTGTTGTTGTTGTTGTTGTTGTTGTTGTTGTTATTTATTATTTAGTGATGTGATCATTTGAATGGCAAGACACCTTCAAGTGACCCGATCCATGTGTTGGTGGTTTTCTCTGTTACACTGCAGCCACATCAAGTGACGATTACAAAAAATTTGTTGCATGTGTGTGAGTAAACGGGAACTTTGTCACATGACAAAGTATGTGATTATATGTAAAAAAAAAGTATGTGGCTATATGTAAAAGGAGCCTACTTTGGTAAATGATCCGAGACAAAATGAACAGTGTATTTGGTACACTTTTCAGAGAGAGAGCACAGACTTCTCAGCTCAGGTACTATCCTGGCTTTCCACCCCAGACACAGAACTTGACACATAATCATGACTGGAGGTTTTAAAAGTTTTATGAATGAAGTCAGTGCAACATCCCAACTTTGGGTCTACAGGTTATAAGCTATTAAACCACAACAGAGTGCTATGATACATGAAGAGGCTTAACAAAGACGTTGACCTAACACTTGACATGCACCTTGTGTGCTCCTTTTGAATAGCAGGCACAGCTATTGCGCAATGGATACCCTCAGTCTCTGGACTCAGCAAGCAAACAAGTACTCCTGTGTAGAGAATGGGTGTGTGGGGCTTGTTGCTTTAGTTCATGATTACCTGGTTTGAAATATGAATTTGTCCAGTTCTTAAAACTTGGCTTGTTGAAAGAAAGGGCTGCTAAATGTTCGGGTTTTCCTGGCAACATCCGGGAATCGCCATGAAAAATGGCGTCTGGGCAGATTTTTGACAAATCAGCAGAATGTCCGGTGAAACCCAGGCGTATGGCAAGTTGGGTTAATTTTTTTAATCTTAAAAAATCAAAGAAAGGGCCCCAAACCAATTTTGGTTTTGGGAGGGGAAAAAAAGCTCAGAAAGAAAGAAAGGGAGGAAGGAAGGAAGGAAGGAAGGAAGGAAGGAAGGAAGGAAGGAAGGAAGGAAGAAGCTCAACAGCTCTGTCCCGATTTTCACTTTTGGGAATATGGCAGCCCTTTGAAAGATAATCACTTGACTTTACTGGGTGTGTAAATCATGCATTGTTGTTAATTATGGTCGTATTGATTGCAAAGATCACATAGTTCATTGTTGTTGCTTCAACTATCATGGTCACATCAAACCTATTGTTGGCATCTGTCTGTCTCGAGAGACAATGATAGTGAACCTCCAGTGGTGAGGTCAAACCAGTGGAGAATCACCACACCTTCTGTAGTTGCAGAGACTGGTAACTTACAATGGCTGCCTCCCGCATGACCTCTTCAGGACACAAGTGTGTATGGAGGTCCTGGGCTCCCCAGACGACAGGACCCTCCTCCCAGCCTCACTGATGTGGTTCAAAGGAAAGCAGAGCAAGACGTTTGGTACCAGCTTGGCTGCAGGAGTTTCCTCAAGGGCACCATCCAACTGTCTTAGGACCTCTACTCTGGGTTTACTCCTTAGCCGTTTCTTCTCCCAAAGATAACCCCTAAGGAAACAAAGGATTAGGATCAGAGTTTTCCATGTCAAACCAAAGATCACGTAAATGTTGCACACTATACTCTTCAATGGTTTTCCCAGTAGTGGTTTTTTCCCCAGTAGTGGCTATGGTTTTCCCAGTAGTGATGTATGGAAGTGAGAGCTGGACCATAAAGAAGGCTGATCGCCGAAGAATGGATGCTTTTGAATTCTGGTGCTGGAGGAGACTCTTGAGAGTCCCATGGACTGCAAGAAGATCAAACCTCTCCATTCTGAAGGAAATCAGCCCTGAGTGCTCACTGGAAGGGCAGATCCTGAAGCTGAGGCTCCAATACTTTGGCCACCTCATGAGAAGAGAAGACTCCCTGGAAAAGACCCTGATGTTGGGAAAGATGGAGGGCACAAGGAGAAGGGGACGACAGGGGACGAGATGGTTGGACAGTGTTCTCGAAGCTACCAGCATGAGTTTGACCAAACTGCAGGAGGCAGTGGAAGATAGGAGTGCCTGGCGTGCTCTGGTCCACGGGGTCACAAAGAGTCGGACACGACTAAACGACTAAACAACAACAACATACTCTTCAATAACAAATTGCATTCTCCAAATATTAGTGCTTGACTTCATTAGCACATTCTTGGGTTTAAAGGGGGAGAATGATACCCTTGCTTCGAGCTCCAGAGATACGTTCATTTATACAGATTTCTTTATTGAAGCATAAACTGCCTTTCTAAATGTTCTACCCAGTTCTGCGACGCAGAACAACAGTGCTTTCATTCTGAGCATCCTTTGTGGAAAGGCCCCTGTATATTTACTTTTCTAATAGCAGCAGGTGACATGAAGACAAAACGCTGCTGGTAATGTGCTGAAATATTAATAGGCCTTATTGTATGGCTTCTTGTTCTGAATGTTAATGTAGCGTAAAACACAGCAGTAGCCCGATGGGGATAAGTTGCATTTGGCATGCAAATATACCCTTTGAGGGTAAAGGCTTATAGCAAATCTGCATTTGAGAGACAAGGTGAAGGAGTGAACGATAGATATGTTTGCTTGCGTTTGACTGGGTGTCACTGCAAGAGTGGGGCTTTTATTGCCCCTATTCATTCTACCCAGACATAAGCTTGAAGAGTTTCCAAAGTAATCTAGCTTAAGTCCTTGGTTTGACGCAGGCTGTATTCAAACTATACTTTAGCAGATTAATTTGTGTAATGGAAGAAGGCCAGAGGTATGCCTTGGAGAGATTTTTCACCCATTTGTTTGAATATGGATGGAAAATGTGTATGTATTGCTAGATTATCCAGCCACACTTTATTGTATTTCATATTTAAGAGATGGCAGCAGGTAGGGCATGCTCTGCAGCGATGGTTTCAGAGTGTCCCAACATACCGTACTTTTCGGTGTATAAGACGAGGCTTTGTTATTAAAAAATAATGTAAAAAATTGGGAGTAGTCTTATACTATTTAATGTTGTATTGTTTTTAACACTTGATTGGGAGCCACCCAGAGTGGCTGGGGGAAACTCAGCCAGAAGGGTGGGGTATAAATAATAAATTATTATTACAGTGGTACCTTGCAAGACGAAATTAATTCGTTCTGCAAGTTTTTTCGTCTTGCGAATTTTTCGTCTTGCGAAGCACGGATTCCCATAGGAATGCATTGAAAAAGAAAAAGGAAACAAACTTGCAAGACGTTTTCGTCTTGCGAAGCAAGCCCATAGGGAAATTCGTCTTGCGAAGCAACTCAAAAAACGAAAAACTCTTTCGTCTTGCGAGTTTTTCGTCTTACGAGGCATTCGTCTTGCGAGGTACCACTGTATATTATTATTATACACAGATAGTGCATGGGGGGGACGACCTAGGATTGGTTGGTGCCACGAGCCAGAGATTGTCAGTGGCTATTGGGCGTGTTATTGGTTGCTGTGGCAAGGGCTGGTGTTGATTGGCTGGCACTGTGGCAATTGGGCGGGCGATTGGCGGCTTCCGCTGGCGAGGGGACAGACGGTAGGTGGCAATTCCCCCTTTAAAAAGCTCAACAACTATGGGCAATCCTCCCCCCATTTTCTTAATGTGGAGTCCTCAATGATAGGGAGTGTCTTATACATGGGGGCGTCTTATACATGGACAAATACAGTAAGTGACTGTTTACTTGTTAGTCAATCCGCCCCCCGAAATGTGAACTCGAAGCAAGTTGCAGAGACAAGCATTAACACAAAGCAGAAAAATCAGAATAAAAACAACCTAAAATGCTCATTGATTATATGTATGAGCGCAGATCTGACTCAACCCCACAGTGTGCCACACTTCTCTTACATAAAAAATAAATAATGGGAATGTGTTTGTACAGTTCTCTGATACAGGTGTGATAGTGGCAAAAGAGAGGCGGACTAGAGGAGTGGAAAAATAATTTCTGTGGCATCTTGCTTTTTTAGATCTGTTGGAAAAGTCTCGTGTTGTTAAACAACCAAGAGGTGAAAGGAATTTCCACATTTTTTATCAGATATTGTCTGGAGGATCGGAAGATTTGCTCAGTGAGTACAACTCTGGTGGTATTTTAAATGTCTAATAGAATTGCACATGAAGTTGCATAAGTTAACCGAAGTCTCCATAATTGATTTCCGTGGTTTGTGTGCCTTTCAGTGCACACACATGTTAAGCAGCTTCAATTCTCACTGCTATTAAGAGTAATAGTGGGTCAGGGAATTTAGCTGTTAACAAGGCCTGTTTTCATTTCGTAGAAAAACTTAAGCTGGAGAGGGACTTCAGTCGATACAACTACCTTAGCCTGGACTCTGCAAAAGTGAATGGAGTAGATGACGCTGCAAATTTCAGAACGGTTCGGGTAAGAATTGGTGCAGATTCCGTATTAGTTCAAACTTGACTTCATTTTATAATTTTGCTAAATTGTTGAGTCAGCCAAGATGATCAGCAGCATAAAAACATGAAATCTGATGGTGTGATCCATCAAAAGATATTTGGGATATTAAAAGTTGCTTATGGTAGCAGAAGTAACTTTTAATATCCCAAATATCTTTTGATGGATCACACCATCAGATTTCACTTCTGCTACCATAAGCAAGCTTCTGTGGCCTGAGGCTGTGAAGTGGTTTATAAATTTGTATATAATAATAATAAATAAAATTATTTATTACAAATAATAATAAAATTTGTATCTCATAATAATACATGAGTGTTACTTTTTTTTTTTTTTACAAAACTTGTTACAATAAAGGCTACATTTGGATTCCACATTATCGAGACATGAAACTATGGTTTACTTAGCTTTTATTAGCTTAAATAAGCCGGTTTCATAAACCAGGGTTCGAAGCTGACTTTTTTTTTACACTAGGCATAGTTAAGATTAACCACAGTTTGCTGAGTTCAGATGACACAGCAAGCTATGGTTAGTTAAAAGTTTCTGAACTCATTCTGCTCCTTTCCCCTTCTCTGGTGTGACATGAGGCCATTCCTCTCAGGATAAGCAATGGCTTTTTGTGACTTCCAAATGAGTGTTTGCTTTGTTTCTGTGGCCTGCCTGTTCAGTGTATTTGGAAGTGGCAGAAAGACACAGTTTAATGCTACTTTGGTATCTGTAAGGCTGAAGGGCATTTTAAGCATATTTTAAATAAACTAATAATAGTTGGTTGTGAGGATAAAATGAAATGGAGAGGTGGGTGGGGAAGAGGACCACTGTGCAGGGATGTCTTACCCATAGGTGCTAGGGGTGTGGGGCACCCCAGCGCCGGGCTCTCAGGGGCACCAAGCCAAGAGTCCGGGGCCCGAGAGTTGAGTCCGGGGAAGAGCTCGTCCATTGGTTGGAGCGCCGCCGTGGGCTCTTCTGCTGTGGGCAGCTCTGCGCCGCAAGTTTGGGGACGACTGAGCCAGCGAGACACTGAGGCGGGCGGCCAGTTCCGCCCTCCTGTGTGCCTGGGACTGGGCAACCGGGGGGGAGGGGCCAACAGGCGGATCTTTGCACCCCGGCACCTCATATGCTTAAGACAGCCCTGCCACCGTGTACCAGCTTGTGCTCTTTGGAGAAAGGACAGGCAGGATAAATCAATGCGACGAATAAAACTTGATTTCCCTATTCTAGAATGCCATGCAGATCGTGGGGTTTATGGACCATGAAACGCAGTCAGTTTTTGAAGTTGTCGCGGCCGTCTTAAAACTGGGAAACATCGAATTCAAACCTGAATCTCGAGTGAATGGTTTGGATGAAAGTAAAATCAAGGATAAAAATGGTAATTCAAATAATATATTCTGATCCAATCAAATCTACCCACACTTTGATAACTGGTTTAACACCCACCCACCCCCTGATTTCTGAATGTACTTGCTGCCTAGGGAGGTAGGAATGATTTTAAATTGAGATTATTTGCTTCCATAGAGCTCAAAGAAATATGTGAGTTGACAGGCATTGATCAGTCAGTGCTGGAGAGAGCTTTCAGCTTCCGCACCGTTGAAGCCAAGCAGGAGAAAGTCTCTACAACCTTAAATGTGTCTCAGGTAATATTGAATTACTACTGTGAATATGTTTTTTTCTTTCTGGTAGAAAACATAGGGGAATTTTCCTTTGTCACAATGAATAAAATGTGACCTGAAAAGAGGAACTTCTGTGGCCCCTCTTGAAGGATCTGTATTTTCCTATTATTTCATTATGGAAATATGGATAACTACTGTGGGTGCCAGTTCCTACCTCAAAGTGGGCTCTTGTATCTTTAACTAGGATCACAGGCTATCAGTTGCTTTCCAGAATTGATTATTGTAGTTGAATTTTATGAGTTTCTGCAATTTCTTAAGGCACCCCTTTAGTCAGCCGTGTTGGAGTCACTTTTGTACCACACAATCTCACACTGGAGGGGAGTACATGGGAGTCACATGACCACATGGTCAAGATAAACTTTGCATATGTATTTTTATGCTTTATTGGTTTTTAAAACTGTGTAACATAAGTGATCAACAGAAAATAAAAACAAAAACAAACATTCATTCCATAGTTGGTGCTTGATGTATGAAACAATTTGTATTTGGATTCAACATGACCTCTGGTCCCCCCCATTCTGGTTCTTAGATTACATTCTTTAACTGCACACTAAACTTTGTCTTCTCTAAAAAAGGTAAAGGGACCCCTGACCATTAGGTCCAGTCGTGACCGACTCTGGGGTTACGGCGCTCATCTCGCTTTATTGGCCGAGGGAGCCGGCGTACAGCTTCCGGGTCATGTGGCCAGCATGACCAAGCCGCTTCTGGCGAACCAAAGCAGCGCATGGAAACGCACTTCGGCAATTTAGCTCCAGGGACCACACATTCACTCTATAAGACACACAGACATTTCCCCTTAGTTTTTAAGAGGAAAAAAGTGCGTCTTATGGAGCAAAAAATACGGTACATTTTTGCTGATAAGGTACGTACTGCACGGGAAATGGACTTTAGCTCGAAGGTACAGGATGCAGCTTCCTTCCTAAAGCTAAGCCGATCAAGGACTAGTCGCTACCTGTATAGGAAACAGCCTGAGAATCCTATGCCTTTCCTACAGAAGCAGAGTGGGAGATTGATGTAATAACGATTTAATGACAACGTCAAAACAATTTATTAGAAAATTCCCGTGCGTATCAAAACTTCTGCAAAGCATGCCGGTTTGTTTATATTCATAATTCGACAGGCAACACCTGTGTGTGTGGATTTTCTCCTCTTTATGCTGTGCCACAGCCAGAAAGAGTCCTGGGCCAACCCCAAATGTTTCTAATATTCATGTGTCTTTTTTTCTTCTTTCTTTAATTAGGCATACTATGCACGGGATGCATTGGCAAAGAATCTTTACAGTAGACTGTTTTCCTGGCTTGTGACCAGAATCAATGAGAGCATTAAGGTAGTGTTCTTTGAAATCCTGTATACTTAGAACAAATAAGCCAGACAAGTTAAACTAGATGCTCATCAGTTTGTGGCATAATAATGCAAAGTGTTTAGCAGGAAAACAATAGATGTACTCATATAATTGACCCCTGCTTTTCCTCTGTGTCATAATGATGGTTTTCATAGAAAAAATTAATTCCTTGCTGAATTTTAATAAACATCTGAAAATAACTTTTCTTTTCTTAAGGCACAAATGAAAGTAAGAAAGAAAGTCATGGGCGTTTTGGACATCTACGGCTTTGAAATTTTTGAGGTACTTTGCTTTGACTGTAATCTTATTGCTTTGTAGCAAGATGTAGTGAATTATTCATTCATTCTGTTTTGAACCAGCCTTCTCAACAAAGTTTCTCAAGCCAGCTACAATAAAATGACTACCAAGAAGCAGGTACAACCAGTGCAAAAAAGTGAAAAAATAGGTAACAATAGCAAAACATTAAAACTAACCCTGAAATATCAAGAGATAAGAACTCTAAAAGAACAACCAGATAAAATATGGTTCAGTATTTTTTTTAAAAGCCTACAGCTCCATCAGCAATCGGCATGGAAAGTTGTGAGGAAATAAAACTGATTTTTCTTCATGTAAACTTCATAAGGGTAGATGTCAAGTGTACAGACCAAAACCCTGGCCTCCACTCACATATCATACACACAGAAAAAGACTCACTGTTTTTAGGTTTTGCTTCAGCTTCCTAAGAGTTTCTGACAAAAAGGTGGCATATAAATGTTTAAATTTAAAATTTTAAGGAAGTAGTAATAACTCATATTGTAGAGGGCTAAAATGCTAATTTTGCCCAGGTCCCTCCTCTTGTAGATCATGCACAATGAGAAATCAGATTGGACAAGCAATGCCCAAAGTTTATAGCGATTTAGCAATGTGTGTACACTTAATCTCAAAATTCTGAATTCTGGCGATTTGTTCCTGTGCCCTTTGAATGGCATTTTTTTTTTAGTGTTAAGGTTATACCTAGATGGAAAGCAAAACAAACTGTGCATTTCAGATCAAGGAGAGATGTCAGGTTAATTTGTGTCTGCCCAAGGCTATTATGCCAGGAATATAATACGTATACTGCAGCTTCTTATATTCAGGCTTATCTGTGACTTTTCCATCCAAAATGTTTTTCATAACTCGATTTCCCCCCCTTTTCAGCCAGAAGGGAAGAGGCGTAAAAATAGTCCCTACAACCCATATTGCCTTTTTTAAACTGGCTTAGCAATGCAGGGAGGTAGAGTAGACGGAAATATGAGACAGCGAAATACAAGATTCTTCTGCTGAGCTGACATCTAACATTAATATGCTGAAATTCAGCAAGGACAAATGTGAATTTTAATATATGAGGAGAGAATAATATGCTGCTCATGGATAAAATAAATTATAAGAGGGTGGGAGTGTAGTTTCAGGCATCAATCCTGTTTCCATTAAAGTCAATGGCAAAGGCTTTAAATGAATCATCCTTAAAATTCTTAACTTACTGTGGAGGAGTCTAGGCAGCCACTGCCTTAAAAAATCAATATGATATGAAAAATCAAATTGAAAAGTGACGCAAGAGAATTGTGGCACCTTAAATTAAGGGCCAAGGTAAACAGGATGTTAATTACATCTTTTCATATAGCATGCAGGATTCTATTTTATTGCACATGGTATCTCAGGTGAGTTGGTGATGCACAGCTGTTATGATGTGTGTCTTTCTGTTCCCTTGCTGTCATCCTAAGGGCAAATCCATCATCTGAAGCAGATGTTTGTTTTTGGAAGAAGCCTCCCTTTGCTACAGTTGCAACCCCGTCCCGTCCCGTCCCTGTCCTTCCAGACTGTTGCACTCCTGATTATTGTCAGCCAACCAGCCAGCTCATTCTATTGCCTTTTAAAAACAAAACAAAACAAAACAATCCTTCTCTTCAGAACTTTGTTTTTCACATACTGGCTATATTATATTATATTATATTATATTATATTATATTATATTATAATCACCCTTATATTAAAAAAGCTGGATTTTAGGGGTTACCGTATTTTTCGCCCTATAGGATGCACTTTTTCCCCTCCAAAAATGAAGGGGAAATGTGTGTGCATCCTATGGGGCAAATGCAGGGTTTCGCCGAAGCCTGGAGAGCGAGAGGGGTCGGTGCGCACCGACCCCTCTTGCTCTCCAGGCTGCGGGAAGCTATCCACAAGCCTTGGGAGCCCGGCGGGAGTTCCCGCCGGGCTCCCAAGGCTTGCGGGCAGCAGCCTGCAGCCCGATGCACGGGGCGCACTCCAGAGCGCACCCCGTGCTTCGCGCAGATGTCCGCAAGCCTGTTCTGGGGGCTGGTGTCGGGGGAAGCTCAGGCTTCCCCCGCCCCCAGCCCCACAAGCTCCGGGAGCGATGGCGAGGTTGAGCGCAACCTCGCCTTTGCTCCCAGACCCCCAGACCCAAGGCTAAAAACGAAGCCAGGACAGCTAGCGGGATCCATCCCGCTCGCTGTCATGGCTTCTTTGCTCTTTGGGGCTCGGGGGAAAAATAATTTCCCCCCCCAAAAATAAGTGCACCCTATGGGCCGGTGCGCCCTATAGGGCGAAAAATACGGTACTTTGTAACACTTCAAGAGAGAGAGAGAGAGAGGTTGTATTATAATGTCATGTACCTCAGAAGTGCAACAGCTTAGCTCCCGAACATTTTGGCTCCCGAACGATCGAAACCCGGAAGTGACTGTTCTGGTTTGCGAACTATTTTTGGAAGCCGAACATCCGACGGGGCTTCCATGGCTTCTGATTGGCTGCAGGAGCTTCCTGCACCCAATTGGAAGCCGTGCTTTGGTTTTTGAATATTTTGGAAGTCGAACGGACTTCCGGAACGGATTCCATTTGTCTTCGAAGGTACGACTGTATAGTTTGGCCAAACAACGTTATTATGAGATAAGTGTTAATTGACTAGTGTCCACTTCATCAGATGGCATCAAGTATTATCCTCAGGGATGAACAACATTTGATGCAGACTATATTATATATATGTAGGTAGGTAGGTAGGTATATGCATACATTCTATCCTGGAAAACACACCTAACATGCTCTTGTTTTTATTGTTTTTATTTATTTATTTGAAAATATTTAAATACTGCTATTTCACCTCAAAAAATATTAAAGCGGTTTACAAAAGTAAAAAAAAAGAGAGAACCATTCAATAAATAAAGTTGTCTGTTTAGTCGTGTCCGACTCTTCGTGACCCCATGGACCAGAGCACACCAGGCACTCCTGTCTTCCACTGCCTGCCACAGTTTGGTCAGACTCACGTTGGTAGCTTTGAGAACACTGTCCAACCATCTCGTCCTCTGTCGTCCCCTTCTCCTTGTGCCCTCCATCTTTCCCAACATCAGGGTCTTTTCCAGGGAGTCTTCTCTTCTCATGAGGTGGCCAAAGTATTGGAGCCTCAGCTTCAGGATCTGTCCTTCCAGTGAGCACTCAGGGCTGATTTCCTTCAGAATGGAGAGGTTTGATCTTCTTGCAGTCCATGGGACTCTCAAGAGTCTCCTCCAGCACCATAATAAATAAAGTAGAACCATAAAATAGAACATAAGAAGAAGCTGCTGGATCAGGCCCAAGGCCCATGTATCACATCATCCATTTTCTGCTTGTGATAGTGACTTGTCTTGTCTGAGCACCTATCTTGGAAGATGTAGTAATGACCCATGCAAGCATTAAAAGTTTTATAGCTGGTTTGGATGATGATGCCTCATTTTAATAATCTGGGTTATGAACCAGCCTTTTTCCTGTGCATGCATCTCCCTCTTTCCAGCAGCAATTAAACCAGGAAGCCTCTAATGAATAATGATTTATCATTTCAACCTTCTGGGAAACTTTGTTTTCCAGCTGTTGAGCAAGACAGGATCTTAAAAATCCACTTCAAACCATAGTTTAATATCCTGGCTTGGTCCAGTGCTCGATACGCATAGTTTTCCTGATTCAGATTAAACAGGAAGCTATGGTCAGCTGAAGACCTCATGGTTTGCTTGCTCATATAGCGAAGAAAGGATCCGTGGGGCTTGTGTCACTTCACTGCTTGTTAAACTGAGATACGATTGTCTGGCTTTAGTCATTAACATAATTATGGGCTCACACGCTGTGAATCTGTGTGTATTTCTAGCCCTCTAACTTCTTTTGGGTAGGCTGTTTTTAAGGGAAATTTTGACTTCTTTCTGATGAGTAAAAAGTGATAAGTTGTCTACCTGTAGTACTCCTGAATCAAGCACCCAGTACGAAGCGTGATTAGCAAATGGTCTTCAGGCATATATATAAATCCTGTCGTGCATAGAATAGGTGCGTATCTTATTAAATCCCAGAAGGTAGTCCCATTGCAAAAATCTGCTTGCAGGACAGAGATTTGGATAGGGCTCATATTTGGAAAAATATGCTGCCAGGCTTCCATGTGTTGCCATTGTCACTCTTTCCTATCTTTGTTTTGTAGGATAACAGCTTTGAACAGTTCATTATTAACTACTGCAACGAGAAGCTGCAGCAGATCTTCATTGAGCTTACCCTGAAGGAAGAGCAAGAAGAGTACATACGAGAGGTAAAACCTGTTTGTTTCCTTGTGTACCTATCTGCCTCTGTGCACCTACAATCCTTGTCCTTGTTGCTGTTTGCCTTAATAGCTTTTAACATGTTTTTCCTTGATGGTTGCAATGACCTTGTCAGGTACAAAACAGAACTACCATGTTGATGTTCTATTTGTGAGGCATTAGTAGTAGCCCTGAAACCAGATAGACAGTTGAAAGGACACTGATTTAAGGTGAAGTCTTTACTCCAGGTGGTATCCTTTTGACACAAAATGGTTTTGTGGAGTGGGCGATGGCATCCAAAGTTGGCAGGTAGAGAGGAGATTCACTGGGCTCGACTCTACCCACGGCTATTTTTCTGCTAGAACTTGCCGAAACTCAGTTCTGGCGCCTCTCAGGTGGGTGCCATTGTCCTTATAAGAGAACAAGGGAAACATTCATGGTACCTCTTTTTCTAGAAAAATAGCACTGACACTAATCCGCATTTTCTTCCCCACTTTTCTTCCTGACTTTCCCCAGGCTCCTTACACTTCTCCACAATATTTAGACAGTCTACTAGAATCCAGTAACCAAAGTCAAATTTATGCTTATACACTGGTACCTTGTTTTGTGACGGGGATCCGTTCAGCCGCTAGCTGAAAAGGATGCAGGGCAAAGCACCATGTCTGTGCCGTGTCTGTAGATATATTCTGTATATAATTATATTCCATATATAGAATATAGGCACTATATTCTACTAGATTTATTTTTTTAAAGAAAAGAACACATTCTAAATCTGATTTGCTTAAAATCCCAAGGTCGTAAGCGCCTTCATTTACATGTTATAGACTACAGTGGTACCTCGGGTTAAGTACTTAAGTCGTTCTGGATGTCTGTTCTTAACCTGAAACTGTTTGTAACCTGAAGCACCACTTTAGATAATGGGGCCTCCTGCTGCCGCCGGGCTGCCAGAGCACGATTTCTGTTCTCATCCTGAAGCAAAGTTCCTAACCCAAGGTACTATTTCTGGGTTACCAGAGTCTGTAACCTGAAGCGTATGTAACCCGAGGTACCACTGTAATCTAAATACCTCACAGCTGCATTTATTTAACACTACAATTCTGATGGCAAGTTGGCAGGTGAAAGTACCAAAGTTAAATTTCAGACATTTGGCCACACAATGATTTTGGTGTATGAACCTATAGCCCTGTTCACAAGTTACTTGTAGGGCATACCTGTACAGTGGTACCTCTGGTTACGAACTTTGTTCTGGAGGTCCATTCTTAACCTGAAACCGTTCTTAACCTGAGGTACCACTTTAGCTAATGGGGCAATTTCTGTTCTCATCCTGAGGCAAAGTTCTTAACCCGAGGTACTGCTTCCTGGTTAGTGGAGTCTGTAACCCGAAGTGTTTGTAACCTGAGGTGTTTGTAACCCGAGGTACCACTGTATTTACTTTGGAGAAGGGCTCTGCTTTTAGCTTCGCCCCCCAGTGTTACATCTTCCTCGGACAACCATGGATTGGCCACTTTTGTATGTAAAGCAACTACAGTAACTGGTTTGCACAACTGAAACCCTTTTCAACAATTGTGCACAGACGTAGGGTAGAGACAAAACCTCAGATATATTGGGGAGGTGAAAGCTGCATTTATATTGCCATATGCACCTGGGTGGCGCTAAGCATCACTTCAGATTTGGTTTGTGACGTACTTTCAAAAATGGTTAACCACCACCAAAGTGGACTGTATAGCCTATGCTGACCGTGTTATTTCAGCTTGTCATCTCTGCCTCAGGAAGAAGGCTGAAGGCAGGGAAAAAACACAGCAGCAGTTCTTGAGATGAAATTGTCAATTTCCTTAGAAACGCTCCCAAGATGCACAAAAACATTATTGACCCAAAGCTTTGCACTAAAAGGGCTTTGGCTCTGTTTCAGTTAAGTGCATGGGAAATTGACACAGATTGGGGAATGGAATGGAAAGCAAACCTGGCAGCCGCTCAAGGACGCTCATCTTGCTCCAGCAACATTAGCAGCTTCTGAAGTTTTGACATAATGCTGAAGTCCTGATGATCACAAATTGCTGTGACGAGGAGAAGGGGATATAGCCCTTCATTTCCTTTAAAAACTGCAGACCCACCCCCACTCCATATCATAATAGATCAGCTCACTTTCATCAAAGGAGATTCATATATTGGTGGTCACTATCATCTTTGTATGATCCTGGCTCTGGGTGCCTGCCTTGTGGGGTTTCCCACTAGCCCATAATTCCTTGTAATTTAAAAGTGGGTGTCAAGCCTGTTTAAGGCCTGGGAGCTGAAAAGTGATTAAAGCACATATATCCTTAAGGTTTCCTTGTCTTCAGTGGCCTTATTAGGGTTCAGAGGAACTGGGGTATTGTGCTAGGAATAAAAGAAGGCAAGCCCCTAGCTTACTAAAATATGCTCTGGTTGGAATGGGTGAAATTTCAGCAGACTGCCTTCCTGCCATGGTTATCTTCTTCAATTTCTGTGTTTTGTTTCTATAGGGTATTGAGTGGACGCACATTGAATACTTCAACAATGCTGTAATTTGCGACCTAATAGAAAATGTAAGTCATAACTATAGAAAAATGAAATTTTCTGGAATGTTCTCATTCTTTTGATTTGATGGCTGCCACACGGGAACAGGCCGTTTCTGTGGTGGCTCCCCGACTGTGGAATGCTCTCCTCAGGGAGGGATGCCGGCCATCTTCATTACGTATCTTTAGGCACCAGGCAAAAACATGCCTCTTCTCCCAGGCCTTTGCCTAACTTTAACCATCTATGGCGTTTAAAACTGGGGGTGAGGTATTGTTTTTGTGTGTTATTATGGTATCATCGCTGTCAGCGTTTCCCTTTTTTTAAGGGAAATTCCCTTATTCCGAATAGGATTCCTCGCAAGAAAAGGGAAAAGTTGACAGCTGTGTATGGTGTGCAATTTTTGTGTTTTTATATTGTGAACCTCCCTGTGATCATCGGATGAAGGGTGCTGTAAAAATTTAAATAATAATGATAATGATTTATTTAGTTCTGAAGAATGTATTGTGGCATAGTGCTTTAAGGAGTAAGGAATTATCACTGTATATAGTGTTGTTTGCCCACCTTCCCCTAACCTGGTGTCTTTCAGATGAGATTTTTTGACTGCAGTGCCAGCAGCCTCTGCTGGCATTGCCAATAGTCAGGGATGATGGGTACAAGATCTGGAGGGCATTAGCCTGGAGAAGCTTGTAGCAAAGCATTCTGAAGGGTGAAATTGAGCAAAATATTCATATTTTTTTTAAAAGCATTTTTCTCCCTCCCATTATAAACAACAACAACAACAAAACCCTGCTCTCAGAGCACCTTACAAGTGTCAGTGAGAAGACATTCCCTTCCCTCAGGTTTATAATCTAAAAGACATAGCACAAAAGGAAAAGGGATTGGGGGAAGAGGAGGAAAAAAAGAATGTGCAGCAACCATTTCTTAGTTGCAGAGTTTGTAGAATCACCAGCCAGAATGGAAAGACTTCAAGGAGTGGAGGAGCTCTCTCCTACCCTGATGGAATGGCTGCTGTAGATGGCGATTAAGGGGAGCAGGCTGATGGAGACATCGTCCAATGTCCATGTCTCATAAACTGCCCCGTGTATTGCAGCAGCAGCAGTAATAATAATAATAATAATAATAATAATAATAATAATAATAATTATTATTATTATTTTACTATTTGTATTCCACCCACCTGACTGGATTGCCCAGATGAAAGTAACATTGTTCTTGAGGATTAGGCGGCAAGCTTTTTAAAAAGGTTTCTTTTCCCAATAAATAACATTTCTCTTTTGAATGCTAAATGGAACACTTTGCGTCTTTCAGTGTATGTTTCAAATACAGCATGTACTTGCAGACAGCAGCTCCTCTTGACTACCCACACTTTTAAGTCTCATTAGTTCCTTGACAACAGTGAAATCTGGAGCAGTTCTTTAGCCAGCATCACCAGACAGAGAAAATGAGACAGAGAGATCAGCGTCTTCCTTCAACTGTCTCGCTTTGGATCATAGCTGAGCTTTGTATCGGAAATTCAAATTGCAAGGAGTTGAGAAGGAACAGTTGAAATAAAAGGCATGGATTTTAAAATGGAAAAGAATAGGTGTGCTACCAGTGAATGATACACGCTTAGAAATTTGCAGCTAAGAGACACTATCCTATTCTGCATCTCATCAGGAAGAGGAGGAAGAGATTCATCTGCTCAGTGATGCAGTTGCCAAGCACCTTTCTACTCCTCTCTGATCTCAGGGGAATAGGGCATTAGAAGGGGTTTTCTCATAGCTGGCAAGTGTCCCTTATTTGAAGGGACAGTCCCTTATTCCAGCACCATGTCCCGCTGCTGTCCCTTATTGATAGATGTCCCTTAAATGTCCCTTAAATTATGTCCCTTAAATTTCAAAGGAAGCAGCTCCTCTCCCTCTCTCCCTGCCAGCCAGGGAGGAGGGAGGCTCCAACTGTGTTGCTTGGCTGTGTTGCTCACCCAATAAGAACGACTGGGGGGGTGGAGCTTGCATGCCGTGTGTGTGGCTAGTTAATGCAAGCTGAGGAGGTTTTTGAATGCTGGACCCCATTTTGTTGCATGTGCTGCTGCAAACTTTGCAGTGCAAAGCCAGGCTGGGGAGCCATCTTAAGTTGAGGCTGCATAGGCCTTGTGGTGCATTTGATTCAGATTCTATTCAGTTGAGCCTCTGGTTACAAAGTTGGTTGGACAGTGTTCTCGAAGCTACCAGCATGAGTTTGAGGAGAGGAAGACTGGAGTGCCTGGAACAGGTGAGGCTGCAGGTCCCTTATTTTGGCTGCTGGTCCCTTATTTTCAAGGCCGCTGATCCCTTATTTTCAAATCTGTAAGTTGACAGCTATGGGTTTCCTCCAAGCAAAAGGGCGCAAATTCCACCTTGAATTTTGTGACATCTCTTGGGCCTCAGTGTCTGGAGACCGGAAGAATGGGAAAGTACATCATCATCATCAGACCTTTTATTGGCATCACATACAAACATCCAAAACAAATCAATACAGAATTACCACTTCCCCAGTGGCACACAAGATTTGCTAAAAGAAAGGAGGCAGAGCAGTCTCTCGTCACATCTCTAGGTCTCCAGGGAGATCAGACGTCTGCAATGTATTTCGACGACAAAAAACCAAATAGAGATATTTAGCCACTAACTTGGTGAGCTCCTGATCATTCGAATGGGGAAGTACCTAGGAAGTAACAAACAGGTTCGAGCCCTATGTTGGGTGAAAGATTCCTGAATTGCAAGGGGTTGGACTAGATGACCCTTGGGGTCCCTTCCAACTCTACAATGTTATAAAACAACACCCTGGTAAAGTTGGAGAAATATGTAGCCTTTTTTTGGAAACCGCTGTACATAAATGTTGTTAAATAAATCAATAAAATTTGGACATGTCCAGGTAAATCCTAGTTTGAAGTTTTAGCTGTGCTCAGCATACCGAGTTAATCTAATCTGAATAAATGCCTTTTAACATGGTAAGGACTGTGTATGGCAGACGTACACGCAGGCTTTCAACTCTGCATTCTGACTCGAAATTTGACTTGCTAATTATCTGCTTTAGTTTGGCATTTATTTACTGTGAACCTTAAGGGATACATAGAATATTTATGCCCATCTCACACGGAATGAACCTTATTGTTGCACAACAGAATCAGAATGGAATTCTAGCCATGCTGGATGAAGAATGCTTGCGGCCAGGAGCTGTTACGGACGACACGTTCTTAGAGAAGTTGAACCAGGTCTGCGCCACTCACCAGCACTTCGAGAGCAGGATGAGCAAATGTTCACGCTTCTTGAACGACACTTCCCTGCCCCACTGTTGCTTCAGAATCCAGCATTACGCTGGCAAGGTAATGCACGTTGTATGGTTTTATACACAAGGCTAGCATTCTAGCTTTGGGCAGCTTGAAAGCATGCTTGCCGTAGATGTCCCAAGGTGAGATAGTGAGCCGAAAAAAGAGATGCACAAATTACTGCAGATGCAGCCTTCCTTCATGTTTCCACTGCTGCCATCCCAGTCATGAAGAGATTAGCCAGAACACCGTTTAAAGTAGCTTCTCTCTTTTGTTTATGGTGCACACAACTGGGATCAGGAAGGGGCGTAAAGGTAAAGGGACCCCTGACCATTAGGTCCAGTCGTGGCAGACTCTGGGGTTGCGGCGCTCATCTCGCTTTATTGGCCGAGGCAGCCGGCATACAGCATGACTAAGCCGCTTCTGGCGAACCAGAGCAGCACACAGAAACGCTGTTTAGCTTCCTGCTGGAGCGGTACCTATTTATCTACTTGCACTTTGATGTGCTTTCGAACTGCTAGGTTGGCAGGAGCAGAGACCAAGCAACGGGAGCTCACCCCATCGCAGGGAATTGAACCGCCGACCTTCTGATCGGCAAGTCCTAGGCTCTGTGGTTTAACCCACAGCGCCACCTGCGTCCCTAGGAAGGGGTTTAAGGCAAGGGAAATTTGTGGTCTGTGTTAATATAGTTTACTTAACATGCAGCAGAGGAACCATCTAGGGGGGCCGAGAGGCCGAACAGCCCCCTCCCCGATTTTTTCAAGGAGGGGGCCTGACCCCATCAATATTTCGCAGCCTGCGACGGGCCTCACCGGGTCTACTCGCTGCTGCGGCAGGCCCTGTCAGTCCTTCCTGCGATTGTGGCGGGCCTCTCCGGGCCTAACCAGACTGTGGCAGGTCTTGTAGCTTCCTGTCACCATGTGATAACACATGTGTGCACTGGGCACCCTCAAAGTTGGGCGGGACCCAGTGCCTCTGGCATGCAGCATTAATATTTTGGAGGCATTAGCCGTTTGTTCTTGACTTTTGTTTCCCCCCCTCCCTTGGTTTGATTATCTCTTGTTCATTGAAACACTCTTGATTCGCATTGTTAGGTGATGTATCAGGTAGAAGGATTTGTCGACAAGAACAACGACCTGCTTTACCGCGACTTGTCCCAGGCCATGTGGAGGGCCAACCACTCCCTCATTAAAGCACTCTTTCCAGAAGGAAACCCGGCCAAGATTAACCTAAAGAGGCCCCCAACAGCAGGTTCGCAGTTCAAGGCTTCCGTGGCAACCTTGATGAAGAACTTGCAGACCAAAAATCCCAACTACATCAGGTAACCTTCAAGGAATCCAGTTCCCTGGCCTTGTAATGAGCATAATAAAAGAGTAACTCATTGCTACTGAAAATGCTGGAGCCACATGAAGCATTTGACCAACTCGAATGGGCTTTTTGTCTTTCTAAAACTTTTTGAAATTACTGTATCTGGGGGTGGAATTACATGTGCTATAACAAAACTTATTTAGTACTTAATGGGCAATAGTGAAAACCAGTGATTGGGGGGTGGGTTTGCTTTGAACTTTGTTCACGTATTAAACAGGGGTGTCTCTGGACTACCCTATTTGTTTTATCTCCCAAGCTCTTCAACGTTTACATTGCAGGGGAATGATGGGGTTACAAGGTACACCATAGAAGGCAGAGAACATCTAAGTTCATTTGCTGATGACATTGTGATAATGCTGTAAGACCGATAGAGGTCTTACCAGATATAATTAAGGAGTTGGCATGGTATGGGGTGGTTGCAAGGTTAAAAGTTCATTATGAGAAGCCTGTAGTGTAAACATGGCTCCCAAATTGCAAGGCCAAGTGTGCTATGGGGATCCCGCCTTACGTTAAATCACTCTTGAGATCTGGGAGTTCAGATTCCAAAAGATCTAAGTAAACTTTGTGCCTTAAACTTATGCTCAGTGCTCAGAAGAATTAGGAAAGAAACAAAAAGCTGGGTAAGCTGAAAGTTGTCCCTTTTAGGCAGAATAGCAATAAAAATGTCAAACCTCCCCAAGCTGTTATTTATGTTTCAGGTGTTTCTCATTTTTAATTCCGGGAAAGGTTCTTTGAAAATCGCAAGCTTCCATTAATAAATTTATTTTCTGAGAATGAAAGGGCCAGGCTGCGTTGTGATTTACTATGCAGAAGGACAATCCATATGGCATGAGGAATTCCACGTTAACTTTTTTATATATAAAAAAACAAAGCTTGTCAGTAATGTCACTTAATTTATTTTATACTGGGTGATAAAGGCAAGGCCTTGTTGGGCATGGGATGGTCAGGATCAGAGACAGTCGCTCTGCAGGCACAACCTTTCCTTTTCAATAAACTCCCATACAATTGCAAAGCTTCGTAATGTGTTCACATGGTGCATGTTTTGCAGTCTAGAAAGCATGGCAATCCAAATTAATCCCAAATAGGTGCCCCTGGTACTGATATATTAAATCATTCACCTTTCTACAATGCAGACAGAGAGACACAGTTTCAGGGACTGAAAAGGAGAGAGACTGTACCAGTCTAAGGCCTTCTGTATAACACCTGTCCATTTACAGACGAGTAGTTGAGAGATTGATTAACCACGACTGAACTCAACTAGCTTAATGTCCATCCAAGTTGTTACTTTATTTCCAACAGGGAGATTTGGGAGCAAGGTACTAAAAGTCTCTCTCACAGTTTGTGGCATTGGTTTTGGGTTCAGCGGATGAACGGAGGGACCTGATTTCAGATATATATTCTGCAGCAGCAGAAGAGCAAAGGTGGAAAGCCGTAGGGTGATTTGAGTGGGAGTTAGAGGGGTGGAAATTCTACCTAATCAACGGGATAGCTTCTGGAAAATGAAGGTGCTGGGACTGGTTCCCCGTATGTCAGAGAGAATACATAAAAACCCACAGATCATATTAAAGCACAATGAGATTCATACACATGCTGTCTACGATGTCCCCAGACTGCTGGAAGGGTTATGGGTCAGTGGGGTACATGCATTCATCTGTGGTGGAAGTGCCCATATCTAGCAAGACTTTGGGATGAAGTACTCAAGGAGATCAACACTACTGTGGGGCAAACAGTTGTTAAAACACCAAAATCAATGCTATTTTCACCATTAGACTCTGAGGGAGGCGGTTGTAAGCTTGAACAGAATTACAAACCAGGAAGGTTAAAAATCACCTTTCCTTATAGACATGATTAGATTTATAACCTAATCAATAGACTAGTGATAGCACAACTGTGGAAGAGCAAAAGGACTCCTTCTTTTATATCTCTGGTGCAGTGAACGTTACAGAGAAGCTTACACATCAAATCCAGGTCATCAAGTGACAAGCAAAACAGGATGCCTTTTCGGGGCGTAGAATTAAGTAGTTTTATTTTGCATTCTAGTAAGACTGCGACAGTACAAGGCTCTGAGCCCCAGGGCTTCTTTGGCAGGAAGGAAAGGATACAAATTTAATTAGTAAATAGGGACACTTGCAATTCGATATGCAGCTATTTGGAAAAATAATGAGCCAAGTGTCTCTGGAATTACCATAAGTTAATGTTTATAATGTCTTAAGATCCATTGTCTGATGAATATGATAAGCGTGATTTTCTTCTATATTTAATCCATAATGGGAGAGAAGATTATGTTACCTGTTTTAGTCATTTATTGTTGTTTCTGTCTGAGACGTGCAAATGATTGCAGTCAATTGCATGTTAAACCAACTGAGTGGAAAAGAAATAGTTGTGCTTGTGTAGCAGAAATTATTGAGCAATACCTTAATGAGAGTTCTTTTTCATGCAGATGCATTAAGCCCAATGACAAAAAAGCAGCACATATCTTCAACGAGGCTCTAGTTTGTCATCAGGTCCGGTATTTGGGTCTGCTGGAAAACGTTCGTGTCAGAAGGGCAGGATATGCGTTCAGGCAACCTTACGAGCCTTGTCTAGAAAGATATAAAATGCTTTGTAAACAGACATGGCCACACTGGAGAGGTCCTGCCAGGTAAGTGTCGTTAACTAATTAGTGCAGGTGTATTGGTGTGGCACTGTGGTGTAAACCACTGAGCGTCTTGGGCTTGCCGATCAGAAGGTCGGCGGTTTGAATCCCCGCAACGGGGTGAGCTCCTGTTGCTCAGTCCCTGCTCCTGCCAACCTAGCAGTTCGAAAGCACGTCAGAGTGCAAGTAGATAAATAGGTACCGCTCTGGCAGGAAGGTAAACGGTGTTTCCGTGGCCTGCTCTGGTTTCGCCAGAAACAGCTTAGACATGCTGGCCACATGACCTGGAAAAACTGTCTGCGGACAAACGCCGGCTCCCTCAACCAGCAAAACAAGATGAGTGTCGCAACCCCACAGTCGTTCGCGACTGGACTTACCGTATTTTTCGCTCTATAGGACACACCAGATGATAGGATGCACTTAGTTTGGGGGGGGGGGAAGAAACAAGAAAAATAAATTCTGAATCCCAGAAGCCAGAACAGCAAGAGGGATCTGGCTTCTGGATAGCCTCTTGCTGTTCTGGCTTCTGGGATAGCTGGTCTAGCTTTGCGCGAAACCTCCACAGGGTGCGGGGAGCCTTCATCCCCATGCCCTGCGGAGGCTTCTGGGACAGCCCTTGAAGCCTCCGCAGGGCAGCAGGATGAAGGCACCCCGCTGCCCTGCGGAGGCTTTGCCCCGCTAACCTCAAAGCTAGAATAGCGAGAGGGAGCGTTGCACAGCGCTCCCTCTCCCTGTTCTGGCTTCTGGTTTAGCCGAGCAGCCTGCTTTCGCTCCATAAGACGCACACACATTTCCCCTTACTTTTTAGGAGAGAAAAAGTGTGTCTTAGAGAGCGAAAAATACGGTAACTGTCAGGGGGTCCTTTAGCTTTTTATTGGTGTTTATTTGGCCCAGCACCAATTGCTTAACATGCCTATGGGATTGCATGCTCTTTCCAGAAAAAAAAATCCGACCTCTTAAGCCACACCCTATTAACTTCCCTGCTCTTTGCCCTTCCTGGATTTCAAAATGCTCTCAGGGAGCGAAACATGGTGCCAAAATTTTGCATGTTGCTACAAAGGTTCTTCATATGAGTTGAAGGTATGCAAAACTGTGGCCTCTGCACCTGATTCTTGAGATTATCTTGCACATCATCTGTATGGCGCAGAGCCAGTTACAAAACTATCCTGTGGAGATGCGATCCCAAGGAAATCATATTCAGTAAAAGACATACAAGGATTGATTGAAGAACTACTGTATTGTTTCTATCAAAGCTCCTCTCACCTTTTTATCTGCATACCTTCCCTATTTTAAATTGCAGATTTATTTTGTCTTGTGGCAACCCTAATTAAAATTAAACATGGATTAACCTTTCAATTTCGGGTTCGTGTCTCTTTCATATGTTTTCCCCACAATTCCACTCCATTTTGCTTCAAACTGCATGTTCTATAAATTAAATACATATTTTGCTACATTTAAATTGCCAAGAACTGTGAAATATGTTTGGAGAGCTTAAGTTCGATTTGTACATAAGTTTGGGAGGTGGGGTTTAGGACATTTCCGCTACAAATTCATAAAGAGGTACCTTGGTTCTCAAACTTAATCGGTTCCAGAAGTCCGTTCCAAAACCAAAGCGTTCCAAAACCAAGGCGTGCTTTCCTAAAGAAAGTAATGCAAAATGGATTAATCCGTTCCAGGCTTTTAAAAACAACCCCTAAAAAAGCAATTTAACATGAATTTTACTATCGAGACCATTGCTCCATAAAATGAAAGCAATAATCAATGTACTATACTATAAAACAAATAAGGCAGTATTGTAGATGATAAAAAATAAAATTATTATTTTTTCCTTACCTGCACTGATTATAGTCATTGTTTGGATGGGGGGGCTTCTATCCATTTCCCCAGTCACACAATCAATCAATCAATCAATAGCTGAACTGGGTTCCACACAGTCACAAAAACAAATTAACAAAAAAAGCCTCAAAAACAAAACTGCAAAATAAATAGCAAAATCAAAAGCACCAAACTTAATATGTTCCAGAAGTCTGTTCGACTTCTGAAATGTTCGAAAACCTGGGTGAGGCTTCTGATTGGTGCACGCGCCCTGGAAACAACAGCAGACAACCGCATCGGATGTTTAGCTTCGAAAAATGTTTGAAAAGTAGAACGCTTACTGCCAGGTTTTCGGCGTTTGGGAATCAAGGCGTTTGAGTACCAAGGTACCACTGTACCTCTGTTTAAAACATTTCTTTGCCTATTTCACAATCTGGCTGGAACTTTCTAATCCTTAATGACTTTATCAGAGCAGACATTTGTTATTTTGTATACCATTTTCACATCTGAAGCGCAAGTGTTTGCAAACAGAATAGGTAACAATTACTGTTTTTTCCAGTGCCTATGCTAAAGCAGAGTTTTCCCTTTAATAATATGCTTATTGTATTCTCAGCCTGTGTAAGAGGTGCTACTTTTGAGAGAGAGGAGTAAATCACTTCCATTTGTTTTCTGTTGTAGAGCTGGTGTAGAGGTATTGTTCAGTGAGCTGGAAGTCCCTGAAGAAGAATATTCCTTGGGAAGATCAAAAATATTCATCCGCAACCCAAGAACAGTATGTGAACCAATTTTTCTTCCATTACGGCAAAGGCAGCTCAAGTACATTTGTCTCTTTCTTCCTGCTCCTCCTCTTTCTTTACAAGATATCAAGAGTTTTAAGGCCAAATTCAGGTTGTTAGGTGATGGAGGGCTAAAGCTTAGGTTTTGGAAAGAAGAGGGAAATAAATTTAATCCAACATATTTTTTGACTTGTCACTGTGACATGCCATCTAACAATTGTATCACACATTCCTCAAAAAGTTGGTTTTGTGTGGGCCTCACAGCTTGTTAAAGTTCGTTTGTTGCATTCCACCTTCGCTCCCTAGCTGTATTTTGACATCACAACAACTCTTTGTCCCAGGTAAATGACAGAATAGGAAGGACAAGATGACAACATTTGCAGTTTATGAACCGACTGCTTACAGACATAGATTTTGTTTGGATAAATGTGACAACACTTGGAATGTAGTAGGCTGTTAAAATCTACATATGTATTAGGATAATAACACTGTATCAATTTATATAAGAATCTATGGGAAAATATTACATTGCATTTTTGTATATACATATTTCTTATACACAACTCTGCTCTTTTTTTAACCTAACTTTCCCCCTCTTTATCACTTTATTTCTTTATAATTGAAATTCTTTCAATAAAATATGAGTATTAATTTTTTTTTAAGTACAGTCATACCTCGGGTTAAATATGCTTCGAGTTGAGTGCGTTCGAGTTGCCGTTTGCACATGCGCAGACGCTTAAAATGACGTCACGCGCATGCGCAGAAGCGGTGAAAAGCGACACGCGTGTGTGCAGACGTGCCATCGCTAGTTACGTTTACCTCTAGATGCGAACGGGGCTCTGGAACGGATCCCATTCGTATCTAGAGGTACCACTGTATAGGAATGGATTGTTCCTAGTTTGAATTGCAGCTGGGGGATGCCCTTTCTGAATGCATTCTCATGTAAAACTCCTTGCTGGCAAAAAGCCAATACATCAGTGAGAGGTTCAAGCTTGCTCTCTGCAGAATTAGTTTTCCTCATGAGGATTTTTGTTTTTAAGCATAGGGGGCATTTGAAACATAATCTCCACCCACATTGTCAAATGGTCCAGCCCGTTGTACCACCTCTGGTCTCTGATACCTCGCTGCCACCTCATTCTGCTGCGTGCGTGTGCAAAATCTAAAATATCTTAGGTGTCAAACATTTTACTCTTCCTTCTTGTTAAGTTGTGGGTGAACATATCAGACGACACAGCGATTCTTCAAACAGCTCTTGTTTATTCAGAGGCCAGAACAGAACTGAGCTGAAGGGCTCAGTCATCCTGCTTATATAGAGCTCCAGTACAACGTTACTGTAGCAACTTTCTAAAACTATCCAATCACTGAACGTCACTTTCCATCCTTCATTTGCATAACTATCTACAGTATCCCCCTGCTGGCCCAGGGTGAGAACTTCAGTACATAACACTTCTCGTTTCTCCTTCCTGCCCCAACCCCTCCCCCCCCATAGCTCTTCAAATTAGAAGATCTAAGAAAACAGCGACTTGAGGATTTGGCTACCCTGATCCAGAAGATCTACAGGGGCTGGAAGTGTCGCACACGTTTTCTTCTCATGAAAAGGAGTCAGATTGTGATTGCTGCTTGGTACAGGAGATACGCAGTAAGAAAATATTATATGTGGGGCTTTTTTAATCCTGTCCCTTCTCAAGAGTTCAGTGCAGTTAGCAATATTAGCAAAAAATAAAAATAAAAATGGTGACATCTGTAGTTAAACTACAGTACCCAGTGAATTTTTTTTTTTTAATGGCTGTAAACTCAGAACTGTGCCCTGCTTTTGTAGTGAGTATTCTTGGATGTTGGTAAGTCTTGCCACAGCTTTGTAATCTTAAAGCAATTAGTTGAGGGATGCGTCTTAGAGTACCCTTGATTGGTCTCAACGTGCACTTTTAATTCAGCTTGAAAAGCCACAGAAACAGCAGTAGAGCTCTTGGACCCAAAGCAGACGTAGTATAGTTTGCTGCCTTAATCCTGATTCAGGTTCCAAATGCCCAGTGAAACCATGTTTTTTGTCCTTCGCTTGGCTAAAATATGCCTCCAGGTGACATGTATCAGGAGATGCCTTGTGAGCCGCAAGGCTGAGTTGATCAGAAACTGTCTTTAACCAGGTTTTGCTCATTGCCGACGTAACACTTAACCATTGTCAATACAGCCATGGTTTGCAAGCCTTCTCCAAACCATGGTTTCAGGTGCTGGTTAGTGGTCAATTATTGACCATGGTTTAGTTATTTAGACACAATGCCTATTCACAGTTCAGCGCGTTGCTCTTAGATCACTCACCGGGGCAGTCCCTACATAGCATGCATCCCTAATAGAACCAGTACGAAGTGTGTGTGTGACAAGCTGAGTATATTTCAGTTATGTAAAACTCTGACTCATTCTTCTTTAAATTTTCAATGCAGCAACAAAAAAAGTACCAGCAGATCAAGAGTTCTGCCATCGTGGTGCAGTCTTATATCAGAGGATGGAAGGTGAGAAAAAGTCAGTTCAGCCCCTTGGGTTGTACCTACGTCATCCACGACCAGCTGCTGCCTTTCCGTGGTAAAGAAAAGGGGTACATGTGTTTCATTCGTGTATTTGGACTCCTAGGTTGACGCAGAGGCAGTGCAGGGAAATAAAAGTGTTAAACCCTCGCTTGTTCACTTATTCTTACCTGCGAATCACACCCTGCCGTTGGAAAACCTTGTTGTTGTTTTTAAAAAGGATGTAATTAATGGATTTACTGCTTTTCGGTGTAGAAGCAGCGGCTGGGGTTCAGAAAGGCAAGCTGGACATGCCAGATGTAGGTCCAACCATAATGTTCTTTAAAAAGAAGTAGGACTGCTTAGAATGTGCTGAAAGAATCGAAAATAAAAACCCAGTCAAGCAAAATGTGGTTTACCAGAATGTTGTTTGGATTACTCTTAAAATGATATGCTATCCCCCCCCCCCCCCGGTTTTGTTTTGTTAAACTTAAGCTTTCTCTAGAATCTGTTTTACGTGCGTTTGCTGATGCATTTTGATAACTTGAGTAGTTTTGGCTTAAAATCCCAAGCCACCAGTAGAATTAGATGGGCCTTGGAAATCTGGTTTAGGTGCCACTCCTACTCATGTATCAATAACTGATTGGAAGACCAGTGCTGTCTCCCGCTGCCCCAGGAGTTTTGCAACGCTGCCTGCTTTAGTGTCCTGAGGCCTACATTGTGGAAGACACTGGGCAGTACTAGATTGCACCAGAAAGGCATAATAATAATAATAATAATAATAATAATAATAATAATAATAATAGTGTCTAAAGGCCTAGTGTCCTGAGGCCTACATTGTGGAAGACACTGGGCAGTACTAGATTGCACCAGAAAGGCATAATAATAATAATAATAATAATAATAATAATAATAATAATAATAATAATATACCCCACCCATCTGTCTAGGTTTCCCCAGCCACTCTGCGCAGTCCCAACAGAATATAAAAAATGTGATGAAACATCAAACACTAAAAACTTCCCTAAACAGAGCTGCCTTCAGATGTCTTCTAAAAGTCAGATAGTTGTTTATTTCCTTGACATCTGATGGGAGGGCATTCCACAGGGTGGGCGCCACAACAGTAGTACCTCAGGTTAAGTACTTAATTCGTTCTGGAGGTCCTTTCTTAACCTGAAACTGTTCTTAACCTGAAGCACCACTTTAGCTAATGGGGCCTCCTGCTGCCTCGCCACTGGAGCATGATTTCTGTTCTCATCCTGAAGCAAAGTTCTTAACCTGAGGTAATATTTCTGGGTTAGCGGAGTCTGTAACCTGAAGCGTATGTAACCCGAGGTACCACTGTACTGAGAAGGCCCTCTGCCTGGTTCCCTGTAACCTCACTTCTCACAGTGTGTGAACTGCCAGGAGGCCCTTGGAGCTGGACCTCAGTGTCCAGGCTGAATGATGGGGGTGGAGACGCTCCTTGAGGTATACTGGACTGAGGTCATTTAGGGCTTTAAAGGTCAGCACCAACACTTTGAATTGTGCTCGGAAATGTACTGGGATGGAATAATTATGAAATGTTTGCCTTGTCTGGGAGTTTGAAGTGGGCAGGTGGGCATCAGATCGCTCTGTTATCTTTTGCACAGCTGTATTTTAAGCGCTAACTCTTCTTTGGCACGGGCTATTGCTGTTTCACAGGCTCGGAAGCTGCTCCGCGAACTCAAGCATCAGAAACGCTGTCAGGAAGCTGTTACAACTATTGCCGCTTACTGGCACGGAGCTCAGGTAAGAAAACACAAGCCGGCTTCTGTTTGTTTCCGAGCCAGCTACGTGGTGCAAAGGTTGCCTTTCGATGGAAAGAGTGGCAGAAATATTTTCAGCTGCTTACTTCACTTCACTTGAGTTTTCTGCACTCCCCTCACCCCACTCCAAACTGTGCTTTTCGGTCTAAAAATCCAGACACACATTTTTCATTTATTCTGTGTGAAAAGGCTTGCTTTCTGTCCATTGGGAAAACTGAAGCAAACTCTCTTCTTTTCTTTCCTTTGTCTCTATCAAAATTTCCCACATTTCATTTTCAAATGCACCGCAGGCGCGAAGGGAGCTGAGGCGGCTGAAGGAGGAGGCTAGGAATAAGCTTGCTATTGCTGTTATTTGGGCTTACTGGCTTGGATTAAAGGTACTACATGCAAGCGTCATGTGCCCCCTTCCCTTATCCCACTCACTTTTTTTTAAAAGCAAGAATTAATCATTTGTGCTGGCTTACTAAACAGGAGCATGCCACTGCTGATAGCCTTTCCTTTACATCTTTGCCCCACTTAACCTGAAAAAAAATCCATAAACTAAAAAAAAGTCAAGCATGCCCAGCTGTTTAGCACTAATTGCTCGTTAAGAAGCCATAAAGCATCTAGACTGAAAAAGGGGCTCTAAAATGTATTTAACTAAACTTGCATGTCTCGAAGCAAAGGCCCTTTTATTAGCATGCACATGCAGTAGTAATTTTATAGGTTCCCACGCTAAGAGTTGAGGCGGAAAAATGTTCTATTAATTAAATTCACAGAAGTGCACATAGGTTCTAACCCATGACCTAATATTTCACAATTTGTGAGAAAGTGTTGGGTTTTGTTTTGTTTTTAATCCCAACAGAATTCTATGATCTAAATTTCTAATTTTTTATAGAATAATAATAATAATTATTATTATTATTATTATTATTATTATTTATTTATACCCCACCCATCTGGTAGGGTTTCCCCAGCCACTCTGGACGGCTTCCAACAAAACACTAAAATACAATAACCTATTAAACATTAAAAGCTTCCCTAAACAGGGCTGCCTTCAAATGTCTTCTAAAAGTTTGGTAGTTATTTTTCTCTTTGACATCTGGTGGGAGGGCATTCCACAGGGCGGGCGCCACTACCGAGAAGGCCCTCTGCCTGGTTCCCTGTAACTTGGCTTCTCGCAGCGAGGGAACCGCCAGAAGCCCTCGGAGCTGGCAGAACGAAAACATGAGAATATATCAAATGTCAGTCCTACAGGTGTCAAAGGGCTCTTCAAGGTCCTCAATGTGGTCCATCGCACCTTACCCTTGGCGTTATTGAGCCATCTTCCAGTGGCCATCAAACCATATCTTTAGTTGTGCAAAGGGGCAAGCGTACTAATGGCTTGCTGCATGCCACCACATTGCGCTACCTGCAGGGTTTGGCAGCTCAGGGAGCGCTAATGTAACTGGCGATTTGCTAACATTTGCAGCCAAGGTTCAGAACTGGGAACAGAAGCAGTCAGTAGACCGGGCATGTGAGAGATCAAGCAACCAATTAAGACTAAATCCATTGCTTCTGGTAAATGAGCCCCTAGAGGGCCATGGGAATTTGTGTCCCGGGCTATTTCGACTCATCTACCCAAGGGGCGCATTGTTTGTTCCGATTGTGAAAGGTGTAGGTGAGCGTATTGGCCTCTAAAACTGGTGCTTGGTGCTGGTGCTTGGTGCTTGGTGCTCCTTTAGGACTTTGGGAAGAATATTGCCGATATGATAGTTGACATTAGTCATATCTTTAAAAAAAATGACACAGGAAAATCCCAAGAGGAATAGTCATACCAAAAATTTACAGCAGGCATGTCCAAAGTCCTAATCCGTTCTTGGGGTTAAATCCTAAAAAAAGCTCAACAACTTTGGTCGGCCCTCATGCATGTTCACTTCATCAAAACTGGCCCTATTTAAAAAAAGTTTGGGCACTCCTGGTTTACAGTGAGCAACTGACTGCACAATATATATATAGTATGGTAAAATGCTCCACTTAGGTGAAATGATTCAACGGTTTGGGCTTTAGTAGTGATATACCATAAAAAGTAGCTTGAGGGTTATAGGTTTAATTTGGAAAACCAAGCTGGTCTGTTTGCGATAGCTGGGATACTGTCAAAGTAAACTAGCATTGAATCATGTCATGTGGTTGTTGGCCCCTTTGGAGTGGGAATTTACTTTAGGAAACAACTGGAAATTCTCCTGCAAGATAGCTTTGACTGATTTATTTGAGGAAAAGTATTTTTATAATAATAATAATAATAATAATAATAATAATAATAATAATAATAATAATAATAATAGGTGCTTGGTATGACCAGCCCCTTGATCCGTAGAATTTCAAATGTTTATTTGATTTGGTGATCAAATTGCACAGGGCACCACCACCACCATGTAATTCAATCAAAACAAAACACATACAAACAACATCTTCCCAAAAACACTTTAGGCATGAGGGGTTCATAAACTGAACCCATTCATGCAACAATCATCAATTGCTGACCATAAACAAAAATATAATTGAGAGTAAATTGATCATTGCCTGAACCCTCATAACACTGCAATTCCTTTCAACATTCGTATGCCATTTACTAAGAACTTAAATGCGCTTGTGTGAACTTCTATTTGACTACAGACTTAAGTAGCAGAGCATGCTTTTGTTACAGACTGCAAAATTTGCAAGACAAACATTCTGTGGGATGAACTATGTATCAGTGCTGCAGGTGCATAACTACGGCTGCTGTTAGCGTAATGCTATACTCAAACAACCATTTGAACTCTGAAGATGCCTGTCCTCTACTAACCCTAAAACACCCCAAAGCAATAACAGAATCTCATGGCCGTACAGAATGTATAGATCTTTAACATCCCTTTTTGTGTTACCCATTCCCTATGTACTACACATACTGAAGTCATGTTGATGTGATGTGATGTGCATGTATGTCTCTGTGTGACATCAAAGAAGAAGCTCTTTTACAAGATTTTGGAAGAAAGCGCATTGACACCCAAAATTGTGTAAGGCTGGCCTAAACTGGGGTCCTTCGGTACTTCATGTCCAGACCTTAGTGTTTTAAGGGGATGTTTTACCTGGAATAACAACCCTTTGGGCTGCAACTGTGCAGAAAGTTTTCCGTTTAAAATTGAGAGCTATGCAGCATTTGCCAGACCTAACATGCCATATGAGAGTGCCAGAACCCAGGGAACTTCTGCTACTCTTACTTCTCTGACCTGCCTTGGTGAAGCAGCACTGAGGGGTCTGCTTGCACTTTCACCCTCTCTTCCCCCTTTCATGCTGGGGTTCTAAAAGTTGCATACTGTTCTTCCATCTTCCTGTACTGGCTTGTTCTATCAGTGGGAGAATTCTGTTCCTGGTCATTGTGCTTACCTGCATCAGGCTGTCTCTGTGATTCACTGTCTAAACCTTTTAGGCTCGAAGGGAGTTGAAACGCTTGAAGGAAGAGGCTAGGCGTAAGCATGCTGTTGCAGTCATTTGGGCTTACTGGCTTGGACTAAAGGTACTCTCTTAAACGACTCCCTTATGTCAATAATGAACTCAATAAAAAGCGTGCTCTCTACTAACGCATAATCAACCTCTGGTGCTGTGAGATTGCTCTAGCAAGCATGATCTTTAAGGAAATTACTCTTTCCCATAGATTAGACTCTTAGAAACAAGCAAGCAAAATGGCGTTGCAGATTATGCCAGACAACTTTATGTGTGTGCGTTTTCAAATCTATGCAGCTGTTTCAAAAACATTGCTAATCTTACCAGCAGTGTGACTTATCAAAGGGATAATAAATAGTTTTAACCAATAGGGGTGTCATGGCAGCTATTGACAACAGCTTGCATTGGCGACAATTCAAGTAATGGCAGACAATTCTTTTCTGAACCACCTTTTGCTGTTGTGTGACGATAGCTCTCTGCTTTCGTTGGTTGTCCAGAATTACTAAACGTTGAGTATGCTTAATTTTCCTTCTGATGAGGATGGATCCCTGCCGGCAAATGGATTGCACCCACATGGAGGGACTATTTGTGTGAGCGGATGCTTCCAGGGGATGTGGGCAAGAGAGGGGGCTAGATATGTGACTGCTGCAATTTCTGCGGCTGCAGCAAAACTCCTCCTGCCACAGTCATATAGGAATCGCAGCAGCCACACACAGTCCTGATTTGCATGTCACACTAAGCCAAATTATGGCTTAGTGCAGGTGTGGAGGAACCCTCCAGATGTATAGTGGGAGCCGTTTATGCATACAGGGTCCCCGAGCAGAGTTTGCAGGCACTTTGCAGCTCCCTGGTTCTTTGATGCGGCTGCGTCATGCCGACATGCGGCCGAGCCAGGTTCTTTTATCGCTGACCATTGACCTGTAAGCAACTGAAACAAGGGCAAATTTCTTAAAGGTGCAACACCATTCCATTCAAATCAAGAAGGGGATTGCCATTGATTATATTTGTGTTACAAGTCAAATACCGTATTTTTCACTCTATAGGACACACTTTTCCCCCTCCAAAAATGAAGGGGAAATGTGTGTGCGTCCTATGGAGCAAATGCAGGCGAAGCCTCTGAAGCACAGAGGGAGAGCTACCCCCGCCCTCCGGAGGCTTCGCGTTGCTTTCGCTGAAGCTGCCTGAAGCCCCCGGAGTGCAGTGGGGACTCCTGCTGTGCTCTGGAGGCTTCAGGCAGCTATCTGCAAGCCTTCGGAGTGCAGCAGGAGTTCCCGCCATGCTCCAAAGGCTTGCGGATAGCCGTCTGAAGCCTGGAGAGCGAGAGGGGTTGGTGCACACCGATTCCTCTTGCTCCCCAGGCTTCGCTTCGCTGGAGAGGCGCTGCACAGTTTTCCCTCTCTGCGCAGCGCCCCTTCAGCGAAGCGGGAGGAGAAATGGAAGGGGCTCCTTTTCTCCTGCTGCTTCACTGAAGCGCTGAGCAGAGAGGGGGAGATTCCTCCCCCCCCCCGTTCTCCCCCTCCTATGGTTCGGTGCGTCCTATGGAATGGTGCATTCTGTAGAGTGAAAAATACCGTATATGAAGACGCTGTATATTCTTGCTGCTTTCTGCAGCGTCGGAGCATGTGCTCGCGCTGGCCAGGGCGGGTGCGCTCCCGAGGGGCGTGGGGCGCAGAGGGTGCCCTCCCAGGTGCAGGGTACTGCTTGGGTGCACGGAGCGGCGCACCCACAGCGGTAGAGCGAGCCACTCATGGCGGACATTCAGCGCACCGCCCGCCCGTGACTCCCAAACCTCCCCCAAAGGTCAAAACATAGGGGGGAAGGCTGCCGGCAAAGGGGCACAGCTCCCCCCTTCCCCCAATGGCTTGGGGTAGACTTGGGAGCCGCTGGCAGTGCGCAAAATGTCACACACCCCTCAGCGAAGACACGTGGGGTGGTCCGCCCCCACCACACCCCTCTTCCTCCGTCCCTGGCCGTTTGTTAACCAGACGCTCAAAGATCAAAGCAAGTCATGCTTGATGTGGTTCGGCTCTCTCTTTCTCCTGTTTACATGATTTTGAAAAACTTAATGAATCTTATAGATACTACAGCTCAGCTGTTTCCTAAGAGCTGCCCTTTCTAGATATCTAGAAATCAAACACATATGATATGGTATGTTTTTTTGTGTGTGTGTGTGGGTGGGGGTGTGTTCTCCATTTTATTAAGAACCTGATAATGTCAGGTAGGGATAATGAGGACTTTTTCTCAACCAGTGTTTGGGTTGTACCAGTTCAGACACCCTTGACTGAATGCTTCTCTACCAAACATTAATATGCACAAAGAAAATAGGAACCAGCTGTCACTTCCTGCCTATGACCCAATGGGGCTCTCAGGAGGTTATGGAGCCTTGGTAAGCTGGTCTTCGACCATAATAAATTATCTATCTATCTACGGAGCCTTGGCCAATGAGCAGTCGCAGGGGGGCAGCCAAGTTCTGCTTTTCTCCCCACCCTCTCCCCTTGCAAAATTACTATGGACGCTTAAGCATTGCCATTTTACAAATAGCCCCTAACTGCATGGAAAAGTGTCTTACTTTGGTTCAGGAGGGTCCCTCGCTATAATTTCTAGGGTGGGTTGGAGCTGCGTGGCAAAAAATGGTGTCTTTGCTAGCCGGGGTGGGAGTGGGAGTCTAGAAACCTCTGCTTTTTCTGGGGCTGCAATATTTTGTGCAAAGGTAGGAGTTGCACCTATTGCGGCCCACCCTTAATGCCCCCAGCCCCATGGTTCCCAACATGGGGCGCACAAACCCCACAGGGGCGCTAGTTTGATTCTTAAAGGAGGCAATTTGAGAATGAGTTATTAACGGTGAATGGCCTTTTAGGCTTCCTCCACGTGAATAGGAGTTCACTTTTTGAATAATAAGAATTATGTGTCAATGGCGGGAGCGAGGAAATCAGGATTTTAGAGATGCGTAGGTGGGACATGGCCAAAAAAAGGTTGAGAACCACTGCTGTAGCCTCAACCATGTTTTTCCTCTGACCTCACCTCCCCACTTGTATGTGAACCCCAAAAAGTTGCTTGTCTATTTATTACTTACTTATTTCATAAAATTATACACCGCTTGACTGTAAACAGAACAAAACAAAACCTCAAAGCGGTCTACAAAAGATAAAAGGGTAAAATCAAGAAAAATTGGCAACCCCACTTTAAAACAAACCAACATTAAAATACTTAAAACAAAAAAAATTCCTTCCAGTAGCACCTTAAAGACCAACAGATCTGAAGAAGTGTGCATGCACACGAAAGCTCATACCAAGAACTAACTTAGTTGGTCTTTAAGGTGCTACTGGAAGGATTTTTTTTTGTTTTGACTATAGCAGACCAACATGGCTACCTATCTGTAATTAAAATACGTAAATAGATTCAAATTGCCTCAGCTTTCTAAGCATCTGCAAAGGCTTGTCTAAACAGAAATGTTTTTAGAAGGTGCCAAAAATATGGCTAACCTGATCCAAAACACCCACCCACCCCACTCACACATGAAAACAAAGATCACCACAGCCAATCACAAGCAAACAATCACACCCTAGGCCAACCCCAACCTCTCTCACCACCAAAGGAACACAAGTGAACAACACAAGCAACGCTGACACCAAACTCTACATACATTAAACATAATAGAAACACCGCCTCCCGACCCCACCCCTATCCATCTTCCCTCTCTCCACCCCCCCTTTCTTTTTTCTTTTCTTTTTTTTCTTTTTCTTCTCCCCCTAATGCCTCAACAAATGAAACAGATTTGTAAAAATGTTACATGAAAAAAAAAATACGAGGCACTACACTTCTGTAAAACAAGAAAATCCTTAATAAAATATTTTAAAAAAGTGTTTGCTTGATCTCAGTAGGCAGGGAGTTCCAAAGTGTTAGATGCTGCCACATTAAATGATTGAGTTCTTACAAATGATGGAATGTGGCAACTGAATTCCAAAAGGTTCCCCACTTAGTATAGAGAGGAACATTCAATCATGTGGGTCCTTACCTGTAAACTGAATTGGTACCACCCAAACTCAGGTTTTCTGATAATAATAAACACATCCAGAAATGCTAAAGCCTCTTAAGTAGTTAATGAGGATTTTTATTTTGCCTGTGTTTACCCTAACTTTTTATATCTGGGGGGAACCTAGATTGTGGTCTTGCCTCTGCAGAACAACTCTAAAAATTGTCTCCTTGCAATTTAGTGTACTACTTATCCTTATGAGAAGAAAACAAAAACAAAAGCTGAATGTTTACTCTTGAGTTTTTGATTTCTCAGGTCCGTAGAGAGTACAGGAAATTCTTCCGGGCCAACGCTGGAAGGAAGATCTACGAATTTATACTTCAGAAAATTGTACGTTTCCCTCCCTCCTTATACAATTACTGCAGCCAGTCATCATTCACCTGCAGCCAGTCATCAGAAAAGAATAGCAAACACAATCATTTGAAGTTTTATTTCTCAACATACATAAGAGGGGCTGATTGGAGGAATGCATAGTGCATTGAGAACAACACTGCTTTCTCTATTAATGTGTTTGTTTTTTTAATTATCTGTGCTGCAGATGGCAAAGTAGACTGCATTTAACCAAAAACAAAAAGTTGCTCAGCTCCTCACAGCAGTGCCGCAGAAAGAGCAGGAGTACATGAGCCCATGGCTAGCTGTGGCTTAGTCTTGCAGTGTTAAACTGTGGTTTGGTGCCAGTGTTGAGAACCTTTGTTCCTCCAGATAATTGCTGAGCTACAATTCCCATTCCCCTTGGCCATTGGCCATGCTTGCTGGGATGAGTGGGGGACGTAGTTCCGCAACATCAGGAGGTTCTAAAGGTTCCCTACACCTGGGTTAGTATCACATCAGAACCAGCTCCTTGGCTTAGTAAAAAGTACAATGGTTTTACACTCAGTTGTTGCCAGCAGTGTAATATCTTTTTGTGTAAATGAAGCTGGATGTTGGTTTGCCAGATCTTGTGAATAGGGAGTGTGGTTGTACGAAGCCTGCTTAAATAAAAAAAAATAGTCATTTAAAAGCAAACAAAAAAACACAGGTTGCTTAATTCTCCTTACCATAGATGCAAAAGTATTTCTTGGAAATGAAGAATAAGATGCCTTCTTTATCGCCAATCGATAAAAACTGGCCAGCAAGGCCTTATCTCTTCTTGGATTCAACTCACAAGGAACTGAAGAGGATATTCCACTTGTGGAGGGTAACCATATGATACAAGAGTTAATTGTATTTGTTTGTTTGTTTGCATTTTTATTTATAGTCTGTTCTACCTTCTGCTCTCAGGCACTCAAAGCAATTTAATGTATAATATAGTGTTTTGTTTTATTGTAACAAACATAAACATGAAGCATTGGAACATCTGAACAAATAAAATACGATAAAAGCCATTAATAAAGGACCAGGGGGACAAAACATGCAGTGCGCCTTATTTTTCATTAGAAGTGTCTCAGCAAAAATATGTATTTCAGAGGCTGTCAATAGTTTCAAATGGCATCAATCCAAAGAGACTGAAATTGCTCTTGGGTTTCATTTGTTAGTGGAGAGCTAACATTTTCTCCCCGTGAAAAGGTAGTGCCTTTAATCTTCCTTAGTAGCGCCTGTATAGTCATCAATCTTGTGAGAGAAGGTAGCTGTTAAATTCTATTTACAGAAAGCTTAAAAGTGTGACTGCCTTACTGAACTCTAGCAAAGTCCAACTGGGAACTGTGCACACGTTATTTGGAACTTCCCAGATAAACTGGCTGAAGGTCAGGGGTCTCTGTTCTCTCTCTCTCTCTCTCTCTCTCTCTCTCTCTCTCTCTCTCTCTCTCTCTCTCCTTCCTTCCTTCCTTCCTTCCTTCCTTCCTTCCTTCCTTCCTTCCTTCCTTCCTTCCACAGTTTAGTTAAGTTGCTGAGGATTTGAGAAGTGTAAGCAACAGTTCTTGAAACAGCCCTCTGGGTGATTTCCATATTTCCCCATTAATCTACACTTTCCCCAGCCATTAGAATTTCCTTAAACCTCGTATTCTGGCCTCTATGTTACTAATTAGTTTTATGAAGCAGAGGGAACATGTGTAACGATCGCTGTGAGCATATCTGTTCATCCTGCGAGATTTAGTCAGAGGAGTTATTTAAGAAGCAAAAGGTAAAGGTATAGGAAAAGGGACCTCAGACAGTCAAGTCCAGTCGTGAACGACTCTGGGGTTGCGGCGCTCATCTCGCTTTACTGGACGAGGGAGCCAGCGTTTGTCCGCAGACAGCTTCCGGGTCATGTCACCAGCATGACTAAGCCGCTTCTGGCGAACCAGAGCAGCGCACGGAAACGCCGTTTACCTTCCCGCCGGAGCAGTACCTACTTATCTACTTGCACGTGCTTTCGAATTGCTAGGTCGGCAGGAGCAGGGACCGAACAACGGGAGCTCACCCCGTCGCGGGGATTTGAACCGGCAACCTTCTGATCTGCAAGCCCTAGGCTCTGTGGTTTAGACCACAGTGCCACCCCCATCCCAGATAAGCAAATGGTAGCCAAGTAGAATACTTCCCCCCCTTTTTTTTACACTTTGATGCCCTGCCTAGGTTGCCTTGTGATGAATGCGTGTTCACAGGGAAACAGGTAGGAAATGAGGTACTTCGTGTGGAGCTGATTGCTGCGTTTATATAATTGCCTGTGGGATGTGACTGATTCAATCCAGAAATCCATTAAAATTGGCTTCTTATGCACAAAGGGAATAGCAAGGCATGGCAGCTGCTCTTCCGAAGCCACTTTCAAAGAATAGCTTTGTGATTCATCTGTAATGCTGTTTTTGTAGTGTAAAAAGTACCGGGACCAGTTCACAGACCAGAAGAAACTGGTTTATGAAGAAAAACTGGAAGCTAGCGAACTTTTCAAGGACAAGAAAGCTTTATACCCAGCCAGGTAATGAGCCGTTCGGAGGCCTATGCTGAGGCTGCAAGATTGAAATGACCTTATTTCATAAGGATTGAGGGGAAATTTGCTAGGAAATCCTACTTATCTCCACTAGCAGATGCTGCCTGTTTTAGGCTTTCACAACTTTGCTTATCTCCATGGACTTGCCCAGAGAGCTTATATTACATGGATTATTGGCTTAATAAAATATTTCTTCCAATGGCTTTACATCTGGAAAATTGAATCTAAGTTGGTTAAGCACACTCAACACGCCACGTACAAGGCTATCGAATTTAGGTACTATGTAGGTTTCAAATGGATGTTACATAAAATCATAACTTTTTTTTTAAAAAAAACAACAACAACAACTTTACGCCCTTCCCCATTTCTCCCATGCCAAAGTGCAAGAGAGGGGATTATTGAAACCTAGGAATAAAGAAGCTTTCTAGGAGATGCCTCGTCATTTTAAAATTACACACTTCCCAGGAGTGTGTTGTGTTGTATGTGTTTACATCTTCATGAGGCCTGCCTGGTATCAGTCAGCAACTCGCACAAATATTCTGAAGAAGGGATTTATTTATTTATTTATTTATTTATTAAATTAAAACCTCGCATTCTAGGAAACTTCTGTGGGGAGCAGGGACTGATTGTGGAAATGTAGATCCCTGCGTGACAACCATGGAAAATTCAAGTTTCATGCTAGGGGTTATTAGGGAAAGGACTGAAAATAAAATGTCAATTCAGTGATGCTTTGGAAAAAGGCACAGAAAAAGTAGCAAGACCTCTGTGAAGAAAGACCACAGCCATATACATTGAAGCTTCTAGTTTACTTTACGGCGAAAAAGGGGCAACACAATAGTGGTTTATAAAGTTACATGTGGTTTGAAGGAATTTGAGATTTCTCCTCTCGTAATCCAGATCTTGGGGGTCATCCGGTGAAAATTAATTAGTGGGTGATGCAGGAAAGACGTAAGGAAGGACTATTTTGAACACAGCCCATAATTAACTTAAGACGTGTGTTCGGATACCACTCAGGTCTTTTTTCACTTCGGTATTAAAAAAAAAGCAGCCAAAGTTAAGTTCTTTATCTTATCAGTTTCTTAGACAGGTAGGAGCCGGTCATCATATGTTTGGATGAATCTCAGGCAGCACTCCTTGTTCCAGACAGGGGTACACACAGTTCATATTGCTCCAGGGGTTGTAACACTGTCTGCATTCCTTTTTCCTTTGGAAGCGGGGGAGGGGGGGAAATCTAATGCAAAACGATGACAAAAAATTGTTTGGGAATCTTAATAAGTGTTGTAAGAAATGCATTCTTTTTGTAATTAAATATATGTTGGGTGTCTGTTTTGTTAGGAGAGTCCTCTGACATAGTTGCAGATTAGACTCCTGGGCTACATGGCTATAGGGCTATGTGTTCCTCTCACTGGGTTTTCCTCTCGGGGTTTGTACCCCAGTCTCAGTTTCCCAGATGAGGAAATGTGTCTAAAGTAGCCAGAAGTGGTAATTGTTACATCACAAATACACATGTCACGCACAATTGGATTTCCTGTGAGGCAAAGCTCTGAGGGGCAAAGGATTTTATTTTATTGCTCCTGCAGGGTCTTAATTTACCTACTGATTATAATGTAGAGGCATGGCTCCCTTAATAGTAGGGGGAAATTGAGTGTACAGGAAACCCAGAAATTCTTCAGCCTAGGAAAATTCTGGGGGCTGAAAACCTCACCATTCCTTTCAGGTTGAGCATAGTGAGCTAGCAAAGTTACCTTCCAAACCTGTAATAATAGTGGTGATGATGATGATGATGATGACGACAACAACTTTATTATTTATGTGTCCCATCTAACTGGGTTGCCCCAGCCACTCTGGGTAGCTTCCAGCAAAATATAAAAAACACACATAAGAGAACTTTGTCAGCATCTCCCATTAAATGCTCCCTAAACAGCTCAAAGCCACAATACCTCAAGGACTGCCTCCCCACACATGAACTGACCCAGAACCTTGACCATAATCTGAGGTTATTCTTTGTGTGCCTCCTCCATGAGGGTGGCACCACAAGAAAGGGCCTTTTCTGCAGTGGCTCCCTGTTTGTGGAATGCTTTCCCCAGGGAGGTTTGCCTGGCACCTTCATTGCATGTCTTTAGGCGCCAGGTAAAAACATTCCCCTTCTCCCAAGCCTTTTGATAATTCCTGGGTAATTACTGGATAATTAAACAGTCTGTGGCCTTTTAAACTGGGGTGGGGGGTGTATTGTTTTTCTATGTTACTGTGTTAGATATTTTTCTGCTTTTATATTGTAAACCGCCCACTGATTTCCGGATAAAGGGCAGTATAGAAATTTCATTAATTGCCAGGCAAGTGGCTGTTTGCAAGCTTGACTAAAGGCATGCCAATGGAGCCATTTTATGAGCTTTCTTCATCTCTTTCTTTCTGTTGTCTCCCTCCAGTGTTGGGCAGCCTTTCCAAGGGGCTTACCTCGAAATCAGCAAAAACCCCAAGTATAAGAAACTAAAAGATGCCGTGGAGGAAAAAATCATCATTGCTGAAGTAGTAAACAAAATCAACAGAGCAAATGGAAAGGTAACACGCACAAAAAAAGCTTATACCCAATGAGATTCATTTTTGTTCCCTTTGACTTATTTTACATAAGCTTATTACCGTGTGAAGCAAAAGCAAAAAAATGTTGCTTTTAATAATCCTGTATCCCCAGTGCTAAGGGTCCTTAATTCTAGTTTGCCTTATTTTAGAATAGCTATTCCCAATGGTGATGGAATGTTCCAAGGCATAAGCATCAGTGAGACCTGTGACTTATCCTGTCCCTAGTTAACTAGATCCTTATTCCCATTTCCGTAGCCATTTTGTAATTCATGCCTCCATTTCAAGATCGCAAATTCATTTGGAAAGGGTAGCCCTTTCGCCACTGAACCAAAATGTCTGCTACGTTTGTCAAGACTTGAAAAATCTTGATACAAGCCAGACCTTGAAGTTGCATTGCTTCTTTAATAGCTACCCCTATGTATTAGCCCCGTGAATAATTCCTGTCGTTCTTCCTCAGTGCACTGCTAGGATTTTCTTGCTCACAAAAAACAACGTGCTGCTTGCCGATCAGAAATCAGGGCATATCAAATCAGAGGTTCCTCTAGGGGACGTCACGAAGGTGTCCATGAGCTCCCAGAATGATGGCTTCTTTGCTGTGCATCTCAAAGAGGTAGGTATGAAATCCTGTATAATATGAGCAAACGCTTCGTAATTCAAAACTCGTGATGGTAGTAAATCACAGCCTATACAGAATAAAATTGGAATTTTCTGCCAACCCCATATCTGCACACTGTATGTGTAAATACATGATGTTTCCTTTGAACTAGCACCCTCAACTACAAGTTTACTATACTTTCAGCCCCTTCCCTATTTGCCCCCCCCCATTTGAACAACATATAGCAACAATAACTTGCCCAGTGGTACATTCCTCTAAAGTTTTGTATGTACTATGTACAGTGGAACCTCTGTTTTCGAACGTAGTCCGTTTGACTTCTGAAATGTTCAAAAACCGAAAATCAAAGTGCTGTCAGCAAAGTGAATGGTGAAAATGGAAAGACATGCTGCGAAAGCTGTTCAACTTCCGAGGCACGTTCAAAAACAGAAGCATTCACTTCCAGGTTTTCAGCGTTCGGCTTCCGAAACGTTCAGCAGTCGAGACGTTTGAAAACCGAGGTTCCACTGTAGTACATAGTAAGTTTATCTCTGCATTATAAATTTTAAAATGCTGTCCACAGGGACAGTTGTAGGCAGAATAAAAGTATTTTCTGTCTCATTTGTAAAGGAAAAGAAGGCGAAGCACGTTTCACCCAAAATGTCCTTCCTTGAAGTGCCTTCTGTGCTGAGTAAGAGACATTCCAAATATTATTTAGCCAAACTTCAATAGGGATTTTAATAGATTGTTTCCAGTACTGGGCTTTGGTTAATTGGGCTGCTGATAACAGAAAAAAATGCTGCGGGCTTATCCACACTTATCCTTTGCCCTATGCTTTCCAGGCACAACTCCACACTTTTAAAGCTCCTTGTTCAAGTGCTCTTTTTTCCACTCACTTTTCCTGTGAAAACCTGCTCTCTAAAGCTGAAGAGCAGCAAACAGCAATTCAGGTGTTTCATGGATTGCTGTTTGCTCCAAATCAGCTGCAAAGAGCTGGTTTTCAGGAAAGCTCTGGGGCAGGAAAAAATAGCGCCGGGAAACAGAGCTCTAAAGCTGGGAGAAAGTACGGATAATCCGTTTGAATTCGATTGAATGATAATGTGCGAGTTTCCTTTTCTGTGCCAGGGATCTGGAGCAGCTGGGAAAGGGGACTTCCTGTTCAGCAGCGATCACCTGATTGAAATGGCCACGAAGCTTTACCGCACGACGCTCAGCCAAACCAAGCAGAAGCTCAACATTGAAATATCCGATGAGTACGTCTTGGCACTTGCCCACTTTAAACAGCTTCTGCTGGGAGAAATCGAAATGACTCTAAATGAAAAGATTGGAACTGATTTAATAATATGAAAACAAACTGAAGGTTAAAAATAGGAAGGCTGATGAGAAACAAACCACCATGGAGAGACAGGGAAAGCATGTGGAAGCAACAGCCTTGAAACTGTTTAGCGAGGGGGCCACCACAGAAGCGGCCACACTCTGCTCTCTATTTCCCCAACCTGCCTGACTACAGTTGTAAGTCTGGGAAGCCAGTGTTAGGACTCCTCCCTACACTAAGGTAGTTTTCAAAAAGAACTTCAGTTATCCCTTTGCTGCCTTATGCAGCATTGCTCACTAACAATATCCAAAGCCTGCCCACATGACATGGGTCAATGGCCCATCTGGTTGTATGATTTGGATCTTTGGGTCTCTCTCTGCTATTTGAGCAGGGACACACATTTATGCTTTTAAAACAGTCTTTTCAGGAGTTATTTCTTAGCCCCAGCTTCATCTTGACAATTTGACTGGGACTTAGTAATGTGTGGAACATGATTGATTCCACTGCATGAGCAGTTTTCTTACTCTTCCTTTGAATAAGAGGCGATAAAAATCAGAGTCCCCTAGTAATCTTGGTGTGTGTTCTTGTAAAACGGGGGTCTTATGCATTCCATTACTTTCTCACCCGTTTATTGCTATAGAATTACTTGCTCGCAGGAGGGTCTGGAAGAAAGGGAGACTTGTGAATTTTCAGATGACTTATTTTTGGCGTAAGCTGAATTGTCAGCGCAGATGGTGTTTTGGAGCCCTTTTTTATGCAATAGGAGGGCAAAATGCATTTAATCTACTAGTAAACCATAATTGTCGATAGCCTTTGTTTCCAAAGGTGCCAGACTTGACCAAAATTAAATCTGTGTGTGCTTGGTAAATATTTAGCACACTGGATGAGTCTGCTTAAAGCAATTTCAATAACACTTACGTGATGTAACCCTGCAGGTCTGTTTCCTAATGATGCAAACAAGGCCAGACTATGGTAATCCCTAGTGTACAGCTACTTGTGTTCGCATTTGTGTGGGTAGGGAGACTGCTAGTTCTACAAAGCATCGAAAAGGAGGTATACAGGACTCGCAGGGAGCATGGGAGCTTATGGTCTTCAAACACAATTATGGTTATGCTTGTATGTTGCTCCTTTAGTCTAGCAATGACATATGTTTATACAGGTGTACCTTGGTTTTTGAACATCTTAGTTCTCGAACGTTTTGGCTCCCGAACGCTGCAAACCTGGAAGTGATTGTTCCAGTTTGCGAGCTGTTTTTGGAAGCCGAATGTCCAACGGGGCTTCCATGGCTTCCGATTGACTGCACGAGCTTCCTGCAGCCAATCGCAAGCCGCGCTTTGGTTTCCGAACATTTTGGAAGTCAAACGGACTTACGAAACAGATTCCGTTTGACTTCCAAGGTACGACTGTATTACCAGGTGTCCCTTTGGGGCAGAGGGATCGAAAAGAAACTGAGGAGCAGTGCTTAACACCTTTAATTGGGACTACTGCTCTGCCCCTAGAAACTGCATGAAAGACGATGGTGCATTGGAGCTCAGAATATTAGTTGGGGGGCACTGCAACTCAGGGACAGACCATGTGCTTTTGCTTGCAGAATTTCCCAGGTCCAATCCCCAGCATCTCTGGGTAGGGCTGGGAAATATTCCTCCCATGATTCCCTGGAGAACTTAGCGTAGGCAATACTGAAGTGAACAGACCAATGATTCGACTTTGTGTAAGGTAGCTTTTATGAGCTGGGGGCCATCAACCACCAACAGATGAGGAAGGTGCGTTAGGTTTCTCTACATTGGCTTACAACAGCGTAACTACTCCCACCATTCCTAGCTAGCAGGACCTGTGGTCAAGGATAATTGGAACTGTACAGTCGTACCTTGGTTGTCGAATGTCTTGGTTGTCAAACGTTTTGGCTCCCGAACGCCGCAAACTCGGAAGTGAGTGTTCCGGTTTGCAAACATTCTTTGGAAGCCGAACATCTGACGTGGCTTCCGATGGAGTGCAGGAAGCTCCTGCAGGCAATCGGAAGCCGCGCCTTGGTTTTCAAACATTTTCAGAAGTCGGAAGGACAACCAAGGTACGACTGTATGCCGAAAACAACCAGAGACCCAAGTTTTGGAAACACTGGCTTAGAGCAACAGTTGCCCTTCTTCTATGCATCATTATTTGTTGTGGTCCTTTCCTTGCGGCCTTTCAGACGATGGCGCATGATGAAAATATGAATAAACATTGCTCGCTAGGACTTTATGTAGTTAACTCGTGTTTGGGACAGGATTGGTGTAACACTGCTGACCATTTGCCACAGTTTTTCAGTTGCTGGCTGATGTGCCGTTTATGTATTTATTAAAACAGTTATTCCTCTCCTGCCTTTCACGATTGTAATCCATCTAAAGTGGATTACATATTACAGTGCATTTTTTTTTAAAAAAAAAAGTTTTAAAGATGTGATTTAGTTGAGGGAGAGCGAGAGAGAAAGAAAGAGATGCAATCCATCACCAATGATGAATGGAGCACTGCACTCTAAACGGCTGACCACTTTTGCCATAAGGTTTTAGGGGAAGGGATTGAGTGGATGGGAGTTCTGGGCTAATGGCTCATCAACTGGGTAGGTGGAAAGATGTAATCTGTAGAAGCTCTGAAAAGATCAGGCTCCTTCGTCCCAGGAGCTCTGCAGTTAGTTTGATTTGTGGCTTCTGGTTTAAGGCAAAAATCCTTTTGAAGTGTGCTAAATCCCTGTTGGAAACCTCGCTTAAGATAAAATGCTGGAAAGAGAGGCTGCCTTTTCTAAAAGGTGGCGTGCTTTCCTGCTTTGTTACCGATGGGATCTGTCAGTGCTAAATGGTGCTATGATGTTTATCTTTATTGTTTCTGGAGCTGCTGTACTGAATGTGGAGGAGGGGAATCTTCAGTAACACTTAAACTAATGGTTTGCAAGCTACTGGGAATTTAGCCTAGCCACTTGGACGTAGCAAAGCCAAGAGAGGGGAGAGGGTGTCCAAGAATTCAGTTACACAACTTGGACAGGGCTGAGTAGGAAATAACGTGGTCACTGTGAAAAGCTGAATAATATGAAAATGAAGGGTTTTGGATATTAAATGGATTCAGATAAGCCCTAAATTGTCATACAGCAGATATGTGGGAGCCAGGGCCCAGATGTAGCCGGTTCTACCCTACACAACCAAGATGTTTCTTAGAAGCTTGGTTTTACCTTATTATTTTTAACAAAGCCTTTCCAATGGCTGAGAGAACCCTCCAAATGTGATTGTGCAGTTTGCCTTGAAGAGCATTCCTTACATGCAACAAGGATGTATCAGTATGTTGTTTGAAAAGCAAGGCACCGCCGACCCAAAGCTAAACCGTTGATTTCAACTGGAGAGGGTTGGACACACGCCTTGCTTCCTCGTTGCAGTAAATGGGGTCTAAAAAGTGATTAATTTTGGCTGAATTGTGCCCATGGTGGTTACTTTTGTAGGACAGGGCCTGGTGTGTTGAGCAAAGAACCATTCAGTCTATCAGCAGCAAGGGAGAGGAACATTCTGATGGGAGCAGCTAGAAGGGAGGAGGGCTGAAATGGGTAGGAAGAAGGGACCAGGCTTTGGAAATTACATTGGAGCTACATGGGACGCAGGTGGCGCTGTGGGTTAAACCACAGAACCTAGGACTTGCTGATCAGAAGGTCGGCGGTTCAAATCCCCGCAACAGGGTGAGCTCCTGTTGCTTGGTCCCTGCTCCTGCCAACCTAGCAGTTCGAAAGAACATCAAAGTGCAAGTAGATAAATAGGTACCGCTCCGGCGGGAAGGTAAATGGCGTTTCCGTGCGCTGCTCTGGTTTGCCAGAAGCGGCTTAGTCATGCTGGCCACATGACCTGGAAGCTCTACGCCGGCTCCCTCGGCCAATAAAGCGAGATGAGCACCGCGACCCCAGAGTCGTCTGTGACTGGACCTAATGGTCAGGGGTCCTTTTACCTTTACCTTACATGGAAATAGTAGGCATATACGTAGGAATGCTTATTTTATGGATCTCTGTGGGTGGTTAGACACATGTGGAAGCAGGAACAGTGATTCAAATGGTTAGTCAACATTGTGCCCTCCATATATTGTTGGATTCCAGCTCCCCTCAGCCCCAGCCAGCATGGCCAATGGTCAGGGAAGATGCATATTGTAGTCCAACAACATTTGAAAGGTACCACATTGGCTATCCTTGGGTGAACGAATCTGCTGAGGGCCGGGGGTGGGGGCTGTTTCTGAATTGAGGGATTTGGTAAGAATAGTTCACAAATAGGACCAGGTTAGGTAGTACCCCTTAGAGTACACCTCATAGGAAAAGTGGACCGTTTGTGGAAAATGTGGGCTTTTCAACTTCGTTTACTAACTCTGCCACCCTCCAAAAAGGTTTCTTTTTATTTTTCAGAATTGCTTTGACTTGACTTTAGAGGAAGGGTCAGCAAACGTTTTTAGCAGGGGGCCGGTCCACTGTCCCTCAGACCTTGTGGGGGGCTGGACTATATTTTGAAGGGGGAACAGAATGAATTCCTATGCCCCACAAATAACCCAGAGATGCAGTTTAAATAAAAGGACACATTCTACTCATGTAAAAACACACAGATTCCTGGACCATCCGCGGGCCAGATTTAGAAGGCAATTGGGCCGGATCCGGCCCCTGGGCCTTAGTTTGCCTACCCATGCTTTAGAGGATTAAAAAAAGGAAGCCATCACAGAATACATTAGCTAGCAAAGATTTCATGACTTGAGAATAGAGAGCAGTCAGTTTGCAGCGAGCAATTAAGACTTTGCTTTCTTCTGTCTTATGCAGAAGGAGGATGAATGAGTCTCTTGGTATCTTCCTTGTTCCATGAGACCCACCAGGCGGGGTTGGAGGAATGTGTCCCATTTTGACTCCATTATTTCCTCGCGTCAAGTGTGGCGGGGAATAAATATATCTGTACTCAATGTGCTGGAGGCTGGGATACAGCTGAAAAACATTTTGCGATTGCTTCAGCCGGCAGTAGAATTTCCGGCACACCATATTGAGCCAATCTTGAATGTAAAGCCAAATTGTGACATTTTGTATTTATTCCAGTGTCTGCATTTTGATTTTATTTTTGTAAAATCATGCTAAGTGCTGAAGGGCAACACAGTAAGTGTGCCAGCCACTTTCTTTCCTTTTCTCTGTATGATTCTGTCTGCTGTACTACGTGCTCTGGCAACTTTCCAGATTAGATTATTGCAACACACTCTACGTGGGGCTGCCCTTGTAGATGATTTGGAAACTTCAGTTGGTCCAAAACAACTCTCAAAATATGAAGATATCTTTTATCAAATAGCAGCCCTAGTATTTGCTTTTTAAACGGTGCTTGGCCTGATACCCGAGATAGAAAATCTGGACATTCTTCTTGTCTGCCCTCAACAGTAATATTTCTATTTTTTTAAAAAAGCAAGCCTTTTGTATTTGTTTAAAAAACCAATAAAAATTGTTTTTTAAAAAAAAATAAACAAAAGTATCTGGCATTTGCAACCTGTTAATAACCCATTAACAGAATGTACAACCTGCCTCACTGCCTAGTATAAGCAAATTTTGGAGGTAGGTCACTCACTTAGCACTATGGAAGATAAGCAAAAATCAAGGGTGGCGGGAAGGGGGAGTAGATTTGCAGTGAGTTACTGGGTAGGAATATCCTATGTTGGCCATATTCAGGTCCATTGATTTTAGCATGTCTTCTCCAAGTATGATTAACGTGAGATAATCACCTTCTATTTTATTGCTAATATAAAGAGGGCTTGCGCTTCTTTGCTTTCTCCTTGCTGCTGCAGCCAACTGGGACGAACACCATACCGAACTGAAACCTGTTTTTTTGCACCTCCTAGGTTCCTCGTTCAGTTCAGACAAGACAAAGTGTGCGTCAAGTTTGTGCGGGGCAACCAGAAGAACGGCAACGTGCCCACTTGCAAGCGAAAAAACAACCGGCTTCTCGAAGTTGCTGTACCTTAATTTATGCACGCACTCTCCCTACAATTCTCCGTAATGGTGCAATTTTACTCATTTGGCAGGGGGGTGGGGTGGGATTTGAGGGAGGAGCAGTCTGCTAAAAGGTGCGACTAACTTATTGACCACCCCCCCTTTTTTTTTTTTTAGTTGTTACAGCTTTTGGTTGATTTTTATATACAGGCTTTGTGTGCTGATAGCATATTATAAACAGAAGGATGCCTTGTCGCATATAATTTCTGTGGTCATTCCTTACTTTTTAATACCGCATATTGTAAACCCCATACACTTTCATGGCCCATTCCTCATATTTATTCTTTAGAGCAGAATCCTTCGCCGCAGGCTATATAGATCCATTTCCTCCCAACCCTATTCTGTGGCAGAGCTCAGTCCAAAGGGTTAATCATAAACCAGGACTGGAGAGTCTGGCAAAATTCTGGGGCTGCTGCAGCTACCTTGTTAATTGCAAACAGCACAAAGCACCAAGTAATTTGATCTTTAATGGAATATGTGGGGCAGGAAACCCTAATTCTGCAAAGCAGAAGGAATGTACAACTGCATATGTAGCAGCTGCATATGGTTTTTTGTTTTGTTTTATTTACAGTGCGGGTGGGGGAAACCTAGCATTCTGCCTCAGACTTTTTAATTGTCAGCTTTTAATGACTTTGTAAGACTAGGAAGCAGAAATGAGTCCATTAAAGAGGCAAGAAGTGCGTTAAACGGTTAACAATAGCCACACAACAGCGCAAGGCATCTCTTTTGTTCTCTATGGGATCTCCCACCCCTCTTTAAAAGGACCCTTCAATGTTTAAAACTCCTTAAAAAGCAGTTGTTTGCATGGGGAAATGAGGTATTTTACACTACGTGTCAAATGAAGGGATAGAGGAATTTTCTCTCTCCCCCCCAGATGTTGGCATGCATGCTGTACAATGTGCAATAAAGCATTCATACAACTTGTGAAAATTATTTATAATAACTTCTGTGGGTAATAAAAGAGGAGAGATCCTGCCTATCTGTTGTGAGGACTTAAGTTAGGCTAGTTCTATCTTAATGTTGACGTTATCACTTTGGAAGAAGGGGAAACCATTTCGGTGGGGAGGTATGTTGTACATAAATTTGATATTAATGATAAATAATTGTTTTAATTCTGTGCTGTTTGGTACTCTTGTGATAACCATATTTTTGTATTTCAACCAGTTTTATATAAGTTTGTGTGCCTGATATGTAATGTGTGCACAGAAACACTTTACAATCAAGAACTGCATTCTAAACTTCCTGAATGGAGATTGCAGCTTAAAGCCTTGTATAAACCAGGAGAATTAGTGGAACGCATTGATTTATGGAGTATCGTTTTCCAGTGTTTAGACAAAAGTTAGCTAAAAGAGATTGTTGAATGTGACTGTTTGACTTGTTGATGTAAGGATGGTTTTAGATCTATTGTATTCTCAGACTGATGCAAGAACTTGCTGTCAAGGAAAGGTTTCTGCACAATATGTGCAATGCAAAAAACAAGCAAGCTCAAGTATAAATAAAGAGAAGCTTTAAAGCAATGGCTTGTCGTGTTTGGCCTTGGGTTATTTATCAGCCATCAAATACGTGGTGTTTTTTTTTTAAGAGTGCAGAGTAGAAGAATTAACGACAGCAGATCTATTGATAATATAGACCCCCCTCAGATGCATTTCTTAAATAGAAATCTTCCTGCATCTATATTTCCATCCCATTTGATCTTTGGTGAAGTGGCTTCAGAAGAGCTTTTAACCACTTGAGCTGCTGCTTCATATTAAATGCAGAAAACCCAAATTTACACAGCTCATATTAAATAGTAGCTTCACCATCTGAACTAAGAGGATTCTTCCAATATATGGAGCTGAATGCGATCCCAACATCTCTGCATATTTGTGTGGCCAAGGAACCTAATGATGCTATTCAGATGAAGAGGCAGAAGACCACACAGGTTGGTTTCTCCGTGGCTGGGGTCAGCAGGAAACAGGCCTAGCTCCCAGCCCAGTAGTGTCCCCAAAATGAACCCCTTATCCCCATATAAGTGGGTGGGCAGGTATGATTAATTCATGTGGGAAAAGTAAAACACCATTAAAATTCAGGGGATCTGGCTACTAGGGCTAGGTGATATATCAATATATTGTCCAAAACCAATTTGAAGTCCATATCATGATAATTGGTTTCATCATTTTGGACCTGGCAATATAACACAAGTCATGGGCGTGTGTTTTACGCAAAAATCACCATGTAGAGAAAACCGTTAAGCCAGCCAATGCCTGTACAGAGCTCCATTCTCATTTCAGACATATTGATATACAGTGGTACCTCAGGTTACATACGCTTCAGGTTACATACGCTTCAGGTTACAGACTCTGCTAACCCAGAAATAGTACCTCAGGTTAAGAACTTTGCTTCAGGATGAGAATAGAAATCGTGCTGCGGCAGCGGGAGGCCCCATTAGCTAAAGTGGTACCTCATGTTAAGAACAGTTTCAGGTTAAGAACGGACCTCCGGAACGAATTAAGTACTTAACCCGAGGTACCACTGTATTGTGATGTTCAGCTGGCGATATGTATTTAAATGTTGAAAACCAGATTCAGTGGTACCTCAGGTTAAGTACTTAATTCGTTCCGGAGGTCCGTTCTTAACCTGAAACTGTTCTTAACCTGAAGCACCACTTTAGCTAATGGGGCTTCCTGCTGCCACCACGCCTCCAGATCACAATTTCTGTTCTCATCCTGAAGCAAAGTTCTTAACCCGAGGTACTATTTCTGGGTTAGCGGAGTCTGTAACCTGAAGCGTATGTAACCCGAGGTACCACTGTATTGCCCAGCCGTAGCTGCTACAGTGAGGACAACATTTGACCTGCTGCCTTGACCACAGATAAAGAGCTGGCATGGAGATGGAGAGCAATATCTCCCTGCTGGAAGCGAACAGATGTCATTTGGCCCTTGTGGAAAAGAGCAGAATGCAGTCCACAAGAACATTGCAGGGGGGAGATGTTGCAGAACGTGTTAAAAATACAAAGCGAAAACCAGACTGGAGCAACCCAGTGGTTTTCTCTCTGGAGGAAGAAACCTAAAATGAGATAGGAGTATACTTTCTTCAACTTCCATTTCCTCTCTATGTTTTTAATAATCCTGTCTTTAGTGGGAAAGTCTAGCCATCCTTATTAAGAGACCCGCCCAAGTCCCTTAGAGAGAGAGGCATTGTCTCTTTACAAGATGCTTCCTGTGCAGAACCCGTGAGGACCAGTGGATAATCCGTGGAGTTTGCAGGCTTCATCTCTCTGTTGCTTCTCGCATCTGTTTTAAGCCTCTGAGCGCGGAATGTTAAGGGCTGGGAAAGGGAATGGACCACTGGGGAATTTCACAGCCCACTCTCATCCCCTCCCTTATATTTTAACATGGCAAGAAAGGCTACAGCTACACAGCTCTTTGCTCACTGACCTCAGCTACCCTCTGTGACTCGGTTGGGAAAAGTCAGCGGAGGGCTACTTCTGGCTGTCACCAAGGCGGATTTTGCAGATCAGCCCACCAGTTATGGCCAAAAGCTTTCTTTTGATGAGTGGCTTTTGCTGCAGTGCACTCTCCGACGTGATGAGCATAGGGGAGTTTGGCAGAAGGAAAACATGGCTCCACAGAGGGAGATTTGTACTTTATGCATTCCTCCATTCCCCCACCTCTGTAGAAATTGGTGGGTGAAATGCAGTTTTTGCATTGATCGTGAAACTCAGGAGTGGTAAAGTTTGGAATCTTAATTGTTAAAGATTCAAGTGTTGCTCTGTCCTTCTCCCATCTGAATCTCATTAAGCACATGTCATTTTCTTTCTGTTTTTAATTTACCATTTCCATCCCTATGAGCTGGGCTTAAGATCCAGATTTCCGTCCTTATCGACAATCCAACTGCTGATGAGACGTGCAAAACCTTAGAAGTTAGTGCAGATGGTGCAATATCTGTGCACTTTGTGCTCCCCCTTTTTTTTTTGAGGGAGGGTGCAACACAGAGCTCAGGCTTGACATTCTGGAAGACATGGCTAAGGTCATGCATACACTCAGTGCTTGTTGTTATTGTTGTTTAGTCATTTAGTCATGTTTGACTCTTCATGACCCCATGGACCAGAGCACGCCAGGCACTTCTGTCTTCCACTGCCTCCCCCAGTTTGGTCAGACTCATGTTGCTAGCTTCGAGAACACTGTCCAACCATCTTGTCCTCTGTCGTCCCCTTCTCCTTGTGCCCTCAATCTTTCCCAACATCAGGGTCTTTTCCAGGGAGTCTTCTCTTCTCATGAGGTGGCCAAAGTATTGGAGCCTCAGCTTCAGGATCTGTCCTTCCAGTGAGCACTTAGGGCTGATTTCCTTAAGAATGGATAGATTTGTTCTTCTTGCAGTCCATGGGACTCTCAAGAGTCTCCTCCAACACCATAATACAAAAGCATCAATTCTTCGGCAATCAGCCTTCTTTATGGTCCAGCTCTCACTTCCATATATCACTACTGGGAAAACCATAGCTTTTACTATATGGACCTTTGTTGGCACGGTGATGTCTCTACTTTTTAAGATGCTGTCTAGGTTTGTCATTGCTTTTCTCCCAAGAAGCAGGCGTCTTTTAATTTCGTGACTGCTGTCACCATCTGCAGTGATCATGGAGCCCAAGAAAGTAAAATCTCTCACTGCCTCCATTTCTTCCCCTTCTATTTGCCAGGAGGTGCTGTCTAACCCTCAGTGCCATCTTTCTAGAAAAAGAGGTGCCGGAACTCACCATGAAACTTCTCCCTTGTTCTCTTAGCATGGCAATGGCATCTACTTGAGAGGTGCCAGAGCTGAGCTCTGGCTGAAAAAAAGCCCTGCTTACGTTAACTGTCTGTCACACAGCTTCTGTTTTGCTTGATGAAGTTACATGAGATAAATGTTTTCCTCTGGAAAGGACCAGTGTGGTGAGCGTTGGACTCAGATGTTGTCTAGGAAGTTCTCCTGGAGCAGCAACATGGCTTTGCCCAACTTAGGCTGTTGCACCAGTTGCATTCATTCCATATGATGATAAAGTAACACACACCTGAGGTTGGATTACTGCAATGCAGACCTCAGATGGATGAAGTACAGTGGTACCTCGGGTTACATACGCTTCAGGTTACATACGCTTCAGGTTACAGACTCTGCTAACCCAGAAATAGTACCTCGGGTTAAGAACTTTGCTTCAGGATGAGAACAAAAATTGCGCAGTGGCAGCGCAGCAGTAGCGGGAGGCCCCGTTAGCTAAAGTGATGCTTCAGGTTAAGAACAGTTTCAGGTTAAGAACAGACATCCTGAACAAATTAAGTGCTTAACCCGAGGTACCACTGTACTGACCATTGAGGGGCACAGTTTTGTATAGATTAGTTTTGTTTATATCTTATACATTTCTGAGATTTTGAATAATTTTACCATTTTGGAAGTAATTAGAATTGTTTTTATGTGTATATGAAATAGATAGACCATAGAGTTGATTGGAGGTACGTAAAATAAGAAGTGAAAATGCATTTAATTTTAAATATCACAGTCACACCTTCATCTTATTGGAAAATGTATTCATGGTTCTAGTGAGCTATTCTAGTGAGCTACTCAATTTCTTGACTTTAAGAAAGCCGACTTCATAAAACTTAGGGAAGTGCTGGGTGAGATCCCATGGACAGTAATATTAAAAGGAAAGGGAGTTCATGATGGCTGGGAGTTTGTTAAGAGGGAGATAGTAAAAGCACAACTTCAGGCAATACCAATGAGACGGAAACATGGAAGGTGCCTAAAGAAGCCAGGGTGGCTATCTAAAGAACTTTTAACTGAGTTAAGATTTTAAAAGGATGTGTACAAAAAATGGAAAAGGGGGGAAACCACCAAAGAGGAATTCAAACAAATAGCCAGCACGTGTAGACACAAAGTCAGAAAAGCTAAAGCACAGAATGAACTCAGGCTTGTTTTGTTTGTTTGATCCTGCAGTTTTTAATGAAAATATTTGATCTTCATGTGCCTCCTCCTTCAGAGATTCAGAGTGTGGCAACACGAGAACAGGCCTTCTCTGCGGTGGCTCCCCATTTGTGGAATGCTCTCCCCAGGGAGGTTTGCCTGGTGCTTTCCTTATATACCTTTATGTGCCAGGCAAAAACATTTCTCTGTAACCAGGCTGATTGACATCCAATGCCCTTTAAAAATGTTTGGGAAGGGGGCAAGTCATTGGATTGTGATTTTATATTGTGAACTGCCCGAGACCTGTAAGTATAGGGCAGTAAACAAATTTAATTAATAACAAAAATAATGATGATGATGATTTGAATTGCCATAAGCTACACTGAGTGATGCGCAGCATTAGAAAGGCGGGGCAGAAATGAAAAAGTAGGACGTTGACGTGATGCCACAATCTGCTGTTTTTCACCAACCCTGAAAGGTGGTCCTGGCAATTCATTAGTCCAGCATGAAAAATTAAACAGTTTCGTGATCCTACAGCACAACAGAAAAGTCATTTGTCATGTTGGGCGAAACTAGTAAACAGAACAGGAATGGAGAGCGGGAGAGGTAGAATAAAAACCATTGCATCTTAGAGAATTGTTTGGAGATGTCGTTAGCTGTTGTGTTTTTCCAGAAGCAGCCTCTTCTTGGGCGAGAGAGACTGTAGTAGCACGTAGCAAATAGCTGCAGCTGGGGCATAGCAAAGAGGCACATATATGCTGCTTTCTAGGGATTTACAGATTGTATGTTTATATTCTGGCATGCTCTTTCCAGCTCAAACACTCTGCATCCTGTCGCTGGGGAAATTATATGCAATATCCTCAAGTGAGACAAAACCCCATTTTTTCATGCAGGGGGAGGAGGAGGGTTTCCTTCTTTCCTTCTCCCCCCCCCCCAAAGCAGTTTTGCCTACTTCCAACAGCTTTTTACCTGTAGAGAATGAACGTGAATAGACGCATAGGCAGAAGCAAGAAAGGGTCGCCCCATTGCTCTGCATCTTTTGGAATCATGTTCCCTTGCTCCAGATGTTCTGCATCACAAGTAGAGAAGTGTTTGGCATTGGATTTTTGTTTGAAACTGATTGTTGATAGTCTCCCGAGACAGCCTGTGACAAACTGTATAATAAAAATGTTAAAAATAGTGCGGCCATTCCCTGGTAAAGCAAAAGTTCCCACAATTCAGTGTGCTGGGAAAGTTGCTGAACTTTCCTTTGACAGAATGTGCTGGTCCTCTGCTTTTACAACCTTCCACTGATCCCCAGTTCCTTGTTTACATGCAGTTCTTTTCCTGCCTTCTCCAAGTAATAGTTGGTTCTGACTCCTCCAAAAACAATGGAGGAATATCCAAAGAAACCTCTAAGAAAAGCGCTTAATGCAACTGCAGACGGGGAAATATTTGATGAGCAATGCTTGACTGAAGGCAAAGAGGGCATACCCTCCAACATGAAAATAGAGATGTCCTATTTAATAATAATAATAATAATAATAATAATAATAATAATAATAATAATACCCCGCCCATACAGGCAGCCTTCAGATGTCTTCTAAAGGCTGTATAGTTACTTATCTCCTTGGCTCGGGGGTCACATAATTCCATGCTGTCCAACATTTCTCCAATGAAAAGAGGATGTCCTAAGGAAAAGTGGGACATTCCGGGATCAAATTGGAAACTGGGATGGCTTCTGTAAATCTGGGACAGTCTCTGGAAAATAGGCTGAAAGCAATGGACCTTTCAGAAACTATGGACCCTTGGCAGGTGCCTTATCATTCCTGTGCCAAAACAAATGTAGGGAAAGGCAAAGGAATATCCAAAGCTCTGCAAGTTGTCCTGTTCCACAGCTTATTCCTTGTTCAGAAGTTCATGAGAGGTTCTGCACACTTGAACCATTAGGTTAAAGGTAAAGGTAAAGGGACCCCTGACCATGAGGTCCATTCATGCCCAACTCTGGGGTTGCGATGCTCATCTCGCTTTACTGGCCGAGGGAGCCGGTGTACAGCTTCCGGGTCATGTGGCCAGCATGACTAAGCCGCTTCTGGTGAACCAGAGCGGCGCACAGAAACGCCGTTTACCTTCCTGCTGGAGCGGTACCTATTTATCTACTTGCACTTTGACGTGCTTTCAAACTGCTAGTTTGGCAGGAGCAGGGACTGAGCAACAGGAGCTCACCCCATTGCGGGGATTCGAACTCCCGACCTTCTGATCGGCAAGTCCTAGGCTCTGTGGTTTAACCCACAGCGCCACCCGCGTCCCTTACCATTAGGTTAGGATTGACTATATATGTAGGAATGTGGTTTAAGCCTGCAATCCTGCCACGCACCAGGAGTAAGCACCATTGAAATTAGTAAAGTTTAATTTGGATTAGACTGGGACAGGCTGGTGCTTCATGACGACAGCAAGTGATATCCTAACACTGCAGCCCGCTTGCACGAGAATCCTGTTCTTAGCATAGCGCAGCAGCCAAATCCAATGGGTGCCTTGTGTTTTTGAAAGACCTTGCTATTCTTATATTTGGGGACAGTTCAGCTTGTCACACCAACTCTTGTACTTTCTCTTGCAAAACATCGCGCCAACGTGCAAACGTCTGGATCTTGCCTAATACATGCATCTCATTGGAGAAATGTTACAAAACAGAAAGTAAATGCTACACATCGCTCTAGAAGCCAGTGATTTTTATTCTTGTCATTATCTCATTCTCTGCAATATAAAAGAAATAGTCTTTGGGTGCCAATCTACTTAAAGAAGATGTTTCAACATATCTTTTCAGCTGCCTGCATTGCTAAACTATTTATGCCAGGTGGAAATAGCCGGCATTAAGGATGTATAAATCTTGTCTAGTACCCAAATCTCCACTTTTCAGTAAGCCTCAATTTTTGTAGTTGCTGCAGGTTTGAAGTCATGGCTGCTTATTGCGTATTCAGAACCCTGCGTGCAAATCCATTCAAATTATTTATGGTTTTCTCCTGTACCACCTTTTTGGTAATACAGATTTCCCCCATCTCCCGCCCCACAATGGTTATATCTCCTAGAGATCTGTTTGGTGGCGTGGTTTTACAGAGTTTGATTTGCAAATCAGCCTCACCTACAGAACTTGACCCCCCCCCCAAAAAAGCATGCTAAAATGCTGATATTAATAAAAGCAGCATAATCCCAGGGCTGAACAACAAAATGTAGTATTGTAAATCAAACTGGGGGCGGGGGGGTGATGGGATTCTGGGATATGCAGAAATTATGCAAATAGGCAGTCATGAATATGTGTTTTCCTATTTTGCATGATTTACAACAGAGGCCTCTGCATGCTTGCTTAGAAGTAAGTCCCATTGTGCAGTGGGGCTTACTCCCAAGTAACTATTGAACTCCCCGCTGCATTAACCTCATGGTATCAAGGTTCACCCCTTCCATCTCCTCCTAGATTCCGCATAATGTTGTTTCATGGTGGCTGCAGTTCTGTCCTGTCCTGCAGCCTTATCTCGGACCCTCCAAATCTCCCTATTTCTGATTTGATCCCGGATTGATCCCGGGACTCCCCCAGGGTGTCCCTATTTTCTCTGGAGGGATGTTTGAGAGTATGGAATTATGTATCCCCTGAGCCAAGGAGATAAATAACTATACAACCTTTAGAAGACATCTGAAGGTACCTCTAGGGAAGTTTTTTAATATTTCATGTTTTATTATGTTTTTATATACAGTCATACCTTGAGTTGAATGTGCTTCGGGTTGAGCGCATTCGAGTTGCGCTCCGCACATGCGCAGACGCTCAAAACGACGTCACACGCATGCGCAGAAGCAGCGAAACGCGACCCGCACCCATGCAGAGGCGCCGTCGCATCTTGCGTTCCATTCGGGATGTGAATGGGGCTCCGGAACAGATCCCGTTCGCATCCCGAGGTACCACTGTAAGTGGCTGGGGCAGGAGTCGGCAAAGTTTTTGTGCCTTGGGCCAGTTCACGGTCCTGCGGACGCCGTGGTGGGCCGGAGTGCGTGCACACACACATGCATAAACGCTATTTTCGGCGCTCCCTCCGGCACAGAGGAGGCGTGCGCAGCTTCCCATTGGCTGAGGAGCTTCCTGTAGCCAATGGGAAGCCAACCAGCGTTGCGGAAGGCGGTCTCCACTCTTCTCCATGCCAGTTTAGCATGACACACGGGAGCCGACCAAGTGAGCGCGTGGTGGGGGTCCCCGAGTGGGCAGCGGGGGTCGATGGGCCGGTTAAGTGACCCCCATGTGCCTTAGGTTGCTGACCCCTGGGCTGGGGCAACCCAGTCAGATGGGCAGGGTGCAAATAATAAAATTGTTGTTATTGAATAGGACGTCTGTATTTTCATTGGAGAAATGCTGGAGGGCATGTTATACAAAGTAAGCCCACTGACTACAACAGTATGGTATTGCAAGCAGAGTATAGAAGTGGAAACTTACTGGGAGACATTGTGGCCAGCACGATCTATCTCACAGGTTTGTTGAGAGGGTGTACTGGGCAGATGTGGGTGCTAAATAGACGTAAGTAAATAAAAACCCCTTCAAATAACAAAGGCACAGTTTGGGAGATGCTGAGTAGACCTAGCAAGATTTTACAAAACTTTCTTTTTTAAAAAAATATTTTTTATTAATTTTTAGCATACAGATTTTTTTTAAGACATACCACACAAATTATTATACATATGTCCTTGTTTGGACTTCCTTCAGCATCTCTGATAGTGTACCGTCTTGATTATTTCTCCTGCAATTCTTAACTTAATATTGCTTTTACCTTTTCTAACTTCTCCCTTTCCATTTTTACAATATTTCTTAAATTACTCCTCACAGAAATTCTTGTAGTCCTACAAACGTAATCTGATCATCACAAATACTTTTCAAATACTCAGTAAATTTAGTCCAGTCTTCGGTAAACCTCTGGTCCCGCCGGTCTCGGATCCTTCCTGTTAGCTTGTCTAATTCAGTGTAGTCCATCAATTTCCTCCTCCATTCTTCTAATGTTGGTAGTTCTCCTTGCTTACATTTTTGGGCCAATAATATTCTTGCTGCTGTTACTGCAGAAGATTTTACAAAACTTTCTAGGGGATGTCTACCCTTTGATCAATACGGCCAAACTTAACTTTCTTTTGGAACCCAAACATTCATGACTCCCAAGTTCAGCTGACCTTTGGTTGCTGAACCTTTCCAGTAGTACAAATGAAAAAGATGTAATAAAAATAGCCAACTGTTCTAGGGACATAAAACTTGGTTGCAAAGCTTTCAAGTCACGGCAGATATGTCTGATAAGCTTCAGATTTGTTTCTTAAGGACTCCTGGACGCTGAAAAGGATACACATGAATTGTGGGAAAACGACTGTTCAGTAATCAGATACTTCCATGTTCTTGGGCATTCAAATCCAGGGTTTTAACTCTTTCTCGGGATTCGGTGACAGCCTGAAAGTGTTTTGTCTTAAAACCTCAAAGTCGGAGGGAGAGAATGGCCCTGAACAGCCACTGCTTGAGTAAGTAGATAGCAGGAGTTCCTGGGTAACTTTGCCTCTTTGGCAGCAAATCAGCAGCCGATTTAAACAAATAAGCAACTATATACTTCATTCTGCTTGAATTCATTAACCTTTTCATAATTACAGCTTTCAGCATTAGCCACCTTTTGTCCTGTTACCTAGCACCCGGGAATTGTGGCTGGCACCTGCCTTTAACCCTGTTGATCCACAGCTGCTCTCTAGAATGCTGTAGCCTAGTTGGTGAATCCTGGGAGCAAATGTTAGGCTGCAAATCAGGGGCAACCGATCTGGAGACACATGGTAGTAGCTAGATTTGTTTTGCTTCTAGTCAAGAGAGTTGGCTCAAGGAAGCAGGCCATCACCACGCGATTGGTGTAAACTCATCACTGTAAGATTCCTTTCTCTGAATTTATTTTTTTATGTGCTATTTGGTGGGAGATTGAGCCATCTCTTGAACTGTTTAATGTTATTTTTATAGTTGACATAGTAGAAGGGAAGGAAAAGGAAGAGAGGCATCTGCAAAGCAACCAAACTGTTAAGTTGTGGGTGAACATATCAGACGACACAGCGATTCTTCAAACAGCTCTTGTTTATTCAGAGGCCAGAACAGAACTGAACTGAGGAGCTCAGTCATCCTGCTTATATAGAGCTCCAGAACAACGTAACTGTTGCAACTTTCTAAAACTATCCAATCACTGAACGTCACTTTTGATCCTTCATTTGCATACAAACTATCCAATCACTGAACGTCACTTTCGATCCTTCATTTGCATACAAATTATCCAATCACTGAACATCACTTTCGATCCTTCATTTGCATACAAACTATCCAATCACTGAATGTCACTTTCGATCCTTCATTTGCATAACTATCTACAGTATCCCCCTGCTGGCCCAGGGTGAGAACTTCAGTACATAACACAAACCTTCTGGGCTATTTTCATACAGCCTAGCCAACTGGATCGCAGAGCCACCTTTAAGCCTGAAATGTGACAATGCCTTGGGGTCTTTCAGATAGTGGCTGGATCTCACAAAAGGTTGAAGGTGAAGTATTATTGCTGGGAAGTAAGCTTAAGTGAATGCAGCAGGTCTTAATTCTGGACAAACATGCCGAAGATCAGGCTAACGCTATCAAATTAGGTCAAATGGTATGAATTTTGTCCCTTAGCTTCCCACCTGCAAAAATGCAATAGTGGTATAACTGAGCCTAACTCCTTCAGTGGGTTGTATTGGGTTGTGGCCATTTGGTGCATCTAAGCTTCTGCGTGTACACCAATAGTAAGTCATGATTTAATCCCTTTTGAAAGAAAAGGACTTGGTCCGCATTGTTAAAGGATTGTGCCTTTAGCACACAAGCAAAGAGAACAGGCAAGGGAGCGATGAAGACCTTATGCTCATATGATAACTGAGAACAAGGAGAACTGATGCACGCATCTCGAAAGGCAGGCTTAATCCACATTTCAAAAAGGAAGAGGACTGCTTTGTTTTCTTCCTGCTTTGCTGATCCGCTCCAGCACTCTCTCGTACCATTAGCAAGTGACCTTCCGAGATTACCATCTGCTTCAAGAAGAGTGCTGTGGCCTATCAGGCCTCATGTGTCTCCTTGACCTTTTAACCCCAGCTGCTTTCCCAAGCTTCTCAAGGGGGGACATCCTCTTGAAACATTAGCCACATGTCCCATCTCCCCTGCGATTCTCAGCAGATGTAACGGTGCGGAGGCCAATTTGTTGCTGGAGACAGACGGATGCTCTTGCTTTTTTGAGCATCTAGCGGACAAGCTTTCATTCCTCCCAAGTTGGGATAAGTAATGAAATAATGTGCAAACGGAATGTGAAAAATCTGAAGACACCATTTTGGACTTGGCATTCTTTATGAGATGAATGGACCCATTTTTCAAGGGAAAGGATGGAGGGGAATCTTGTTGACCTCACGTGAATGGTGATATGCGTCCAATCCGTACATTGGTAACTTCGGTGTGTCCTAAATTCTGCTTGCAAATGCCATCAACTGCAAAGACAATGTGGGGTGTTCTGCCTGAGAAAGATGCTTTCGACAAAGAGACAGAGTACTTCTGTTTTTTAGGTGCCTGCATTGCCTACCTTTCTCAACTTGCCAACGTGATTCTCCAGGAAGAAACTCTGCAAATGTCTCCAGATCTAATTTGTGTCGACACTCTTTACCATTCTGTTCATTATAAAACCCCTAATTTGTCCTGATTGCATGCTTGGCTCAAGTAGATCTGATTAGCGCCTATGCATTTTCCCTGACAGCTATTAGGAACAAAGTTGTAATTAGGCGTTACGTTCAGGTTTGTTTGTTTGTTTGCTTGCTTCTGAATGACCTTGAAATAGTCACACAGAAATTCTTGCAGCTGAATCGTCTTCAGAACCGTCTCTTGCCCGCAGTCACCTTCGAAGGGCCTAATGCTCAAAATGGCCTAAATATGACAGAAAGTTTTGCCAACGTGGTATGTATATTGTCATGGTTACTGCTGCCTAACCAGAAGAAGAAGAAAAGTTTGGATTTGATATCCCGCTTTATCACTACCCAAAGGAGTCTCAAAGCAGCTAACAATCTCCTTTCCCTTCCTCCCCAACAAACACTACGTGAGGTGAGTGGGGCTGAGAGACTTCAGAGAAGTGTGACTGGCTCAAGGTCACCCAGCAGCTGCATGTGGAGGAGCGGAGATGTGAACCCGGTTCACCAGATTACAAGACTACCGCTCTTAACCACTACACCACACTGGTTTAAAGGATTAGAAAGGACCACCACTAGGTCTAATGACTTGGACTCAGGTCATCTGATAATGTCTTGGATATTCAGTCAGGCCACGCTAAACTCATTGGCCCTAAGGTGGGTGACCAATCAGAAAAATAACTCCTGGGGGCAAGGAGCAAAACATATCTTCCTGCCTTTAAAAATAAAATAAAAATCTTTATATATAAAAAACACTATTATTTTATTTTCTCATTACATTTATATCTCACTATTCCTCCAAATACAGTGGTACCTCTGGTTAAGAACTTAATTCATTCCGGAGGTCCATTCTTAACCTGAAACTGTTCTTAATCTGAGGTACCACTTTGGCTAATGGGGCCTCCTGCTGCCGCCACGCCGCCACTGCACGATTTCTGTTCTCATCCTGAAGCAAAGTTCTTAACCCGAGGTACTATTTCTGGGTTAGCAGAGTCTGTAACCTGAAGCATTTGTAACCCGAGGTACCATTGTACTCCATATTTTCTTTTGTTTTCAAGCAGAAAGATTTTTTGCACTGTTCTTCACTGTGTTTAGACATCTGATAATATACAGTTACCATATTTAAAAGTGAAAACCCAGACACAAAAAGTTTTTTTTCCCGGGGTTGGGGGCAAAGTTCCGATATGGACTGCCATACGCACAGGTTTTCCCAGACATTTTATCCGCTTTGTCATTTTGGGCGGACGAATCCCAGCTACGCCTGGAAAATTCCAGACGTATGGCAGCCCTAGGTAATATAACTTCTCATAAGAACAAGCAAACAGTTTGGCGTGGATGTTACTGGCCCAGAAGATAAAGTCCCTACCAGAGAAGAATGGCAGATGACGTTAATGGACTATGCTGAAATGGCTAAAATGACCGGAAGAATCAGAAATCAGGAAGACCAAAATTTTAATAAGGAATGGGGGAAATTTATAACTTATCTTAAAGACCATTGTAAACAGTTAAAATCGTTAGTAGGATTGGAATATCACTTGTAGTTTAATGGTGAATTTTGGATACAATGCAGAGATAAAAGATCTGGATTATTATAAAAGATACAGGAGGAAATGATTAACAGTAGGACCCACAAAGGGGAGGAAGGAAGTCCAAGAGATTACCATATTTTTCCATTTATAAGATGCCCCTATGTATAAGACAACCCCTACTTTTGGGGACCCCAACTTTAGAAAATGGGCATATGCACTATCCTTGTGTAAGACGCCCCCAGATTTTTAACCTTATTTTAAAGTAAAAAACCTCTAGTCTTATACATGGAAAAGTACAGTAATTGGAGTCTAGTTTTTATGTTGTATGTTGGATATGTGACAGTAAAAATTCAATCTGAAAAACCAAATGAATAAATTTATTTTTTTAAAAAAAACCAAGCAAACATTATGTGCCACAAGCGTACAATTTCTGAAACTGCGTACACCAGTAGTTGAGCCATACGCTTGTACTGGCATTCACACATTACGTTCAGAAAGTGTACTTCCTGCATACAGTGTACGCAATAGCTGAAGCTGCACACATCAACGACTGTACAGTCTTTCGCACTGGGACCGAAAGTGGGTGAGAACCTGGACTGACTCTACACAATTCAGCGGAATGAAATGTGTGAACAGAATTTTTAAAGACTTTCTTACAGCATCAATAGTGTCACAATATACATGTCTACTCGGAAGTAGGGTCCATGGGACGTAATCCCAGGGAAGCAGGTACAGGATTGCAGCTCAAGTCCCACTAATTTTCAGGAGCCACTGAAATAGAAATATAATGCTGACCATTGACTGTAGCAGCAAAAGATTTGATTTGGAATGTACCTTTATAAATATTAAGTAGTGTGCTGAGATAATTCTTGTAGGGTTCCTTTTTTATATTAATATTTATGGGCTATTTTTTCCCAACTTATAGGCTTACAAAGCATATCACAAAGTTTAAAACTGACAGTTTTTTTATTTTTTAAAAAAATGCAGCGCCCAAACAATAAATTTTATTTTATTTTTCATCTTTCTGCGCTTTCCTATTTATGGGTTGATATATTCCTCCCAGGCTGAAACTGAGGCTACTACAACAGCAGCAGCAGCAACGACGACAACAACTATTATTATTATTATTATTATTATTATTATTATTATTATTATTACCTCACCCATCTGGCTGGGTTTAGAGCACATCTTTTACCCAAAAGGAATTCTGGAAACTTTAGTATACCCCCTCAACCAAGCTACAATTCCCATCACCCTCAACAAACGACAGTTCCCACGATTCTTGGCTGCAGCGGAGGGCGGGAGTCATGTGCTTTTAAATATATGGTCTAATTTACCTAGGAGTGCTAATTTTCACTCATTTGGACCTTTGAATGCTTCCTCTTACCTTTCCCCCAGCTGTTTCCTCCTTGCCTCCAGGGAGGATCAAAAAACCATCGCTTTGCCCCCGCCCTCCCAGAAACAGACATTTTGATTGGGCACCTGCCCACAGTTGTCACGGTGACAGCCAATCAGAAGGAGTGTTCCTAAGACCCGTTAAGGTGGAGCCTAGGGGAAACCTCAGACCTGGGTCTGAATGTGGCCCTCTAAGCCTCGCTATTCGGCCCTCGGGACTCCCCAAGCCACACATCCTACTGGCACTGGTCCAAACCTTCCTTGAGTTGTTATTTATTCCCCCCCCACCGACTGGAATATATCCTTGAAAGGTGATAACGCCTCCGGCTTGCCCAGATATGGGATGGAGAGAAGCATTTTCAGAAAACCTCTGACCTCCACTTGGCTGGCCTGCAAGGTAAGAGGAATATCTGTTGCTTTATGTGTTTTTTGCCCCACTTGCCATGGGCGTGTATAGCCCCATAGCTGTCAACCGTCCCTTATTTGGCGGGAAACTCCCTTATCCCAGCGCCATGTCCCGCTGCTGTCCCTTATTGATGATGTCCCTTAAATTTCCCGGGTTTCAAAGGAAGCAGCTCCTCTCCCTCTCTGCCGGCCAGGGAGGAGGGAGGCTTCAACTGGGTTGCTTGGCTGCCCAGCCTGCCCCCCTCTGGCCTCTTCTCATCAGCTTCGGCCCCCGGGAACCCCTCCCCGCCGGGACTGGCGGGAGCCTCAGGACTTTCCGCAGCCATCCTCCTCGTGGCCGCTGAACTGAGCTTCTCTGCCTGGGGACTCCCCTCTGCCCGCCGCCAGAGGACCCGGATGAGATGGGCCGCCTGGGGCGGCCTTTGAATTGCTGAGGAGCCTTGAGAGGAGAGTGAGGGCAACCCTAGAGAAAGCAGTTCAGAGAGAGGAGGCGGAGGCGTAGGCAGGTGTTCCAAGGGCTAACCATAGAGGGGGAAAGCGGAGGCAGGACCGCAAGCGCTTCTCCCATAGATTTGTAGTGGTAGACTAGCATAGATGGTCTGATCTGCAGGTTTACTTTGGGCGCTATTTCCCCCCCCCTCCTCCCGCCCCGCCTGATGGAACTGAGAGCTGCAGATGGAGCACGAGAGAAAAGATACAGAACTGCAGCAGCATCTTCGTAGCTTGGACTTCGTTTCGCGCAAAAAGTGGTTGCTGCTTGTAGTTATTTAATTGCAGTGTTTCATCAGCTGGTGTCTTGAGCAGCAACCTCTGGAAACGAAGGGCTAAAAACTGGCGCTGCTCTCCCATATTATCTGGTCCCCTTTAACTTTGTATTTCAGCTGGTTGACTAAAATCCCTTATTTTGGCTGCTGATCCCTCGTTTTCGAGGCTGCTGGTCCCTTATTTACCAACATGCAAGTTGACAGCTATGGTATAGCCCTCCTAAGGGAATGCAGCCCCCGGTGTGAAATTACCTAAACTGCACCGCCTAAACACACACAGCCTACCCTCCCAACATTTCTCCCATGAAAATAGGGACGTCCCGTTCCATAATGATAATGTTACTATTTATTCCTCACACATCTTACTGACTTGCCTCAGCCACTCTGGGCAGCTTCCAGCAAATATATATGCTGCTATGAGGTGCTTTGTTTTGTTTTGATAAAATGTCTGATAAAATGAGTTGACAATCCTACTAAAGTACACAAAGTGCTTGTCCCTCATAGCCTCCAACATTGATCCAGTGAAAATAGGGACGTCCCTTTTCTTTAAATTTTATTATTATTATTATTATTATTATTATTATTATTATTATTATTATTATTATTATACCTATCTGACCGGGTTGCCCCAGCCACTCTTGGTGGCTTCCAACAAATATAAAAAATAATAATAAAACGTTAAACATTTTCTTAAAAAAAAAATCCTATGCAGGGCTGTCTTCAGATGTCTTCTAAAGGTTGCATAGTTACTTATCTCTTTGGCACAAGGGTTGCATAACTCCATACCCTCCAACATTTCTCCAGCATGAAAATAGGGATGTCCTAAGGAAAAGCGGGGCATTCTGGGATCAAATCAGAAACCGGGATTTTATTTTATTTATTAGATTTATATACCGCTCTTCGTCAAAAGATTTCACAGAATAAAATACAAGGTAAAGGGCAAGTGAGCAATTAAACGAAAACAGCAAAACAAGACCACCACCCCTCCAGACACATTTAAAAGGCTGTACAATATTTACCAGCCAAAGGCCTGATTAAAGAGTAACGTTTTCGCCTGGCGCCTAAAAATATAAAATTGAAGGTGAGTGGGGAATCTCCCTGGGGAAAAAGAGCACCACACAAACAGGGAGGCACCACAGAGAAGGCCCGTTCTTGTGTTGCCGCCCTCGTGACCTCGTGTGGAGGAAGCACACGAAGAAGGGTTTCAGATGATGAACGCAGAGTCCAGGACGGTTTATATGGGGAGAGGCACTCTTTCATGTTTATTCATTTATACTCCGCCTTTTCCCCTGGCAGGACTCAAGGCGGCCTACAGATAAAAGGGAGAATGGCTAAAAACATGGAAGTAAATCATTTAAAAAACAATTAAACATGTATAGATTTTAAACCGTATAGGTAAGGTAAAGCCCCCCCCCCCCCTGACCATTAGATCCAGTCGTGACTGACTCTGGGGTTGTGGCGCTCATCTCGCTTTATTGGCCGAGGGAGCCGGTGTACATCTTCCAGGTCATGTGGCCAGCATGACTAAGCCGCTTCTGGAGAACCAGATCATCACACAGAAACACGGTTTACCTTCCTACCAGAGCGGTACCTATGTATCTATTTGCACTTTAACGTGCTTTTGAACTGCTAGGTTGGCAGGAGCAGGGACCGAGCAACGGGAGCTCACCACGTCACGGGGATTCAAACCACCAGCCTTCCAATTGGCAAGCCCTAGGCTCTGTGGTTTAACCCACAGTGCCACCCGCGTCCCGTTTAAACCGTATACATATAGTTTAAAATACACAGATAATTACACACACACACAAAAGCCCAGCATGGCATCAGCCCTTTCATTAAAAGCAGCCAGTTCCCCAAAGCCTGTTGGAACAAGGTCTAGGGCAGGCCTCCTCAAACTTGGCCCTCCAGATGTTTTTGGCCTACAACTCCCATGATCCCTAGCTAGCAGGACCAGTGGCCAGGGATGATGGAAGCCTGGTGTTGCATAGCTGTAGATCTAGAGATTTACCGTATTGGCCTGAATATAAGCCTCACTCCCACCCCCCCAATTCCAACCATGAAAAGTTAAAGTGCGGCTTATATTCGCAACCTTACGGTATGCAGCCCGGAGTGCGGGGCCAGGAGTGCGGCAAAGCAGCGCCCGCCCCATGCGTAGCCCCCCCTCCTCTCCCCCAAGGCCAGGAAGGGAGAGAGCGAGGCTCCCCCCCCCAGTATGCCGCCAGGAGCAGCGAGGAATGGAGCTGCTTATATTTGGGTATTTTTTCTTGTGTCTCCCCCACTCCAATTTTAAAGGTGTGGCTTATATTCGGGTGCGGCTTATATTCGGGCCAATACAGTATTTATGGTGTACTTCTGTGCATGTCTACTCAGAAGCAGACCCTACTGAGTTCAAAGGAACTTCTCCCTAGGTCAGTTGTAGCCTCACCCATCCCTGGTTCTTACCTTACCTTCCTTTAAAGAAGTGAGAACAACATTGCAATCTCACAGTAACCCTTTTGAGGTAGGTGGGAATTCAAGGGACTTGGCCACAGGCACTCACTGTGAGGTGAGATCTGAACTGGACTTTGCTCCATCCATGCCCACCATGCTTTCCAGCACATTGTGCCACATCATTCCCAAATCAGTGCATTTCCTTTGGGAATCAAGAAGTTCGGGGGGATGAAGGCCATTGCACTATATATAGATATAAATAAATAAAAAGAGGAAGGGAACCTATTTAGAAAAGGACTGAAAGGTACAGAGAGGTCTCCAGGTGGGAGCTTCAGGGTTTATTTCTGGAATAGACTTCAGACAACACTGTGCAGTGGTATGTCTCGTTCCCTCGCTTGCCCGTTGGCCAGCTTTGGATCTGCAATGAAGTCTTGTCTTTTGGCAAGGGTCACAGGTCTTTTCTCCTGCTGCAGGCTGTGCGGCTGCCCATTGGCGTGTGGTTTTGGGTACTGAAGGTTCCAAACGTCCAGTGTTTCTACTGCCCCCTGCTCCGGTCTTCTACCGTGAAAGCCTTTGAATCCCATCTCCTTGGGCTCCATCTTGTCGCACCAGAAGCTTTCTCCGTTGGCACCTCTGAAGGTGGCATAATAAGCGCTGCCCCCTCCAGTCGTGACCCCAGACCGCTCTGTAGCTCCACCTTTGTCAATATCACTTTAAGCATCTGTTCTTTCCCTCCCTACAGCAGCTCCAACAAGTCACACAGCTCCATCTGCCTTAATCAATCCTAGTGTTGAGCGATCTGGAAGTGTCTTTGTTTAAGAGGGCTCCTTTCAGCCAGGTGTTTTTCGCCACCTGCCCCACTCCAGGCCGAGAGGCTGGGCTGAACTGAAGCAGTAGGGCGATGAGGGCTTTGCAGGCCTCGGGCAAGGGGCCCAGGCCGTCTGGGTAGAACACCCCCTTCTTCTGTCGGCGCGGCATGCTGTGGATATGGGTGTCGTCAAAGGGCATGCAGCCAGTCACCATCACATAAAGGACGACTCCCAGGCTCCACACGTCGTACTTTTTGGGGTCGTAGGGGATGCCCAGCAGTACCTCAGGGGAAGCGTAGGCTGCCGATCCGCAGTAAGTGGTGCTCAAGTCTGGATAGCCGCGGGACTCCCTGCCAAAGCCAAAGTCGGTCAGCTTTGCTCGGCGCCCGTCGGCGGTGAGCAGCACGTTCTCGCACTTGAGGTCCCGGTGCACCAAGTTCCGGTCGTGCAAGTAGCGCACGGCAGCCACTACCTGGACGAAGATGTCCCGGGCGTCTGGGACGCAGGGCAGCTTCCCCAGCTGTTGCACCAGCTGCAGCAGGTCGGTGGAAGCGGCTTCCATCACGATGTAGAGCTTCCCATTGCAGACTTCGATGAACTCAAAGACGCGTACAATGTTTGGGTGGCGGATGGCTCGTAAGATGGACAGCTCTCGCGGGAGAAACTTGTGGACGAAATCGGGGGGTGCCCGGCGTCGGTCTACCACCTTGATGGCTAATGGCCCCTTGTATTTGGCCGAGGTGGCTACTCTCACCTTAGAATAGCTCCCCTCCCCCAGTGTTTGGCCCAGCTTGTAGCCAAGCTCACTTAGCCACCTGTCCCCTCCAGAACTCTTCGACATGGTGCAGGGTGCCGCGGAGAGCTCTGATGGGTTTGACCGGGACTTAGATATTAAAACTGGGACCGGAGGCTTTAACCCATTGTGTGTGGTAGATGTTAACCTGCACCCCCTCCCATGTTGCCACTGAGTGCTTAAGACAGCAGCTTTATACAACCTTATCCCAGGGTATTGTGATGTGCTAGAGGTGTCATGGGGTCACCCATCCTTGGGTTGCCAAGGCTGCTGTGCTTGCCTCCTTCATTTCACCTATACTTGTAGGACACGCACAAAAGTCAGGGGTCGTAACATCTCTCCTATGATTACCAGTGTACCTCTATTCCTTTGGTCTAGAGTTAGGGCAATGTGGTCATAAGGACTTCAGCAAAAGCATTCCCGATGGGAGTTTTATTCTACACTGCTATAGCCTTCACAAGAAGTGAGGTTGATGGGGGAACATCTGGTGCCTCCACCTCGAAAGATCTCAGGTAGCTTGCTGGACAATGTCCCCTTCTGAATTCCCAGAGAACTGCTTTGTCCCTGTTGTCCAGTTCTGTTAGTTCAATAAAGGTTCTTGCTGTTGTCACTTTGTCCTGCCTTGTGGGAACTCACCTACACTTCAATAAACATGCTCAGTTAAAACCAAAAGGTGTGGGAACAGGAGTACCCCTTTAAACAGTTGCAAGGTAAAGCTTAGGTTAGGCTTATTGGTTGTAAGTTAAGAAAATGACCACTTGGTTGTCTATTAGGCTCCCTCCAGATCTGTGTTTTGCTGCCCCTTGTTCAGTTCGAAAGGTTTTGTGGGCCATGACATCCTTCCAGGGTTTAGGCGAGTCCCCACGTATCCAAGTAGCACAATTTCCCCCCACCTCCCTGATCTGGTTGGGCTCTAATCTTCTGGGTCAGGTTTGGACTTTGTCTACTCTTACCGATGTCTATTAGGCTGTTATGTCCACCTGCCCATCTCCCCTGTAGCCCAGAGCAGCAGGTCTGCTGCTTCCAAACTGCAAGCCCTCTTGGCCGGCCACGACCGAGAATCCTGACATTGAAATCAGGCCCGTTTGACAGAGCTATCTGCATAGAAAGAGAACGGAGAAGGTTTTGAACGTCCTGCCCAACATCCAACGCCGTGCAGGGCCAGACCCACAGAGACTTTCCATTCGGTCGGATCCTAGAGTTTCTATTGAAGTGGTTTAGTCATAAAAACGCCTTTCTGCAGAGGCAACCATCCAACTTCCTGGCTTCATGGAACGATGGGAAATGAGGGGGAGGGGTTGGTTGGGGACGTGGAAGAAGCAGCAAGCTACGTTTACGAAAGCCAATAATTAAAACCAAAGCGGAGGAAAAAGAGCGAGAGAAGCAAGTATCCACTTCCAAAAATGTTAAGTCTAGGAGTTTGCATGCCACGAAGGCGATTATTTTAGCACAGGAGGAAAACCGAGCCACTGGCCAATTGTAGGATGCCATCTACTTTTGTGGGCAGCTTATTAATTCCAGGCGCTTAACGTGAATGAATCATAGCTACAGATGAACTCTTTGGTGCCCTTTTTAGCACAAGCAAAAACTGTACCAAGAAAGCAGTCATAAATGGTATGAGGGTTTTTTCCCTAGTTTTCATTTGGAGGTCAGAATTCCCCTTTCCTTCACCTTGCTCAGTCCCCCTGGAGAAATTCAGAAATGTTCCCCGTCCCCAGTCCCTAATGGAACAGACATGCTGGGTGCATCTAGACACACCAAAAAAGTGATTTGGTTATGGTTTTCCCAGTAGTGATGTGTGGAAGTGGGAGCTGGACCATCAAGAAGGCTGATCGCCAAAGAATTGATGCTTTGGATTATGGTGCTGGAGGAGACTCTTGAGAGTCCCATGGACTGCAAGAAGATCAAACCTATCCATTCTTAAGGAAATCAGCCCTGGGCACTCACTGGAAGGACAGATCCTGAAGCTGAGGCTCCAATATTTTGGCCACCTCATGAGAAGAGAAGACTCCCTGGAAAAGACCCTGATTTTGGGAAAGACTGAGGGCACAAGGAGAAGGAGATGACAGAGGATGAGATGGCTGGACAGTGTTCTCGAAGCTACCAGCATGAGTTTAACCAAACTGCAGGAGGCCGTGGAAGACAGGAGTGCCTGGCGTGCTCTGGTCCATGGGGTCACGAAGAGTCGGACATGACTAAACAACAACAACAAAAACTTCATACAGGGAAATCCCGTTGGCAAAAGATGGGACTCCACAGCGCCATCTGGTGTCACAGTGTTATAACACATATAAAGTGCTTTATCTTTATGCATGTAGCTGAGTCCACTGTTAACGATGGGCATATGTATTAATATGATGGTTGTGGTAGAACAACCTACAACATGCCCTAAATGTAGCAAAAGCCGGGGTGGCTTCTGTAAATCTGGGACTGTCCCTGGAAAACAGGGAGAGTTGTAAATGGAAGATCAGCTTCCCAGCTCTACGGATGTGTTTTGAGGTCCTTGTGTGACGACGGTGTAGAATTCCCTGTATGGTGCAAAATTCCCTCTAAGCAAAGATAAAAGAAAATTGCCTTTGATTTGAGCACTGCTAGTGACAGTGTTGTTGCTTGACCTGAGAGTAAACTCAGGGATTATTAGAAAGATTTTTTTTAAAGAAGAAAGAAAGAAAGAAAGAAAGAAAGAAAGAAAGAAAGAAAGAAAGAAAGAAAGAAAGAAAGAAAGAAAGAGAAAGAAAGAAAGAAAGAATTTTTGAAATATAATTGGGTGGCCCCTGGTGTGTTGCTGAGCAGAATGTGTAAATGGTCTGCTTTGAGTCATAGTCATAACCGTGTTCCAGGGAAGAAGCACAGAAGCATAATGCTTAGAGCTAAATGGGTAAAGCTCAGCTTTGTAACAAGATCCATCCTCCCTCCCCTCTCCTTCAACAGGAGCTCAAAACACAGCGTTCAGGTTAATCAAACCTTGCTAGGTATTGTGTTCAGTTGTGCCTTTCATTCAGCTTCCAGAGGCAGAACAATGGCTGTTTTACTAATTGGTTTCTGAAGTACTAAGTGTCATTCAGTACAGAAAATAGAACTTTAAAAACAAACAAACAAACAAAAAACAACAACAACGGTCAGTCTTATTTTGCATCTTAATCACCTGTCAACTACTTTGGCTCTAAATTATTTTTCAAGGTTAAATGTTAAGAATACAGTACTGTATAGCCCGAATATAGGCTTGTTCGTTTGTTTTAAATCAAATGTAAACGGGTGGGGTAGGGAAGCGGGTGGCGCTGTGGGTTAAACCACAGAGCCTAGGACTTACCGATTAGAAGGTCGGCAGTTCGAATCCCTGCGACGGGGTGAGCTCCTGTTGCTCAGTCCCTGCTCCTGCAAACCTAGCGGTTCAAAAGCACGTCAAAGTGCAAGTAGATAAATAGGCACCGCTCCGGCGGGAAGGTAAACAGCGTTTCTGTGTGCTGTTCTGCTTTGCCAGAAGTGGCTTAGTCATGCTGGCCACATGACCCGGAAGCTGTCCCCGGCTCCCTCGGCCAATAAAGCGAGATGAGCACTGCAACCCCAGAGCCGGCCACGACTGGACCTAATGGTCAGTGGTCCCTTTACCCTTTAAATGCTAGTTGCAGAGCACTAGATTCCAGTAGGACAGAACACTTCCACTGGCAGACACAGGGTGTGTGTGTGTGTGTGTGTGTGCGCGCGCAAAACCTTGTGGATCTCAAAAAGAGGACTGATACCTGGCTTCTCAGCTGTGCCAAACAGAAGCAACTGTATATAAACAAAGCAGGGGAGAAAACCTGCCTGATTCCTTCTGTGGTTGGTGTGAACTGGCTGGGCTTCAGATGAAGTACTTGATCTGCTGCGCCACCCCTCTTTCCTATTAACACAGCAATCCTAACCCCCAGATTTGCTGGCTGAAGTGTGTTAAAATGAAGCGGGAACTTCTCCACTGCAAGCAGAGAGCAGCTCAGTTGGCCAGAGGGCATCGGTGGCGCCTGGCATGTCTGCAGAAAGTTCCATAGGTGCACATCTGTTGCTGGCAGGATCCCAAGGGTCAAAGTGGCCAAGGATCTACAGGCAGAGTCCATCAACAGCAGCTCCCTCCATCTTGACATCACCTTTTGAAGTGGGTCTAAGTATTACGATGCGTCGAGAGAAGACCAAGTGTGCGTTTTTGTATGTATGCCTGCGTAGAGCCTTATGTGCTTGAGTGAAGTGCCAGCGAGGAAGAACGTGCTTTTCAGTCTTTTGCTCTCTTCTCCTTTGCAATTTTCTGTGTTGTTTTCGGTTACCACTGTCTCTTGTTTCGCGGGTGGGAAATGGTTGGTCTCTTAGACATAAGAGCGCTGTGGAGCTGCTTTAAAGGGCAAGCTGTCCTACTTTGAGGGTCACATTCAGCTGACCCTGCTGTTGGGCATAGGCTGTGGCACAGAAAGTGGGTCTTTGTGAATATTTCCCTTGCTGAGCTAGCTTCAGAGTACAGTATGGCATGGTCAGTAGTGGAGAAGCTCCTTTGCTTACTTAATCTCTCCTGACAAGAGAAGAAGGAAGGAAGGAAGGAAGGAAGGAAGGAAGGAAGGAAGGAAGGAAGGAAGGAAGGAAGGAAGGAAGGAAGGGCATAAGAGAAAGAGAGAGAGAGCGCTCACCTCCTGGGCCTAGGATGGCGAAACAAGGCTAATATTCCGGAAATCCTTGTCTTAGACTCTGTGAAAGGATTCTGTGGAACTGTAACAACCCTTCTTGTGGATTATTGGACTCTTTGAACAGACAGGTGGAATAGATACTTATACATGTATAGACCTTATGCATAAACTGACTAGAGAATGAACTGATCCACTGGGTCTTCTGCTTTTTTCGTTGAACTTTATGAGACTTCCGTTGAAATCTACAATTTGATACAATGAATAGTATACCTTATTTATTCACAAGTAGAGCTGGTTACGTCTTGTGTGTTTATCAGAGTACAGTATGGCATGGTCAGTAGTGGAGAAGGTCCTTTGCTTACTTAAACTCTCCTGACGAGAGAGAGGAAGGAAGAGAGAAAGAAGGAGAGAGAATGAGAGAGAGAAAGAGAGCTCACCTCCTGGGCCTGGGTCTATCTGCATCACAGGCTCAGAACTGCAGCTGTGTGAGAGAGGCCAGGGATCCCTAACAGAGAATGCTCAGCATCTTCACCAAATTGCAGTTCCCAGAATTCTTGGGAGGGAAGCTGTGACTGTTAAGCTGGTATCATGCCAAAATATCTCCAATGCTTGACTGCTTGACTGAGGTTAGCTACTGAGATTGCAGGTCAGTTTGACAAGATGACCCTCAGGGACTCTTCCAACTCTACAATTCTATGGTTCTAAAAGCTACAGAGTATGCAGGTATGAGTGCCGACGCTCCCTTAAAAGACCAGACTGAGCAATATCTTTCCTTTTACTACCTGTGTATGTTTCTGCTCTGCACACACAACTTCTCTCCATCGTTTTCCCCCGAGAAGAGACATGAGGTTGTTCACAGGTGAGGTGATGCTGCGGTTGCTAGGTAACCACAACGGGCTGCTTCTCCCTTCTCCAAAAAAGGGCAAAATGGCTAACAGAAAACCTGAAGCACAGGCGTAATCACCTTGCCCTTTCTCCCTTGGATCTTTGTCCCATCCATCCAACAACTTCCCACGGCAGCCTTATGCTACCCAATCAATCAAAAACACAGTAAAAACATTGAAAACACACACCAGATACCCACAAAGCATTCAGTTCTGATATATAAGGGAAGCCACCAGAGAGAGCATCCTCCCTGGACAAAGCATTCCACTGTAAAGGTGCCACCACCAGGTAGCCCCTTCCCCCTGGGTACCATATTTTTCGCCCTATAGGACACACTTTTCCCCCTCCCAAATTGAAGGGGAAATGTGTGTGCGTCCTATGGGGCGAATGCAGGCTTTCGATGAAGCCTGGAGAGCGAGAGGGGTCGGTGTGCACCGACCCCTCTCGCTTTCCAGGCTTTGGGCAGCTGTCCGCAAGTCTTGGGAGCCTGGCGCGACTTCCCGCCAGGCTCCCAAGACTTGCAGAGAGCTGCCTGCATCCCGAAGCCTGGGGCGCACTGAGCAGTGTGCCCCGGGCTTCGGGCAGATATCTGCTAGCCTGGGGAGACCGGTGCGACTTCCCGCCGGGCTCACTAGGCTTGCGGATAGCAGCCTGTTCTGGGGGCTGGGGTTGGGGGAAGTTCAGGCTTCCCCCGCCCCAGCCCCACGCCTGGGGAAAAAAAATTCCCCTTTATCCCCCCCCCCCAAATCTAGGTGCGCCCTATGGGGCGAAAAATATGGTAACTGCCTGCCGCATCTCAGTTAACTGGGAAATGAAGATCTCTGTGGAGCCAGTGAGTCCTTCAGATCTGCTGCTCTCAAGCCATGAGGACTTTTAAAGCAATACCTGATCTATTTGGCTGAGAACACAACCAGCAAAGTGGAAGTTGCATCCACTGAGCACTTTGCTTCTTTTCAGCATTTATATGCCCACAAAGTCTTTAATGGGTGCGAAATGGAAGAACTTCCCACGATCCACTCAAATCAATGGGCTTAAGCAATATTCCGCTCTGCATTGGTTTGTGAGCCCAAGTATGACTGCGTATCTATCTAACTGGAATTAGCACGACCCTTCTTTGGGAAAGTGCTTGAGAGGGTGGTGGCTGTTCAGTTCTGGGTGGAAACTGATAATCTGGAGTCATTCCAGTTTGAGTTCAGCCCTGGTTTCAGGACCAAATCAGCTCTGGTCACTCTTGAACTTTGTCAACCCAGTAGTCAATCACACCATTCAAAGTAGGAGCCAACTCTTTTATTACAAAAAGTGTGATATTCACAGACCTGGCGGAGTGTCATGCCTAAGCTCATCTCCGGTAGGTCTTGCCCCCATGAAACAGTTGCTAGGACTGACGGTCCCCATCTCTCCACGGCTGCCTAAGTTCTCTATTCTCCAGATTTAATTCCCAACCAGAGACTGTGTCTGCATGAAGCCAACCTTCTGCCCTTTTCATGCCTCCCGTAAACTGTACGCCAGCTCCTTCAGCCAGTAAAGTGAGAGGAGCAGTGCAACCCCCGAGTCGTCCACGACTGGACCTAATGGTTAGGGGTCCCTTTACCTAAGCTTGGTGGCATGGAAAAGTTTTCAGCAGACATTTGGATGAGCATTCAACAGGGCTGGGTTAATGACACTAAAAATTTCAGATTCCTATTGCTGCTGGAAGAGCCTCACCAGTGACCAATGATGCTCCTGCAAATAGTTCACCGACGGCATACAAGCTCACAAATGACAGGAATAGCACAGCCATGCCGGGTGAAGATGGGCTCACGTGCTGCGCTGTTGTGATGGCCTGGGAATCGGGTTCGGAAGCTGAACCTGAGGAATCCCAGCCTGCACAGGATTCCCCGCCTCCAGAACCAGCTGAGCCGGGGCTGGGGCCTGAGCCTGAAGGGTCCTCACCTGTGCTGGATCATCAGCTGCAGGCACCAGCTGAATCCGCTCTGGCTCCTGAGGGCATGGAGGACCCATTGCCTGCAAGTGCTCCACTCTCAGCCCTGTCAGAGGAAGACGAGGTTGCCTCTGGGTCTGGTAACCCTCCATCCTCTCCTAAGCTGCAGAGGCTCAGGGCAGAGAGGCGGAGGGAACTAACTTCCCGCAAGAGGAGTGCTCGCCTCCAGGCCAGGAGAGGTGAGTCACCTGAGGATCGGGGCCGCCCTATGCCTCGGGGGAGATAAAAGCCAGCCAGCCCCAGTCCCAAGTTGCGGGAGCAACATTGTTGGTTGTCAGTTCCAACCTGATCCCTGACCTGCTTCCCTGCCAGAGCTCTTGACCTCACCCGATGCCCTGCCCTGCACCCAGCTTCAACTTCTATGGACTGCCTTCCTATTGCACCATCAACCTCGGACTGGACTCGGACCTCGCCTCTTGGTTAGCCCCGGGACCAGCACAGCTATTAGCACTGCAATTGGGGCAGTGTGCCAGTGTGCAAAAGTGGTCAATTTAGGTGTCATCGTGAAAAATGGAAAGACCCATAGTTTTATGCAAAAGTCTTTATTTAACAATGCCCTCCTTATGCCTTCCATAAGTCGAAAAAAAATACTTCAGCTTTTGGTTACTGGTTTCATACAGAGCAGCATTACACAAGATGCGGTACTGACAGATCCCCGGTGACCCCCCCCCCCATGCCATATAGTCCGCCCGAAAGTCTCTCCCAGGTATGTATTACAGTACTTGCATCACTGTCAATACAACAGCCTCCCTTGTCTTCGTGGTGGCCCATTTTCTTTCTACGTGGTGGTGGGCATGTCATTCTCTGTTGCAGCAGGAGTGTCTGGGTCAGGTTCTGGGACATACTGGTATTTGTTCACAAAATGGTCCACGAGACGCTGCCTGGTTGCTGCCACTTCTTTCTCATAGGCGTTTATTACACTTTGGCCAGTTTTGCTCTGGAGAAGAAAGGGGGTAGATTTTATTGAGTTGCCATTTTTGAAGTTAAAGACTGCAAGCAGCTACTTTAGATATTGCAAGATTATGGCAAGGAGCCTGGCACCGCCAGTGCCACATGCTCACTGTCCCCCTGCCTGGGGTGGTTGCATCTGAAAATGGGGACTTCTGACAAGCTGCCCAGAGCAATGTGCACACAATTGCTGCGAGAGAGGCACCTTACACACCTCTGGGGGGTGATAAGGGGCACTAGAGAAGTCGTACAGGGAACCAAAAGCATGAAGTGCAGGCGGCAAACATTTTGTGCACGTTCAATTGATATGCGACCGCCAATGCGCAGGTCATTTTGGACCTGGAAGGAGGCAGGCTTCTGCACATTCCCCCAGTGCCTGCAGGGGCCAGGAAAGGAACTCCCCTGCAAAATGTTGCCGCCTGTTACTTCACACCAGTTGTTCCAGTGGCAAGATTTTCTCCAACCCTTTCCTACTTGAGTTAGGGTCAGAACTCTTTACCGCTGAATCAGAGCCAATGGCAATCTACTGAAGACCTGAATTGCTGCTTGCCGCACCTCAGAAGAAGAAGAAGAAGAAGAAGAAGAAGAGTTTGGATTTATATCCCGCTTTATCACTACCCTAAGGAGTCTCAAAGCGGCTAACATTCTCCTTTCCCTTCCTCCCCCACAACAAACACTCTGTGAGGTGAGTGGGGCTGAGAGACTTCAGAGAAGTGTGACTGGCCCAAGGTCACCCAGCAGCTGCATGTGGAGGAACGGGGAATCGAACCCGGTTCCCCAGATTATGAATCTACCGCTCTTAACCACTACACCACACTGGCTCTCCAGCCTTAAGAAGCGGCGTTTTCTCAGGGAAAACTCTGGAGTTAAAAAAGGAGCATTCGGAAAACATGGGCCTTTGCCTGGAAGGCACAGAGAAAAAAAAGGTAAGTATGGACAAGCCCTTAGACACAGAGATGCCAAGATTTACATGAACTAGTGGACAGGAAAAATTCATTTTGGTGCAAATTTCCAAAGCCCACAGATATCCGTGTCTTAACTTACAAGAAAGATCCTGACCCGCTCCATCTCTAGTTCGTAGTATTCTTCAACTGTCAGGTCGTCAAAACTCTTTGAAAGGGACAAAAACCCACAAGAGTCTTTGGCACGCTTGGAGTGCTCCAGCCTGCAGTGGGAACAGTAAGGTGGCAAGTGAGCAGCTTAAGAGGACCAAGAGAGATTGACCAGTAAACTCAGAGGAAACTCAAAGCAAAAATTTGTGGGAAAATGGGATGGTTATAGAAGATATGTTCAAAAATACAATAATAGTTTTGACTCCGTGCTAGCATTCGAGTGATAAAGGAACTAAAAGGAGGTGGATAACAATTAAAGATTTATTATGTTTTCAGAAAGGTTTATATAGGTAAACCTTTATAGGTATTATATAGAAAGGTTTATTGTTTTGTGTACATTCAAATGTAAGATAAAATATATCCAAAGGGACTTGACAAGAAGTCAAAGTTGAAGAAAAGATTTTGGAAGATAAAAGAGGGAAAAATATTTACTTTCATTATTATCATTTTGTGTGCAGGTGTGGGTGTGTGGGTGTCTGCACAAATGTGTGTTGTAAGCAATGTTTGGGAGGAAATAAGAGGGTAAATAACAAACTAAATATTGATGTATGTAATTTTTATTTCTTAATTATATTTAGTGGTAGTATGTCTGTATTGTTTTTTGTAACATAAAATCATTCAATAAAAATTATTAAAAAAAAGAGTACCAAGAGAGATTAGAGGAATTTTGTCCTCCTCCCTCCCCAACTTCAACAACTTTCTTCAGACCACTTTCACTTCAATAAGATCTGTAACAATTTAAAATGGTGCTTTTCTAGCTAACCTGCATTAGCCAAGGTGAACAAAGAGAGTGTAACCCAAATAGAAAGGCATTCTTATCCACTGATCCCCACTTGGTATTTCATAGAGTTTTCACCTTGGGCAATTGCTAGGCCAAAGAACCCCGCTGGGTCTTTCTTACCAGGGATCATGATCTGGCTCCCAGCCCTCCAACTCTATTAAGCAGAAGAAACACTTTGCCAGGTCAGGTTCATTTGCTCCTGGACAGTGGATCAAGCCAGCCCTGGCCATCTGAATGAGAAGAGCAGAACAACATGCTGAAGACATTGGCAAGGAAGCTATATTGTGCAACGTTGGGTGATTCTTGCCCTCCTGACACTTTGGACTCTGACAGCTTAGAATATTTCCTTCCCCATGCTGAAAGTTAACAAGTATATTACGGCATGTAATGCCCTAAGAGAGAATATTATGAAAATGATTTATAGGTGGTACATGACCCCAGTCAAGCTTGCAAAAATTTATCACTTGCCTGACAATAAATGTTGGAAATGTAAAGAAAATGAAGGTACATTCTTTCACCTTTGGTGGACGTGCCCAAGGATTAAGGCTTTCTGGGAAATGATATATAATGAACTGGAAAAGGTATTTAAATATACCTTTCTGAAGAAACCAGAGGCCTTTCTCTTGGGTATTGTCGGCCAAATGGTGCCAAAGAAGGCATGTATGCTACAACAGCAGCAAGAATACTCATCGCAAAGTATTGGAAGACACAAGATCTACCCACCTTGGAGGAATGGCAGATGAAGGTGATAGATTATATGGGACTGGCAGAGATGACTGGCAGAATCCGAGACCAGGGGAGAGAGAAAGCGGAAGAAGATTGGAAGAAATTTAAGGACTATCTTAAGAAATATTGTAAAATTAATGAATGTTAGAATGACGTTGGTTTAGAAAATATGTGGTTTCCAGCTGTAATGGATAAGTAAAAAAGAAAAGAGAGACTAAAAATTAAATGAAAAATAAGGGAAAGGATTTGCTGAATTAATAAATTAGAAATTGGAATACAGAAAGGGGAGGTATGAGGAAGTCGGGGAAGTAAGTTATAAGAAAATAAGGGACTGAAATTATACTTGTTTTTATTTTTGTTTGTTTGTTTGTATTATTGTATTGTATAGTTTTGTTTTTATAAAATGTTTGAAACTTTAATAAAAATCTTTTTTTTTAAAAAAAAAGAAAGTTAATAAGTATAAATCATGTACTCATAGAATTGCAGAGCTAGAAGGGAGTCACTTTGTCCAACCCTCTGCAAAGCAGGAATTTTTTTTTGTCCGGTGTGGGACTCAAACCCATGACACTGAGATTAAGTGCCTTGTGCTCCGCCGACTGAGCTACCCAGGTTTAAGTAAGATAGAGTTGCAATTCTGCAAATCCTGTTTTTGCATGCATCTGAAGAAAACGAGGTGCTCCCTGCTGCCGTATTTTAAAGGCTTGGTAGCAGGTCTTATATTAAAGTTATGCTCCTCTCGCGAGTTGTGACCCAAGTACCTCCTGCTTAGCTTGATCACAGTAACTTGTCCAGTTTCTGCTACCCCAAGATCCGAGCTCTTCAACTTTACATCCAGCAGACCTCATTTAACGTGCAAGGTAAAGTAAAGTTCTCTAAAGGTATTGCTCTGCTGGTTCCTTGCAAGATTTATCTACCTTACGAGAGAGTTGTGTACTTCTTTAATTTTGCACATTCGGTAGCATTTGTTTGCTCTTTACCAGGCATAGCTGTCAACTTTCAGATTTGAAAATAAGGGATCAGCAGCCTCACCTGTCCCAGGGACAGTCTACGGGATATCTAACAATCCGGTATAGCAGCGGGAAACGGCACTGGAATAAGGGAATTTCCCGCAAAAAAAGGGAAGGTTGACAGCTATGCCCCAAGGTTCTCATTTCCCCAACCTTAAGTACAGTCCTGCACATTTCCACGTCCATTTGCTATTAAAAAACACACACACATTCTCGTGAAAATGGATCAGTATTAGAGAGTGAATTTCCCCTAATAGACACATTATTGTTTGCAGTCTTGCCCAACATACACATTTCTGCAAAGCAATTTCCCCTAATACAGAGCATCTTCATGTGATACTTTCAACAATATAGGTATTTTTGAAGTACACACTTTTCTCCAGCATATTCATTACTCGGCTGAAGACCTCATAAAATTCAGAGAACTGCGAATTTCAAAGGATGACTTGTTTTGATTTACATATTGTTTTAGAAAGTCAGATTGGGTAGGTTCACTTTTAAATGCAAATTGAATCACATTTTGCCCTCCTTCCCTGCTTAGCCAAGGTACCAGAGCCAAGAGTGCAAGTCCTTTCACATAAAAATCCCCTCTTGGCCTCCTCTCCACTCCTCCACCCCCCCCGGGATCCTTTTAGGGAAAGAGGGAAGCTTTTTTAGTCTTTATGGTTAGACATCCGGGAGGCAGAAATCCTTGCTAATCTACCTGAAGTCACTCAGATCCAACAGCAGATCCCGTTTATCTTCTCCCCACTCCTGACCTATAGGGTTTGTAATAGCTAGAAAATAAAACCTCTAGGATTTGTAATAGCTACAAGGTAAAATCATAGTATGATGCAGGATTTTGGCGTAGGCAGGTGAGCAACAGAGCATAGCTCAAACCCTTTTCATCCTTAACCTGCAAGGATACTGTCAAAAGATACAAGCAAAAATGCTATTGAGATGACATAAATTCTCTTTGGGAATTTAAGGAGTTTTGCTCACTAAAAAACAACAACCCTGGACCTGCTTCAAGATAGTCTCCATTCCCAAAACCACTGAAAGACCACACCACCCAATCTCATGAATAAACCAAGACTACAAGATACTCACATCAATCTTGGCCAACTGCCTAAAAATTTCCTACACAAGTTAAAAGCCTCAGACCAGACTGGTCGCAATATAACAGACCCCATTACTGAATCTGATTGAACACAGCAAGGCAACTAAACTCCCACTGACAATCAAGTCCCTAGACATCCTCAAAGCTTTTGATCACTTAGAGTGGTAATACCTATTAGCAGTGCTAACTGACATGAAATTTGGTCCTAACTTCTTATAAACCCTCAAGCAAATATACTCCTGAGCCTCAGCAAAATGCAGGACTAACAGTATGGACGCCAATACCATAGCAATCCAAAGAGGCACAAAACAAGGGTGGTTGCTATCTCCCTTCCTATTCATCCTGGCTCTGGAACCCTTAGCAATCCAAATCTGAGCAGCCACAGACATCAAGGGAGTGGAAATAAAAGGCAGAACCTATAAATTAGGGCTCTTGGCCGTCGACTTAATGGTCACAACACCAGACCCCATAAATAATAATAATAATAATAATAATAATAATAATAATAATAATAATAATAATTTATTATTTATACCCCGCCCATCTGGCTGGGCCTTCCCAGCCACTCTGGGCGGCTTCCATAAAAACCAAAAATACAGTAAAATATCACACGTTAAAAACTTCCCTGAACAGGGCTGCCTTAAGATGTCTTCTGAATGTCAGGTAGTTGTTTATCGCTTTGACATCTGCTGGAAGGGCGTTCCACAGGGTGGGCGCCACTACCGAGAAGGCCCTCTGCCTGGTTCCCTGTAGCTTTGCTTCTCGCAATGAGGAAACCACCAGAAGGCCCTCGGCGCTAGACCTCAGCGTCCGGGCAGAATGATGGGGGTGGAGACGCTCCTTCAGGTATACTGGACCGAGGCCGTTTAGGGCTTTAAAGGTCAGCACCAACACCAACCAAAGGTCAGCAACTTCCCTAATCAGAGAACTCAACACATTTGCAATGGTGTCGGGCCTACAGGTAGATTTTGCAAAGTCCGGGGCTATGTGTTTCAACACCCTGCCCCCCTACCCAAAAATAATTTGCCAAGATAAAACTTTGTTGCACTAAGTTCAGATACCAAGGGGTGCAAATAACCAGAAACCTCAGCAAATTATACCTTCACAACTACAACCCCTTGTGATGACAGATCAGCAAAGACCTGAAGAGATGGAACAACACCAGCTTCACTCTCTCAGGCAAAATAGCCATGATCAAGATGATCACCCTCCCAAAACTAACCTATCTATTCCAAACCCTCCCAATCAGGATTCCTTCAGCCCAACTTCGCAAATGGCAGGAAAAATACACTCATTTATCTTCTCACAAAAAAAAGAAAGAATAAGTCCCAAATACCCGCAACTCCCCTCCCCAACTCAATAGCACTTATGCATACCTGACCTACAAAAGTTGGTTTTCTTATTTGTTTGACTAAGTAGACCTACACTTTCAGGAGTACACTTGCAGTTCTCTTTAAAAGGCCAGCATGCAAAGCTTCTCAAGCGATTCTCATAATAATGCATGCTTCTATATTCAAGCAGGCACTTGGCGTTTGAGTTGACTTTGTTCAGCACATTCTCCATTTCTGTGGCTCCTTAGCAGTGTTCCCCTGTCACGACTTACCTCTTTATATATAAGGCACTGAAATGAGCTGACTTGATTGGTCTCCCCTGTCAACATCAATGTAAATGAGCGAGGGGGAACCCCACCCAAAGCAATCTGTAGTTGTCAAAAAAGGAAAAATTAAAAGAGATAGCCCAGCAGCCAAGCCCAGTTTGGTTTGTTCTGTTCAAATACGTTATTAAAAATATTTTTACTCTGCTTTTCAGCCAAAACAAAAGGCTCCTAGAGTGAGTTAGCATGATCAATAATAAGCTTATGCTTACAATAACACACACACACACACAACACAAAAGGAAAAATGGCTTGCTGGGAGAAGGGAAAAAAACACACCCTCAGACACTAGTTTTCAGATACAAGGTTTCTGTAAGTTTTCTTTCTGGTACGAAGAATGAAAGCCAGCTCACTACAACTCTTCTTTCTTTGGCTGATTAGTCCAACCATTGAAGGCAGCCCTGTTTAGGGAAGTTTTTAATGTTCGATGTTTTATCGTGTTTTTAATATTCTGCCGGGAGTCGTCCAAACAGGCTCTTGGAGTTTGAGTTGCTCTCGCCCAGGGAAATCTCCATTTAAGAATCCAATTCTGTGACTTCTTAGCAACCTTTCCCTGACATGACTTATATTTAAAACCATATAGATATGATTCTATTCTGTGAACCGCCCTGAGACTCCTAGGTATAGGGCAGCATATGAATTTAATCAATAAAATAAAATAAAGATAAACATGAGTGCATTGGGATAGGGGGTAGCAAAGGTGATGATAAATCTTGTCTCCTAATTTTTGTTACTTGCACAATCTTCTATCTAGCTCAGCTGGTAGAGAATGAGGCTCTTAATCTCAGGGTTGCAGGTTTGAGCTCCACGTTGGGCAAAAGATTTCTTCATTGCAGGGGGCTGAACTAGATGACCTTTGTGGTCCCTTCCAACTCCACAATTCTACGATTCCTGGTCAAGTTCCTACATATATTGTTCTCATTATGAAGATTCAGGAGCGTTAGGTTGTCCTGTGGTTCTGAAAAGAAATTGTCTCTGGGATTTTATTGAGCTGTGTTTGAGAAATGCTTATTAAAGGTGCACCTTCCCTTTAGCCATTCATTTGCTTCCCCCTGGTGTTGAAATGTACGTATTGCTCTATAGCAGCCTTCCAGGATGAGGATCCTGCAGGTCTTGCTGAATTCCAGCTCCTCCCGTTCCTGAATTTTGGCTATGCTGCCTGGGACTGAAGGGTGCAGAAGTCTTGACAGCATTTGGAGGGCAACAGGTACCCCACCCCCATTCATGCAACTGCGAATAATAATACAAAAAGGGCAAATACAACCACAATGTATGACTTAGCAAATTCTAGTTACAGGTAGGTAGCCGCGTTGGTCTGCCGTAGTCGAAACAAAATAAAAAAATTCCTTCCAGTAGCACCTTAGAGACCAGCTAAGTTTGTTATTGGTGTGAGCTTTCATGTATCTGAAGCAGTGTGCATACACATGAAAGCTCATACCAATACAATAACAAACTTAGTTGGTCTCTAAGGGGCTACTAGGGACATGAGTGGCGCTGTGGGTTAAACCACAGAGCCTAGGACTTGCTGATCAGAAGGTTGGTGGTTCGAATCCCCGCAACGGGGTGAGCTCCCATTGTTCGGTCCCTGCTCCTGCCAACCTAGCAGTTCGAAAGCATGTCAAAGTGCAAGTAGATAAATAGGTACAGCTCCGACGGGAAGGGAAACGGCATTTCTGGGTGCTGCTCTGGTTCACCAGAAGTGGCTTTGCCATGCTGGCCACATGACCCAGAAGCTGTACGCTGGCTCCCTCGGCCAGCAAAGCGAGATGAGCGCTGCAACCCCAGAGTCGGTCACGACTGGACCTAATGGTCAGGGGTCCCTTTAACTTTACCTTTAAGGTGCTACTGGAAGGAATTTATTTTTATTTTCTTAGCAAATTGGAATAGTTAAGTGGCCAAAGGCAAATGTAGAGATTTTTTTTTTTTAGGAAGTTCTTCTTTTTTAAAAAAATATTTTTATTGAACAATTTCAACATAACAAATTATCAGTTAGGAAGTTCTTCAAATAGATTGCTCCTGTTCTATTCCTGTCTCGGCTCCTAGGCCAGGACTCCCCCCCCTCCACGCCCAATTGTTTATTCTATTTGCTATATCTTTCGTTGCCACATGAAGCATATGATATTGTTGTTTTTACAATACAACTTTAGATATTCCTTAAATATTTTCCATTCTCCGTATACTTTATGGTTTGACACTCCTCTGACTCTTCCCATCAGTTTTGCTAGTTGCAGGTACTCTATCATAAGAGTCTGCCACTCTGTTATTGTTTGTAGTCTTTCATTTTTCCAGTTTCTTGCCACTATTATTCTAGCTGCCATGATTGCATACATGAACAATGGTCTTATACTTTTAAAAAATTCTATTGGTTGTTGTGGTTGTTTAGTTGTGTCCGACTCTTCATGACCCCACGGCCCAGAGCACGCCAGGCACTCCTGTCTTCCACTGCCTCTTGCAGTTTGGTCAAACTCATGCTGTAGCTTCAAGAACACTGTCCAACCATCTCGTCCTCTGTCGTCCCCTTCTCCTTGTGCCCTCCATCTTTCCCAACATCAGGGTCTTTTCCAGGGAGTCTTCTCTTCTCATGAGGTGGCCAAAGTATTGGAGCCTCAGCTTCAGGATCTGTCCTTAGTATACCTAATAAGAAGATCTCTGGTCTTTTAAAAAATTTAAATGGTTTTCTGAGTTCACTGTAAATGTTGTTCCAAAATTCACGGATAACTACACAGTTCCACCACGTGTGAAAATATGACCCGATGCCCTTTTTGCATCTCCAACATGTTGGCGACCTGCCTTTATACATTTTAGTGAGTTTTAAAGGGGTATGGTGCCATCTGTATAGCGTCTTCATAGTGTTTTCCCTGAGGTTGTAGCAGGCTAACTTGAACATAGCAATCACCTTCACATGGAGGCACTTTTGAAAGGGAGCTGAGCTCAGCTTCCATCCATAGTGGCTGCCAGCCACTGTAAGTTACCCAAAATGAAATGCCCCTGCCCATAGATCTGTGGAATCTGTAGGTTTTATCCATTGGCCATCGTACCCAAAAAATTCATGAGAGCCTTACATGATCAGTGCACATACAGCAAATGGTGTGCATATGATTATGTCTCTGTGCACATCATATCCTTCAACATTTATCTGATGAAAATAAGGACATCCTATTCTATGGGTGGCACTGTGGTCTAACCCACTGAGCCTCTTGGGCTTGCCCATCGGAAGGTCGGCAGTTCAAATTTCCACAACAGGGTGACCTCCCGTTGCTCGGTCCCAGCTCCTGCCAACCTAGCAGTTCAAAAGCACACCAGTGCAAGTAGATAAATAGGTACTGCTGTGGCGGGAAGGTAAACAGTGTTTCCATGTGCTCTGGTTTCATTATGGTGTTCTGTTGCGCCAGAAGCGGTTTAGTCATGCTGGCCACATGACCGGGAAAGCTGTCTGTGGACAAATGCTGGCTCCCTTGGCCTGAAAGCGAGATGAGTGTTGCAACCTCCTAGTCGCCTTGGACTGGACTTAACCATCCAGGGGTATTTTACCTTTTTTTACCTTTATTATTATTATTATTACAGTGGTGCTTCGGGTTACAAACACCTCGGGTTACAAACACTTTGGGTTACAGACTCCGCTAACCCGGAAGTAGTACCTTGGGTTAAGAACTTTACCTCAGGATGAGAACACAAATCGTGTGCCGGCGCTGCGGTGGCAGCAGGAGGCCCCATTAGCTAAAGTGGTACCTCAGGTTAAGAATGGTTTTAGGTTAAGAATGGACCTCCGGAACGTATTAAGTTCGTAACCAGAGGTACCAAAGTATTATTATTATTAGTAGTAGTACTGTATTAGTATTAGTATTAGTATTAGTATTAGTATTAACCCCATAATTTTCATAGTCAATTGCCTACTTGCAGAAGACCATTGTACTATATGGCAGACCAGTCTGGATTTGAAAGGAGGCGGGGAAATCCAAAATCACAATGAGCAGATCTAAGCCTAAGGTGTTCACCTTATTAACACCTTATAATGTTGATATAATCAATATGCTGACCTTCAGATATTCTTGGACTCCAACTCCCATCTGCCCCAGTCAGCATAGCCCATGGTCATGACTGGTGGGAGTCGTAGTCCCAGCAACATCCCGAGGGCACCAGGTTGGCTAACCACAGATATGGTGCATATTACACCACCAACACTGTTGCCTTTGAGGAGCATGAAACCTACCAACATCTGCTGCCACCCTTTTACACGAAATGTTGTTTCGACCAGTTGAGAAATTTCCTTTTTTTGAGATGGTTTTGAGTAACAGTTTAGAATATGTGGGGGTTTTTTGGTCCCGTTTTGAAAAGTCTTCTGTTTATAGTGTGAAATGGAAGGAAGCAAACATACTTTCAAGATGAAGGTGGCAGTGTGCGCTGCTAGATGCAAAACGCCTTCTGCAAATCCTCCCAGCTGAAACAGACTCAGTAAGAAACAAATTGTTTTAAAGGTAGAACTTAATTAGCTGACGCTTCTCTATTCCAGCCCAGCTTCTTCGGGTCCCTAGTGCACTCATTGGGCTTGAAGCTCACCACCACCCCCATTTTCAGTAAAAGTGTGTGAAGAATGACTGTCACATCAGGTGGACATGACAGCTCCCTACTGACTGCTGGAAGCAACTCCAGAGGAGGTGGCTTTTTATTCCTTTGCATTACCACCAGGAAATCGCTTCTCGAGCATTAAAAACAAGCTATTGGAAATGTAGCAAATGAAATAAAATCAAGCCCAGAAGCTTGCTGGGACTTTTGCTGACTCTCATCTGCTATATGAAAGGAAATCTGTTCTCTTATGTGGAACAGGATTCCTGCTGAGCTATGATACACACCTGCTATCTGGAAACGACAGAGGGCACTTGTGTTTCAACAAGTTTTTCCAGCTGGTTGAAAAGGTCTTTGCTGTAGGTGTTCATTTGGTATATTTTTTTTTTAACCTATCCAGGTGAGGTGGGGTGTTGTTTTGTTTTAGAAATTATTTTGTTGTTGTTTTTAATGTCCTGCAGCCCAGCTGGTGTGCAGACCCTGCAACATTTCTCTGCTGAAAACAGGGACGTCCTATAGCATAATACTGTACTAATACGAATAATTTTATTCATCTGGTTGGATTTCCCTAGTCACTCTGGGTAGTTTCCATCATATATAAAAACATGATAAGTGTTAAACATTAACAAAACTTCCCTATAGATATGGCTTGGGGGGTCAGATAACTCCATACCCTCCAGCATTTCTCTGATGAAAATAGGGATGTCTTAAGGAAAAGCGGGGCATTCCGGGATCAATTCAGAAACTGGGATGGCTTCTGTAATTCCGGGACTGTCCCTGGAAAATAGAGGCACTTGGAGGATCTGCAAATGTATTGCTCTGCTTTCGTTTGAACCACAGCAGCAAGGCCAAGATGGGAGTTTTGACATCTGGGCAGCCAGGGACCTCCATCCACGCTGCCCAGGCTTGCACACCTTGGAAGGTCACTTCAGTGCTGCTAAGGCGGATGCCAAGAACATATGCTTGTGTGTATAACACCCACATGGCATGGCATCATCATCATTATCATCATCATCATCATCATCATCATTTGTTGAGTTTATATACCGCCCTACACCTGGAGGTCTCAGGGTGGTTCACAGAAAAGATCACAACATATATAATTAGAATAAAAACACCAATCCAATAATACCCCCCCCCGAAAAGAGCCACATTTTAAAAGGGTATAGGATGTCAAACAGATCAACCAAAGGCCTGGTTAAAAAGGAGCATTTTTCCTGGCACCTAAAGGTGTATAATGAAGGCGCCAGGCAAACTTCCCTGGGGAGAGCACTCCACAAATGGGAGCCACTGCAGAGAAGGCCCATTCTCGTGTTACCACACTCCTGAACTCTCGAGGAGGAGGCACACGAAAGAGGGCCTCAGAAGGTGATCTCAGGGTCCGGGTGGGTTCATATGGAAAGAGGTGGTCCTTGAGGTACTGCGGTCCTGAGCTGTTTAAGGCTTTATAGGTCAAAACCAGCACTTTGAGTTGGGTCCGGAAACTAATTGGTAGCCAGTGCAGTTGGACCAGGACCGGTGTAATATGTTCAAACCATCTTCTTCCAGTGAGCAACCTAGCCTCTGAATTCTGCACCTGCTAAAGTTTCTGAACCGTCTTCAGAGGCAGCCCTATGTATAACGCATTGCAGTAATCTAACCTTGAAGTTACCAGAGCATAGACAACAGTAGTTAGGCTATCCCTGTCCAGATAGGGGCGAAGCTGATGGAAGGCTCTCCGGGCCACTGAGGCCACCTGAGTCTCAAGAGACAGCAAAGGATCCAGGAGTACTCCCAAGCTACAAAGAGCAGGCCCGTCTTACCCATAGAGGCTAGTGGCACGGGGCGCCAGGGTGCCATGTTCTGCAGGGCGCCAGAAGGCTAAAAGGGGAAAAAACAAGCCAACGCTCGGCGGGAGCGGCGCACGCACCCTCGCTTGGTGCAGGCCCGCTCACTTGGTGTGCTGTCTGCTGTGGCGCCGCGTCCAGCCTCTGCCTCTTCCCCGCCGGAGGAGCCACCCTCCAGCTGCTGCCCGTATCCTCCAGCCCTAAAAAAGGTTGACAACTCTGGGAAAGGGGAGGGCGCCGGAGGGATCTTTGCACAACAGCGCCGGATATGCTTAAGAAGAAGAGGCGGGGATGGAGTGCATGAATACAGGGCAGCTGTTCGGAGGAACCCTGTTGTGGAAACAGAGCTCTCTCTCGGGACAGAAGAGGAAGGTGCTTCATTGTTCAACTGTGCTAAGCAGTAAGGTACAAATGCAAATATTTTGGAGGAGGGGAAAACATACAATAGCTTTACACACCAGGCTGGCCAGCTTTTATGCAAAACCTGCCTTATGTGCTGGCTGGTTTCCAAGGCTACCAGGTGCCAATAACTAAAACATCCTTTCCCAGCCTTCTTATTCACAGTCAAGTAAAGGATCACAAGTAGCTGACAATAACCGTTCAGCCAAAGTCATAGAAGAGAATGAACAACCAAACCAAAAGTGATATACTTATTTTGGAAGACGCAAGTGGGGGAAACTTGCTCCGTCATAACATCTAAGATTGGAACTATTTGTGTTGAGAAGAGCTTATGAAACCAATACGGTCACTGTGACTTCAACTTCTTCCAGGGACTTGTCTTATCAGAGAGGGTATATCAACATGAGAAGATAAATTTCCTTTTCCTTAGAAACCCTGGGAATTGTGCTAACAGAGTTCTTAGCAACCTCATCATAAAACATAGCAGTTGGTAGTGTGAGGCCAGGAGCCTTTTATTTTATTTGTTTTTGAGGATTTCTGCCTGGGCCTCTTCCATTCATAGACTCTGTAAGGCGGCTTACAATAAAATGAAAGAACAACGTACATAAGAACACCTCCTTCCTGCTTTGGCGATCACTCATAGCCGATTAAGATTGTCTTCTATAAATACGGTTTTAACAGGGAGTCCGTAAGTGACGGTGGAGGCCAATTCTGGATCCACACACCCTTCCACAGTGGGGACAATGGGTGGGAGTTGATCGCAGTGAGGGTTTACAAAGCGTGCCTTCCTCTTAGCACATTTCTCCTTTTCGTCCAGAGTTCGAGCATCTTCAAAGTCCATAACACCTTTGGTAAAGGCTGTCATCCAATTGGAGCGCTTGCAGGCCAGTGTTTCTCAGTTGTCAGTATTTATACTACTATTTAAAGATCTGCCTTGAGAGAGTCTTTAAACTGTTGACCACCAGCATTACGCTTTCCATTTTTAAGTTCGGAAGAGAGTAGTTGCTTTGGAAGAACACCATACAGCTGTTAAAAGCTGAGATCGAATGGCAGCAAAATATGGCTTGGGGTAGGCGGGAGTCACGGATGGGCAGTGCGCTGAATGTCACCCCCTTCGGAGATGACATCTGGGGCGGACCGCACTCATTGCACCCACCTTGCTCCGCCCCTGACTCCACTCCAGCTGCCTCCCTTGGAACTCTGGCCAGTCAGGAGCTGTTGCTAGATTAACCGTTTGCTGGCAGGGGGAAAAACCACTCGGTGACTCAACCTGCTCAGTAAACAAACTTTTCTGTCGCAGATGGCAGATCTCAAGCTCCCTTTTCATACACACAGAATGGGCAACAGGAGTGGAATATGCCAACCCTAGAGATGGCATACTTGTTTCCTCCTGAAACCCCACCCTACCCTTTCCCTTGTCATGTCTGCCACCAGCAGGACTCTGGGTTGGGCAGTTCTTACATCAGATTTCCTATGCTCTTCCTCTTGAAGTTCCAGTTGAAATCAATGGGACCTGCTGCAGCTAACTTACCTTGCCCTCTTGATTCAGTAGGACCTACCTCAAATACACCACGTCTGACTCTTAACTCCCTGTATGCATTTCAGTAGGGGAGATGGTTGATTCTAGTCTGTTGCTCAAAATAAATAAATTCTGATAATTTAATGCTAAGGTTGGCAGTTCGAATCCCCGCGACGGGGTGAGCTCTGGTAGCTCGGTCCCTGCTCCTGCCAACCTAGCAGTTCGAAAGCACGTCAAAGTGCAAGTAGATAAATAGGTACCACTCCAGCGGGAAGGTAAACGGCGTTTCCGTGTGCTGCTCTGGTTCGCCAGAAGCGACTTAGTCATGCTGGCCATATGACCCGGAAGCTGTACGTCGGCTCCCTCGGCCAACAAAGCGAGATGAGTGCCGCAACCCCAGAGTCGGTCACGACTGGATCTAATGGTCAGGGGTCCCTTTACCCTTTACCTAAGGAGACAATAAACATATCCTGCAGTCAGGCAGGGAGGGGGGAAGTTTTGTTCGAAGCATTGCTTTCAGTCTCGTTTAAACAGCGTTATGTCCAAAAATAGGGAATAAACAACACTAAATTGGTTATCTAAATTATGCACTATACGGCTCCAGATGTGAATTAGTTCCCGTGTCTAAAGCTGTCTGGGAAGTCCAGGTTTCTGCCTCTGAAATTCAGTCTCCCTTCAGAGTAAAAATCCTTCTGCTGTTGCATTCCAAAACAACAACATAGGAATTTCCTTCTGCAGACTTTGGAAAAAATGAAAAGTTCTTGATAAGCAGGAGTTGGCCTCTTTCCGCTTACAAGAGGCCTTCCTGTCCTCAAATGCTCTTTGTACGGTGGAGCAACTTTCTTCTTCCCGTATATTGAAATACATATCTTCCCCTTACTTGCCAGAGCAGCAAAAAGTTCCAGGTTTATTGTCAAATGCTTTAATTTACTTTCAGTGAACAATAATTTAAAATTTGGTTTAATATTTGGACTTTGTGATATGTATTGATATAATTTGGAATAATTTATATGATATGGTTGGTTTGGTAAATGGAAATTTAATAAAAATTATTTGGAAAAGTTTACTTTCAGTGAGAGAGGGCAAGAAACACATGGAGTCTTGATCTCAATGCAGAGCAAATAAACAGGCATAGCAAAGCAGAGTGGGGGAAAATATACATCTTCAGCAGGGAGCACGATAGCTAACCCTGTATCAGATTCCCAGAGAGCAGCTGTTGCAGCTGCCCCGTCCCACAACAAGGCTGCTTGCTTAACTCCATCTAAACTCTCGGTTCTTTCCTCTTCCGGCTCAAACTGCAAACTCTCTCTCTACTCTTCCCCCTTGGTTCTCAGGGGTGTCGCCTTCATAAGGCTGGGCTCCATGCCATTTGGCAGGTATCAAAGTAGTTTAACTCAAATCAATCAAGACATCTCATGTGCGTAACAATAGTGTTGTAAATAAAAATATGCCCTTTCCCCCGTTCATAACCACACGTACATAGATCAGCACAAGAAGACCAACCTGGAACCATTTTGATTCCTAAACTGACCAAATCCTTTCTCTGCAAGGTTAAACTGGAAAAGCCTCCCCATTGTCTCTTTCCTCACAAATCCTGTCTCAAGGATATGTCTGTTTGAATAAGGTGTGAGCCTGTGACCTGGCCCAGGAAATAAGTATTTTACTACTACAAAAGAATGGCCAGGCTCCCCAGGAAATCCAATCAAGTAACTTGCCAGACAGGAGATAAACTGTAACAGGAGAAAAACAACATTTAAATTTCTGTGATGTAGGTGGGATGTATCTGAGGGGTGGTCTTAGGTCACACTCCTTCTGTGATGTATGCATAATGTTTCTGGGGGTGGTCTGGATCTAGAGGATGGGAATTTCAAAGTCTTTATAAGCTCTTGCACAGCATTTTTGGGGGTCCTCTTCCTCTCCTGCGTGTGAGGGGAGCACCCTGTTGCAAGAGATCAATAAAGATCAAACTTACTAGCTGCTTTGCTTCTCAATATTCTCTGGTTGGCCCCTGTTACTTTCTCCTACCAATAGGGAACCTATGTAAGGACTCTATATGGGCTCTTGGATACCCCATAAGGGAAAAGGGCATATTTTTATTTACAACAATAGACATCAACTTCCTCGTAAAGAATGTTAGCAACTGGGAACAATATGCATGTTTCTGACGCCCATGAAGGGGAGCAGGAAGAAACTTAAACATGATGCAGAGTTTTCCGAAAAATAGACCAGAGGCAATTGTACTTCATCCAGCAGAGCTTTACTGAAGGCAAATGAGCATAATGGTCACAAATCCAATGCATTCGGGATTGGCACATAAAGATCCAGTTACAATAAAACTTACAATACTTATAATAAGTCTAAAGCTTAACACTAAGTAAACTACGTACAGAACCCCACACCAGAAGGAAACGAGATAGAATGAGAAAGTGAAACCCAGGCTCCTTCTGGCCCTACTTTTATAGTCAGCATGACCTTGGCAGAAAGAGATAGCAGAACCAGTTTAAGCCAACTGTACTCAGCTTCCCAGAAAAAATAATGCAAACAAGAACCTTCTGCCTGCTTCTTTCACATAGAAAGAAAACTTATCAGAACCCTCTTTTTTCCCCCCAACATAATTTTTATTGATTTGTTTTCAGAACCCTCTTGAATTACAAGTGGTACCTCACAAGATGAAATTAATCCGTTCTGCGAGTTTCTTCGTCTTGCGGATTTTTTCGTCTTGCGAAGCACGGATGCACCCTGCTAATGGGATAGCGGGCAAAGCACAAAGCACAAAGCGGGTTGCTCCACAGCAGGAGGAGTTTCCCCAGCCTGGAGGATCTGTTGCCGGGAAGAGGCAAAGACACCCCCTCCCACCTCCCCACGAAAACAGCCCCCCTTCCTCTGTCGCCAAGCCTTGCCGCGTCTTTGCTCCACCAAACCACGTCCCACATCAAAGCCCCAGCCCGCTCCTCTCCCTCTCTCTCCACGAGGTGCCAAAGGAAGTTCGAGCCCAGGAACCGAGGGCGGACGCACGAAGCGCCCGGTGCGGACTCTCCCTTGCTCCCCCCGTTACCTTGCCGCCGGCTCCCCACAGTCTCGGCAGCTGCTCCCGGCTTCTTCCCACCCCCGCAAAGGCGCCTTCGCAGCGGCACAAGCACAGTGGATGCCTCCTCCTCCTCCTTGGTCCCCCTCCTCCTGCCTTCGCGCAGTTAGGGCAAAATGGAGCAGCCACGTGGGGAGGGGGGGAGAGAGAGAGGGGCAGAGGCGGCAGTGCAGAGACCCAGCCAGATCCGCTGGATCCCAGCCCACCTGCCTCCTCTGTGCCCTCTCCAGAAGAGGATCCCTCTGGAAAAGGTAGGTCGCTCCCTCGCTCCCTCCCTGCCAGCCCAGTCCCCGCTTCAAACTTGGTACAGTATTAACGGTTTTAAGAAAAAGGAAACAAACTCGCAAGACGTTTCGTCTTGCGAAGCAAGGCCATAGGGAAATTCATCTTACGAAGCAACTCAAAAAACGAAAAACTCTTTCGTCTTGCGAGTTTTCCGTCTTCCGAGGCATTCGTCTTGCGAGGTACCACTGTAATCAGAACAGGAAAGATCTCTACACATCAGATTGATACTTTCTGTACTAAGAAATGCAAGCTGACAGTTTCTACTCACAAGGTAGTTGCAGAACAAGTAAAGCTTTTGGGCCGGCGGGGGCGGGGGCGAGGTATGAATACAATACACAATACAATCAAAATACGGGCCAGACAAAGGTGTAGAAAATACACAAAGATTCCCACCTCGGACTGTCCCGCTCAAAGTGCAGAAGCTGGGAGGTGGAATGGATCTAGCCTTTCTTTTAGTCCTGCTCCTCTAGGCCATGGGTAGGCAAACTAAGGCCCGGGGGCCAGATCCGGCCCACGTATGGCCAGTGTGTTTTTACATGAGTAGAATGTGTGCTTTTATTTAAAATGCATCTCTGGGTTATTTGTGGGGCCTGCCTGGTGTTTTTACATGAGCAGAATGTGCGCTTTTATTTAAATGCATCTCTGGGTTATTTGTGGGGCACAGGAATTCGTTCATTATTTTTTTTCAAAATATAGTCTGGCCCTCCCCACAAGGTCTGAAGGACAGTGGACCGGCCCCGTGCTGAAAAAGTTTGCTGACCCCTGCTCTAGGCATTCTGAGAAAGCATAGAGGCGACTATCTAAACAGAGAATCTGCATTTAAAATCCTGTCATTGGATGTGTTCAACATTGTGCATTGCATAAGGAAATCCAAACCTGTATACTTTAAGGCTGTCTACTGTGAATAAAAGACTGTTTATGTATGCAGCAACAGCAGCAAGGATGCTTCTAGCCCAGAGACGGAAAGTAGAAGAAGTACCGACCAGAGGAGAGTGGCAGACCAAACTGATGGAATATGCAGAAATGGCAAGACTGACGGGAAAGATCAGAAATCAGAAAGACCAAGTATTTTTAAAAGACTGGAGTAAATTTTTAACATATTTGAGAGACCACTGTAAACAGTTGAAGTCATTGGCAGGAATACAATGACACTTGTAAAGTAACATGGATTTTGGTTACTATGATTATATGATAGATAGATTACAGTAAAAGATGCAGGAATTTTTTTTAGAAATGGAACACATGGAGGGAAGGAAGGAGGTATGAAGGTTCAAAAGAACCCCTTTTAATTTTTGGAATTGTTATGTTTGTGGTGCACAACCTTTATGTAAAACCAATAAAAATTGTGTGTGTGTGTATGTATGAGGCATCTAATCATAGCCTGCATTTTTATCAAGGCTTATATTTTGATCAGGGTCTGTATTTTAAAATGAGCTTAAAGATTTTCAAATGTTTTATGCCAGGCAGAAGACCAGCTGCCTAAGTACTTTGGCAAGATGTTTATCCTCCTGGACAAGGGGGCCCCCTGATTTATAGCAGAAAACAATTCTCAAAGTTGCAAAAAGGGAATTACAGGCTGAGAGCAAAGGTTACACTGACCCTACATATTACAGAATATAAAAAAAGCTGAGAAAAAACATAATTAAGAGTTGGTGAATAGTAAAATAAAACCATGTGCCTCCCATTAAACTTGAGCCATATTTTCCTAAAGTTAAAGGGCAAGAGCAAATGGAAAAAGCAACTGGCTGGAGAAGGGGAGTGTAAACAGAAGAAGAGGCTTCTTCCTATTTTATTTTGAGGCTGTAAACTGTTCCTTCCTTTTTACTTTGAGAAGGTTTATTCTTCTAAAAAGCTATCTATGATAATGTATGAAATATATTGGCTTAAATGTAATTATGCAAAGGATTTAGAAACTAAGAAATGTTAAATCCTTATGCTAGATTCTTATTTCATATAGTTGGAAGAGACCACAGGGGCCATCGAGTCCAGCCCCCTGACAAGCAGGAAACACCATCAGAGCACTCCTGACATATGGTTGTCAGGCCTTTGTTTAAAGACCTCCAAAAGAAGGAGATCTTTCAATGATGGTGTGAACTCAAGATCTCTGACATCTGTTTAAGATAAAAATTTAAAAATATTAACCATCTGTTTTGGAAGGCAATAGGGCAAGGAGGGCAAGAGGTGAGCTGGTAATTAAGGTTCCTTGTTGAGACAAATGTAAGATATATGACTACTTATTTGTCATTTATAGATAGAAGAATATATAGCTTTTTGTTTCCCATAAAAGGCAATAGGAAATGGGTGTATCTTTTGTGATTGGTTCTAGCAAACAGCCAATAGGAATTTCAACCAGGCTGATTGGACAGAGGCAGCCAAAGGAGGAGCAAGGGGGCTGAGCTGAGGAAATATAAGTGCTGACCATCAGGGCTGGAGTGGGCAGAGCTTTGGTAACCAATACCACTGTGTCTCTCATTTATTTGTCTGACAAATAAATTATTATTTTAATTTCTCTATTGCTGCGTTAAATATTTCATTCCAGCTAAGCGTTAACCACAAGCAGGGTGCTACATGTGTGTGTGTGTGTGTGTGTGTGTGTATATATGGCTGTCTGTTGTCATGAGCACTCTTCTGTGGCTCCTCCTGTCATAATGCTATCACCACAGTTCCGCCGCCTTTTTTTAAGCCAAAGAACACCATGAAATTCAACTCGGTTAGCTGACCTCTGTGTGTAAAACCACATTCGTCATTAAAGCGATATATGCTCCTTCCACCGCCCACATTTGCTTTCTCCGGAAACGTGCACCCAACGTAATAGACAAAAAGCAAAAGTCACAAATATATCATTTTAGTGCATTTGTCGACAGCAAAAGTGTGGCAAGTATTGGCTTGGCTTCCATTTCACAAAACTCGCTCACTCTTCCTAAAAATCATTCTAAAAAGAGACGAGAGCTAAAATTAGATTCCTTTATGGTTTTCCTGAAGGTCGAGGAGGTTGAAGGTAGACTTAAAGCAGTTAAGAGCACTACTTTGAACAGGAGCTTATGAACATTCATTTAGACATTTTAAAAACTCAGCTTTCAACTAAGGGATGGCATTTCAAAGGTGCTGACAGGCCAGCCAAAGTGTGGGCTGTGATATGACAACTTATATCCAGTCTCCTGGAAACTGTGCTTTGCCGTTCTTCTTTTAGACTTTAACCTGCAGAGCACTGTTAAAATCTTTACCCAAAGGTTATTGTCAAATAATGAACGTTAGAATGTTATTTGCAACATTCCCTCTTTGCCTCAGATGTATGAAACTAGTGAAGTTATCTTTTGATGGGATGATTTCCGTGAAGCTTTTTGCATTTAAAACAGGACTTTTCAAATTATTCCCACGAGCATGCATACACATACGTTTTTCTTGGAATATTCCACTTACACAATGCGCTCAAATGTTTGCAAGTTTGCATATTTATATAAAAAAATGGAATCAGACTTTCTTTTCTTAAAAAAATGAGTGTGAATCTGATTTATATTTTCTGGCTTTTGACATCACTGTGAAGGGGTAACTGATGAATGATCAGGATTTTTCAACGAAAGGACCTAAAAGTTTGTTAAGGGTGTCTTATCTGATGGCCTAGACAGTGTTCTTCAACATTGGGTCCCCATATGTGGGTGGACTACCACTCCCATCATCCTTGATCATTGGGCTACGCTGGCTGTGGATGATGGGTGTTGTAGTCTAGCCACACCTGGGGATCCAAGGTTGAAGAACACAGGCCTAGAATGCTTTGCCTGCCCAGGGAAGGTGATGCCCTCAAGCTAGTGGGAGACACAGGCGGTGTGTCTATACCACTGTTGAGGTGCACATGGGTCACACAGATCTGATGTGTTTTTCTGTGTTGTTCATCCACACATGAGAATGCCCCAAGGGAATAAGTGAGCTACTTCCGGCTCAATTCCTCTTAATAGCCACTGCTGAGAACAACAGCAGGAAGTACATCTCTCATTTCCTCAGAATGCAGCTTTTATTTTCTCTTTTCAATGCAAACTTGATAAAAAGCATTTGAACTTTCACTGGTCCTTCTAAATGTGGGCAATTCAACAGCACTCCTCTGATTCAAGATGCAAGTTTAAACCAGGCAGCTGGAATCCACACGGCATCCTTTGTTTGACTGGGTATTTCCTCTTTCCCCAGCTTCAATTTTTTTTTGGGAGGGGGGGGGTTTATGATGTTAACAATAAAAAGAAAACAAGAGTACATGTAGGTTTCCTGAGACCCTCCAAGTGTCCCTGTTTTCCAGGGGTGTCCTTGATTTTTGATTTGATCCTGGAATGATCAAGTTTTTTATTTGATCCTGGAATGCCCTGCTTTTCCTTAAAAGGTAAAGGTAAAGGTACCCCTGCCCATACGGGCCAGTCTTGACAGACTCTGGGGTTGTGCGCCCATCTCACTTAAGAGGCCAGGGGCCAGCGCTGTCCGGAGACACTTCCGGGTCTGGCGAGCCAGAGCCGCACATGGAAACGCCGTTTACCTTCCCGCTGGTAAGCGGTCCCTATTTATCTACTTGCACCCGGAGGTGCTTTCGAACTGCTAGGTTGGCAGGCGCTGGGACCGAGCAGCGGGAGCGCACCCTGCCGCAGGGATTTGAACCGCCGACCTTTCGATCGGCAAGTCCTAGGCGCTGAGGCTTTAACCCACAGCGCCACCTGCATCCCTTAGGACGTCCCTATTTTCATTAGAGAAATGTTGGAGGGTATGGAGTTATCCGACCCCCGAGCCATTGGAAGGCAATCCTGTATAAGGAAGGGTTTTTTTTAAAAAAAAAATGTTTTGTTATGTTTTTATATACATTTGTACCTTGGATCCAGAACACCTTGGTACTCGGACGTTTTGGCTCCTGAATGCCACAAACCCAGAAGTGAGTGTTCCTGTTTGCGAACGTTCTTTGGAAGAAAGAGCTTCCTGCAAACAATCAGAAGCTGTGCTTTGGTTTCTGAATGTTTTGGAAGTTGAACGGACTTCCGGAACGGATTGCGTCTGACTTCCAAGGTATGAATGTATGTTGGAAGCTGCCCAGAGTTGCTGGGGCAACCCAGTAAGATGTGTAGGGTATAAATAGTAAAATTATCATTATGGAATGGGACGTCCCTATTTTCATGGGAGAAATGTTAGAGGATATGCGATCTACAAAGGTCAGGCTGTGAATATGATACAAATCTATCCCAAAAATATGTGTTTCCAAGCTTTGTAAGATGAGTATCATAGCCGCAGTAGATCGCTGCTGAATTTCAAATGCTATAGGACTAGAATGGCCAATCTGTGAGACAGATAAGCAGCTCAGGTAGTTTGAGCTTCAGCTCTGGCTCAGAAGCCAGCCTGTTTCTGTATCTCAGTAGAAAAGTTTGCACACATCTATTGTGGTGCAGACTGAAGTGGCCACACTTGCCAGAAGAAAAAAGTTGGCTACCACCAAAGTTGGCCACCACCAACTTTGAGAGCCAGTGTGGTGTAGTGGTTAAGAGCGGTAGTCTCGTAATCTGGGGAACCGGGTTCGCGTCTCCGCTCCTCCACATGCAGCTGCTGGGTGACCTTGGGCCAGTCACACTTCTCTGAAGTCTCTCAGCCCCACTCACCTCACAGAGTGCTTGTTGTGGGGGAGGAAGGGAAAGGAGAATGTTAGCCACTTTGAGACTCCTTCGGGTAGTGATAAAGCAGGATATCAAATCCAAACTCTTCTTCTTCTTCAAAGCAAGATCACAGAGCACCCACAATGAGTAGCTAGAAGAGCTTAGCAAACATGCCTTTCATTCATAGATAAGGTATAAGGTAAAGGACCCTTGGATGGTTAAGTCTAGTTGAATTCGACTATGGGGTGCAGCACTTTCAAGCCAAGGCACCCAGCGTTTGTCCACAGACAGCTTTTCCTGGTCATGTGGCCAGCATGACTATACTGCTTCTGGTGCAGCAGGACACCATGATGGAAACCAGAGCGCACAGAAACACTGTTTACCTTCCCGTCTCAGCGGTACCTATTTATCTACTTGCACTGGCGTGCTTTCGAACTGCTTGGTTGGCAGGAGCTGGATTGACAGAGCAACAGGAGCTCACCCCTTCATATGGATTCAAACTGCCAACCTTACAATTGGCAAGCCCAAGAGGCTCAGTGGTTTTAGACCACAGCGCCACCCGCTCCCCTTTTGTTCATAGAGAGGCGCGCCCTCTATTCCATTGTGTTTGTATAGTTTTGTGATGCTGGATCAGTTCCAGCCTTTCAGTAGAAGCATCGTAAAGGTGAGGTCTCTTCCATGACCTTCAGTATGTGCAGCAAATCTGATTTCTCCCTAAACCTTTAAAAAATTAGAATATGTGCGTCTGGGCTTTCTGTTACTGAGCTGTATTCCTGGTCTGTTCATTTCGCCCAGTCATTCTATCTTTTTGTCTCCCATCTCTCTCACTTACACGCTGGCATTTCTTCAAAGAATTCGGAGAACTTCTCATATGGTTTCCATCCAGGCATTTTCCTGGGCCAGATGTCCAGAACTCCTTTTTAAAAATATGAGTGCTAAACTGAATAAATCATACAGAGGGTAATGAATGTGCGCAAGGAGATTAGGGGGGAGAAGCTGAGCTTCAGGGAAATGACTTGCTCCTCTGTAGGGGCCTTTTGAAATCCAGACAGATGTGTTTCCTAACGCTCTCATTTGGGCAACAGAGGGGCAGCAGTGTGCAAATCTGCTTAACAATAAATGTTATTAATACTAAGTCATTGCTCCCAGGGCTTCGCGATAGCAAAAAAATAATTAGCACACAGGACAAACAAACGGAAGATCAGAGCTGATTAAAATTATAATTAAAGTTCAGGAATGACACTTTGCTATCGCAGACATCTCTGTAGACTATTTGAAGAGGGCATTAAACAAAATCAATCATTTCTACATAATAACAGTATTTACAAGAGCACAATGGGAATGCAATATGTTTAACTGGAGACAAGCTGGAGCCTGAAGTGTGTTTGCAATATTAAAATACAGTGGAATGTGTGTGTGTGTGTTTGTGAGAAATGATTAAAACTAAAGTATTTCCCCCTGCCAGCTACTAGGCCTAATAATAATGAGAAAGGCAATGATAATGAAAACGGAGGATAGGGTGTGCTGAACTGGCATTTGAAAGAAGAGGATTTGCCAAGTAGATTTTAGCACAAAGCTGATTTTGATTGCGCTACAATGACGCAAGATAACGTGGATGTGGGGACAGGAGGACCCTGATTCATAAACCTGAATCATTCACAGAGGGAAAAAATGCATTAAAAATAAGAATGATAGGTTGTGGTTAGCAGCTTCAGTCAATGCCTTCCTTGTATTTATAGTCTATAGAGATGATGAATAGCTCTTGCTGCATTAATCAGAAAAGAAACAATAAGGAACTTGCATTTCAGTAGAAGTTGAACAATGTCTGGTGAGGACAATTACCAGCCTCTGTACAAACAAGAGCTTGCCAGTATGTAGGAGGCATTGTTGAAACACTGGGCCCACCCCAGCCCCCAATCCCCACCCCATGTTCTGGCCAAACTGGTTCTACAGCAAAAGCCAAAAATTATTCCCAGCAATAAATGCCTGTATGCCCTCTGGATGTCGTTGGATTACAGCTCCCACAATCTTTCAGCAGCAACCATGATGACCAGGGCTGATAGGAATAATAATAATAATAATAATAATAATAATAATAATAATAATAATAATAATAATTTCTTATTTATACCCCGCACATCTGGCTGGGTTTCCCCAGCCACTCTGGGTGGCTTCCAACTGAATATTAAAAACAATACAGCATTAGACATTAAAAACTTCCCTAAAAAGGGCTGCCTTCAGTTGTCTTTTAAAAGTAAAATAGTTGTTTATTGCCTTGACATCTGCTGGGAGAGCGTTCCACAGGGCAGGCGCCACTACCGAGAAGGCCCTCTGCCTGGTTCCCTGTAATTTTACTTCTCGTAATGAGGGAACTGCCAGAAGGCCCTCGGAGGTGGAAGGGGAGTCCAAAAACATCTTTGGGGTGTGTGTGTGAACAGATCACTGCTGCATGTTTGGATGTCACTGTCACAGACCTTTATTCATCTTTCCCTGCCCAATATAGAGGGCTATTTGGTAATGTCAGAAACAGCCAGATTGTAGCTGCTTCTGGTCTCCAAAAATGAGCCCAAATTGAGAGGCCCTGCTTCTATATCACAGAAGGTTGACCTTTCATGGTGCACAGACTACCCAAAAGACCAGGGGTGAATGAACCTGTGCAGCTTGGGTTTCCCTTAACATCTCAAGAAGTTCCATTTGTTCTGTTTCCTCATCAGTTTACACATTGGGAGCTCACTTAAACCCCAGCTTCCTGACTTCACCAGAGACATCTGGTTGGCTACTGTGTGAAAGAGGAGGCTGGGCAACTTGACAGACCCTTGGTTTGATCCAGCAGGACCCTTCGTAATTTCTTGTGGAAATGAAACCAAGACAGAATGAGACAGAAAGCTGAGCCGACAGATGGAAATCTCTGAGGGTGCCAGAATGCCTCTCAGGGGATCAGCTGTTGGCCATGTGAGTTTGCTTTTTGTAGGATTGCTTAATCTTTTGACCTGTTTATTGAGCATTTATCCTGATTTGTTTTCAGGAAGGTTATATGACATTGGCTATTTCATGAGCAGTTTCATGAGCAAACCAAACGGGTTTGCAGGGCCAACAGCATCGCCTCAAATGTAACAATATGTTCCAGATATTCATTCTAGTTAAGCTGAAGATGTGCTCAAGATCTCAGCTGTGTTATATAAGTCACAACCGGAATGACAAAGGAGCTTGTCTCTGCTAGCAGAGGGAACTGCCGTTGTGAAAATGCTGGAGAAAGCTTCAGTTTTGTTATTTAATATCTTCACAGAAGGTGAAACCACGAAAGAATCACACAGTGAGTCTAGTATTGCTTGGACTGTGGCTTTGGCCTTGTGATTCTCCAGTAGACCACCTCCTTTCCGATGGTAAACGTCCTTTGAAACAGAGGTGGCTTCCTAAAGCAGTTTGTGAGATGGAGCGGGAGAGTCAGTTGTTAAATCAATACATGTTAAAGATCCCACTGGGTGTGTCACAACACATTTTGGATTCCAGCCTGAGGCTGCCTCCAGATGTTGTCTTCTCCTGTGCTGATCAAAAGTGGCACTTTGTGGCAGGAGATGTCAAAACTGGCAAAGGTGTCTCCAGGCCTCAAAGACAACAGATAGCCTCATTTTCAGCTTCTTTGACCATAAAGCGAAGGGAGACTTCTAAAGTGTCAGAGAGCCCTGGATTTCTGGTACCAAACTGAAAGCACCATTTGGATAGCAGGACACTCTAGGAGGGTCACTCAGATGCCAAGTGCTCCTCTGCTCAATCTGTATCATGATGGTTCGTTATCAGAAACAGGAAGTGCTACTCAATGTTGGAAATCCTGAGTAGCACTTCCTGTTTCTGATAATGAACCTCTGGAAAAGAACCTCAGGTCATGTTTCTCCAATGAAAATAGGGACATCCTATTCAACAACAACAACTTTATTATTTATACCCCACCCATCTGGCTGTGTTGCCCCAGCCACTCTGGGTGGCTTCCAGCATATATAAAAACATAATAAAAGATTTAAAAAAATCTTCCCTGTACAGGGCTGTCTTCAGATGTTTTCAAAAGGTTGTATGGTTACTTATCTAGGGCTGCCATATTTCAAAAAGTAAAAATCCGGACACAAAAGTTGTTGGGCATTTTCTGTATATAAAAAGAGAGTTTTTGAGCTATTTTTAATTAAATTTGCCAAAATTTACACTTCCAGCATGGGCTGACATAAGGCTGGATTTCCCCAGACACTTCAGCGATTTCTGCCTGGACGCTGCTTACCAGGGTCGAATACCGGCTGCATCCAGAAAATTACAAGTGTATGGCAACCCTCTCTTATCTCCTTTGCTCGGGGTCACATAACTCTGTACCCTCCGACATTTCTCCAATGAAAATAGGGATGTCCTAAGGAAAAGCGGGATATTCCTGTGGGATGTAAAACACAGGAGCAGTCAATGACAACATTCCTAGAGTGTACATGTTAGAACATGGGGAGGGATGTCTGTCCAGCAAGCAGGTAAACTTCCTGGGGACGGACTTCCTCTGCATGTGACCAGAGGTGGGTGTGGCCTCACCTGTGCAAGTAATGATAAAAGCACAGGGCAGGCAGCCATCTCTCTCTCTTGCCTCTTGCCTCTCTCTCTTGCCTCTCGCTGCCATCTTCCTTCCATGAGGAACATCTAAGGATGCTCTCTTGGCTCCCAGCCAAGAGAGGAGATAAGGACTATCTTGCTACAAGATAGATTCTAAATGTATTTTACCTTTTTAAGTCTGTGTGCCTTCTGGGATCATATTGTGAACAGAACGTGAGTAAACTCTTTTATACTTTTATAAAGACTGTGTAGTGTCTTGTATTTTAAGAGGGATCAAAGGGGAAATTACAGGAGTAATTATTATAGAGGTTCTAGCGAACCTGTGCACACGTTACCGTTGCAAACTAAAAAGGGAATGTTTATAAACTCTGCTGATATTTTGGGAACTTGTTAGCACAAGTTGGATAAGGATATAATTAGTCAATATATCCTCTCCTGCACCCCAGAACATTCCCACAATTCCGGGATCAAAACAGAAACTGGGATTTGTGTCAATCCTGGACCGTCCTGGGAAAATAGGGACACTTGGAGGGTCTGAGGCTTCATTGTGAGAAGTGAGACCCATTGAGGTTTATCACACCTGGAAGAACCTGAGCATAAGTCCGCCCCTCCAAAAAAAATCTGATCTGCACTGTCTCCATCACCAAAAAGGTCACACAGCCATCAAAGCATACCCTATCTGCATTTTCTTTAATTAGTTCTTATGCTACTGGAAAACATGGCTCTTCAATTAAGAAAGCAAAACAAGCACTTAACCTTGCACTGCTGGTGCACTTTATTAGCATTAAATGCTGCCTTTTAAAAACCTTTTAGTAAATGAATAACAGAAAAACCAGGACTCAGAAATACAGGAAATTTGTTTTCCAATGACGTTATAAATGGAGGGGTGGGGGTGGGGAGAAGCCTGTTCTCTCTTTTATAACCGAAGAGAAAAAGAAAATACAAGGTGTGGGGGGGGGGATTTCCATTAAAGTTACATAAGACGGCAAATATTTGAGCAATTGGTAAATCAAATAGATAAGGACAGAAGAAATGTGATTCACAAGCCCTATTCCTTTTGTAATAGGTTAGAGAGACACAGGAGAGGAAAAAAACCCCTGGTTCTTTCTGACGATGAACTGAAGAATCCAGATTAAGAAAGCACAGCTCAGTTAAAAGAAAAGAAATAGATAAATGATGAAGGATGCTGGTTGAGTTATCCTTTTTTAAATATATATATATATGCAAGAGCAATTGTTCTGCATATGCACAAAATAATAATAATAAAAAGGAACAGGGTCTTCCTCTCCCACCTCTGAAGGAAGTTATTTTCTCAGTGCTCACTTGTGTTGAGTTACAAGGAGATAACCATAACAGAGGGAGTCAATTTAGCAAGAAGGAGAAGGCTGGAAGGAAGAGGAGAGAAATTATTGTTGCAGAATAAAGCAGAATATTAAATGGAACGTCAGATGAAGGACGAAATGAAAGCTGTAGATCTAAGGTTGCCAACTGACCAGAAAACTGCCCTGGTGCCTTTAATAGCAGCTCAGTTGGTGGAAATACTCAGGTTTGTGGCAAGGAGATAAACAACACTTTTTAATGTCTACGGATCAAGCAACTGTTAAATGCACAGATATGATATGCAGAAAATTGAGAGAGAGAGAGAGAGAGAGAGAGAGAGAGAGAGAGAGAGATATGCTTGGATAAACCCATTCAAATATTAGACAAGGCATTCAAAATACATCTACAAATAATGTTAACCCCCCCCTTGTTCCCTGGCAGGCCTTGTGTAACTTGAATGGGCAGAAATTCAGTCGGTGAGACTTTTCCCCAACATAATAAAGGAATTTAACTTCCTTCAATGTGTTCTGTTGTTGAAAGGAAAAGGTACATGGGTTTGGGTGTTTAGACATGCCCAATGCATATGTTTTATTCATTTATTTTATGTCCTGCCTTTTCCCCACTATCGACATCTGTGGTGGTTTTTATGGAGCTTATTGTGATGGCCTGAGAATCGGACTCGGAGGCTGAACCTGAGGAATCCCAGCCTGCGCAGGTTTCCCCGCCTCCAGAACCAGCTGAGCCGGGGCTGGGGCTTGAGCCTGAAGGGTCCTCACCTGTGCTGGATCCTCAGGTGCAGGCATCAGCTGAATCCGCTCTGGCCCCTGAGGTGATAGAGGACCCATTGCCTGCAGGTGCTCCACTCTCAGCCCCGACAGGGGAAGCTGAGGTTGCCTCTGGGTCCGGTAACCCTCCAGCCTCTCCTGAGCTGCAGAGGCTCAGGGCAGAGAAGCGGAGGGAACTAAGTTCCTGCAGGCCAGGAGAGGCGAGTCACCTGAGGATCGGGGCCGCCCTATGCCTCGGGGGAGATAAAAGCCAGCCAGCCCCAGTCCCAAGTTGCGGGAGCAACATTGTTGGTTGTCAGTTCCAGCCTGATCCCTGACCTGCTTCGCTACCAGAGCTCCTGACCTCACCCGATGCCCTGCCCTGCACCCAGCTTCAACTTCTATGGACTGCCTTCATTTTGCACCATCAACCTCGGATTGGACTTGGACCTCGCCTCTCGGTTAGCCCCTGGGACCAGCACACTTATAAAGTATCTGCGGCAAGGAAAAACAAAGGGCTTTAATAAAACAAGTATTGGAGGAGCGGCTCAGAAAAGATAGGATGTGTTCATGCAGTGAAGTTGTTTGCCTCCCCCCTCCCCACCCCCTGGGGCACTTCATAGCTCTCCCCCCCCACAAGCCGTTCACATCAGCACAGCTTCATTAATGTCAGATTCATTTCTGATTGTGTATACCCCAGGTCCAGAGGACTGGACAAGCATGTCTTAGCCTACGCAAACATGTTCACACCTTGCCAGAAACAAAGTAAAAGGTAAAGGTAAAGGTACCCCTGCCCGTACGGGCCAGTCTTGACAGACTCTGGGGTTGTGCGCCCATCTCACTTAAGAGGCCAGGGGCCAGCGCTGTCCGGAGACACTTCCGGGTCACGTGGCCAGCGTGACATCGCTGCTCTGGCGAGCCAGAGCCGCACACGGAAACGCCGTTTACCTTCCCGCTGGTAAGCGGTCCCTATTTATCTACTTGCACCCGGAGGTGCTTTCGAACTGCTAGGTTGGCAGGCGCTGGGACCGAACAGCGGGAGCGCACCCCGCCGCAGGGATTCGAACCGCCGACCTTTCGATCGGCAAGTCCTAGGCGCTGAGGCTTTAACCCACAGCGCAGAAACAAAGTAGGAGCTGCTTAAGGGCTCTTATTGGTGTGATGCTAGTTTGCAAAATGATGCATCAAGCAGTATTTTATAACGAAGCAAAGGATACAAGCATGTTTTGGATAATGTTATGGGAACTCAGATGTAGTGGGGTATCAGAATCAGGCAATGAATAGGAAGAAGTACGTGTCATTTAACATGAAGATGCTATTTGGTGCTGAGAATTCCTCATTCGAGATGCTTAGCCTCCAGCACAGAAGTGCAGTTCCCAGGGTTCTCTGGGACAAGGGACTGACAAAATAGTTTATTTTGGTAATAATAATAATTTATTATTTATACCCCGCCCATCTGGCTGGGTTTCCCCAGCCACTCTGGGCGGCTCCCAGCAGAACACCAAAAACACGATCAAACACTAAAAACTTCCCTAAACAGGGCTGCCTTCAGATGTCTTCTAAAAGTCAGATAGTTGTTTATTTCCTTATTATCTGATGGGAGGGTGTTCCACAGGGCGGGCACCACTGCTGAGAAGGCCATCTGCCTGGTTCCCTGTAACCTCATGTCTCGCAGCGAGGGAACCGCCAAAAGGCCCTCAGAGCTGGACCTCAGTAGATCTCATATCCAGTCTTCACCAGAGCTCAGGCATGTAAGCCAAGCGTAGTCTAATTGCAGGCTGTAGGTGGCACTGCTCATCTCTTATTCAGCCCATGGCATCCCTAATCAGAAAACAGCAGCTCTGGGATACCTTTCCCCCCCTTTTTTTTCAGTATGGCGTTGCAGTTCCTTATGCAGCACATGCCTATGCATGGGTATTTAGAAGTTTGTCCTATTGCATTCAAAACAGATCACTCGCTAGTAAGTATGCAGAGGACTGCCACCTCAGCCATTCTTACAGCCTATGCATGATTACTCAGAAGTAAAAGGTAAAGGTACCCCTGCCCATACGGGCCAGTCTTGACAGACTCTGGGGTTGTGCGCCCATCTCACTTAAGAGGCCAGGGGCCAGCGCTGTCCGGAGACACTTCCGGGTCACGTGGCCAGCGTGACAAAGCTGCATCTGGCGAGCCAGAGCCGCACACGGAAACGCCGTTTACCTTCCCGCTGGTAAGCGGTCCCTATTTATCTACTTGCACCTGGGGGTGCTTTCGAACTGCTAGGTTGGCAGGCGCTGGGACCGAGCAACGGGAGCGCACCCCGCCGCGGGGATTCGAACCACCGACCTTTCGATCGGCAAGCCCTAGGCGCTGAGGCTTTAACCCACAGCGCCACCCGCGTCCCTTCTAAATCCCCATTAAATTTAGCAGTGTTTATCCCTACGTAAGTAGGGCTTAGGCGTCAGCCTCCAAGTTCCTGGATTTACAGGCATGGGGTGGTGAGGGGGCAGAGGAGGGATGAATGCTTTCAATGGAATTCAAGAAAATACATACAGTTCAGAGGTAAACAAAGTCAGGTTAAACGTAAAGGGACCCCTGACTGTTAGGTCCAGTCACAGATGACTCTGGGGTTGCAGCAGTCATCTCACATTATTGGCCGAGGGAGCCGGCGTACAGCTTCCGGGTCATGTGGCTAGTATGACTAAGCCGCTTCTGGTGAACCAGAGCAGCGCATGGAAACGCCATTTACCTTCCCGCCAGAGTGGTACCTATTTATCTACTTGCACTTTGACGTGCTTTTGAACTGCTAGGTTGGCAGGAGCAGGGACCGAGCAATGGGAGCTCACCCCATCACGGGGATACGAACCGCCGACCTTCTGATCGGCAAGCCCTACGCTCAGTGGTTTAACCCACAGCGCCACCCGCAAGTCAGGTTAGGTTAGGCTTATTAAATATGGGAGAAATTAAACATAATGTTTTTCTGATTGTTCTGCCAGTTTGCTAGATGGAACAATCCTCCCCAGTCTGGGGTCCTCCTGACCCCCACTGGGCCAAATTCGGAAGGCATGGGGCAGAGGTGCTGACTTATGCCCGAGATTGAGGGGGCCTGACATGCGTCTCTCTCCCTGTGTGATGTCATGCATGCATTGCACATTGCGAGTGTGATGTCGTGCCATTGGAAGGAGGTTGAGCACGGGCTGAGTGTGGCGTATGGTGCCTCCTCCTCTCTCGTGCTCAAGAAGATCAAGGTAGAATGTTATCAACTGCTTCTTCTACGTTTGTTACCAGGAGGACAGTGTTCAAAGCCTTTGTTAGAACACCTTGCTACTTCCTTGACTTCCTAACAATGATCTGGATGGCTTTCTCTTGATATACCTGGTGTTCATAACTGTACAAACCACAAGACAATCAGTTTGTCAGTTCAGGCAGGCAGAAATGCCCATGAACAAAGTTCCAGCTTGACCAAATGAACTGCGCAGCGTGATCTCCCAAGAGTGTGCGCCCGTAATTTATGTCCCTTCCCTTTGAGCTCAGTTGGACTTTCTCCAGCATTCATAGAATGGAAGTTTCTGTTCTAGATCAACCGCTGTGTTTAACTGCTGAGTAAACAAAGCTTTAAAGAGCCGGTCCCAAATAGACATGATTTGGTCAAACACTTGAATTGCCACCATGGAGGCTTTTGCCTGGAAAAGTGTGGGGTGCTAGGTGCCTCTGGTCCAGACTGCCCGTATTCTTCAGGAGAAATTCAAGTAACAACACACACAACGTAACAGGCTGTTTTTGACTATGTAACTTCTATATTTCTAAATCGAAACATAATATCTCACAATGTGTAATTCCATAGACCAGCACATCATGCAAACAGAACATATCCTGAGAAATTAAAGTCCATTGGATGGTCAGGAGATAAAGTCCATTCAGTTCCTAAATTGGCATAATGATAATAACCACAATATGGTATGGTTATCTTATGGTGTTCCATGTATCGCTGCTTTGAGGATTCTAACATTCCTTGTACAGTGGTACCTCAGGTTACATACGCTTCAGGTTACATACGTTTCAGGTTACAGACTCTTCTAACCCAGAAATAGTGCTTGAGGTTAAGAACTTTGTTTCAGGATGAGAACAGAAATTGTGCTCCAGCGGCGCGGCGGCAGCAGGAGGCCCCATTAGCTAAAGTGGTGCTTCAGGTTAAGAACAATTTCAGGTTAAATATGGACCTCCAGAATGAATTAAGTACTTAACCCGAGGTACCATTGTATGTAGATATCAAATCAGATGGAAAACTTGAAGGTATGGCACGACAAGGATTCCGGGATAATACCTTGTTTCGCCCAACCAGGTTTTGTTAGCCGTGCATACTCTAAATTAAACAAACATGATGTAACATAATCCTTATACAAACTAAGTAACATAACATCCCAATTAAACAATAAGTTTACATACCCTATTCTTGTATAATGGAAACATGCTCACCAAATTTTTTATTGATAAGAAATACATTTGAAAACAAAAAGAAACAACTCCTAGCGGTGCTTGATTTTGAAAATATATCTGTCCATATTATGCTACACACACGCACACACACACACACACAAATACACATGCACACACACATGCTATACTATACCACACTGAAATGTTTAAATGTTTCTTTGATTGTCCTTGAATCTTCTTGCCACACCATTGTGGCATGTCACACCCTTGGAGAACCACTGTTCTAGTCCAACATTTTTTTAGAAAAGAAATTGACTTTTTTGCAGTTAGGAAAGTGACAGGGAATTGCATCGAAAGGTGTGGAATGGGCAAATGAAAAATGAGAAGAGACGTGGAACCGCCCAGCAAGCAAATCGGGATGAGCGCTTGTCGTATAACTGCCATGAAGGCAAATCAGAACAAATGATCAGTTAAAACCAAATCTAATCTCCATGGAACCTTTCCGAAAGCAAAGCGAATGAAAATGTCATTTGGGAAGCCCACAAATGAATAATGATGACAACCGGCGGAGTCTACGGCATGTTCTAGGATGTATGGGGAGTTGACATGTACCCGGTGTTCTTCTGCAGCTGCGCATTGACCAGAAGATGAAGTGCGGTGGGTAAGAAGATGATCGGGTAAGTCTGTCCCTGAGAAGAAGCACATGAAGGGGGGGGGGTGACAGTGACAGTGGCATGTTGCTGCTTGAAAGCAAAGAGATGGGATGGGGTGAGGTGGTGTTGAGGTCAGGGGAGGTCCAGGTTGTTGGCACCAGCACTGCAGGTGTACGCATGCCTGTGTGGCCACGATGAACCCAAAACTCCCCTGGCCTTTCTGGTGTCTTCTCTCTCCTGGTGAGAAACAAACCAACCACTTTACCAAGTCATCAGGGCCAGCCCTACCATTTGGCAGAATGAAGTGGGTACCTCGGGCAGCAGATGCCAGGGAGTGGGGCCACCCAGTTTGCCCAGTGCTTCCCTTAAGCTAGGCTAACACCCTCAGGTGCACCGCCTCATTTCTAGTGTGTAAGTAAGATTAAACTGCTGATCCATTTCCAGTCAGTTTATGTATGTCTGTGGAAAGAGGGAGAACCTTCTTCTTTGCCTCAGGCAGCAAAATATATTGGGCCAGCTCTGGTCATGTTGCAGCAAGCCAGGCCATACCGAGAAACTCATTTTAGTTATCCAAGAAGCGGGGGCCTTGTGAGGGCACATGAGTCTGCTGATAACAGAACAGATTGCCTTGGTGAAGGTTGGTGAGTCACTTTGCAGAAATGGTCAAAACAACATGTGTCTCTGTGCTCGAATTCTCCGAAGAAAAGGCATTAGTCTCCTACATAATTAAAAGATTGCTTCACCTTCTACACATCTCTGCCTGGGAGTACTGCGTTGCACCCTGTAATACTTGACTTTAACAAACTGAAGGAGAAGGGATTACTCAACAGAAAATGAAATCTCCGTGGAAAGAAAGAAAGATCCCTTCTTTATTGCCCTGCTCAGTTATTCTGGTGACATTTGGCCAGATCCATGGCTTAATTAGAGACAAGTAAGTAAGCAAATAAAATAAAATAAGAATTGCAAGACAAATGACCATTGCGTGGGTTGATTTATTTAAAGATCGGCATTTCCCCATCCTACGAAAAAGGTAAGGCATATCCTTCAACAGTGAAAATATTTACATTTCTCCCTCCAATTCTCATCGACTGCCCATTTTTGTTCCCGCCCCTCCCCCCATCCCGGAAGCATTTTCCAGTGCCACCACTACGTCACCAACGGGATACAGCACACATGATCAAACATCAAACACTAAAAACTTCCATAAACGGGGCTGCCTTCAGATGTTTTCTAAAAGTCAGGTAGTTGTTTATTTCCTTCACATCTGATGGGAGGGCGTTCCACAGGGTGGGTGCCACTAGTGAGAAGGCCCTCTGCCTGGTTCCCTGTAACCTCACTTCTCGCAATGAGTGAACTGCCAGAAGGGCCTCAGAGCTGGACCTCAGTGTCCGGACTGAACAATGGGTGTGGAGACGCCCCTTCAGGTATACTGGGCTTTCAAGGTCAGCACCAACACTTTAATTGTGCTCGGAAATGTCCTAGGAGCTGGTGTTATGTGGTCTCGGCGGCCGCTCCCAGTCACTAGTCTAGCTGCCGCATTCTGGATTAGTTGTAATGCCCATGGAAGGAAGCCAGCAGCGATGGCCATGGGGTGCTCCCTTGCCGCCACTGCTTGGGACAAGCGCCGGTTCATCCTCCTCCCTGAGCTCAGTGGCCGCATGGGCAGGGGAAATAGGGACAATCCAGGATCAAATCAGAAGCTGGGATAGCTTTTATAATTCTGGGTCTGTCCCTGGAAAATCGGGACACTTGGAGGGTATCGGTAAGGTGGTGAGGATCCTCTTTTGTTAGATCATCACCATCATCAAACCTTTTATTGCCATCACATACAACATCCAAAACAAATCAATACAGAATTACCACTTCCCCAGTGGCACAAAACATTTGCTAAAAGAAAGGAGGCAGAGCAGTCTATCGTCACATCTCTAGGTCTCCAGGGAGATCAGGCGTCTGCAGTGTATTTCGACGACAAAAAGCCAAATAGAGATATTTAGTCACTAACTTGGTGAGCTCCTGATCATTCCCCAGTTATAGAAAATGTATGACCTCTGACTCTGGTTTCCATTTGGGGATACAGTGTTGATCTAGAAATTGCTGGTGGAGATCAGGATATAGTTTACAACTGAGAACCCCTATGTGGAAGGGTTTCCACCAGGTGGTCTTCACATGGGCAAGTTCTTTCTCCTTCCACCCTGCCTGAGAACCTTCCCCAAATGGAGGTTTGATGGATTTGAATTAAAACTGGCCAGCGAAAATGCCCTTCTTTCTTGAGGGTTAAGCAGAAATTCAAGGCTCTTGTTAGAGGTCTGTCCTCATCTTACAGGCTCCTGTGAGACTTAATTGTGCAGTTTTAATTACTATGCAAAATTTTACCCATGTCTTTCCCTTCACCCAGAGTCTCTCCAATGTCCAAGACTGCGCAGTTGCCGTGTTACAGTCCCCACCTCAAGTCTACTTCATCTTGACTTTCTTTGCTGCCTCTGATGTTTTGAACCATTAGTCCCCAAACCCATTTCTCTAGTCCTGCTGCAGTTGCTGCCATCTCTGCTGGGGGGTTCCCTCCTCCCTCACTTTATATGCAGGCTATTGCGTGTTCAGACCTTTAAACCTCCCCCTTAAATAAATTCAGACAAGACTCAAATTTTGGTTTGGTTTTTGGCAGAATTTAGGCCACAACTTTATTGATTACAGAAAGTGAGTGGTTGCATAGGCTCTGGTTCGACTAGCTCCCTGCCATGCAGGTAGCGCTGACCCAGGGTTCCAGCATAGGTCAGCCAAGGGTGAAAACCTGGATAAGCGGAAAGCCAGGAACAGGTTATCTCCGCCACCCAAATGTCCCCCTGGACTCAGGCACGGGCACAGCCCCCTCTCAGGGGTTGACCAAACCATTGAGTCCCTGGATTCCTTTAACAGAATACATAGGGATGGTGAGAGCGTTTTCCCATCCCTATCACCTGAACCAGAGCCTATCCACAACCTTACAAGTTGTGATGATTTGCTATGCGGCAGGCGAAACCCAAATGGCAACAGCCAATCAGCCAAGTGGGGGAAATTCCTGCCGTACCCCTGTCCCAACGACAGATGACACACAACGGCATAGCAAGGTCAAGCGCACAGCCCTAAAAGTAGGGAGAGGTGGGTGGGTGTTTCAATGCACATGCCAAAAGAGGAAGCTCTGGGTCACATGCATAGGTATATATAGGTCCCTTGATCTGTTTAGCCTGCTTCCCATTGGCCTGATTGAACCCTGCATTAAGGGACCTACCAATCGGGTGTTGTGGCTATCAAAATGTACCCACCCACAACACAGGGTTAGGTTGCCAGGTCTCACCGCAACACGTGCCCTCTTTAAGGGAGGACCCAATTTCTCCAAGTCGAGCTTCAGATCTAGTGAAATTGTGGGAGTCGGGGTTGTTCCTCAGCTACGTCTCCTCTCCACAATTGGTTTTAAGAAGCTTGTGGCAAAAGAGTCCTACTGGATTAACAGAACAGGGCGTCTGTACGTACCAACAAAAGAATTCTGCTGGTCAAACAGTAAAATGGGATGTTAACCTCCCCTTGGCAAACTTGATGCATTCTGCCAGTGCTTAGGGACATCTATTGTTTAGCTGGTTGGGTGATCTAACTGATAATTTTTTCTCTCTGCTCTGCTGTTGGGGCACTTGCCCAATCCACCATTTCTTCTGTTTGCCTGCCAAGAACAAGTTGGGTTATACCAGTTTAGCAACACTCACAAAACATCTGGGCCAAACAGGAGCACACAAGACTTTAGCGGGTGTGTGTATGCAGCTAGGGCTATATATAACTAACGCGCACACACAATTTAAATTGACAGCTGTTAGGTTTTATGTTTTGCGTGTCTTCCTGCACTTTCCCATCTGTAGGAGAAATGAAGGCTACAATTAAAAATTAAGGCTCTGTAAACTGTGGGACTGTGGAACCACTTGATGGCTTGATTAAAATCACTGGGAAGCAATTCTGTACTAGTGAGCTTTATTTTATTTTATTTTATTACTAGATGAGGCTTTTGCTTTCTGAGTGTTGCAATTTCCAGATTTAAAAGAAGAGAAGAAAAAAAAGAGAGAGTAAACACTTAATTTGGTATTTCAAAATCAACACTTACTGATTTGATCCAGTTTTGTTAATCCGGTGATTTTGCAGAACATGTAACAGCAAACAAATTACAATCTTAGTAGATCTCCCCCGCCCTTCAGTTCCTTATTCAGTTGTTGATCCACCAGTTGGTCCCACCAGATGGGGGGGTATAAATAGTAAAATTATTATTATTATTATTATTATTATTATTAATTTGTTATGTACTGAAGTTCGCACCCTGGGCCAGCAGGGGGATACTGTAGATAGTTTTCACTCAGGTCCACATATGCAAATAAGGGATTGAAAGTGACGTTCAGTGATTGGATAGTTACAGAAAATGGTTACTGTTGCGTTCTAGTGGAGCTCTATATAAGCAGGCTGGCTGAACCCTTCAGTTCAGTTCTGTTCTGGCCTATGAATAAACAAGAGCCGTTTGAAGAATCACTGGGTCGTCTAATATGTTCACCCACAACTTAACAACTTAACATTATTATTATTATTATTATTATTATTATTATTATTATTATTCACTTTCTATGCTCCAGAAATAGATTAATTCAGGTTGTACAAGTAGCCTCTGATAAATACATTTCCTTCTCAAAATGGCTCAAAGGAAGCAGTTCTCTGGATAATTTAACGTTTTTTGATCACAACAGTGACCATAGCATTGTTGTGGATTTGCAGGTCCTGATGCCTTTGGCTTTCTGGGTGCCCTGCCTCCTCTTAGATTCCTGGGTGTTGTGGTTTAAAGCTAACAGGCACTGGATTTAGTAGTATAAAAATGCAGACTAAGCTTTCCCAGACCAGGGAATCACCTGAGGGGAAGTCCTTAAAGAGTTCAGAGGTGCTGATGACCAGTCATCAACACATCGAAGGAAGATTCTCCAAATGGAGGTAGCCAGGGTGAAACTGGGCGATGACGACGTAAATGAGAGGGGGTGGTTGCCAGGATGACAGGGGGTGTGATGTCACCAAAGTAAAAAAATGTCCTTTTTACACAAGGCTTGGGTTGCGTTTTTAGCCACAGCCCTGACTGTGAGAACCAGGAAGCCGGTCTAGATGGAACATATTCTGAACCATCAGGGCTTTCCTGGGGTTTTTAATTAATGTCACATAAATCCTCCGTCCTTGTACTTCTGTCTAGTCTTGGCAAATATATAAGGCATGAAATGAAAAGCGGATTGGCACCATTCTTTAACTTTGATATAAAGCTATCTTTAAAAAGGCAGAGACTTTCTTTAAAGAGACCCTGCCACAATTCCCTTGTAATATATACAATATTATTTCCACTGAAGTTTTCCTGAAGTTCTCTTGCTCCCTCCTTCCTCTATCTTCTTTTCTTTATGAAGTGTGCTTTGATGGTAATTTCAATATTCCTCATCCTGGGTTCATAAAGTCCCCCTGCTGCTGAACTACAGTTTTTATCGTTTACATTTTTACACTTGAAACAAAACAAATCAAAACCACACAATTAATATTGACTCCCCTTCCATTCCTTCCATGGTTTGTTTTGTTACTTTCTTATTCCACTACATATTGTATTTCCCCCCTATATCTTATTCTTTATCGACTTTATATCTCAGAATTTCTTACTGCTGACTTTATCCTTTTACTGTTAACTTTTTGATATGTTTACAATATATTTCCAAATAATCCATAAAATACTCCCAATCTTCTTCAAATACTTTTTTTTGGTCTTGTTCTCTTATTCTGTTTGTCAGTCTTGCCATTTCTATATACGGTATACTATTAGCTTCGTCTGCCATTCCTCCTTTGTCGGTATAGTATCTTCGCTCCACCTCTGAGCACTGGACTTATAAAGTTAGTTTGTCCCTTGCAATTTCCGGTGAATTACCTGGTAGGAACACTCCGCGCCCAAAGAATTGCAGGGATAAAATGGGAAGAAAAAAGAGTGAAGAGCAACCTTTTGTCCACATGAGAGTAAACCAAATTTGAGATATCTGCATGCCAGCCAGCCAGAGCTTTCATAAGTGATTCAAACACGAAACAAGGCCCCAAAGTGGTATTTTAGCTCTCTGTGCCCTGCGTTGTATAATTGTCGCCCTTTCTTGCTAAAATAATTTCTCTCTTTCTCTCCAGCGACGGCTTAGCAATTGCTGCCTATAATTGTGCAATCTGACTCAAATGGGAAATGGCTTGCTGAGCCTAATAAGCACTTAGGTGTGGATCCTCTAAATGTACCTGCTGCCATGGCAACTTCTGTTTATAATACACAAGAAGGTAAGCCTGTTAAGTCAGTCTCTCTGCGCAGTTCTGTTCTGCCTGCCTTCCGTCTCTTAAAGCCAAGAGGCCTTGAATTTGCTAGAGCTGGTTTAATTACCAGACCTGGAAATGACCAGCCTTGATATTTAGATTAGTATCTGATTAACCTTGAGATGAACACATTTTAAGGTTCTGTAAATTCCTCATATTTTCACCCGGCCAACACAGATCAACTTTGCATGTGTTGTTGTTTAGTCGTTTGGTCGTGCCCGACTCTTCGTGACCCCATGGACCAGAGCACGCCAGGCACTCCTGTCTTCCACTGCCTCCCGCAGTTTAGTCAAACTCATGCTGGTTGCTTTGAGAACACTGTCCAACCATCTTGTCCTCTGTCGTCCCCTTCTCCTTGTGCCCTCCATCTTTCCCAACATCAGGGTCTTTTCCAGGGAGTCTTCTCTTCTCATGAGGTGGCCAAAGTATTGGAGCCTCAGCTTCACCATCTGTCCTTCCAGTGAGCACTCAGGGCTGATTTCCTTAAGAATGGATAGGTTTGATCTTCTTGCAGTCCATGGGACTCTCAAGAGTCTCCTCCAGCACCATAATTCAAAAGCATCAGTTCCTTGGCGATTAGCCTTCTTTATGGTCCAGCTCTCACTTCACTACTGGGAAAACCATAGCTTTAACTATCCGGACCTTTGTTGGCAAGGTGATGTCTCTGCTTTTTAAGATGCTGTCTAGGTTTGTCATTGCTTTTCTCCCAAGAAGCAGGCGTCTTTTAATTTCGTGGCTGCTGTCACCATCTGCAGTGATCATGGAGCCCAAGAAAGTAAAATCTCTCACTGCCTCCATTTCTTCCCCTTCTCTTTGCCAGGAGGTGATGGGCCCAGTGGCCATGATCTTCGTTTTTTTGATGTTGAGCTTCAAACCATATTTCATATTTCCCCTTCATATTTCATATTTCCCCTTCATGGATCACTGCCCCCTTCACGGATCACTGCCTTGCAGTGGCGAAGAGGCTTGAATAACTCAGAGAAGCTATTAGCTATGCCATTGAGGGCAACCAAGATGGACAGGTCATAGTGGAGAGTTTTGACCAAACGTGATCCACCTGGAGCAGGAACCGGCAAGCCACTCCAGTATCCTTGCCAAGAAAACTCCATGGACAAAGACAACTTTGCATGTAGAGATGGGCAAATTTCTACTGCAAAAGAACTCCTCACCCAGCATGAAGTCACCTGGTTCAGGTGTGGAGAACCTCTGGCCCTCCAAGTGCTGCTGAACTACAACTCCCATCAACCCCAGCAAGCATGGCCAATAGCCAGATATCTATCATTGTCAATCAGTGACATCTGAAGGGCCAAAAGTTCTCTTATACCTTCTCCACCAGGTTTGCCAACTTTTCCTGTTGAACTTCAGCCCGTCATGCTGCTTTTATGGGCGGAGGCAACCCACCTGATCCTGAACACACCCACGGTGGTGAAGAAAGCCTCACCTGCTGGATTTCTGCCGGTCATGCAAATGGACATGGTCTGATGAATTTACACAACACTAAATCGATCGGTTTGGTCAATGGTGGAGCCGTGAAAGAAAAACCTTGGCGTGTGTCTGTATGCTAGCACTTTTTATGAGGTATTTGCAAGGAGCAGTAGTAGTATCAATTTCACCTCCAGACATCTATGCGTCATAATCCAAGCTGGTGGAGGTTGAAGGCTGCAAAGCTGTATGAACCTTGGTTGTAACTGATGTGATCACATTTCTTTTTTTTAAAAAATATATTTATACAGTGGTACCTCCACAACCCCAGAGTCGGTCACGACTGGACCTAATGGTCAGGGGTCCCTTTACCTTTTACTTCGGGTTACAGACGCTTCAAGTTACAAACGCTTCAAGTTACAGACTCCGCTAACCCAGAAATATTTCCTCGGGTTAAGAACTTTGCTTCAGCATGAGAACAGAAATTGCGCAGTGGTGGTGCGGTGGCAGCAGGAGGCCCTATTAGCTAAAGTGGTACCTCAGGTTAAGAACAATTTCAGGTGAAGAACGAACCTCCAGAACGAATTAAGTTCTTAACCCGAGGTACCACTGTACTTTTCAGATACATACATTTCACTTATTTTACAATCATTTTGACATTTTAAAACTTGACTTCCCCCTCTTTCTGCGGTTCCTTAAGTTTATTTTTAAGATCCTCTGCATATCCAAAGTAAGTTAACTTGCTCATTTATTTATCCTGCCAATGTTTTTTATCTGTTTACAATTTATTTGTAAATATTCAATAAACCATTTCCACTCTTTTATAAAAGGTTTATCTTGACTTCTTATTCTTACGGTAAGTTTCGCCATTTAGCATATTCCATAAATTTTTGTATTCATTTTTCCTTTGCTGGGACTTCTTCTTCTTTCCATTTTTGGGCAAGTAACATTCTTGCTGCTGTAGTCACATCCATGAATAAATATCTATACAATTTAGGTAGTGTAATTCCCAGAAGAAAGGCTTCTGGGTTGTTGTTTTTTACAAACATTCTTTTAAACACCCTTTTCATTTAATTATATATCATCTCCCAGTAAGCCTTAACTTTACATTGACCGTGATTGGTCTGTTACGGCTAAAATCTGGGTGCGAGGCTGCTCTGCCACCCAGCTCATCGGACTAAGTCCGTGGGTCCCTGCGGAGGAAAATGAGCTCAGCCGTAGACAGGAGCAAACTGCAGAAGATCCAAGTTTATTGCGCAACAGGTTCAAGGTGGGATTGAACAGCGAGAAAGGGGTGACATGAGTTTTTGAAACTCCCTCCATGTCCCAGAATACAGTGCAAAACATGTCATGAATACATTAAAGAGAGGTTTGGTTACACGGATTACATCATGAATATATTAAAGGGAGGTTGGGTTACACAGATTAACATATGGAGGAGGGAGGGGGGAATATGCAGAGTCGGAGATATGCACAGATAAACACTTCCTGAGAAGACAATGGTCCCAAATATGCATAGTCTGCCACCTGACATTGCCTGGAGGAAAGGCTGATCAGAGCGATTTGACAGGATTAGTTTCTATGAATTTTATAGATTTTAGTCCCTTTTGACATTGACAATTGGGAATGAATGGACATGTTGTAGTGAAGAAGAAGGAAAAGAAGACATGCCCCCCCTTCCGTATCAGGTCTGAAGTCCTGACAAGAGGACAGGGGCCATTTCACACCATTCTGTTAAGATATGTGGCACCTTCCATTTCCTCCTATTGCTCCCTGCTCTATCAAAGCATGAGAATTGTTGTTTTCGTAAAACCTTTCCTCATAGAGGAGTATCTTTATATAAAAAGATTCTTGAATGAAGGATAAAAAGTAATTTTTCAATACAGTGGTACCTTGATTCCCATAGAAAGTAATGCAAAATGGATTAATCCATTCCGGACTTTTGAAAACAACCCCTAAAACAGCAATTTAACACGAATTTTACTATCTAACAAGACCACTGATCCATAAAATAAAAGCAATAAACAATGTGCTGCATTATAAAATCAGTAAGACAACATTGTAGATGATAAAAATAAAAATTATTATTTTTTTCTTACCTGCACTGATGTTAGTTATTGTTTGGCTGGGGGGCTTTTATCCATTTCCGCAGTCACACAATCAATCAATCAATCAATCAATCGCTGAACTGGGTTCCACACAGTCACAAAAACAAAACGAAAAAGCCTCAAAAACAAAAATGCAAAATAAATAACAAAAACAGACAGACCTCAGTGTAACACTCAAATGAGAGCGTAACACTCAAAAGGGAGCACGTTCAGCTTCCGAAAAAAAGTTCGCAAACTGGAACACTTACTTCCAGGTTTGCAGTGTTTGGGTTCCAAGTTGTTTGAGTACCAAGGCGTTTGAGAACCAGGCTACCACTGTACTTGTAAGTGCACAGGGTGAAATAAGACATAAAAAGCAGGGAGAGGGAAGAAAAAGAGAGAGAACACCCATATATACAAAACAAAACGAAAACAGAACTTATAAACATTACAAGATTGTAGTCAACCTACATTTAACCCAGTGCAGTGTTTATAGAAACGAATTCCATGAGAGTTAATGGAAGCCTGGGGGGAAGTAAACAGTTCTCTTGATCTGAGCTTGAACTCCTTCTTTTTTGTCTTGGGAGTGAGGAGATAGTACGGAAGAAGCTTTTGAGACCCACCACATCCACCTCAGACTCACAGGTCTTGCCGGTGGGGTTCAGGACTAATGGAGGCATCTCTTAGGGATGGAATTAGAACGGGTGAGGTCATTTCCTGTGTGATGCTGCAATTGACCTGGTTCAGCAGTGCCCAGGTAGTCATGAAAGACCAAGGAACAGGAAAAACCGGATGCCAGCTATTACGTGAGCCAGAACAGTACTTACCTCTGAGGAAAACACACATACTTCAAATGCAATTTATCAACTCCGGTCACATCCACACCATATATTTGAAGTGCATGTGGTCAATCACAGGGGCTGCCGTTTGTTAAGGGTGTTGGGAATTGTAGCTCTGGGAAGTGTAAAACTACAGTTCCCCGAAGGGAAGCCATATATTTTAAATGCATGTGGTGGACGTGACATATGTTTTCTTCTGATTTTTCTATTTTGGCTTGATATTTAAGGAATTCAGCCTCTAAATACAGGAAGCTCACAACTTGCGCACGTTTAACTTATGCATATTCTGCTTTACCTGCTTGGCAGAAATAAAAAAAAATTAAAAGGGGTGTGGAAATGGGGCGGGTGTTCAGGAAAAAAACTTTTGCAATCCCACCCACCATTGAACTCAGTGTGCTTTGATGATATGTGATTTTGGCTTTAGGTGTGATTCCCGGAATGTAACCCCCCCCCATACCGTAATTTGTGGAAAATGGCACTGGGGCTGGTTAGTTATGGAACAGGAACCAAGTTTATTGTGGTAAGAAATGAAAGGCCTTGCTGCCATGAGGTGTTTTGTTTTGTTTTGAACTGTCTGATAAAACGGGTAGACAACCCTACTTGGGTACACAAAGTGTTTTTCCCTCATATCCTCCAACATTGAGCCTCTGAAAATAGGGACGTCCTATTCTATCATGGGGATGCGGGTGGCGCTGTGGGTTAAACCACTGAGCCTAGGACTTGCCGATCAGAAGGTCGGCGGTTCGAATCCTCGCGATGGGGTGAGCTCCTGTTGCTCGGTCCCTGCTCCTGCCAACCTAGCAGTTCGAAAGCACGTCAAAGTGCAAGTAGATAAATAGGTACCGCTCTGGCGGGAAGGTAAATGGCATTTCCGTGCGCTGCTCTGGTTCGCCATGCTGGCCACATGACCCGGAAGCTGTACGCCGGCTCCCTCGGCCAATAAAGCGAGATGAGCGCCGCAACCCCAGAGTCGGTCACGACTGGACCTAATGGTCAGGGGTCCCTTTACCTTTTATTCCATCATAATCATACTATTATTATTATTTACACGCCACCTATCTGGCTGAGTTGCCCTAGCCTCTCTGGGAGGCTTCCAACAAATATAAAAACATAATAAAACATTAAACTTTATATATATATATATATCAATCCTATATGGAGCTGTCTTCGGATGTCTTCTATAGATTGTATAGTCACTTATCTCCTTGGCTCAAGGGTTGCATAACTCCATACCCTCCAACCTTTCTCCGATGAAAATAGGGACGTTCTAAGGAAAAGTGGGACATTCTGCGATCAAATCAGAAACAGGGATGGCTTTTGCCCGTGAAAAACAGGGACACTTGGAGGCTCTGTTGTCTGTGTGTTATGAACATCAATGGAGGGAGAGCTGGCCAGTCTGGAAAAGCACCTCAGGTCAGGTTGACAGACACGGCCGCTTGACTTTCACCTGGACTGTGCCTGCACCATCTCTCCCATATGACCCCAATATTCTTATCTCATGGAGCAATTTCTGAGGCAATATCATGGCAAGCCCCAAAGGCCAAACTAGATTAGAAGTTTGCCACATAGTTTGCCCTTGCGTCATTTCTCTACCCTGCTGGTTCATGGCTGTAGGGAGGGGAATTTAATGCTTCGCCCCCACTGCGGTTCCAAAGGCACCCACGAGAGCTTCTCTTCCATTGTGAACAGCAGGTGTAAACCATTATGCGTGTGATTCTCCCTCAGGACCGTGGATCTTTATTTTAGTTTATTTGCTTTTGGATGTGACGGCTGAGTCAACGAGTCAATTTCTGCAAACGCAGAAGGCATAGCGATTCTTGCATGGGGAGGAAAGCGGGCAAGAGCAGTGCAGAGAAAAAGCAGAGAGCAAGTGAGAACAGTCTGACCCAATTAGCAGCAGATAGGTTCACGAAGACAAAGGCTTTGGAGAACTCCCTGAATGGCAGACTGCAGGACGATCTGCCTGTCCCATTGGTGAAGCCTTGCCGTGGACTGACCAGAAAAGGTCAAAGACTTGCTTTCACCCAGTGGCGTAGCGTGGGGGGTGCAGGGGGGGCCGGCCGCGCCGGGCGCAACATCTGGGGGTTAGGGTTAGCGGGTGCAAATCCACGGGTTAGGGGGTGCAAATCCATGGATTAGGGGGCGCAAATTACTTGCCTTGCCCCGGGTGCTGACAAGCCATGCTACGCCACTGCTTTCACCTGATGATCAGGAAACTGGCCACCCCCATGGCTGAAGGTGGCAAGTTAGGTTCCGGTGAGCCATCACTGACTGATAATCATATCCCCTATTATAGTGGAGACTTGGGCAATTCATAGAATCATAGAGTTCGAAGGGACCCTGGGGATCATCTGGTCCAATGCAGGAATATGCAGCTCTCCCTTATGGGAATCAAACCTGCAACCTTGGTGTTATCAGCACCATGCTCTAACCAACTGAGCTATGCATTGTATTGATTGGATGACTGCTTTGTGCATGGGTGTAGTCAAGGGGAGGGGCAGGGGAGGGCAGCTGCCCCCCAGATCAAGTGAAACAACAGAAATACAGGCATACCTTGGAAGCCGAATGGAATCCGTTTCGGAAGTCCGTTCGACTTCCAAAAAGTTCAGAAACCAAAACATGGCTTCTGATTGGCTGCAGGAAGCTCCTGCAGCCAATCAGAAGCAGTGCTGGACATTCAGGTTCCAAAGAATATTCACAAGCCAGAACACTCACTTCTGGGTTTGCGGCCTTCGGGAGCCAAAACGTTCAACTTGCAAGGCGTTCGGGATCCAAGGTATGACTGTACTTAACTAACTGACCAATCATGTCAGTTCTGCCCCGCCAAACAAAAGTCCTGCAAACCCCCCCCAAAAAATAAATAAATCCTGGCCACACCCATGGCCTTCTGGACATTTCCACCATGATATACTATTGTGGGCCAATGCATTATTTTTGATACAATTGAGCTGAGCCTTTTTCCAATCTGGACTTCTGTTACCAATTACATCATGGGTACACAGACCAAGGCCTGGGGGCCAGATCCGGCCCAATTGCCTTCTAAATCCGGCCCATGGATAGTCCGGGAATCAGTGTGTTTTTACATGAGTAGAATGTGTGCTTTTATTTGAAATGCATCTCTGGGTTATTTGTGGGGCATAGGAATTTGTTTTTGTTTTCCAAAATATAGTCTGGCCCCCACAAGGTCTGAGGGATAGTGGACCGGCCTCCTGCTGAAAAGATTTGCTGACCCCTGGATTACATGGTCTGCATAAAAGATAAAGGTAAAGGTACCCATGCCCATCAGGGCCAGTCGTGACCGACTCTAGGGTTGCGTGCTCATCCCGCTCAAGAGGCCAGGAGCCGGCGCTGTCCGAAGACACTTCCGGGTCACATGGCCAGCGTGACGAAGCTGCATCTGGCAAGCCAGAGCCGCACACGGAAACGCCGTTTACCTTCCCGCTAGTAAAGGTAAAGGTAAAGGTACCCCTGCCCATACGGGCCAGTCTTGACAGACTCTGGGGTTGTGCGCCCATCTCACTTAAGAGGCCAGGGGCCAGCGCTGTCCGGAGACACTTCCGGGTCACATGGCCAGTGTGACATCGCTGCTCTGGCGAGCCAGAGCCGCACACAGAAACGCCGTTTACCTTCCCGCTAGTAAGCAGTCCCTATTTATCTACTTGCACTTAGGGGTGCTTTCGAACTGCTAGGTAGGCAGGAGCTGGGACCGAATGATGGGAGCTCACCCCGCCACAGGGATTCGAACTGCCGACCTTTCGATCAGCAAGTCCTAGGCTCTGTGGTTTAACCCACAGCGCCACCCGCGTCCCCTACATGGTCTGCATAATCCTGATCAACTCTCAGGATGGACTGTGACAGTGTTTACACGAGGTTCACGCACCATAAATTTAAAGCACGTTGTCCTTCACCCTGCAAATAATCCTTTTGATCTGGGAAAGTTTGGATCCTAAGATCTTAGGGCCAGCTAACATTTTTTGTTGGGAATCCACAGTTGTCCTTTAAATATGATCCAATCAGAAGAGGGTACTTTTATAAGCATTTTGATTCCATAGGAAAAGCCTGACCATGCAGCTGCCTAGGACTGCGCAAACAAAGGTACCCCATACCAAAGGCAGTGTGAGAGTCCTGTTTCTGGTCCAGCTCCTTCCAGTACGGCCAAGACTCCATCTATGCTGAGAGAGCACATAGAATCCTCTGAAATGCTGCAGGGGATTCTGACGCACTTCCTCAGTACAGGATGCTACACTATGTGAGACACCGCTCCCACAAACCAATTCCCTCAAACTTGAGCGATCTGTAGGAATCCCCTCCAAACAAACAAGAAGTATCGCTTGTTATGTACTGAAGTTCTCACCCTGGGCCAGCAGGGGGATACTGTAGATAGTTATGCAAATGTAGGATTGAAAGTGACGTTCAGTGATTGGATAGTTTTAGAAAGTTGCTACAGTTACGTTGTTCTGGAGCTCTATATAAGCAAGCTGGCTGAGCTCTTCAGTTCAGTTCTGTTCTGGCCTCGGAATATCAAGAGCTGTCTGAAGAATCGCTGTGTTGTCTGATATGTACGCCCACCCTGAGCAGAATGAGAAGCTGACACACAAAAGTGGGTTTTAAAGATCTCATTGGCACCCCAAACCTAAATACATTTGTTTGGAAGTAAGTCCCGTTAATTTCAGAGGAACTTACATCTGAATTGCTTTTCTCTTTTTCCTTTCCCCCCATTAAATCAGTTTGCCCACTTACTTCTTCTCATGCTCAACAATCCCAGAAACCTTTCTGACAACTTAAAACGTTTCCATTGTCCGGTTAACATGACCCCCCCTCCCTTGAAGCAGCTGCGTCTGGTAGGTGTCCTGGCGAAAGCCATCGCACTTAGGCTTCCCCCTTCAGCCAGCTGTTCTTGGATACTTGCCCCACACAGGGCCGGGATTCTGGGCTGAACTGGAGCAGCTGCTTAATAAGGGCTTGGCAGGGCTCCGCCAAAGCGGGCAGGTCTTCGGGGAAAACGACGCCTTTCTTCTGGCGGCACGGCATGTTATGGATGTGGGTGTCATCGAAGGGCATGCAGCCGGTTATCATCACGTAGAGCATGACGCCCAAACTCCACACGTCGTACTTTTTGGGGTCGTAGGGGACGCCCATGAGGACCTCGGGAGAGGCGTAGGCCGCAGAGCCACAGTAGGTGGTACTCAGCTCCGGGTACCCGCGCGATTCTCTGCCAAAGCCAAAGTCGGTCAGCTTTGCTCGGCGGCCGTCCGAAGTGAGCAGCACGTTCTCGCACTTGAGATCCCGGTGCACCAAATGCCGGTCGTGGAGGTAGCGCACGGCACCCACCACCTGGGCAAAGATGTCCCGCGCCTCAGGGGCGCAGGGCAGTTTGCCTGTCTTCTGTACCATCTGCAGCAGGTCTGTAGATGCGGCCTCCATCACAATGTACAGCGTCCCGTTGCAGACTTCGATGAACTCGTAGACCCTGACGATGTGCGGATGACGGATCCCTCTCAAGATGGAGAGTTCCCTCGGCAGAAACTTCTCCACAAAATCCCGGGGCGCTCGACGCCGGTCCACCATTTTGATGGCTAGTGGCCCCTTGTATTTGGCTGAAGTGGCTACTCTCACCTTGGAATAGCTGCCTTCCCCCAAGGTTTGGCCCAACTTGTAACCGAGGTCGCTCAGAAGTTTGTCTCCTCTGGAAGCCCTTGACATGATGACCTGGTCAGGGTGACAAGGCCTGAAGTTTTTCTTCCCGGGACTCAGTGCTTTAACCCATTGTGATAGACATCTCTAGACTTTCACTCCCCATGTGCCCACTGAGGGCTTGGCTTCGAAGTCATCACTACTCATACAGGTATTGTGAAGTGGCTGGGAGTGTCATGCACTATGTCTTCCTGTGCATAATCAGCAGTGCCAAGACCCTTGTGGTCCCAGAACTGGTCTGTCCAGCTTCGATATCAACACTCGGGAGTTTGAGGAGGTTTCAATTCCTCTTCTTCATGGGAAGGATTATATAACCTGCTTCGACTTTATGGAGGAATTCCCAATGACATCCTTCTCTTTTTTTATACATAAAATTTATTTATTTGGCTTTTCAAATAAAAAAATTACAGAGATATATCACACATCAATCATAAAAACAAGATTCCAAGGAATCTCCTGGACTTCCATACTCCTCTTTGTGGGTCCTTTCCTATTAATCCTTTCCTCTCGCATCTTTCATGAAGAAGAAGAGTTTGGATTTGATATCCCGCCTTTCACTCCCCTTCAGGAGTCTCAAAGCGGCTAACAATCTCCTTTCCCTTCCTCCCCCACAACAAACACTCTGTGAGGTGAGCGGGGCTGAGAGACTTCAAAGAAGTGTGACTGGCCCAAGGTCACCCAGCAGCTGCATGTGGAGAAGCGGAGACACGAACCTGGTTCCCCAGATTACGTGACTACCTTACCTCTTCCATTATGTCCAGAATTCCCAGGTGGAGCTACTTCTTGCGGCACTGTATACTTAGTTTTTTATATATAATTTTTATTAAATTTTGTTTTACAATTTAAAATATGCATATAAACAACCGTAGTCAAAGTCTTCCCTTCTTCTCTTTCCATGGTTCATTTTGCATAACATAAAGCCCTGCATGTTCTATATAAACTAAACCACTCAGCATTCCATTATTACATCCATCAAAACTTATTTACACTGTTGAATTTATCTTAATGCTGCCAAAGTTTTCAAGTGTGCACAATTTCCCCCCATACATTCAATAAACATTTCCCAGTCTTCTCTAAACGTATAGTCTTCTTGTTCTCTTATTCTATGAGTTAGGTCTGCAAGCTGTGCATATTCCATCAGTTTAAGTTGCCATTCTTCTTTAGCTGGGACCTCGCTCGTTTTCCATTTGGGGGCTAACAAAACATGGGCTGCAGTAGTGGCATACATAAATAACCTTTTTTTGACACCTGGGAATATCTGTCTGAAATACCCCCAACAAAAAAGACTTTGTTTTGTTTTTTGAAAGGTACTTTTCAACATCCCCCCCAATTCATTATAAATTATTTCCCAATACTCTTTTACCCTTTTACAGTCCCACCACATATGAAAGAACGAGGCATTGTATACTTTGAAACTTTTCATCATTCCTCCCTTGACCTGCTTCAGAAGTTCCTTCAGATCTGGGAGTGGAGAACATCTGGCCCTCCAGATGCTCTTGGACTCCAGCTCCCATCAGGCCCAGCTACCAAGGATGATTGGAACTGAAGCTCAACCACATCCGCAGGCTGCCCATCACCCCTGCTTTCGATTCTAAATCTTTTCAAATCAGCTGCGCACAGCTCAAATGTGCAGAACCAATTTTTGTGTGCGCCAAGAACACACAGAACATTTGAGGGAGTTCAGACTGTCTGGATTATGGAAATAGGCCCTCGACTTGAAAGGAAAAGTGAGGTTGAAATATTTTATGCTAATACAAATTAGCATCATGGTTTATCCTAATGTGCATTTTAAAAGCAAGCTGGGTTTGTCTCTCTGCAAAGGAATTGCCCTGGCAAAGAAGGCCTGAAAGAGATCTCCAAGGACGGCGGGGAGCTCAAGGTCAAACTGGCAAGGTAAAAGCAAAACCTTTAATTTCTTCCAGTAAGAAATGCCACACAAATAGGACGTTGTTGTACTCCTGTTAGGAGGTGTCGCAAACAGGAAGTAGCTTGACACCTCTTATGAAATATGCTTTAATTAAATCCATCATTTTGATCCCTTGAAGCGCAACAACTAGATGGCCTACACCTACCTAGTAATAACAGCCTACCCTAAATGTTTGGGTGGCACACTTAGAAGCACATATAGAATACGTAGAACCCCCTGCAATGCAAAGCACTGCTGATCATTGCTTTGGAAGCTCATGCTACAAGATTATATTCATTCTAACTTTTAAAAACACCCCAAACTCTGGTGTTTTCCAATGTACAGACTCTCCATGTGCCCCTATTTTCCACGGACAGTCCTGGGTTTACAGAAGCTGTCCCAGTTTCTGATTTGATCTCGAAATGTTCCGTTTTTCCTTAGGACATCCCTATTTTCATCGGAGAAATGTTGGAAGTTAAGGTAAGGTAAAGGTAAAGGGACCCCTGACCATTAGGTCCAGTCGTGACTGACTCTGGGGTTGCGGCGCTCATCTCGCTTTATTGGCCGAGGGAGCCGGTGTACAGCTTTCGGGTCATGTGGTCAGCATGACTAAGCCACTTCTGGCGAACCAGAACAGCGCACGGAAATGCCATTTACCTTCCCGCCGGAGCGGTACCTATTTATCTACTTGCACTTTGACATGCTTTTGAACTGCTAGGTTGGCAGGAGCTGGGACCGAGCAACAGAAGCTCACCCTGTTGCCGGGATTCGAACCGCCAACCTTCTGATTGGCAAGTCCTAGGCTCTGTGGTTTAACCCACAGCGCCACCCGTGTCCCATAAGTTAAGGTAGGATGTCTCTATTTTCACTGTGGAAATGTCGGAGCGTATGGAGTCATCCAATCCCCAAGCCAGCCCTGTACAGTGGTACCTCGGGTTACATACGCTTCAGGTTACATATGCCGGTTACTTAGACTCTGCTAACCCAGAAATAGTACCTCGGGTTAAGAGCTTTGCTTCAGGATGAGAACAGAAATTGTGCTCCGGCAGCGCAGCAGCAGCAGCAGGAGGCCCCATTAGCTAAAGTGGTGCTTCAGGTTAAGAACAGTTTCTGGTTAAATATGGACCTCCGGAACAAATTAAGTACTTAACCCGAGGTACCACTGTTTAAGGAGGTTTTAAATGTTTAATGTTTTATTCTGGTTTTTTTTAAAATATGTTAAAAGTCACCCGGTGTGGGTAGGGTATAAATAGTAAAACTATTATGATGGAAAATGTTTTTTTTTTTTAAATAATTTTTATTAAGATTTTCCAAATTAAAACAAATAACATCCAATTCATAAACTTTTTTCCAATATCCAGGACTTCCCCTCCCCACCCCCTCTTGTGTTCCAAATCTTCCAAAAAAACAATAAAATTCAACAAATTCTTATTCCCAAAATACACTCATCCTCATTAACTTAGTTTATCCAAATTTCCATCCCCTAAGGTCGATCTATTCCCTTCCACGAGTTCCCCCCTTTCAAATATAATACTAATAATAATAAAATAAAAACAAATAATAGTTTTACAACCTTTGGATTCCAAATTTCCCTCCCCTCGTTCCCTGTTGCATTCCTCCTATCCCTCCACTTCTAACCTCTTCCTGAAGATCCCACATTTCAATAAATCCACATCCCTCTGGTCCTTTACCGGCCTTTTTAAATTGCACGTGTCCAATCATAAAAGGGGTCTATCAATAAAAAGGGGGCCCATTTCTTCTATCCAGATTTTTATAACCAGGAGTAAAACCCCCAAATTTATATCCATAAGCTTGTCAAATCTGGATATCCCAAATGTTCCCACCCCAATTCTGTCCTATTCTTATTATTTCCTTGTTCTTGCCAGTCCAATCTTAAAAGGAGTCTGTCAAAAAAGGGGCCCATTTCCTCTATCCAGACTTTTATAACCAGGAGTAATAACTCCAAATTTATATCCCTAAGCTTGTCAAATCTGGATATCCCAAATGTTCCCACCCCAGTTCTGTCCCATTCTTGTTGTTTCCTTGTTCTTGTCAGTCCAGTCTTAGGAGGAGTCTATCAAAAAGGGGCCCATTTCTTCTATCCAGATTTTTGTAACCAGGAGTAAAAACTCCAAATTTATAACCATAAGCTTGTCAAATCTGGATATCCCAAATGTTCCCACCCCAACTCTGTCCCATTCTTGTTGCTTCCTTATTCTTGTCAATCATTCTCTTCCTTTTTACTTCCCTGTTCCCTCACAGAAATGCTCTTTTTCCAAAAACTTCTAGTGTCTCTACAGAGGCTTGTTGTTCAAAAGCAGAACATTGCGTCATGTTCCTTTCAGTTTTGAACAGATAGATCCATTGTTCCCGGTATGGTGAAACCCTCTGTAGACAAAATAATGCTCCATTTCTGCAGTTTCCCAGGAGATTAAAAGTTCCCTTCAACTGTTCATGTTTCCCGTCGAAAACACATGCAATATCCCTCAGCTCCTCTAGATGGATTACAGTAACAATGTTCCCTTCCGGATCACGTCCACCAGTCCAAGTAACTTATAAATCCTTATTTGAAACAATTTATCTTCAATTTATAGCAAATGTAGCCGGCAAAGTCCTCATAACAAAGTCTCAGTTTTATTATTCCGTTTTGACAGCTCTTGACAGCTGTCAAAACCTCCGTTTCTCTTCTCCAGGCACTTTCACGGATCGCTCCAGGGGTTCGGGGGGGGGGGTTGCTTTTTGATACAAATTCCACTTTTCTCCTCCAGCTCAATCTTATAATTTTCCCTCGCGAAGTTGTTAGTTCAGCAAGATAAGGTTCCACTCGATCTTAGTTATCCAGTCCTTTGTTTTGACTCTTCTACAATTTAGGGGGGGGCTGACTTCCTTTTTTCCACCTCCCCCGTTCGCTCCCAATTTTTTTAAAAAATTTAGCTCTCTTTTTAGTCCATATTCCAATTACTCACGGGTTCTTCTTTTAGGTCCAAATTTTCAATAGAAGAAGTCAGCGCTCTCCGCCGGATGGCTCGCGGCTGCGCTCGGCAGGGATAGCAGAGGACTCAAAGCACCACGCTCCTCCCCGGCACCCGATCCACAGCCTTTAAAAAGGCTCTTCACGAGTCGGGAGGGCGCTAACGGTGCCAGCCGAGTCTCCATGTCCACGGCCTCCGTGGCCGTGGTTTTTACGGGTCCCCGCATCGCCGGTGCGGTAGGACCCAGCCCCTGCCGAGCAGGCTCCCTCCGGAGCTCGGAGGGAGCCCGCCATTCGGCGATGGCGCCGACCCGGAAGTCTATTATGATGGAAAATGGAATTTTTATGGAATATTATTATTTTCATTGGAGAAATGTTGGAGGGTATGCAATGAGGAAACGGTGGAGGTTTCCCCAAGAAATCATTCCTTCTAATTTAATTTCCATTTCCTGGAAAGAAAATGAATTAAGAGTCTGGGAATTCATGTGGTCACACAATTGTCTGAAGCGTTTCTATAATTTTAAGATTTTCAGCCTTTTTGCAACTTTGCAATAGCATCCTCTTTCCCAAATCCCCTCTAGAGTTAGCATATCCAATTGAATGGAGGAAGTGTGCAAAATTTAATCCCGTAAGAATACTGCATTCACACCAAGGGCACCAGGAAAGCCCTGTCAGTGGGGCTGTTTAGCCCTGCATTCTGCATCCTGTAGCAGCCAAGATGCTTGGGTCTGAAGACAGTGGCCCTTCCTTGCTGTTGCTCTGCCAGCAACTGATATTCAATGCCACCATGCTGCCCTTGGGCAAAGAGACAGCCTATGAGTCAGCCTTGGATGAAATTATCTATGGATTTCCTGTCTATACCCAAAACACATTTAAGGGAAGTACATTCCAGTGATGTTCATGAAATTTACAGCCACTTATATGGGACCCAGGTGGCGCTGTGGTTTAAACCACAGAGCGTAGGACTTGCTGATCAGAAGATTGGCGGTTCGAATCCTTGCAATGGGGTGAGCTCCTGTTGCTCGGTCCCTGCTCCTGCCAACCTAGCAGTTCGAAAGCACGTCAAAGTGCAAGTAGATAAATAGGTACCGCTCCGGCGGGAAGGTAAACGGCATTTCTGTGTGCTGCTCTGGTTTGCCAGAAGCGGCTTAGTCATGCTGGCCACATGACCCGGAAGCTGTACGCCGGCTCCCTTGGCCAATAAAGCGAGATGAGCGCCACAACCCGAGTCAGTCACGACTGGACCTAATGGTCAGGGGTCACTTTACCTTTTATATGGGACCCAGCCAGGGCCGGATTTAGGTTTGAGGAGGCCCTAAGCTACTGAAGATAATGGGGCCCTTTATATGTCCAGCTGTCCTTTGTCAACAACAAATTGTTGCTGTTTTTTGTGATGCATATATGCTGTATGGTAATTTATGGCCCTAATACAGGCATAGGCAAACCTGGTCCTTCACATGTTTTGGGACTGCAATTCCCATCATCCCTAGTTAACAAGGCCAGTGGTCAGGGAAGATGGGAGTTGTAGTCCCAGAACATCTGGAGGGCCAAGTTTGTCTATGCCGGACCTAATATGTATCTAAAGCCATTTGCACATAACAAAATTTGTATTTTATCAAAGTAATCGTTGAACTGAAACCAGTGATGTTTTAGGGAGGAGGCTAGCATCAGTGATGGCCAACCACTGTTGCTGTATGTAGGTTTTATTTTATTTGGGTTTTTTTATCTTATATTTTGGAAATGTACATCCAGGGTTTTTTTCCTTTAAATTTTTTTGGGGGTCCCCAAGAGAGTGGGGCCCTAAGCTATAGCTTGTTTAGCTTATACGTAAATCCAGCACTGGACCCAGCAAGGCAGCTGTGCAAATACATATAGTTAAGAGGTTTTCATGAAAAATGCCCCATGCACTCATCGGGGGAAGCTCAGGGGTGAGGCATCAGTGGAGGAGGCTCTATTCAACAACAACAACTTCATTATTTATACCCCGCCCATCTGACTGGGTTGCCCCAGCCACTCTGGGTGGCTTCCAACATACAGTCATACCTTGGGTTGCAGACGCTTCAGGCGGCATTTTTTGGGGTTACGGACTGGCGAAACCCAGAAGTACTGGAATGGTTTACTTCCGGGTTTCGGCAGTCGCACATGCGCAAAAGCACTAAATCGACCTTTGCGCATGCGCAGAAGCGCAGAAGTACAGAAGCGCCAAATCGCAACCCGCGCATGTGCAGATGCGCCACTGTGGGTTGCAAATGCTGTGGGTTGCGAATGCTGCGGGTTGAGAATGTGCATCCCGCACGGATCACGTTCGCAACCCGAGTGTCCACTGTATATAAAAACATCATAAAACATTAAACATAAAAAACCCCTACCCTTTATAGATGTCTCTTAAAGGTTGTATAATTACTTAACCCCTGGGTCGGGGGTCACATAACTCCATGGCCCCCAACATTTTCCCAATGAAAATAGGGACGTCCTAAGGAAAAGCGGAACATTCCAGGATCAAATCAGAAACTGGAACGGCTTCGGTACTGTCCCTGGTAAATAGGGACACTTGGAGGGTTGGCCCTCTGTGTTTGGTGTCCTAGGTTGCAGCCAAAGTATTTGGAGCTGAGCAGTTGGAAATAAAGAAGGCAGGGCTTTCTTTATTTCAGGGGGAACTCACTGGAACTTAGTTCCGGCACATCTCAGGTGGGTTCTGGCACTTCTTCTGGCTAGTGCCGTTGCCATTCTAAGAGAATGAGGGAGGCTTTCGTGGTGAGTTCTGGCACCTCTTTTTCTAGAAAATATATCACTGTATGGCCTAATAAATGCGGGTTCAAAAAACAACAACACCTTGCCTCTTGTTTCTATTTCTTTTATGTCCTTACCGCACCTGTGGGTAGCAGTTGAATACGGCAACCTAGAGTCATGTGCATCTACATGCATTATAATTAAAAGACCACAGATAGCAAGGTGGTGTTTTCACTTGTCATATATTGCTGGCTGGCAGGCAAATGGACAAACAGGACCAGGAGACTTGAAAGAAAAGATGCATGAGGCAAACTGGAGGAAAAACAGGAAGGTTTTGTGCAAGAATGCTGCAATAATTTGCTGCCAGCAGATTCCGCCCTCCCGCCAAGGGAACCACAATTTGTTGCTGAAGAAGGGCAGCATTTCAGGTTTTGATTAAGAGTCTCCCCCTGTTCAAATTTCACCTCATAGGTTAACTAAGTGGCATCTACAATTCCCAGAGTTCCCTGGGAAGAGGGGTTGCTAAACTACTTGGGGAACTGTAGCTATGTGGAGATGATACTGCTTTAAATGTACAGTGGTACCTCGGGTTAAGTACGTAATTTGTTCCGGAGGTCCGTACTTAACCTGAAACTGTTCTTAACCTGAAGCACCACTTTAGCTAATGGGACCTCCCACTGCTGCCACGCTGCCGGAGCACGATTTCTGTTCTCATCCTGAAGCAAAAGTTCTTAACCTGAAGCACTATTTCTGGGTTAGTGGAGTCTGTAACCTGAAGCTTTTGTAACCTGAAGTGTATGTAACCCGAGGTACCACTGTATAGTGTTGGCTTGGATATGACTAACATTTCCTACAGCCCTAGATCTGGTCTACTGAGCACTTTGTTTGCTGGGAAATTATATAAATGATGAACGTTCTTCCTGAATTTATCCTGATTTGCTTGTGGTTATACATCTTCTAATTAATCAACCATTTATCCCACTCATTTTAGGTGCATTTCTGCATCTTTTCTAACCACAAAACCTGCACATGGAACCACAAAACCAGAACAAACTTAGTTGGTCTCTAAGGTGCTACTGGACAATCTTTTATTTATTTTGACTGTGTCAGACCAACATGGCTGCCTACCTGAATCTAGAACCACAAAACCTGTTATTGTTTTGAAAAGAAAGATGGGTATGTTGCACCACGACACTTGAGTTGCACAAACCTAAATTTCCAGTTTGGATTGAATCTCTCCTACAAAATACTGGCAGTCTGGAGGCGACCTATGACTTCTGCTGCAAAAACCGCACTTATGAAAGCCCACATGGTAGTGGTGTTACCCTGGCATGTGAGTGACTGTGAAATTAGAGGTCTCTTCCTAAGGCATAGAAAAATGAACAGGTGACCATTAGTAGGTGACTAAGAGGGCAGGTAGGACACAGGTGGCGCTGTGGGTTAAAGCCTCAGCGCCTAGGACTTGCCGGTCGAAAGGTCGGCGGTTCGAATCCCTGCTGCGGGGTGCGCTCCCGCTGCTCGGTCCCAGCGCCTGCCAACCTAGCAGTTCGAAAGCACCTCCGGGTGCAAGTAGATAAATAGGGACCGCTTACCAGCGGGAAGGTAAACGGCGTTTCCGTGTGCAGCTCTGGCTCGCCAGAGCAGCGATGTCACGCTGGCCATGTGACCCGGAAGTGTCTCCGGACAGCGCTGGCCCCTGGCCTCTTAAGTGAGATGGGCGCACAACCCCAGAGTCTGTCAAGACTGGCCCGTACGGGCAGGGGTACCTTTACCTTTAAGAGGGCAGGTTTAGGATGCGGGTGGCGCTGTGGGTTAAACCACAGAGGCTAGGACTTGCCGATTAGAAGGTTGGTGGTTCGAATCCCCGCGACAGGGTGAGCTCCCATTGTTCAGTCCCTGCTCCTGCCCACCTAGCAGTTCAAAAGCACGTCAAGTGCAAGTAGATAAATAGGTACCACTCCGATGGGAAGGTAAACGGCGTTTCTGTGCGCTGCTCTGGTTCGCCAGAAGCGGCTTAGTTATGCTGGCCACATGACCCGGAAGCTGTCTGCGGACAAACGCCAGCTCCCTCGGCCAGTAAAGCAAGATGAGTGCCACAACCCCAGAGTCGTCCGCGACTGGACTTAACAGCCAGGGGTCCCTTTACTTTTAAGAGGGCAGGAGGGAGGATGGTGAACATGAAGAACCTAGCGATGGAATGGGCAGAGCAATTTGGAAGATGATCTGAGATGCATAAATACCATTTAACATTCTGCTGGATGAAGAGTTCTGAACACTGCGAAGGCTCGCTAGCTATTTTGTGGGCATTTTGGGGCGGGGGTCACTGCTGATAAAGGCGCTGTGCCTAACTGTGGCTCTCTCTCTCTCTCACGGACTGACCCACACGGCCTCCTTTGCTTTAAAATGCTTTTATGGCTCAGTTAGTTTCCTTTAAGAACAGCACAATCTGATTCCCCACGTCCTCTTCCAATCAAACATATCCCGCATTATAATTAATAATAATAATAATTTTTTATTTATACCCCGCCCTCCGCAGCCAAGACCGGGCGCAGGGCGGCTAACAACCAATAAAAAAACCCAAGTTGATTAAAATACGATTTAAAAGATTAAGATACAACATTAAAACTCTGGGATGCAGCCTCTTCACAGGAGAAAGAAAACAAAAAGAGGGGTAGGGAAGTAAACGCGCGCGCACACAAAATCCCGTTGCAAGCCGTTTCCCGAGGAATCCTTTCGAAAACATAAAATATAAAGTGGATGCGGGGCGGCGGAAATGATCGTAGCCCCCACCTCCCCCAGCCTTGGTGTTGTTGGGTGGGGGTGGGGGGAATCAGCAGCGCGTTAAAAGGCAACAGCCAGCCATTCAGCGAGCCTTCCCCGAGGCTCATGATGAGCTTGCAGTGCTGCCTGCCTCCCGGCGGGACAGGCTCGATCCTGCCCCGGAGAGAAGGCAGGGGGAAAAGAGGGAAACGGGAGGGCGAGCGACTGTAAATATTCTAGGTCAGAGCACAAAAGAATCGCGGCCAACCAATCAGCGCCTCTTACGGGGCACTTTGTCACATTCAGTTCCATTCTGGTGTCTCCGCGTTCCACGGACCATTCCATTTTTCAGGGGGAGGCTTTCTCGCCCTCCTTGCGCTTCTCCGGCGCCGTGGGGCCACGGAGCAGAACCGCTCCGGCGCAGCAGGATCCAAACACCGAGACCTTGGAGCTCGACTCTGACTCCTTTCTCCCCGCCGCTCTTTTCCGTACCTTTCGACGCGACTTTGCTTTCCCACCTCCCCGCGCGGAGGAAATGGTCCGGCCCGGCTGGATATAAAACGACGGCGCCGGCACATGCTTCTTTTAGACGGAGAGCGAGCGCGCTTGGAGGGCGAAGCGGCGTGTTTGCGCGCTTGTGTGAAAGTGGCGCTGGGGTGCGGGGCAGCTGGCGAGTTGGGGGGGTTGGAGAGGAGGCGGAGGAGGAGGAAGCACCTTACTCGCTGTGCAATAATAGTCATAAGCGAAAAAGAGCGCCCCGATTTTCTTGCAGAGGGGAGGAAAAGGGAGCCTATAGCGAAGGTGCCTTTTCTCGTTCGCCAGTAGGGGCGGCGGCGGCGAAAGCAGCAGCAGCAGCCAAGCCCCGTGCCTGTTTTAATCACAGCGCCCCGGCTCCCTCCTTCACCCGTCCAGCCTTACGAGGCTTGTGTGGTCAGCTGAGAGAGGGAGAAGCGAGCTTAAGAGTTTCAGAGAAGAGGGATCGCCGTGGGTGCCTCCTTCCTCCCTCATAAACACGCTTCCCCGCCGACCTCCCCAGAGTATATTGCACATTACTGTTGCCTTCTCCAAGGGCTGGTCAAACCCGATCTCGTCTAATCCCCCCCGCCACAGCTCCTGCCACCCCTGCCCTGTTTTCCAAGTGTCCCTCTCGGCTAAGGGGGAGCTTTGTCTTGCTCACTCTGCCCCAGCAGCGCCCGTGCCTTCCTCCTGAAAAGCAAAGCAGCATGAGCATGGCAAACGAAACATACCTCCTCATAAAAGACATAAGGGCCGGACTGAAAAATTTAAATGTCATCTTTATTGTGCTAGAGATCGGTAAGTGGGGTCCCGTGGAACTGTCGTGGTTTTGTTTGTTTTTCACTCCCCGACTTCCTTGGCCCGGGTTCAAGGTGTGCAAATGTGTGTGTGTGTGTGTGAGAGAGAGAGAGAGAGAGAGAGGAGTTGACACGTGTCCACTTTTCAGGGAAAAGAGTTGGGTCCACTTTCTCTAAATCTGTCCTTAAGTAGACCCACTTTTAGGGTCCAGAGTGGCTCCTTCCCTGGGCTTTGGCGAAAGTTGCAGGTCCCAGGCAAAGTTGCAATTTCAAAAGGATGTTGTGTCCCCTTGTTCTAAGGACCTTTGCTCAAACCACCTTTCTTTTTCTCTCCCCTCCTTCTCCCCCCCCCTTCCATATTCCCTTGCAGGCCGTGTCACCAAAACCAAAGATGGGCATGAAGTGCGGTCCTGCAAAGTAGCCGACAAGTCAGGCAGCATCCTCATCTCAGTGTGGGATGAACTTGGCAGCCTCATTCAGCCGGGAGATATTATCCGGTTGACCAAAGGGTATGTATGTGTTTCCGACAGTGGGGTTAGGCTGAGCGAGCGGCCTCTGCCCAGCCGCTCTTTTGTTTCGTTGCTGAAGCAACTGGCTGACTCAGTGTGTTCCTGTTAACGCTTTGGGCTTCCTCTCCCTTTCTTAGAATCGTAATTGGTGTAGCAGGAGGAGGGGAAGGGAAAACAACATCTCGCGGGGCCAGATTAGAGGTGAAACCAGCGTGCTCATTTCCCCTTGCTGTGTGTATATAGAGGAAGGTGCCTTTTGCTGGGTCCTTTATTATTATTTATTGCATTTAAAACCCCACCCATTTCTCCCAAGGAGCTCCAGGTATGGCAAGTACGGTTCTCCCCCTGCTCCATTAATCCCCACAACCACAACCCTATGAGGTAGGTCTGGCTGAGAGGCCGTGACTGGTCACCCATTGAGTCGTAGAAGGGGTAGAGTTGGAGGCGACCCCGAGGGTCATCTAGTCCAACCCCCTGCAATAATAATAAAATAAGTAAATAATAATTTATTATCTAGACCCCCCGCCCATCTGGCTGGGTTTCGCCAGCCACTCTGGGCGGCTCCCGACAGAATAAAGCATTAAAAACTTCCCTAAACAGATGCAATGCAGGAATCTTAGCTACAGCCGTCATAGTGGGTTAAGCAAGAAAGCTCCTTGTTTTCTCCTGCCCCTGGAGGCTAGGACCCAGATCAGTGGGTTCAAGTGCAAAGAAAGCATATTCCCTCCCATTCCGCTTTCAAGCCACTTGAATCCATTGGCTTGAGTCCTAGCCACAGCTTACCTGTGCTCCTAGGGTGACCTGAATGGGAATTTCAACCCTGGCCTCTGACTGGCAGTGGGTCTCCTCTGACCAGCAGGGAAGAGCTCCGGAGCATGTGATCCCAGGTTCAAGCCCCAGAATCTCCAGGCAGGTGTTTCTCTCCCCCCCCCCCCCCCCCGGTCTGGAATCCTGAAGAGCCACTGCCAATTGGCAGTGCTAGGTTGGATGAACCCAGTGGTGATAATAATAATAATAATAATAATAATAATAATAATAATAATAATAATAATACAGTGGTACCTCGGGTTACATACACTTCAGGTTACAGACTCTGCTAACCCAGAAATATTACCTCAGGTTAAGAACTTTGTTTCAGGAGGAGAACAGAAATCGTGCAGCGGCGACGCGGTGGCAGCAGGAGGCCCCATTAGCTAAAGTGGTCCTTCAGGTTAAGAACAATTTCAGGTTAAGAACAGATCTCCAGAATGAATTAAGTTCTTAACCCGAGGTACCACTGTAATAATATATTATTTATACCCCGCCCACCTGGCTGGGTTTCCCCAGCCACTCTGCGCGGCTCCCAACAGAATATTAAAAACACGATCAAACATCAAACACTAAAAACTTCCCTAAACAGGGCTGCCTTCAGATGTCTTCTAAAAGTCAGATAGTTGTTTATTTCCTTGACATCTGATGGGAGGGCATTCCATAGGGCGGGTGCCACTACCGAGAAGGCCCTCTGCCTGCTTCCCTGTAACCTCACTTCTTGCAGTGAGGGAAGGCCTTCGGCACTGGACCTCAGTGTCCGAGCAGAACGATGGGGATGGAGACCTCCTTGAGTTTGACTTGACAGCTTACCTGTGCTCCTAGGGTGACCTGCACGCAGAGTGTGTGCATGCTCTTCTTCTGACCTTAGACATCTGTCAGGGCCTAGCTTTTTAAGCAAAGGGGAAGTTTCAAGCCCCCCTTTCCAAACTCACTCGCCTCTCTACAGATGCTAGATTTAGAGGGAACCACGTGGGGAAGCAAGGCCCACTCCTCAGTTCTCCTTGCCCCTCCTTCCCTTCCTTTGAACATGATTGGGGCAGATCCAAGATTTAAACAGATGGGTTTGCTGCTGTCACATCCGGCTTGGCTCACAAGGATGCAGCCTTGACCACACTGGTCGATGAGTCATCTCTTAAAAGCTGATGGCTTCTTATTTTCCTTAAAGGAAGCAATGAGACACCCTCTTTTCCTGTATGTTCTGTTTTGAGCTGGAGAGGCCAAGAGTCATTTGGCTTATTTTAGTGGGTTCAGTAATAGCTGAAGCAGAACCCACACTTTGTGCCGTGCTAAAAAGTCCTGTGGAGATGAGAGAAGACTTTAAGGCACAGTGTGAGCCAGGGGAATTTTCTTCTCCCCCCACAACCAGATTACCTCGTTGGGTAGGGGCTGTTTTGGAGTTCCGCAGAAGAAAAACTGCGCTCCCAACTTGCAGCTGCTGCATAAACACCTTCGTGTCCCCCAGGCCCCGGTTTTTCATTATTACAAAAATTAACGCTGCAACATTCCAACTCATTCATGCGGTTTTGCTGTTGGTAGCATTTAGTGTTTCTCCAGCTCACAGGAATCTGCTTCCAAACACTTCACCCATCTAAATTGTCTGCGTGCCATACCTGTATGACAGGCACACAATTCACCTCTGGTGTCATGCAGCCCCTAGGTTGGGTTATATCCCTGGTCAAATGATGAGGCAGGAGCACAGATTTCCCGATAAGCAAACCAGTCATACTTCAGGATTATTATATTTTAAAGGGTGCACACTTAAAGTGTGTTGTTGTTGTTTAGTCGTTTAGTTGTGTCCGACTCTTTGTGACCCCGTGGACCAGAGCACGCCAGGCACTTCTGTCTTCCACTTGCTTCCCGCAGTTTAGTCAAACTCATGCTGGTAGCTTCGAGAACACTGTCCAACCATCTCGTCCTCCGTCATCCCCTTCTCCTTGTGCCCTCCATCTTTCCCAGCATCAGGGTCTTTTCCAGGGAGTCTTCTCTTCTCATGAGGTAGCCAAAGTATTGGAGCCTCAGCTTCAGGATCTGTCCTTCCAGTGAGCACTCAGGACTGATTTCCTTCAGAATGGATAGGGTTGATCTTCTTGCAGTCCATGGGACTCTCAAGAGTCTCCTCCAGCACCAGAATTCAAAAGCATCAATTCTTCGGCAATCAGCCTTCTTTATGGTCCAGCTCTCACTTCCATACATCACTACCGGGAAAACCATGGCTTAAGTAGCCCAATATGTGGCTTGTTACACAGTTAAAATCTCAGGGCCAGCTATCCCCAGCCTCTTCCCTCTTTCCCTAGCAGAATAGGATCTGTGGATCTGAGCATGTTCCTTCTGGATAATCAGAGCCGTAGCTCGGCTTGCTTGCACAAGCCTTAACAAGTCATGAACGCCAGCATAGCCTTGTATGCTGCTTTGAAATCTGATCTGTTAGGGGACCGAGGGTTCAACGCAATGTAATTTTTAAAAGAAGCAACCAACTCTTTCTGCTTCCTCTTTCGATGAGCTCTCACAGTGCGCAGCCGAGAGGTTTGCTTTCTTTAGCATGAAGAGAAGCAGAACTAGCAATTAGTAGGAAAAGCATCTGCTATATTTTCATGTGACAAACGCAGTCCAGAGGAACGCTGGTGGATCGCTGGGATTGCCATGTCAAATTGCTTTTTTAAACACAATTAAAAACCAAAAGTGTATTTACTTGCACTCACAGAGGGTTGATCAATTTCTTTTGTTTTAATATTTTAAAGGTTTCAGATTGGTGGTGGCCTTTTCTGCTGTATTTCTGAGAGAGGGAGAAAATCCTGCCCGTATTTTGTGTGCGAGAGCTTTCTAGGTTTCAGCAAAGGAGGTGACATTTGCCTATGTTCTATGACCTACCTTGCAGGCAGGTTGTAAGGATTCCTGAGATAATGTTTGCAATCTGCTTTGAACATGCAAAAGTATTCTAAAGTGCTAGGTCCTTTTATTGTGAATGATGTTGAAACTGTAAGCACCAAGCATTGTCTGTGAAAATAATACCCTCTTTGCAAAAGTCTATAGTCTGATCTTAAAGGGAAGCGTAATCATTTCTTAAAAGAGTGAAATGGGATGTGTTCAAGAGACATAGAATTCCCATTGTGAGCTACAAGTTAGTCTGTGCAAAAGTATTATTAATAATAATAATAATTGTAATAATAATAATAATTTTCTCCCAGCCACTCTGGATGGCTTACAGTACATACAAAAACGTTGTTGTTTAGTCATGTCTGACTCTTCGTGACCCCATGGACCAGAGCACGCCAGGCACTCCTGTCTTCCACAGCCTCCCGCAGCTTGGTCAAACTCATGCTGGTAGCTTCGAGAACACTGTTCAACCATCTCGTCCTCTATCATCCCCTTCTCCTTGTGCCCTCCATCTTTCCCAACATCAGGTTTCTCTTCATAATAAAACATAAAACATTAAAAACCTCCTTAGGGCCATAACTTCTCCCTCCTTATATGGTGATGGCAGATTCCCATAGTCACCTGAAAGCCAATCAAATAAGCTAAAATAACCCCTTTAACGGTTCCTTTTCCTTTGGATTAATGAGGTGTATGATAATAATGGCAGAGGGCAAGCAATGTCTCCAAGGCCACACGTGCTGCTAGGATGGTGAGCGAATATTGTTTGTTGGAATTAGACTGGGCTGACCTATGATCAACGATAAAATTCGTTGAGTGACCATGGGTCAAATTATTCCCTGTCTAAAACCACACCTAGCTCACAGGCTTCTCCTGGAGACAAAATGTCAACCTGTCACCTAGAGCTCTTTGGGAGAAGGCTTAGATACAAATGTGACAAACACAGAAAAGTAACTTGCAGTGGCCCGTTTGGTACATAGTTAAGCCATGGGTTGTTTCGCAAACTGTAAGATCATCTTGAGTTGTCCCACAAGCGATCAGCCAAACCATGGCTTGATTATCCAAAGTTTGGTTTCTTTCCCAGTGTCTGTGTAGTGGTTAAGAGCGGTAGTCTCGTAATCTGGTGAAACTGGGTTCGATTCCCCGCTCCTCCACATGCAGCTGCTGGGTGACCTTGGGCTAGTCACACTTCTTTGAATTCTCTCAGCCCCACTCACCTCACAAGAGTGTTTGTTGTGGAGGAGGAAGGGAAAGGAGAATGTTAGCCTCTTTGAGACTCCTTAGGGTAGTGATAAAGCGGGATATCAAATCCAAAATCTTCTCTTCATCTTCTTCCTTATGCCTTCGAAAGTTGGTGAGTATTTGTGGTGGGATGACAAAAGAGACCATGGTTGAGGAAGAGGGATAGGTTCATGGCATAACACCAAGCCGTAGTTAAAACAAACCAAGGTTTTTAAAGTCATCAAGCTACCCATGGCTTCAGACCATGGTTTGTTGGCAGTAAACAAGCCGCAGCTAAGTTGCTGGGCCGGGTTTGCTCACAACACTAAGCCATAGTTCCATAACCATGGCTCAGTGTCGCATTCTAGCCAGGCTAGCAAGAGCGTTAATTATTGGTTTCAGTGCAAAATACAACAACGGCTGCTTATTTAAGGCCATTTGGAGAGTTCCTGGTTGCCTATATTGCATGCAGATGTCATTGGATTTCACTCCTAGGCTCATTTGTAATCTCTTCAAGTTACAACTTGGCACAAAATGCCGTGTTAAGGTCACTTTCCATTTGCGTCATCTTAGCAGAACTAATACGTGACTGACGGGTGGAGCTAATATAGAGTGGCTGGCTTACTTGTTTGGACACTGATAAAACGTATACCGCTTGTGCCAGGAGTCTGTGTGACAGCCTTAGAAACACTAGTGGCAGAGTGGCAGACAGTATCTTGGATGCCTACTAGTGGTTTATTGCCAAACCGCAGGAACAGGTCCATTTACTAGCTTTATAAATAAAAAATTCCTTTGTTAATGATCTTTTAAGAGCCAACCTGAGCAGGTCTCAGGTAATCATAAGTGCAATGTGAAAAGCCAAACGTCATTTCCTCTTGCATCATTTAGTTCAGGATTTCCCAAATTTGGGTCTCCAGCTGTTTTGGGACTACAATTCCCATCATCCCTGACCAATGGCCCTGCTAGCAAGGGATGATGGGAGTTGTAGTTTGGTTGTCCCTCTCTTTTGCATTTGGCAAAAAGAAAGAAAGGGGAAAACAGTTGATCGCTGGTTAAAAACCAAAGTTTGAAGGTCATGCACATGAATGAAAACAAACTTTCATTCTTGCAGGCAAATATTCACTACGTATAAAGGATTTACTTGTGGGAGATAGGGAATTCTGCCAAAGGATGTCTTTTGTTGCGCTTGCAGTAAATGGAAGCTTTCTTGTTTCTATACCCCAGTAGTGTCTCAAGTCCCCATTTGACAATGTTTGATTTGTGCTCTTTTCGTGTTTATACATCTATGCACATGTACGAGAGAGGGACAAATCATACATACAGTCAGAGAATGTAGTAATGAAAGTGAACGATCTTGCAAGTCACACAGGGCGCTTCAGCAGAACGCTTGGTGTGTTGTTGCAAATGGCTTTTAATAAATGCTCCCGACTCGGTTAAAAGTTGGTCATGCTGACATACCATTGAGATCAGTGGGACCAATTACTTACGGCCAATTTAAGTCCCACCGATTGCCGTGGCACTTAAATGTGCCTAACTTCACCTGAACTGGAGCTTTAACCCTCCAGCCCTCACAACTGTGCAAAACCTTTGGCTATACAGTAGCAAAAATAAAATAAAAATCCTGATGTGCAGAGCTATGGGTAGATTGGAGCTGCAATAAAACACCTGCTAAAAATTAAGCTGCTGGTGTCTTGTGTCAGCTCTGCTGTTAGGATTAAGTGGTTGAACAATTTTCAGCATGTTTTGAAGCAGATAGACCCTCCAGATGTTCCCGCAATGCTGCTTTAAAGTGAAGGAAACTCCTTTTTTTTTAATGGCATTCCAGGAGAAAGCATGGATGTTGCAAGTATTGTCATACTAGCAGTAGCTGTACTAAAAGGGATTAGACAAGATAGGGGAGGAACAGTTCATCAATAGCTACTAGTCATGATGGGCAATGTGTTAGCTCCAGAATCAGAGACACCATGCATCTGATTACCATTAGAAAGCAGCAGCTTATGTTCTGCTTAAGGTTTTCTCAAAAGGCACCTGGTTGGCCATCGCGGGAAGTGGAAAGCTCTGTTAGATGGTCTGATTGCGCGGGGCACCCCATTGGATGAATGGGTGAGTCCTCGAGTGTGAGAGAATGCTTAAAATCCAACCATTATAGTAACGACAGAACTTAGTTTGGTGCCAGGAAACCTCTGAGAGAGTTGCGTAACTTTGGGCGCGTGAACGGACCAAGAAGCGAAACACTGCTCAGAGAAAGGCGATGTGGACAGAGACAAATGGAACCAGTTGCGCATGTTCTTTTTTTTTTTATTAAGTTTATTTTGCAACACACACACACACTCACTCACAAAAATGCACAATCGAAGCAAAGAACAAAAAACAATTAATTACAAATAAAACATAATAACATACACAAACTTACACAGATCAAACAATCAACTATATGTGTGTGTGTGTGTATGTATATAATATAATATAATGTGCAGGTTTTGGTGTCCTCGGGTGTCTTCCCGTGTAAAAGTTGGGGTGTCTAGGCGACGTTTCGACGAGGTCTCACTCGTCATCTTCAGGCTGGTGCTTTTGGCTTCTTGTTACTGGAACAGAGCAGGATCTCAGTGTTTGAGTTCCTATAAATACTGTTGAGGGGGTGTGGTGTATAGCCTCCAATGTTCTGGGCAGAGAGGAAGTTCCCAGGCTAGTGTGCCTTTTCTTCTTTTGTTCCTTAATTACTTGAGGGATATCTTGAGTGATTTCTTGAGTGATATCCTGAGTACCACTTAGGTGGGTCATTAGGTGTGGATTAGTTGCTAAAGTCTTTGTGTCTTGACCTCTTGAACTTTGTGAAGAGTTTTTCTGAGAAGATGGCTGTACTGCACTTAGTTGTGCTCTGGCTTGGCTTCGTGTATAGGGGCGAGCTGTGGTTTTGTGGCCTGTGTCAGCCAGATCTGTGTAGGGATTGCAGGGGGGTGCAGCATCCGGAGGTGCCACCATGGTTTGGCTACTGGATGGTGTCTGTAATTTATCTGTGGAGAGGGTCTGGGTTTGGGTCTGGTGTGGTTGATTGGTGATGGCGTTCTGTGTGCCTCTGGATCTGGTGTCAGTTTTTGTGGGGAGGGCTAATTTCCAGATGTCTGGCAAGCGGGATGTGTCGTCACGCTTGTTCATGTTGTGAGGGTGTTTCTCTATCTCGATGGCTTCCATGATTATTCTCTTGTGATGATGTTCCATGTTAAAGAGCAATTTGGAATCTGCAAAATTAATTTCGTGTCCTGTTTCTTTCATGAAAGAAACAGGACACGAAATTAAAGACATGAAAGAAACAGGACACGAAATTAATTTTGCAGATTCCAAATTGCTCTTTAACATGGAACATCATCACAAGAGAATAATCATGGAAGCCATCGAGATAGAGAAACACCCTCACAACATGAACAAGCGTGACGACACATCCCGCTTGCCAGACATCTGGAAATTAGCCCTCCCCACAAAAACTGACACCAGATCCAGAGGCACACAGAACGCCATCACCAATCAACCACACCAGACCCAAACCCAGACCCTCTCCACAGATAAATTACAGACACCATCCAGTAGCCAAACCATGGTGGCACCTCCGGATGCTGCACCCCCCTGCAATCCCTACACAGATCTGGCTGACACAGGCCACAAAACCACAGCTCGCCCCTATACACGAAGCCAAGCCAGAGCACAACTAAGTGCAGTACAGCCATCTTCTCAGAAAAACTCTTCACAAAGTTCAAGAGGAAAAGACACAAAGACTTTAGCAACTAATCCACACCTAATGACCCACCTAAGTGGTACTCAGGATATCACTCAAGAAATCACTCAAGATATCCCTCAAGTAATTAAGGAACAAAAGAAGAAAAGGCACACTAGCCTGGGAACTTCCTCTCTGCCCAGAACATTGGAGGCTATACACCACACCCCCTCAACAGTATTTATAGGAACTCAAACACTGAGATCCTGCTCTGTTCCAGTAACAAGAAGCCGAAAGCACCAGCCTGAAGATGACGAGTGAGACCTCGTCGAAACGTCGCCTAGACACCCCAACTTTTACACGGGAAGACACCCGAGGACACCAAAACCTGCATTCCTGTACCCGTGAAAATCTACGAAAGCATATAATATAATGTACATATATATAATTTCAATTCTTCTTTTCTTCCAATTGACTTCCTTCATCCTCAACACGGTTCTCTTTTCGTTTTTGGTAAACTGTCTCCTTCTTAGTTCATTATTACTCCTTTTTCTTTCTATTTTTAGCTTTTATACCATGATTTATTTTGCAGAAGTTAAATCGAAACAAGTCCAAGTATTAATTTGAGGGCACTGCTTTTTCAGGTATTCTCTATATTTCCCCCATTCCTTTTGAAATTTTTGCTTGGGCTGACCCCTAATGGCGTCTGTCAATCTAGCCAATTCAATACAGTCAAATAATTTATCTTGCCACTCTTTTTCTGTCGCCAGTTGCACATGTTCTTTTGTACTGCCTCCGTCTGGTATCAGACAATTCAATCTAGGTTGGTTGGTTGTAGGGAGTGGAATTCGGACAAATACAGGGTGGCTTTCCTAATGTTAGCATTCAAGTTTCTGCAACACACACACAGTAAGGGTTCATGGATGCTGTACAACACTAAGTTAAATGTTAGCCGCAGTGTTGCTGTTTTGTAATGATTGGGTTGTTGTTTGTTTGTGTTGAGCCCTACTGGAATCATGTACGTAGGCCAATAAAAGTTTGAGCATCTGACTAAGAAATGACCTGTGAGTACAAAAATTTCAAGAAAGAATGGGGAAAATATTATAATTTACTTAGGAGGTAAGCAGATGAAAACATTAGCAGGATTTGAATCCCACAAATGTTATGGACAATATGGATAGATGTAAGATATAGACTATGAAATAATATGCAGGGGAAAATGTTGACAATAGGACTCATGGAGGGGAAGACTCGAGATTCAGAGAAATCTCTCTTCAGTCATACCTCTTGTTGTGTTTGCTTCACGTTGCGGCTTTTCAGGTTGTGAACACGGCAAACCCAGAAGTGTATACTTCCAGGTTTCGCCACACGCGCAGAAGTGTCCTGCGTGCTTTGCGCATGCGCAGAGGCACTTTATCGTGCTTGCACAGAAGCGCCGCTCTAGTTGCGGACTTTTCGGGGTGTGAACGGCACCCCGGAACGGATTGTGTCTGCAACTAGAGGCACCACTGTATATGGATATGTATTTGGTTTTGTAATAAATTTATATCTGTAAAATCAAATACAAATAATTTCAAAAAGGAAAGGAAGAAATGACCTGCCAGAAGCTGGCGAAATCTGAAAGCTGCACACTTAAGGTTAGCGATAAAGTCCTATTGATTTTGGTGGTCTGTGTGGCCCACTCCCCCATTGGCTTTTTTCTGAGAGGAAGATGTGCTTAACTTAACCCCTTTCCCCCCCATCAAAACCCAAACCCTGGTCAAGCCTGGACATTAATTACATCCCTCCTCCCCTGGTGCTTTCTAACGCTTCTGGTGTTTCTCTTGGCTAGGTACGCGTCTCTGTGGAAAGGATGCCTCACGCTTTACACCGGAAGGGGAGGCGAGCTTCAGAAAATCGGGGAGTGAGTATCTTGCTTTGCACATGCGCTCGGTTGCTCTCGAAGCCTTGTGCTTTGCAGGCTGAAGCGGTAGGTATCAAATGCTGCCTTGCAAGCGTCTGCCCAACCTGCCGTTGCTTTTTGGGGTTTAGCAAAGCACTCTTTGCCCAAAGAGCCTTGTCCCCGATCAGCTTGGCTTTCCTCGATCTCAGTATTGTTTTTTCGGACAAGCGTGTGGGGAACCTTGCCTGGGATTGCTTGTGTAACCAACAGCTTGCTCAGCCATGCATCCATCTGGCCTGAATGCCTTGACTTAGGTACACCTGCGAACAGGTAAGTATTCAGCCGCCTAAGCTGTCTCCTTTGTTGTGGGTTAACGCATTGTCGTTTTCAAGGACTTGCAGCGCTGAAAACTGAAGTCCTCTATTTAATCCACAGGCTAGGTACGGTAGAGGCTTCTACATTCTGGCTCTGGTAATGAGCTCCAGCCTTTTCCTGCGGGAGCCAGCCTCTCTAGGGGTGTAAAGGTAAATTTCCCCCTTCCGTCGAGCTAGAGCCTCTGGGGTCATAATGATGGCGGTCTAAGATGTCACGGGCAAATGCTGCTGGTTTGCTTTCTCGAGCATATGCCTGCGTCGTGACCAGGCAGTCTGTCGAGACCCGTAATGGAAAGTTTGGAAGCAGAGAGCTGAGCACTGTTGGCAAGCTGGAATGTGTCACTTTGGGGACTGGTTTACCTGGGCGCCTGGGCAGTCGCGGAATATCGCTTCATTGCAGCTGTAGGAGGAGGACGTAGGAACCTGCCTCATTCTGGGGAGCCAGGCCATTGGTCCATTTAGCTCACTATTATCCACTCTGATTGGCTGGCTTCCCAGGGTTTCAAGGCAGGGGGTCTATGGCAGCTCTCCCTAGAAACACCAGGGATTAAACCTTTGGCATTCTGCATGCCCAGCAGATGTTCTGTTGCTGAGCTGTGGCTCTTAGCCACAGAAAGTTAGACATCATCTGTTTAAGGCTATGCATGGCAGCGTTTGTGGTCTGATCTGCCGAAAGTGATATCTGATTATTCATAATTGAGGCCATTTTCATAATGTAGAGGCACAGGCAAACTCGGCCCTCCAGATGTTTTGAGACTACAACTCCCATCACCCCTAGCTAACAGGACCAGTGGCCACGGATGATGGGAGTTGTAGTCCCAAAACATCTGGAGGGCCGAGTTTGCCTATGCCTGGTGTATTAGCTTCTGCTATATTGGGAGTGTTTCCCAAAATTGGAATGTCGGGGGGATAGTCTAGGGTTAGTACTAACTCAGGAAATAAATCTTATTTCCCATCACTGCATAAAATCATTGCCCCATCGCCTCTTAATTTGAATGACGTTGGAATGTTTTAATCTCAAAATAAATTACTGCAAGAATTTTTTTTAAAAAAATGCTTTTTGTCACCCTGAGTGATATCATTTTGAGAGGATTAGTGTAAGATTCTGGAATGTAGCTGACTTAAGTGTGGCTAGATCAGTCTTTAACCTGATTCCACCTTAACTGGACTTCAATTCCCATCATCCCCAGTCCAAATGGCTCTGCTGGTGGGAGCTGTGCTCCGACATAGGTGGATTGCACCTGGTAGTTAATGTGGAGTGTTGCTTGTGCAGCTGGAATTATTTTAAAAATAGAATAAGGTGCATCGAACAAACAATAACCGGGAGTCACGGTTGGTTCTGTTTTGACGCCTGTGGTTCCTTTAGCTTAAAATGCAAAGCAGGCCTGCAAGATGTTTCTGATGGTGACAAATGCCACTCGACAGCCCTGGAGCTAAATTTTCTCCAGACTGAGAAATGCTTGAGAATTCCATGTTGGGCCCTACTTTATAGCATGGCGCACTGCAATGTGGAACAACTGTTGCTTTGCAGCGCTCAACTTCGTTGGAACTTAACAGTACAGGATTGCAGCCTTTGTTATGGATTTGGCATTCTTAGGCCTTCCTGGTTTTTTAAAAACTTCTGCAATCGGTTCTTGCCGCTGACATCTTCTGCATGGTCTGATTCTAGATGTGCTTCGTTCGATGCAAGCTCCATTTTAATTCAGCAGGACTTGCTCCAAAGTGGTTGCAGCTGTGTATCTTTTATGGCAATGAATTGAATATTTGCTGTGTATCCTTTATGAAATAGACGAATAGACTGTTAAGCGTGACCCAACTGCTGATTTGTGGTCTTGCAAAAGGAAGCAGCGGGAACAACTTTTACGCATGCTTGGAGCATCAACTATTTGGGTGCCAGTTTCGTTGGAATCGATACAATAGACGTCCAAGTGGAGCTTGTGTAGAGCTGGGCTTGTTCATATCTCCTGGTCTAGTTTCTGGGATGGGAGTGGGGGTCAAGCATCTGGTGCTAACACCCTTACTGAGGGGTGGCGGCTCTGGAATTTAAAACAAGGCATGCACTGGTCCTTGGAAGTGGGATGAGGACAGCTGAGGAAAGAAATCTCCACACTCCCTCTCACCAGCTTGTTTTTCTTTGCAGGTTCTGCATGGTGTACTCAGAAGTGCCCAACTTCAGTGAGCCCAGCTCGGATCACCCTGGGCAGCCCAGCAAAGTGGTATGTGCAATCTTGTGTAGCATCATAACATGCCCACAACTGAGGGGCAGACAAACCCTTAACAGTGTGGCCTTTACAGTGGTACCTCGGGTTACAGACGCTTCAGGTTACAGACGCTTCAGGTTACAGACTCTGCTAACCCAGAAATAGTACCTCGGGTTAAGAACTTTGCTTCAAGATGGGAACAGAAATCGTGCAGTGGCAGCGAGAGGCCCCATTAGCTAAAGTGGCACCTCAGGTTAAGAACAGTTTCAGGTTAAGAACGGACCTCCGGAAAGAATTAAGTTCTTAACCCGAGGTACCACTGTATAGGAGTGGGTTTCTCCTGTCGGAGGAGAGGAGCATCTTAAAGAGGAACAAGAATTAGCTTATGTTTGGGGCGTCTTGTGGATACAGTGGTACCTCTGGTTAAGAATTTAATTCGTTCCGGAGGTCCGTTCTTAACCTGTTCTTAACCTGAGGTACCACTTTAGCTAATGGGGCTTGCATCCCCGCTGCACAATTTCTGTTCTCATCCTGAGGTAACCCAAGGTCTCTAACCCGAGGTACCACTGTACTGTTTATCCAAGCCCCCACAGTTCTTTCTGTGCCATGGTTGTCTTAATATCTCTCTCTCTCTCTCTCTCTCTCTCTCTCTCTCTCTCTCTCTCTCTCTCTCTCTCTCTCTCCATTCCTTTTAAAGGCCCAGATTGAGCAGAGTAACAATTCCCTCCCATCAACTAATCTGAGTTCTTGTACTTTTGGCCCTACTGGTAAGTGAGTGTGCATTGTAAAATAATAATAATAAAGTTTCTGTCTTGGAAACAAAGGTTCAGGAACACCTGCGGCGGCAGGTTTAAACTATGGTTTACGGGAACAAAGATCGGAAGCCGACTGTTCGATCTCTGCAGCTTCCCACAAACCACAGTTGAAACCAGTTTTAAGCTGGTTCAGGCTTAAACCAGAAATTGGATGCTTCCTGTCTATTCTGACCGGGCCAGAAGAGGGAAGTGTGTTTGTTCCTCACGCTCAAGCGTGCTTATTCTTGTAATGTTAAAACACTGGTTTAGCGTTGACATCCAAACTGGGCCTACGGGCTGGATTCAGAAGGAAAGTAGTTGAGCTGTGGGTTAATGTCCCCACCCCTCTGACTCCTCACTCTGGCACAGTTGGGCCTGTAACAACCTTCCTGCTCAGGTTGTGGCTTAAAGGGCTCCTGGTGATTGGGAAGGGTGAGTCGTCAGGCAGTACTGGGGCAAGAAAGGTTGGTTCCCCCAACTACCCATTGTGTTTGTCTTGCTTCTTGGGAGATGGTACTCCCATACAGGAAGGAGGAAACAGCAGGGAGGGTGTGGAGAAGCTGGTAGCTGGGGGTTGTGGGGATGTTGTGGATAGTAGGAGAGGCTATATTGATTAAATATCATTCTTCCTCACTCACGCTAGTGAGTCAAGTAGTAGAACACATTCCCCTTCCAATAGGAAGCTAGTTTGCAGATTCATTTGAGTCTCTTTAGTTAAGCAATCCAGTCTGGCTTGCCCAGATTGGATTATTCCTGGTCAGTCCCCTTTTGATCCCTCTCAAGCTGAAAGGATTCTGCGTTGCCACCTTCTACTGAAGTCAAGCTCCCATTTCCTTTGAGCGCTGTGCAGGTTTCAGCAAAACAACAACAAACAACCTATGGTTACGTGAAACATCCTCAATAAACACACAAGATGTAACCGGCTGCACTTTTGAATAAATAAGGTATACTGTTCATTGTATCAAATTGTAGATTTCAATGGAAGTCTCATAAAGTTCAACGGAAAAAGCAGAAGACACAGTGGATCAGTTCATTCTCTAGTCATAAGTTCCATGTATGTATAAGTGTCTATTCCACCTGTCTGTTCATACAGTAAGTGTTACTGCAACCACTACTATGCTATAAGATCCACTGTCCTGTAATATTACATATGCCTGTTCTGCTGATGAAGCCTAGGATGGCGAAACAAGGCTAATATTCTGGAAATCCTTGCCTTAGACTCTGTGAAAGGATTCTGGGATCTGTAACAACCCTTCTTGTGGATTATTGGACTCTATGAACTTTAAGAGACTTCTGCTGAAATCTACAATTTGATACAATGAATAGTATACCTTCTTTATTCAAAAGTACAGCCGGTTACGTCTTGTGTGTTTATTGTGCAGGTTTCAGCAGCATCCCAGTATATCTGGGGTTTATACAGCCCTGGGAGCAGTTGCTCCTCCTGCGGCTGCTAAGACACCGAAACACATGTCTTCCCTTGTTTTCTCCTTGCCGTTGGTTACTGTTGGCATGTGGATGGCAAAGCAAGCTGCTGATAGGGACTTCGTGGTCTCTGCAGACACCTTCCCAGCTCACCTCAACCTCTAACGCTCAGCGAATTGTGAGAGAGGACAGCTTCCTATACATGCAAAGCAGTCTCCGGGACCAAGAAGCTGCAGCTTAGAATGTTTGACGCGCGAATGTCTTGTTTCTCTGTGTTGTCTTTTATTCTTCTTATTTGCTTTTGTAGGAAATGGTTTGCCAGCAGGACCTGAGCTGAGCGGAGTATCATCTACTTATAATCATGTCTCCTCCTCCTCCTCCTCCTCCTATGCAGGTACTGGGAGGGTTGGCGGGCGGGGACCCGCCCCTCCTTCAGTGCCGTCCAATCACACGCGCCCCCCACAAAGCACAGTGAGTAACGGGAGGGATCCCCGCAGAGCCTCAAAAAGATGACCCGGCCAAAAGACTCACTTGTCCGCCTAAACTCTGTATACGCCCTACTTGAACACTTAATTGCACTTTTATTTATGGTTAACTGTGGGGGGGGGGCGAAGTTTGGTCTACTAGTTCTCTACCTTCTGTTGTCCAGAGAAGAGGATTTCCTCCCTGCCACACACCTTTCTCTCTCTTCGCCATGTTCCCCCCAGGCTGAAAAACCTAGTGAAGCTTCTGAGAACCGCATGAGTCCAGGGGGGGAAATGTCTTAAAATGAGGGTCGTAGATGGAAATTGGGATTCCTTGTGCATCAGATGTTCATTTCCAAAACAAACCATGAGTGTGGTTGAATGCTTGTTTGTTTTTTCCCCTTTTCCTTTTTTCGGTTAAGTTTGAACTGCCTAGCCTTAAGGTGTGTTAATATCGTCTTTCTGCTGTCCTGACCAACTCTCATCGCGGCTACTGAAGGCTGGCAGATGGAACAAGGGGCAACTGCTCTGTTTAACCTGTGTGAATTAAAATTGCCCTGTGTGAAGTGGAGACGATCTGCCCAATGGTGGTATAAAAAGGGGGGCTGGTGTTTTCCCTCTGGTGAGGTGGGGTAAGTGATGATGGCTGCGTTCGACTAGAGAAGGCCAACCTTCTCGTGCCAAACTATGCCTGCTGCTTCTCCAGGATCTATTTTAAAATCCCAGATTTCTCCAGGACTGCAAAGCCCTCCTCTTTAGTTCAGTAGGCGCTGCTGCATGGGAAACAACTTGAAATTCTTAATGTGCCTCTTGGATGGCTTGCAATTGACCTTCGTGGAAGCTGTGATGGCAACTGAAGATCCAGTAGGATACGACTTTCATAAAGCCAGAGAGATTCTTTGCCACTCGGTTCTGCAAGCTGCATAAATCGGCCATTTTTTTCCAGCCCTGCCAATGTGGTCCCGTCCCCCCCAGTGACGGATGGTGATTTCAAGTTTATTCTGTTGAGAACGGTGCTGGGAGAAATAGGAAGGGAATCCCCATACACAGAGAAACCGTATGCCAGGCAGAAATCTGGCTTGAGCTGTTCTTCTTGACACACTGGTTTTCTTTTTGGAGCCCTCCATCCCACAGGTGTGTGTATTTAGGGGGAGGGCATTCAACCTCACCCTTGCAGCCCAGGGAGTGTTTTACCTCTGTATCCTGCTGGTGGTTTTAGCCGGTGCAAAGTGTGTTTGGAGCGAAGAGCTAAAACGAAACCTGTGTATACGATGCTGATGCCTGCTTTTCTTGTCAGAGCCGGCCTCAAAATTCTCAAGGGCCAATTTGCACACGTAACACTTTCTGCTTCTAGAGCTAATACCTCAGTTTCTAGAAAGGGCAGCCTGGTGCGAATTGTTTTCAAGCTGCTGAGTTCGGAAAGGGGGAAAATAACTCCCGGCGTCATGCAAAATATGTGCGGTTTTTCCTTTTTATATTGTAAGCATTCTCCGTGTGTCTTTGTACTGGGTAATCCTAGAATTATTTTCAATCCTTTTTGTTTGTTTGGGGGCGGGGGGAGAGAAATCTTATTTGGAATTCATGCAAATGCTGTAAAATGACTGTTTTTCCTTCTCTTTTTGTTTGTTATATTCTTGAAGCGGACCTCATAAATAAAAGTTGCACTAACCATGTAAAGCAAAAAGCAAAAAACCCCACCATTTCCCCCCCTTGTCAAGATCATTTTCTGCTCTAAAATGTGTGTGTTTGATTTCATCTGTAACGATGCTTATTTGGAAGCAGGTCTCATCAACTACCGTATTTTTTGCTCTATAAGACTCACTTTTTTCCTCCTCCAAAAACTAGGTGCGTCTTGTGGTCTGCTGCGTCCTATAGAGCAAAAAATACAGTATATTTCCAAGAATATATAGGAGTGTGGGGTGTGTTCCTTGTCTGGCATCACTCTTAATCTGCAAACTTTTGATGAGCGTTTTTGCCATCTTCATCTTTCTTGTTTACAAAGGCTTCCTTTGCTTATAAAACAGAAAGCAGTAATAGCATTAAGGATATAAATAAAAATACAGCAATGAGCATGGGTTTTAGTTCTGCCTGCATTGTGATCCTGCAAAATTCTGATCTGTGCTTCAGTAAGAGGACACTATTGGAAAGCTTGCCATTCCAAAACAAGTTCTTCAGTAGCAGCGGCTCAGGGGGAAGCTGTGTCGGCTGACTTCTTAAAGGGCATTGAGGTAGTCGGTGTGGTGTTCTCCAAACACTGTGTGCTTCAACTTCCACCCTCCCTCATCGTTGGCCATTCTGGCTGGAGCCAATGGGATTTGGGAGTCTGAGCAACAGCAGGCTGGCTCCCTCAGATAGAGGCGATCTGGGGGTAACTGGGAAATAGTCTCCCGGTTGTGTGGAACTTGAAGCGTTCATTGGTTTACAACCACCAGTCCCAGGCCACCGTAAACAGGTAAAGTATAAAATATCAAAACAAAGGGGTGCTGGTTGAGATTGGCACAACAAAAGCTTGTCTCTTTAGGGTGAACTTGCCAGCTAACCTACCCTCTTCAGTTACATGTGGATGAGATATGCTCTGAGCCCAAATGCCGGCTGCTCACAAAACATACATTAGAAGCATCGTCCATGGTTGAAATCGCTAATTTGCGAGGAAGAGAAGCAAACTTGCTTGACTTCAGTGGCATGTTCTGTTTGGTTTGTCATGAGTATTGTAAGGACCAGCTCAATGAAACCTTGATGTTTAAAGAGAGGTTCTGGTAAAAAACGGGCAGAGCTGTTCTGGGAAGACACCATTTCGCAGATGAACCCAAGAACATATTTATGGTTAGTAATATATCCATATGTATTTCCAGATTTTAAATGTCTTGCTGTCCTTGATTAATCACTTTGTTCTTTTAAATTTTCTTAAGGGGAAACTGCATCAAGCCAAGAGAACTTGGGCTGAGGCGACACAGGAGGAGCCTCTACTTATTTTTGCCAGCCTTCTGGATATTTCTTCAGTCCCCACTCCCTGTTATGTAGTTGCTAAGAATACATATGGCTCTCGCTCATAATATAGCCTCAGCGCCCCACATGGGAAGAAAAAAACCTGTCTAACCCTTGACAGTTGCTTGGTTCATGACATAGAGGAAGGTTGAACAATTCTGCTAGGACAGCTTTCAGCGACAATGAGCATTGTTTAATGTTGTCTACCATTGTTCACTTTTGCTCCCTAAAGCAGTCTTCCTCAGCCTACTGTCCCTCAGTTCTTGTTGGAGCTCCCATTTACCACTAACGATTGCCCAGGCTTTCTGACCTTGATGGGAGTTGTAGTCTAGAAGGCACCAAGTTTGGGAAAAGGCTGCCCTAAAAGTAACACCATTTTAAAATATGATGGTTAGATGTCAACAGATCCCAACTTTCTGTATTTCAGAGGGTTAACATCCTCATCCATGATCATTGTGAAATGAATACCCAGCCCAGTGGTTTTTTTTTCCTGGCGGTACAGTGGTACCTTGATTCTCAAAGTCTGTTCCAAAACCAAAGTGTTCCAAAACCAAGGTGTGCTTTCCCACAGAAAGTAATACAAAATGGATTAATCTGTTCCAGACATTTAAAAACAACCCCTGGAACAGCAATTTAACATGAATTTTACTATTCAATGAGACCATTGATCTATAAAATGAAAGCAATAAACAATGTACTGCAGTCACACAATCAATCAATCAATCAGTAGCTGAACTGAGTTCCACACAGTCACAAAAACAAAACAAAAAAGCTGCAAAAACAAAAATGCAAAATAAATGGCAAAATCAGACAGACCTCAGCATAACACTCAAAACGGAAGTGTGACACTCAAATCGGAAGCCTAAGACTGAAAACAGAATGTTTGGCTTCCAGAAAAAGTTCACAAACCGGAACACTAATGGGTTAGCAGTGTGGGTTCCAAGTTGTTCGAGTACCAAAGCGTTTGAGAACCACAGTACCACTGTATTTGAGAGTATGCAGTACTGACACTCTTTCCCTGCCCCCAAATGTTTAAAGTGTGCCACTTACTGTAAAAACTTCATGTGAATACCAGCACCTTTTTTCCTTAAAAAAAGAAAAGAGAGCACTGACTGCACGCAATAGGACTTTTAAAAAACTGAACGTTTTTAAATGCACAAACCTAGGTGTGTCTTTTTATATACCTGGCATGCCCTCTCTTCTGACAAGGCAGCCATACTTGTAAGGAAGACCTTTTCAAAATAGCTGGTTCATTAACGTGAAGGCTGAGCCTGTCTTGTTTTGCCCCATAAGGAGCGGTTAAGGCTTGCTGGCATCTGTGTCCTCGCTTACCCCTGGGAATGATGGGAGAGGCTGCATTGCTGCCCTCCTCTGTGACACAGTAGTGTTGGCCTTCCCCCCCAGAGGCAGCTCAGTGGCAGGCCGCAGAGCTCTCTTACCTGAAATGCTCAAAACACACGACTGTCTCGAACTCGCTGTTCTCTCACCACATAATCGCCTCCTTGCCCCCTAACTTGGAAAAGGAAAAGGGAAACACATAAATGTGGACATTTGAGCCTCTCTTCACTGTCTCAAAACCTGAAGTGGCAGTAACAGTTGAATAGATGAGTTTGTGCTTGCTCTTAGCGTTCTGGGATTTCCAGAGACCGAAAAGCAACCGCAGAGTGGATTTGGCAAGAAGCTTCCTCTGGTGTGCAAACTGAAATAAGATTATGATGGGGCAGGGAGGGAAATTGAGGAGCAGTGCTCCCTGCCCCTAGAAGCTGGGGCGATGCCTTATCTGTGCAGTATTCTGGGGTTTGATTTGTGTAAATAGGACTGCATGTGTGGCTTGTAAATATTGCCACTGGTAAATATTGCCATGACCTTCCTTAGTTCAGTCGAGTGTAGTTTTCACTGCTCTAGGGCAGCTTTTCTCAACCTGTGGGTCCCCAGATGTTGGACTACAACTCCCATCACCCCTAGCTAGCAAGGCCAGAGCTCAGGGATGATGGGAGTTGTAGTCCAATAACATCTGGGGACCACACAGATTGAGAACCGCTGCTCTAGAGCATGGGTAGGCAAACTAAGGCCCCGGGGGGCCTTCTAAATCCATTCCGCAGGTGGTCCGGGAATCGGTGTGTTTTTGTATTAGTAGAATGTGCCCTTTTATTTAAAATGCATCTCTGGGTTATTTGTGGGGCATAGGAATTTGTTCATTATTTTTTTCAAAATGTAGTCTGGCCCCCCACAAGGTCTGAGGGACAGTGGACCAGCCCCCTGCTGAAAAAGCTTGCTGACCCCTGCTCTAGAGGCCATTGTTTCAACACAGCTTTGGTTGGGAGCTGCTTTGTGACTACAACAAGGCAGCTGTGCCTTTTCTCAGTGGCTTTCAGGAATGGGGAGCGGAGCATTGGGACTTGTGACATGGTAGACCCACACCTGAACGGTGCATGCTTCCAAGTGTTAAAACAGGCAGGGCAGACTGCGAAACTACTGTATTTTTCACTCTATAAGATGCACCAGACCACAAGACGCACGTAGTTTTGGGAGGAGGAAAACAAGAAAAAAAAATATTCTGAATCTCGGAAGCCAGAACAGCAAGAGGGATCGCTGCACAGTGAAAGCAGCAATCCCTCTTGCTGTTCTGGCTTCTGGGATAGCTGCGCAGCCTGCATTCGCTCCATAAGACGCACACACACATTTCCCCTTTTTAGGAGGGAAAAGGTGAGTCTTATAGAGCAAAAAATATAGTATTTACATTAGGCAAGCATCAGTAAGAACATAAATATCCATCCCTCGCTCAGCATTGCCAAATGTCAGCCTGAATACTCCCTCTAGTGGTGTACGGTTGCATGGTTGATGCCAACATTACCAAAAAAAGAGAGAGATTGCTCTTCTGCCACCAAATCTTTTGAGCCCATGAGCTCAGGCTTTTGTAGCAAATCTGCCATTTGTACCTATAGACCCCTGCAGTTTTATATTGACTTGCCCTATTGTTTGTGTGTGCACACAGCTAACATGCTGGCCTGGATCCCAAAGTGGTTTGCCACAAGGGGAAGGGCGGTATTGTTCATGCAAGGCAGCGTGATGTTCCAGCCATGATGGCTCAGTCGTAGGACATCTGCTTTGCAAGCAAAAGGTCCACTGCCACTCCGTGTACTGAGGCAAATGGACCAACAATCTGGTTCAGTGCAAGGCAACTTCTGATGCCCCTTGACCCTAAAAGGAGTGGCTTTGGGGCCAAGCAGACTGTATAGACCCTGCAGGTGCTCCTATTTTCCAGGGACAGCCCCGGATTTACAAAAACCATCCTGGTTTCTGATTTGATCCCCAAATGTCCAGATTTCCTTAGGGCATCCGTAGTTCCATTGGATAAATGTTGGAGGGTATGGAGTTATGCAACCCCTAAGCCAAGGAGATAAGTGAATATACAACCTTAAGGCAACCCTGTATAGGGAGGTTTTTAAATATTTTTATAGAGAAGGCTGATCGCCGAAGAATTGATGCTTTTGAATTATGGTGCTGGAGGAGACTCTTGAGGGTCCCATGGACTGCAAGAAGATCAAACCTCTCCATTCTGAAGGAAATCAGCCCTGAGTGCTCCCTGGAAGGATAGATTGTGAAGCCAAGGCTCCAATACTTTGGCCACCTCATGAGAAGAGAAGAGTCCCTGGAAAAAGCCCTGATGTTGGGAAAGATTTAGGGCACAAGGAGAAGGGGACGACAGAGGATGAGATGGTTGGACAGTGTTCTTGAAGCAACCAGCATGAGTCTGACCAAACTGCGGGAGGCAGTGGAAGACAGAAGTGCCTGGCATGCTCTGGTCCATGGGGTCACGAAGCGTCGGACATGGCTAAACGACTAAACAACAACAAATATATGCTGGAAGCCACCCAGAGTGGCTGGGGCAACCCAATCAGATGATGGGGTATTATTATTATTAAACAGGACGTCCCTATTTTCGTCAGAGAAATGTTGGAGGGTATGCTGTAATAGGGGAGAGGAGAAACCAGGAAAGTCCTCCTACAAGACCTGAGTTTGACTCCTGCGTTCAGTGGATCCAGCCCACTGATTTACCACATACTTAATTTGCCGTAGCAGCTGTAGTTTGGCAATACATTGAGCATTTTCTGTTAAAGATCCCTCACTCGTCTTTCCCCCAGTGCAAACTACAGTCGCCAAGGTTCCCTGGGAAGAGAGAATAGCTTTTAAACTAGTTTTAAATATGTCGTGTGGAGTAACACCTCCATTTCTCACTTGAGAAATGGGCTAAGTGGCATTCGTTTCGCAGTTCTGTCTTCTGCTTTGCATGGCTCCGCATCTGAGGAGTAAGGAGGGGAAGCGCATAGCTAGATGCCTGCAACAGCGTCTCTTGGGATAGTTATTTCAGCTGAAGGCATGTTGCTCCATCAGGAGAAGGTAAAAGCTGTTTAAGCATTATGGATTGCAGAATCCTATTTCTCCAAAGGAGAAACAAAAACACAATTTGAAAGAGACTGCAGTGTGCATTGATATCCAAGTTATCTGAAGATTATACATTATTATTTTCTGTGATGCATGTATGTTTGTATGTTGAATATTGCTGGGTTTTAAATAGAATTTTTATCAGCTCTTTAATGAAATGTGTGTGCTTTTGTCTGGCTGGAATGTGAACTCCAACCATGCCTCTGAACCTGCCCGAAAGGGGATGGAGGTGTGCATGTTTTGAACCCTTGACTTTTGTCTGGCTCAGAGGAGGCATAAGGTCCTGTTTTGTTGCTCTGGCCACACAGCCTGAGTTAGCCTCCAAACTTTGGAAATTATTGCATGAGACAAAGTGGTTCTTGGCTTGAGAAAAGTTTTCCAACCTCTGTTTTAAAAGTGTTGGCTTTCCCTGGAGAGATGGCATACCCGCTAACGTTTCTCAGATGAAAATAGGGACATTCTCTTCGAAACTGGGAAGCTTCTCCCGTGTTTTATCTCCAACGCAGGTATATGTCATATACACATAAACATATGAGACTGTCTCACCAGAGTGGTTCATGCTCTGGTTATCTCCTGCTTGGACTACTGCAATGCGCTCTATGTGGGGCTACCTTTGAAGGTGACTTGAAAACGACAACTAATCCAAAGTGCGGCAGCTAGACTGGTGACTGGGAGTGGCCACCAAGACCATATAACACTGGTCCTGAAAGACCTACATTGGCTCCCAGTACGTTTCCGAGCACAATTCAAAGTGTTGGTTGACATTTAAAACCCTAAACGGCCTCGGCCCAGTATACCTGAAGGAGCATCTCCACCGCCATCATTCAGCGGTGAATGAGGGCCTTCAGCTCTGAGGGCCTTCTGGCGGTTCTCTCCCTGCGAGAAGTGAGGTTACAGGGAACCAGGCAGAGGGCCTTCTTGGTAGTGGTGCCTGCCTTGTGGAACGCTCTCCCATCAGATTTCAAGGAAATAAACAACGATCTGGCAGCCCTGTTTAGGGAAGTTTTAAATGTTTGATATTTTATCATGTTTTTAATATTCTGTTGGGAGCAGCCCAGAGTGGCTGGGGAGACCCAGCCAGATGGGCGGGGTATAAATAAATAAATCATCATCATCATCATCATCATCATCTCTCTCTCTCTCTCTCTCTCTCTCTCTCACACACACACACATGAATACACCTTGAGCCCCTCTGCCTTACCTACCTCACAGGATCGTAAAGAAAAAATGTGCGAGGGAAGGGATTGTATACAACACCTTCCAAAAATAAATGGAGTGTTTTGTTTTTTAGTAATAATAATAACAATTAATAATTAATGGAAACTGAGAGTGATCAGGAGCACACCAGAGAGTAAGAACTCAGTGGGACTTACTTCTGAGTAACAATGGTTAGGATTGCAGTGTAACGCTGCATAGTCTTTACCCAGTTACCTGGGAGTAAGCTCCCTTGAATACAGTGAGACTTACTTCTGAGTAATAATAATTGTACCCAGCCCATCTGACAGGGTTGCCCCAGCCATTCTGTGCAGCTTCCAGTATATAAAAAAACAGCTCTGTTTTGGAATGTTTCGGCTTCCAAATACTTAAAACCCGGAAGTAACTGCTCCAGTTTCCGAATGATTTTCGGAAGCTGAATGGTCTTCCAGAATGGATTAAATTCAAAAACTGATGTTCCACTGTACAATTGTACCTTGGAAGTCGAACGGAATCCATTCCTGAAGTTCATTTGACTTCCAAAACTTTCGGAAGCCAAAGCGCATCTTCTGATTGGCTGCAGGGAGCTCCTGCAACCAATCGGAAGCTGTGGAAGCCCCATCAGACGTCCGGCTTCCAAAAATAGTTCGCAAACCGGGACAGTCACTTCAGGTTTGCGGCGTTTGGGAGCCAAAACGTTCGAGAACTAAGCTGTTCAAAAACCAAGGTAGTACTGTACTGCTTAGTTTGCTCTGTTCAGTGTAACCCATCACCATGGTCTCGCTACCCTTAAGAAGGCATTCTGAAAATGCATGGAAGTTGGTCAAGATGAAGGAGCTTTTGAGAATCAGGAACTGGAATAAATAGCAGTTTACATCTATTTTTCTTTTTTCTTCTGTTATTTGGGGGGGGGGGGAGAATAAGACACTCTTATGTGTTAGGGAATTGTTTGCTCTTTCCTCCCCACCCCCCGCTTGATTGGCATGAGACTTAATTTGAGCTAATCAGCTTGAGCAGGCAAAGTGAAAGTGCAGCTCTTGCCTGATTGCAGCCTCGAATGTGGTTTGATTGTGAAGCACGGGAATATCTGCATTTTATGCACTTTTACAGTAGGATTTCAGCAAAGCAAACCAGCAGGTTCTGGGGGAGGAAGAACCTGCAATCCAAGCACCCAACTTTCATCCAACTTTCATGTGCCAGCCCTCTGCAAGCAGTCAGTTGGGGTGGAAAATGGCAACATGGGCAGGGAGATAGAGGCAGGGAGGAGAGATGGAGTAACTCAGAAAGAGAAAACAATACAACATTGCAGAGGAGTCATCTATACATCTGGAAATAAAATGTTTTAAGTGTGTATTACATGCAAGATACAATGTGACACTAGATGGCGATGGTGAGCTTTATGGAAAATTCAATATATATATATATTTAAGGTTAAAAAAAAGAAGCATTTCAGGGCAGTTTTTATATGTGTCTAGATTCCACCTCTGTCTACAATTTGGGTCTGACTCTGCTCATCATCTAATACACCCTCTGGCTGACTTTCACCATGAGTCAACAGCCCTACATTGGAAGTAGCTAGCTTGGTTTTGCAAATCGATCTAAGAAGGAGTGCCAGGGACAGACAACAAGGAGCGGTTACTGCCTTCGTGCTTTGATTGTAGGCATTGCTGAGTTTGCTGGCTGGACAACGCTGGATTCAGTGGAGCCTTTGGTCTAATAGGAGGGACGCAGGTGGCGCTGTGGTCTAAACCACTGTGCCTCTTTGCGCTTGCTGATCAGAAGGTCAGCGGTTTGAATACCTGTGATGGGGTGAGCTCCTGTTGCTCTGTCCCAGCTCCTGCCAACCTAGCAGCTCAAAAGCTCACCAGTGCAAGTAGATAAATAGGTACCGCTGTGCAGGAAGGTAAATGGCATTTCCGTGTGCTCTGGTTTCCATCACGGTGTTCTGTTGCACCAGAAGTGGTTTAGTCATGCTGGCGACATGACCCGTAAAGCTGTCTGTGGACAAACACTGGCTCTCTCAGCCTGAAAGCGAGATGAGTGCTGCACCTCATGAGTTGTCTTTGACTGGACTTAACCATCCAGGGGTCCTTTATGTTTGTTGTTGTTGTTGTTGTTTAGTCATTTAGTTGTGTCTGACTCTTCATGACCCCATGGACCAGAGCACGCCAGGCATTTCTGTCTTCCACTGCCTCCCGCAGTTTGGTCAAACTCATGTTAGTAGCTTCAAGAACACTATCCAACTATCTCGTCCTCTGTCTTCCCCTTCTCCTTGTGCCCTAAATCTTTCCCAACATCAGGGTCTTTTCCAGGGACTCTTCTCTTCTCATGAGGTGGCCAAAGTATTGGAGCCTTCGCTTCAGGATCTGTCCTTCCAGTGAGCACTCAGGGCTGATTTCCTTCAGAATGGAGAGGTTTGATCTTCTTGCAGTCCATGGGACTCTCAAGAGTCTCCTCCAGCACCATAATTCAAAAGCATCAATTCTTTGGCGATCAGCCTTCTTTATGGTCCAGCTCTCACTTCCATACATCACTACTGGGAAACTCATAGCTTTTACTATACGGACCTTTGTTGGCGAGGTTCTTTATCTTTACCTTAGTCTAATAAAGAAAGGCAGTTCTGATGAGCAATGCTGATGTTCTGCTATGGTAGGTTTGGGAAACCTTTGTCCTTCCAGATGTTGCCAAACTCCCATTAGCCCCAGCAAGCATGGCCAAAATAGTCAGGGATGATGGGAGCTGTAGTTCGGGAACAAAGGTTCCCCATGCCTGCCCTAGGCAAAAAACCAACTTTTACAGTATGATCGTTGATGGAATCTTCAGCTTATTCAGGGACCAGTTTTATCTCATTTGTAACCAGAGTCCTTGGGGACTGTGATGGAATTCCAGTCTTTAAAACTATGGTGCTAAAGAGCAGAAGTGTGTTTTCCCTGCTGGTGGCAGTGGTTAGGAAACATTTTCTTTTTTTCCAGAACTCTGCCTGCATTTCTAGAACAGAAGAGAGATATCACACAGCACATTTGATGTTTATTTTGAAAGCTAGGGGAGGAGCAGCCTGTTTCATAGCATTAGGAAGGCGCTTCTATCATGCCCAATGTTATTTTTCTAGAAAAAGAGGTGCCGGAACTCACCATGAACACCTCCCTCCTTCTCCTACAGTGGCAATGGTGCCCACTTGAGAGGTGCCAGAACTGAGTTTCAGTGTCTTCTGGCTGAAAACAAGCCCTGCCTACACCATACATTTAATGCACATTTAAATCACCTGGCTTTCCTACCTTTGAATGTGACCCGGAAACTGCAATTAATCCAGAATGCAGCAGCTAGACTTGTGGCTGGGAGTGGCCGCCTGGACCACATAACACCGGTCCTGAGAGATCTGCATTGGCTCCCAGTACGTTTCCGAGCACAATTCAAAGTGTTGGTGCTGACCTTTAAAGCCCTAAACGGCCTTAGTCCTGTATACCTGAAGGAGCGTCTCCACCCCCCATCGTTCAGCCCAGACACTGAGATCCAGCGCCGAGGGCCTTCTGGCGGTTCCCTCACTGCGAGAAGTAAGGTTACAGGGAACCAGACAGAGGGCCTTCTCGGTAGTGGCGCCGCCCTGTGGAACACCCTCCCTTCAGATGTGAAGGAAATAAGCAGCTATCCTATCTTTAAAAGACATCTGAAGGCAGCCCTGTTTAGGGAAGTTTTTAATATTTAATGCTGTATTGTTTTTAACACTTGATTGGGAGCTGGCCAGAGTGGCTGGGGAAACTCAGCCAGATGGGCGGGGTATAAATAATAAATTATTATTATATTCCTCCCAAAGCACCCTGGGAACTGTAGTTTGTAACAGATGCTGAGTATTGCCACTCTGTGTGGTGTAAACAAGAGATCCCAGCATTTTTTATTTTTTATTTGGAGGAAAGTCAAGTGCTTTAAATGTGCTACAAATGTATGGTGTGCTTTAGATTTAAATGTTGGTGGCATTTCAGTAGGAACATTCTCCCTGTCAGGAGTTCAGCCTACACACGAGTAGGACCCTGGTAGAGACACATGCCTAACTGGCATGTTCTCCCCCTCCTGGTCAATCGTTTGGGAGCTTCAAAAGCTTTCTTCAGCCCGAACATCACAGCGACCGATGCCAGCCGACACCGGCACACTTAGGGATCCGCAGAGTTTGTGTATCATGCGTGACAGACTTCAGCAACTCAGCATTTTGGCTAATCTACTTTATTCACATATCAACACACATGGAGCATTGCAACATCTCTAGCATCAGGCAGCAAAGAGAAAAAGAACAAAGGACAATAGTCCCACTTCATGGAACACAGTAACACAAACATCCTGTTTCCTTCACTTCCCAATTTGTGGAATCAAAACATATACCGTCATGTGATAGGCAACAATCCCACGACTGCAATCATGGAGCAGGAATTCTAACACCTCCATGCGGAAGAGGTTTCGCTAGCTGGGAAGGAGAATGATACAGAGCACCATACATTCCATCAAACACTCTCCCCCTGCCCCCGCATTTATACCTTATTTTTTAAAAAATGATAAAAATGGTTGAAACAGAATCCCCTCACCCCGCAGGAGCCATCTGTTCAACATTGACCTTAATTTTCTGGATGAGTGCTTCAAACATTTTAAAGCCATGTCTACATTTCATTTAGCAGGAACCTCAGGTGCTGAAGAGTAAAAGAGTCTGGAGCGTTCTGAAGGCACACACACCATTATCCAGTAAATTGTTCTCTTCATATAATTTAGTGAATGGCTTGGTAAATATTTGACAGTTCTGTACTGGCTAGTTTAGCTTTAATCCTCTAATACATGGCACAGCACAAGCCCCCAGCATTCACACATTTCCCCCCATTTCAGGTTATAGTTTGATTTGTTCACATTTATGCAAGTGAGTTATTTCAGTGATACGCCTCTTTTAGAGTACAATCCTAGCCATGTCTGATCAGAAGTAAGTCCTACTAAATTTAGTGGGGCTTACTACTGGATACATGGGGTTAGGATTGCAGCCTTACTCTCTGTTTTATAGCGTCCATAAAATATGTGCTGTTAATATCAATCAAAATCTGACCTTGCCTTCTCAGAAAGCGCTTCCTCTCACACACTGAAGCACCCGATTCTCACTGTTCCTATATCTTGTATGTGGGAGCAAATTAAATATATGAATCCCTGTAGACCCACGTGTCTGGGTGAACAGCAAAAGAATCAGCTGGGTACCTGGATTTAAAATGCAGAGCTAGCACACAGAGAACTCCAGTAGCAGAGTATTAAACTCACAAAAATAAGCAGCACAGTATGGTGTTTGGAATATAGGTTGTTAGACCTTTTTATCCTGTTCAGCTGCACATAGCAGCTGCCCTCTTTCTAGCCCTCTTGCAGTGAGCAGACCGCACACTGCTAAGTAAGTTTAAAATGATTTACTTACAGATTCAAAGTCTCTGTCATGAATTGTTCCACGCCACAGCAAGGATAACACAGGTAAAATACTCTTGCGTATTTTAGTTTCAAACATGTGCTGTAAGCTTGGGAGCATGCTCTCACACATGCATCTTGTTACATGATGCACAGAGAGAGAGAGAGGAAGGAAGGAAGGAAGGAAGGAAGGAAGGAGGAAGTTTTCATTTTCTTTCCAGAAGAAAGTGTGACCTAGCTGAGTCTATCTAGCAATACAACTCTGTGATTCTTTACCCCTTCATTCTCTAACTAGCAGTCGTGCATAGCTATGTTTGACTGCAGTCTCCCACACTGCAGTCCTCTGTGTCATTTCCCATCCTGTCCTACCCTAAATAGCAAAATTTTCAAGGGTAGTAGAGGACTTAAATGGATAGAGAAGGTTGGCAAAAACTGGCTGCTCCGATTGTGTGAGCAGAAGTACTTTTCTTTCCACTGCAGAGGAGCTTCTCAAACCCTTCTGGTCTGTGAGCTCCATTCAGAGTCTGCCGAAAGATTTCAGAACTGTTGGGAATAATCTGAACTTGCCTTGCCATAATCTTTTCTGATAACAGAGATCGGGACCATTTTGTTTGAGTCTGTATTACTGAACAGGCTAACAAGGCCCTAGCTTTGTTGCTGTAATTTTCGTAATAATGGTGTTATGATACCAGGAGACGGAGACAAAATGCTGTCTGAAATATATATCATTTTGCTGACTGAGGACAACTTCTTCAGTCTAGAATTAATAATGAGGGAAAGCAGGAAAGAACATTGCAAGCTTCTTTATCAGAGCAATAATGCTTGTTTATATTTACGAAAGGTCCTGCTTCATCTGTATAAATATAAGAGAAAATCACTCTCTGCTTCTTTATATGATTCCAGCGAGGTTTCGAGCAATGTCTATAAAACCAGAACTGATCACTGTTTGTGGGAGGGAAAACCATTCTCCCCCATCTCCCACGTTTGGTGGTCCTGCTCTAAAATATCTTCGTTCTGGGAAAAGCTTTGTTATGCAATGATTCATTGTTCCTTTGAATCCTTTAATTATATTGTTAGGATTTTAGAAGCAACGGCATACAGGGAACATTATGAGCTTGTTTAGAACTTATTGCCAGCGGCAAAAAATCCCTGTTGCTGGAAGAACACAGCTCCGTCATTGAAATGTTGGTTGGCCAACATGTGATGTATAGGGAGGAAAGAGTTGTCAAATCCACTAGACACCCCCACCTCCACCACCTTCACTTCAGTGTGCTCTAAGGCGGCAATGTGAACACACTTGAGGACTCTTGTCTCCTCTCAGTCCTAGACAGCATGGGCAAGGGGATGGGAAAATGGGAGTCGAAGAGACAATGGGGATCCAACAAATGGAAGGTCACAAGAAGATGTAGGGGAGCATGACCAGTTTGGTTCACTGGGTGCGTAGCCTTGGGGGCGCTGCAGTGACATCACAATTAATATTTAGAATGGAGCATAAGAGGTGGGGGCCGGCAGCGAATTTGGGTGTTGTGCAGGGTGCCACTGAAATTTGAGACCTTAAGTCAGTGATGGCGAACCTTTTAGAGACCGAGTGCCCAAACTGCAACCCAAAACCTGCTTATTTGTCGCAAAGTGCCAAACGGCATTTTAACCTGAATTGGTGCGTAATCTGCAGTAGCTGTCACTACTCTGGCTCCTATTTAGCCCTAAAGAAAGAAGTACAGTGGTACCTCAGGTTACAGACGCTTCAGGTTACAGACGCTTCAGGTTACAGACTCCGCTAACCCAGAAATAGTATCTCGGGTTAGGAACTTTGCTTCAGGATGAGAACAGAAATCGCGCAGTGGCAGCAGGAGGCCCCGTTAGCTAAAGTGGTACTGTAATAAATGAAAATCTGCCCTTGTTCCCTTATGGGGGACACAAGAGCCCTTATAGAGTCCATCAGTCGGAGGAAAAAACAGAGGCCAACCCGAGAATATTGAGAAGCAAAGCAGCTTGTAAGCCTGATCTTTATTGGACTGTTGCAACAGGGTGCTCCCCTCACACGCAGGAAAGGAGGAGGACCCAGAACCAAGGTGTGTCTGCCCTTATATAGACATTTTAAGTTGCCCACCTTGGAGTCAAAGACGACCCCCAGAAATATCATACCTACATCACAGAAAAGGTAGTCTAAAACAGAAATGTGAATGTTGTATTTCTCCTGTCATTTATCTCCTGTCTGGCAGGTTACTTGATTGGATACCCTGTTTACTAGACTGGATTGCCTTTGAAGCCTGGACAGTCTTTTGGAATGATAAATACCATATGTTTTGCTCTATAAGACTCACTTTTCCCCTCCTAAAAAGTAAGAGGAAATGTGTGTGCATCTTATGGACCGAATGCAGGCTGCGCAGCTATCCCAGAAGCCAGAACAGCAAGAGGGATCCTGCTTTCACTGCACAGCGATCCCTCTTGCTGTTCTGGCTTCTGGGATTCAGAATTCCCCCCCCCCCTTGTTTTCCTCCTCCAAAAACTAGGTGCCTCTTGTGGTCTGGTGTGTCTTATAGAGCAAAAAATACGGTACTTAGTTCCTGGGCCATTTCACAGGCTCACACCCTATTCAAACACAGACATACCCTTTAGACAGGATTTGTGAAGGAAAAGACAATGGGGAGGCTTTTCCATTTTCCTTGACCTTGCAGAGAAAACATTTGGACAGTTTGGGAATCAAAAATGGTTCTAGGTCGGTCTTCCTGTGCTGATTTATGTACGTGCTTGGTTGGTACACTTATGAACATTTAACATATATCTAAGACCTCAAAATTCCTATCACAGTACCTCAGGTTAAGAACAGTTTCAGGTTAAGAATGGACATCCAGAACGAATTAAGTTCTTAACCCGAGGTACCACTGTACCTGGTTACCATATTGCATTGTATCTGGGGAATTTGTGTGAAGTCTAGGCAAGCTCTCTGTGTTCACATTGAAAGAGAAGATGCATATACATCTTTTTGCCGTTCATTAACCCAACAGTTACCCATTCTCAGCACCGTTGTTTGCCTTCATGAAGGTAAGTGTAGTTAATATGTTTTTACATCACCACCATGAGACCGGGTTTGTTTTCTCTATGAGATACTCATCTCTGTTTGGGTAAAATACTTGTTTCTGCAGCAGCCGCAGCAGGTCTTAGAGAAAATAAATCCCGACAGTGTTTTCCTTGCTCCCTCACGCAGCCCCGACTGGCCCCTACGGAGGGTGTCCAGCTTGGGCCCGGGGGCACCCTCACCCACTGCACTTGGCTGTGGTTGAGCTGGGTGAAGACGTACTCCAGAAAGTGGGAGGCGATCATGGCGTGGCGAGGCTGGTGGGGCCTGGAGCCCCGGTGCCAGGTGAAGGGCAACGAGGACAGGGCAGAGATGGACATGGCCCTACCTGGCTACCCGGCGCTGGAACAAAGTGGTTTCTTGAAGCTCGCCAGGACGCCATGCTCCGCTGCCAGCTCCCGCATGATGCGCCCTGCCTGGTGCCTCCCATTGGCCTGGCTTGTTGTTGTTTAGTTGTGTCCGACTCTTCGTGACCCCATGGACCAGAGCACGCCAGGCACTCCTGTCTTCCACTGCCTCCCGCAGTTTGGTCAAACTCATGTTAGTAGCTTCAAGAACACTGTCCAACCATCTCGTCCTCTGTCGTCCCCTTCTCCTTGTGCCCTCCATCTTTCCCAACATCAGGGTCTTTTCCAGGGAGTCTTCTCTTCTCATGAGGTGGCCAAAGTATTGGTGCCTCAGCTTCAGGATCTGTCCTTCCAGTGAGCACTCAGGGCTGATTTCCTTCAGAATGGAGAGGTTTGATCTTCTTGCAGTCCATGGGACTCTCAAGAGTGGTCATCCAGCACCATAGTTCAAAAGCATCAATTCTTCTGTGATCAGCCTTCTTTATGGTCCAGCTCTCACTTCCATACATCACTACTGGGAAAACCATAGCTTTAACTATACGGACCTTTGTTGGCAAGGTGATGTCTTTGCTTTTTAAGATGCTAGAGGGTGTGTGAAGCATCAACCTTGCAGCAGCAGCAGGAGGAGGAGGTGGAGGAGGAAGGTGGCAGCTCAGCTGTCCAAGTTGAGCTGAGGAGTCTATGCACCGCCCTCGCCTTCTGCCAGCTCTGAGTGCCCCCTCTGGCATGCTTGCCATAGATTCGCCACCACAGTGCTACTGTGGAAGGCAACAGAGGTTCCTCAGTCCTGTTTTAATGCAGACCTCTTCATATCAGACACATGTATTACACATTTTGCTACAAGCTGCATGACTCTGGAAGCTTAGACAGTCAAATCAATGTCCTATTGAAGTATTATGAGCGCTTTGGATATTCTGTTTTGGAAGCTAACTGTTCTCTGTATGTAATACAGCAGTTAAGTGATAGCATTGATGTGTAATTGGGAAAAATAATGAGGTGAGAGACGGACAAAAACTTTAAATCCCAGTTTCATCAAGAGACAAGATCAAGGAGCCTGGGCTAATATGTGAGAAAATTGCTTTCTGTTTCACTATTTAATGCAATCCGCCTTGCTTGCTTGTGGAAATGCTTTTTCTTAGTAGCCCACTGAATCTGATTTGGAGAATGCCTTGCAGAACTCAAATAGAGAATTACCCTAATTTTAAAATGCGAAATACCAAATTGTCATGGAGGAGGATTTTTTTGTACACACACTCTGAAAGAAAATAGCAGCTATTTTCAGGAAAAGCGTTAACAAGTGCTTTGTAGTGCAGAGCTGATAAAAAAAAATGTATCCCACCCAAATTAGGTTTAAGACCAGTATTTGGATATTTAACACATGTAGCCATTATACAGGCTAGTGACATTCTATTATTGGTGTAAGCTATGTTATTGAAAAATCACATATATTGTTCCTTAAAGGCTCTGGATGTTTTTATAGCTATATGTCTCACTCGTAGTTGCACTGCGTTATAGGGTTTGTAGTCTTCAGGCTGTAAAAGCATGGACTTTGGTCTCTTTGCAAAATATTCACTAACCTGTGTTACTTACTCTGCTCTTTGTGGCTCAGTGCCTGGGCAACTAGTTTGCATACAGAAAATCCCAGGTTCAGTGCCAGGGATCTCCAGGTGGGACTGGGAAGAAAAATTCCTGTCTACAGTGTCGTAGACTAGAGCCACTGGCAGTACCATCTGCAACCATTGAGATGACTATGAGGCAGCTTCTTCTGCATGTCCCTGTGACAAAGGGAGGAGCTCATGCAAAGTGGGAAGAAGTAGGACAGGAAGAATAACCGGTTTCAACCCTTCCATATAGAGCAGGCATGGGAAACTTTGGGCCCTATCTCCCGTTTGGACTACTGCAATGTGCTCTACATGGGGCTACCTTTGAAGGTGACCCAGAAACTACAAGTAATCCAGAATGCAGTAGCTAGACTGGTGACTGGGAGCGGCTGCCGAGACCATATAACACCGGCTCTAAAAGACCTACATTGGCTCCCAGTATGTTTCCGAGCACAATTCAAAGTGTTGGTGCTGACCTTTAAAGCCGTAAGTGGCCTCTGTCCAGTATATCTGAAGGAGCGCCTCCACCCCATTGTTTTACCCGGACACTGAGGTCCAGCGCCGGGGGCCTTCTGGTGATTCCCTCACTGCGAGAAGCCAAGTTACAGGGAACCAGGCAGAAGGCCTTCTCGGTAGTGGCCCCTGCCCACCATATGTCAAAGCAGGTAGAAGGCCTTCTCGGTAGTGGCACCTGCCCACCATATGTCAAAGAGAAGAACAACCACCAGACTTTCAGAAGACATCTGAAGGCAGCCCTGTTTAGGGAAGCTTTTAATGTTTGATGGATTACTGTATTTTAATGTTTTGTTGGAAGCCACCCAGAATCGCTGGGGAAGCCCAGCCAGATGGGTGGGGTATAAATAATAAATTTATTATTATTATTATTATTATTGGATCAGAGTTTTCCTTCTCCTAGATGGACTATCTTCCCAGCGTCATGAGCCCCATATGTCCCTCATTTCTCTCTACAGCATGTGCAGAGACTGCCTTCTTGACCGTTGGACCCACTACTGGTCCTGGTCTCTCAAACCACCGGAGCCTGTCTTCTCATGCAATGGAAACCCCTCACTCACTGAGGGTTTGAGACCCATCAGCTACCCTCACCAAGTTTAGCCAGCCCATTTATGCCATTTCTCAGAGTGTGGCCACTGTCACATGCTGATAGCTTCTAGGAGCCATAGGTGAGAGCTGCGTGCAGAGTGGGGACCATAGATGGATGACCTATCACAGAAGGAGCACAATGTGCCCCCCACCAGAGGTACTACTACTACTACTACTACTAATTTATTATTTATATCCCACCCATCTGGCTGGATTTCCCCAGCCACTCTGGGCGGCTTCCAACAGAACACTAAAATACAATAACCTATTAGACATTAAAGCTTCCCTAAACAGGGCTGCCTTCAGACGTCTTCTAAAAGTTTGGTACTTATTTTTCTCTTTGACATCTGGTGGGAGGGTGTTCCACAGGGCGGGTGCCACTACCGAGAAGGCCCTCTGCCTGGTTCCCTGTAACTTGGCTTCTCGTAGCCAGGGAACCGCCAGAAGGCCCTCGGCACTGGACGTCAGTGTCCGGGCAGAACGATGGGGTGGAGGTGCTCCTTCAGGTATACTGGACAGAGGCTGCTTAGGGCTTTAAAGGTCAGCACCAACACTTTGAATTGTGCTCGGAAACATACTGGGAGCCAATGTAGGTCTTTCAAGACCGGTGTTATATGGTCTCGGTAGCCGCTCCCAGTCACCAGTCTAGCTGCCGCATTTTGGATTAGTTGTAGTTTCTGGGTCACCTTCAAAGGTAGCCCCACATAGAGCGCATTGCAATATCTAACAATATCTGGAGGGCCAAAGTTTCGCCAGCCCTGATATAGATCTTTTAGCAAAGAGTACTATGTACAACTGAGTAAGATGGCAATCTTTTTACCTGTACATATCAAGTTTTCGCTGCATTCATTGCGGTACCTTTTCTTTTTCTTTCCCCCCATCTTTGTATCTTCCTTTTACAGTCCTTTTAAGTGGGGCAAAGAAAGGGGTTAATAGGAAGGTAATACCATAAAAGCATGACTGTGCTAAAGCGAATGTGACTTCGACGTTGATTAACAGCTGATAACAAAGTGTTCTCTCAGCACAAAAGAGTCAAGGTTTTAATATTCAGAATTGGAACAATAAATGTTAATAACTTAATAAGCTTCCCCTCCCCTTGCAGTAATATTAATTCCTCTTTTTCCCAGCATGCCGCCTGAAATACTTCAGTTACAGAAAAGGGGTCAACTTTTACTCAAAGTGTTAATTAAAACTAGCATGCTTTTCTCCTGTATGAAGCACTTGAAAGCAGCCACCAGAGAATCCCTCTTAAAAGCAGAATCGTTTCGTAGCAAATTGGAAGCTTTGTAGCAGAAATTAGCTTTGTAGCAGGCAGTGCGTGAACCAGGTTTAGGGCCTGCATTCCACTCGGAGACCAAATCCTCAGTCCATCACGAAGAAGAAGAAGTGTTCTGGTTTGCGAACTTTTTCGGAAGCTGAATGTGCTCTGTTTTGAGTGTTATGCTTCCGTTTTGAGTGTTATGCTGAAATCTGTTTTTGCTATTTATTTTATACAGTGGTACCTTGGGTTACCTCCTGCCAACCCAGCAGTTCGAAAGCATGTCAAAGTGCAAGTAGATAAATAGCTACCACTCCAGCGGGAAGGTAAACGGTATTTCCGTGTGCTGCTCTGGTTTGCCAGAAGTGGCTTAGTCATGCTGGCCACATGACCCAGAAGCTGTACGCCAGCTCCCTTGGCCAATAAAGTGAGATGAGCGCTGCAACCCCAGAGTCGTCCGTGACTGGACCTAATGGTCAGGGGTCCCTTTACCTTTACCTTTACCTTGGGTTACAGACGCTTCTAATGGGAGGCCCCATTAGCTAAAGTGGTACCTCACGTTAAGAACAGTTTCAGGTTAAGAATGGACCTCCAGAACGAATTAAGTTCTTAACCCGAGGTACCACTGTATATTGTTTTTTGTTTTTGCGGCTCTTTTTTTCCTTTTCGTGACTGTGTGGAACCCAGTTCAGCTACTGATTGATTGTGTGACTGCAGTACATAGTTTATTGCTTTCATTTTGTGGATCAATGGGCTTGTTAGATAGTAAAATTCATGTTAAATTGCTGTTTTAGGGGTTGTTTTTAAAAGTCTGGAATGGATCAATCCATTTTGTGTTACGTTCTATGGGAAAGTGTGCCTTGGTTTTGGAATGGACTTCCAGAAGAGATTATGTTTGAGAACCAAGGTACCACTGTATATTAAACAAGGGGTGAATTTACATGAGCACTTAAAAGCATAAAGCTCATATGGAAATGCGGGTAATTGAATTAGGAGCGGAAAAATGAGTAACCAAAATTGACAGGTTTGCCAACACCCAGCTGCAGCCCTGCACTTTGTCTCGAACTACAACTCCCATCATCCATGATCATTGGCTGTGGTAGTCAGGGCTGATGGAAGCTGGAGTCCATCAACATTGGGAAACCCCTAGGTTCCCATAGCCAGCACTTCGGGTGGTGCTTGGCGGAAGACAAGAAACCATCGGAACTCTTTTAGAATAGCATAATATGAGCAGAATGAGAAGAATTCCAGTCAGAATTCTGTTTTCCACATTCCGCACCAAATGGAGCTCCTTAACTACCTTGAAAGGCAGCCCAGCCCCCATGTATATATAAATAAAATATTATAAGTATATGTGTGTGTGTGTTTGTGTGTGCACGCACACACACACAAAAAATGTCCTAGCAGCAAAATGTCCTGGGCTGGACCTGTTTTCGATCATAATCATAATAAATTTATTATTTGTACCCCGCCCATCTGACTGGGTTTCCCCAGCTACTCTGGGTGGCTTCAAACAATATAAAAGCATAATAAAACATCAAACATTAAAAGCTTCCTTAAACAGGGCTGCCTTCAGATGTCTTCTAAAAGCCAGATAGTTGACATCTGCTGGGAGGGTGTTCCACAGGACAGGTGCCACTACCGAGAAGGCCCTCTGCCTAGTTCCCTGTAACCTCACTTCTCGCAGTGAGGGAACCACCAGAAGGCTCTCGGAGCTGGACCTCAGTGTTCGGGCTGGATGATAGGCATGGAGACACATTTAAAAACAAGAACCTACTGGATCACGTCAATTTGTGGAACTTTCTCTCCAGGGAGGCTCACTTGGCACCTTTATGGCATATCTTTAGGCTCCTGGCAAAAACATTTCTCTATAACCAGGCCTAATTAAACAATCTGTGGCCTTTGATGGAAAGAAGACAAAGTCCTGACCAGAGACGAATGGTTGATGAAGATGATGGACTATGCCGAAATGGCGAAACTGACCGGGAAAATCAGAAACCGGGAGGAGAAGTACTTCAAGGAATGGGGGAAAATTATAATGTATTTAAGAGAACACAGTAAACAACTAAAAACTTTGGCAAGATTTGAATAATGCTTGTAATGTACTAAAAATTATGCTGAAAATGGACTATTTAAAAAGAAATAATAGAGAAAAATAAGAGAAGTAGTTGAAAAAAATTTGTTAATGGTAACCATGGAAGGGCAGAGGGGAGGTGAAGTGTTTAGGGAATCCTGTATGATGATGTTGATGTTTAAGGTTTGAATTTTAATTTGCAATGTAAAATTTAATAAAAAATATTTGGAAACACAACAACAACACAATCTATGGCCTTTGAAATGTTTTTGTTGTATTGTCTTGTTTCTGCTTTTTGTTGTTGCATATTTTGCATTCTCATTTTGCATTTTTAATGTTGTAAACTGCCCTGTGATCTCTGAATGAAGGGTTGTTGTTGTTTAGTAGTTTAGTTGTGTCCGACTCTTCGTGACCCCATGGACCAGAGCACGCCGGGCACTCCTGTCTTCCACTGCCTCCCACAGCTTGGTCAAACTTATGCTGGTAGCTTCAAGAACACTGTCCAACCATCTCGTCCTCTGTTGTCCCCTTCTCCTTGTGCCCTCCATCTTTCCCAACATCAGGGTCTTTTCCAGGGAGTCTTCTCTTCTCATGAGGTGGCCAAAGTATTGGAGCCTCAGCTTCAGGATCTGTCCTTCCAGTGAGCACTCAAGGCTGATTTCCTTCAGAATGGAATACATTTGATCTTCTTGCAGTCCATGGGACTCTCAAGAGTGGTCATCCAGCACCATAATTCAAAAGCATCAATTCTTCTGTGATCAGCCTTCTTTATGGTCCAGCTCTCACTTCCATACATCACTACTGGGAAAACAATAGCTTTAACTATACGGACCTTTGTTGGCAAGGTGTAGACACATTGAATGAATGAATGAATGCCCAGCATCTTGTTCTGACAGTGACTAACCAGATGCACATGAGAAGCATGTAGAGGGGACTTGAGCACATCCAGAGGCATGGCTCTCTTCCATCTCAATAAGAAGTTTTGAACCTGTATAGTGCAAGAATTGACCCTGCCTTTTTAAAAGAAAAACAACAGAAAAACCAATCACCCATGCAAGTGTGTTCAGATGCTAGCTCTTCACAGCCCTTTATTAAGCCCCTGAATGTAACACCAGGTAATCATTGGATTAGTGCTAATTAATGCAACTCTGAGTAATCACTGGATTAGAATTCATTAACGTTGCTACAGGTAAGCTTGGGCTTATTTTAATGAGAGTTTCAGAGTGAAAGATGAGAATGTAGTTCTCGGCACACCATCTTTTCAGAGAAAGTGTTGAGGTATCTTTTCAGGTGTGCCCGATTCACCACAGGAGGAAACAAGTGTATCCTGCTGACAGACAAAAGGGCTTTGCGTGGACAGGCAGAGACACCCCGCCCCCAACTCCGGGTGACACCGTGTTATGTCAAGACAACGTGTTATGGGATTAAAATTTTGGCCACAACTTTATTAAAACTTCAGGTGTAGGGAGACCTTGGCTTAGGCATTGGGCGTTTATGCCTCCCAGTCCCCGGCCAGGGATCTGGGGAACATCAGGGTTATCCAGAATGTGTGGAGATTGGGCTGGCTCTGGAGAACGCCTGTTCGCCTCCGTCGCAGGGGAGAGCAATGACAACCTATTGACGTATGGCCAATGACTCCCTCAAAACAACCCCTTTAACGGGGAACCCTGAGATCACCGCCGCAGGGGGGGGAGTTGGTCACGGCTTCCCGTCCCCACCCCCCAATTTAGGAAAGATAGACTAAAGGATTCCGCCCAAGGCCTGAAACCGCCAAAGTTGCGACGTTTTGCTATGGGGAAGGCAAAACCTGCCAATGCTGGAAAAATCCTTTCTGGCCCTTCAACAGCGACCATAACGTAGTGGTTCTTGCGTACCTGTGAAGAAGAGGTTAACTTGCGAAAGAAGGCTTAACTGAGGGAGGGCAGGGTAGTGTAATAAAAATTTTAAGGTCTTATATATATAATAACTGTTCACAAATGTACCAACCAAGCACGTACATGGAAATGTGGACCACATGTCTGGAGCAGCACAGGAAGACAGTCCTGAAACCATTTTGACTCCCAAACTGACCAAATGTTTTCTCTGTAAGGAGAGAGGGGATGAGGGAACCTTCCCATTGCCTCAGGAATTAGGTAATCACCATTTCAAAGGAATGGCCAGACTACCAGGAAAGGCAACCAGATAAGGCATCATCAGATAACCTGGCAGAAAGGAAAAACAACAACATTCAAATTTCTGTTGTAGACCACCTTTTTTGTGATGTAAGTATGATGTATGTGGGGGGTGGTCTTGAGCTCCAGGGCAGGGAATTAAAAATGTCTATATAAGGGCAGGCACACCTTTGTTCTGGGTCCTCCTCCTTTCCTGCGTGTTGAGGGGAGCACCCTGTTGCAACAGCTTTAATAAAGACCAGGCTTACTAGCTGCTTTGCTTCTCAATATTCTCTGGTTGGCCTCTGTTATTTTCTCCTACCGATAGGGAACCCACTTAAGGACTCTATACGGGCTCTTGGATACCCCATAAGAGAAGAAGGGCAGATTTTGTTTACAACAGTGGGAGAAGCTCTGAAGCTGACTGAGAAATAGGTAAGTTCCGCCCACTATTCCCTCCTCCTCCCCTTTTTATGAGGATTACCCACTCTGGGATCCCACAGCTAATTCTCCCCTGGTCTCCTCGCTGGCCCAAATAGGACTAATTTAGCCAGCTAGCCCTGCTGATCATCTAATGTTTATTGGATGGATTTCCCCCCTAAATTTGATTTTTGAATTTTGAATTTATTGTTATTCATGTTTTATATGGTATTTTATGCTGTTTGTTGTTGCATCAATTAAGTGTTTTAAATTTGTTGTTAGCCGCCCTGAGTCCAGTTTTTTGAACCAGGAAGGGCGGGGTATAAATAAAATTATTATTATTATTATTATTATTATTATTATTATTATTATTATTATTATTTATTTTACAAGTGCTATGTCAATCCTGCTAACGTTTTTAGATATTTACAGTGTTCTTTAATATACTCTATAAAGTTATGCCATTCTCTGTAAAATTTATTATCCTCTTGGGGCCTGATCTTCCCGGTCAGCCTTACCTCATAGTCCATCATCTTCGTTACCCATTCTTCTTTTGATGGGGCTCTTTAAGAAACCATATTTCTTAAAGCTATGGCAGTCTCTGCCGTGTCTCAATTTTCCAAAGGACCCCCCTGGTATCTTGCTATCACTAGGTGGAGAGTGGGGGAGGCACCTAACTTTTGCAACAACTTATATTTCTTTTCCAGTATCTTAAACAAACGAAGGTTTATTCCTTCCATCAATACATTACATCCAAACGGTGTCATTTCATTTCAGAATGGATTCCGGTCTATGGTAGGTTGCGAGGAAAGAACTATGTCAGAGTCGTAATTTTCTTCTTTGGCTTAGTGGGATAAGTGCTGTGTATATACTTAGAGTAAACAGTCCAATTTGGGCAAGGAAACAAGCACTGCTTACCTACCACTTTGACGTCTTAAAGCACTCAAGGAATGCTACCATCTAATCATCTCGCTCCCTCGTCTGAGTATTAAACTGAAGCAAAAAGTGCCTCCTTCCTAGACAATTTATTAACTTTGCCGGGTTTGCAAAAAATTGGGGGTCACGTTTTCTTCACCACTTGAGAGTGCATGTAAAACATTTCTCTTTATGTCTGTCATTAGAGTCATACATATTTGCCAAGGTATAAATAAACATCTTTTGACTTGCAATAAAACCTAGACTAGTACATTTCAGGAGATTTTTTTTTTTTTTGTCGAGACAAACCTCCCTTTTTTTGGAAAAAAGTTCTGTGTTAATGCCTTGAGTAGCCACAGTTTCATTACCGAGGCCAGTATAGATGACTTCTCATGTGTGTTACCTTTAGTTCTGAATGTCCTTAGGGCCTGGTGGAACATTCCACGTTTTTAGGCCAGTTCTTAATTTGTTTTTGAGTTTCTGCAGCTCTCAAAGACGGCGAGGAATCCAGAGCTTAACTAGTGACTCATTGAAGTTAATTTATCTTTTTCCTTGGAATTAGATATGCTGGTATTTTTGCTCCCAAACCTGCTTTATTAATTATATAGGAATTTAAAAAATGAAACCCAAGAGACACTTGGTGCGTCCTGTTGCTGTCTCTTGGGTCATGATGGAGAGCAGATGAGACCTTGCAGCCGGAAATAGATTACAGCATCTCCAGGGAGCTAAAGGTGATCTGAAAAAGACTTCTCTGCGCATCTCCTACAGTTACTGGCAAACAAGCTCTGTGGGGATCTTGCTGTACTTCTGTCCTGTTGGAACAGAGATCATGACCACTCCCCATATCAAATGGGGGGCGCCTTTTGCGTGGTTGCGTACAACCTCCCCAATCCCATGTGGCTCCCAGCGGTACAGGCCTGGATTCCACCCCCCCCCCAGCTGGACACCTGGAGGTAGCCGCCTACCTCTGCCAGTTATCCAATCCCAGCTGGGGAGGCGTTGCCAGGAGAGCGTTGTCCAGGTAAGGGGAGGGATCGCCCAGCCCACACAATAGTGGCCGGAACTTACCTGGGAGTTCTCAGTTCTAAGTAGAATAGGAAAGACCTCTACACATCAGGTCAATACTTTCTGTACTAAGAAATGCAAACTGACACACTGCTCACCCATAACTGTACATCATTTATGAAGACGTTTTTAAAGACAGATCCCAATACTGATCTTGGGGGGGGGGAATTACATATGTAATTACATTTGTGGAGTACAGGGTCAGATTTAAGGTGCTGGCCTTGACCTTTAAAGCCCTTCACAGCCTAGGACCCTCGTACCTATGGGACCGCCTCTCCTGGTATGCCCCACAGAGGACCTTAAGGTCCATATATAGCAACACCCTAGAGGTCCTGGGCCCTAAGGAAGTCAGAGTAGCCTCAACCAGAGCCAGGGCCTTCTCAACACTGGCTGGTGGAATGCTCTGTCTCATGTCTGGTCAGACCTCACCTGGAGTACTGTGTCCAGTTCTGGGCACCACAGTTCAAGAAGGACACTGACAAACTGGAACGTGTCCAGAGAAGGGCAACCAAAATGGTCAAAGGCCTGGAAACGATGCCATATGAGGAACGGCTAAGGGAGCTGGGCATGTTTAGCCTGGAGAAGAGGAGGTTAAGGGGTGATATGATAGCCATGTTCAAATATATAAAAGGATGTCACATAGAGGAGGGAGAAAGGTTGTTTTCTGCTGCTCCAGAGAAGTGGACACGGAGCAATGGATCCAAACTACAAGAAAGAAGATTCCACCTAAACATTAGGAAGAACTTCCTGACAGTAAGAGCTGTTCGACAGTGGAATATGCTGCCAAGAAGTGTGGTGGAGTCTCCTTCTTTGGAGGTCTTTAAGCAGAGGCTTGACAACCATATGTCAGGAGTTCTCTGATGGTGTTTCCTGCTTGGCAGGGGGTTGGACTCGATGGCCCTTGTGGTCTCTTCCAACTCTATGATTCTATGAGACCATAGTGTATATCCTTAGATCTTCTGAGCTTTCTGTAGCTCTCAGTGGGGGACGTCTGCAGCAGATGCCATCTCTACCCCAGAAGCTGGTGGAGGCCGTTGGACAAGGTTGTCCACTACATCCTCGCCCTCTCAGCAGCAGAGCTCAGAAGGTTAGGACTGACACAGCAAGCCTTAAATAAATAAAGCAAAAATCTCCCTGTACATCTTGCAACAGGCTTGAGAAAGTCACCAGCCTTCAGTGGAAAATGTTCCTGTAGCAGGAAGCCATTAAGTTGAAAACCATTTATGGATTTGACGCTGTGAAACTTGGGTCTCGCTAGGAACTAGGAGTGGCTAGCTGACCGCAGGATGCAACTGTCCCATTGTTTGGTCTTAATGTACACTCTTTTATCTTGTTTTGGCTGTTCTTCCCCAGTTGGGAGTGAGCCACATCTACCCTGAACCTCTTACTCTTTTGTTTCACCGAATCCTGTTTACATTTGTGCTCTGCAAAGTAACACGAGTGACACATCTATCTTTTCCATCGCTGACCTTTCCAGCCTTGCTTTGTAATAACACCCGGCACCTGTTTCTTTCTGTACCTGTACCTGTCAGTTGAGAGTAACATTTCATGTATCTGACAAAGTGGACCATCGTCCATGAAAGCTGGTGTCACAGTAAGTCTGTTGATCTTTAAGATGTTGCTTAGTTTGTTGCAGGAAAAACCAATGAAGAAGCTCATTCCACTGGAATTTGAAATATGATTTCATGTTTTAATATCATCTATCTATTGCAGGCATGCCCAAACTTGGCCCTCCAGATGTTTTGGGACTACAAACCAGAAGTGAGTGTTCTGGTTTTCAAACGATTTTTGGAAGCCGAATGTCTGGCGTGGCTTCCACGGCTTCCGATTGGCTGCAAGGAAGCTCCTGCAACCAATCGGAAGCTGCGCCTTGGTTATCAAATGGACTTCTGGAACGGATTCCATTCAGCTTCCAAGGTACGACTGTATTAAAAACAGCTATGTTGCTTCCTATTAAACTGGCCACATCAATTTATGATTCTATTTACATATTGTGGGCTAAACTCTGGAGCCGAATAAAGGGACGGAGGCTTCTTAATGGCTCTTGTTTATTTCAACAAGCCTACTCTGAGATATAATTTAATAAAATGCAAAGGAAAAACATTATCAACAAAACACAGATAAAACCAACAAAAGCTTTTAAAAACGAATATGCATAACTATATTTGCTTTAAAACATTGCAGATTTTATCTTGCTTTTGTTGGTTTTTTAAAAAATTATTGACACTGCTTAGAGTTTTCTGGTTAAGCCATCTAGAGATCCCTCTAAATAAAACAAATACATCCGGTGCAATGAACCCCCCCCCAGCACTTTTAATTCCCCCCCCCCCAGCCTTGAATTATTCAAAAAGGAGGCGGGGGGGGGGGAGATGTTGGAAAGTAAACACATATTCTCTGCAACAATGATACACATTGCATGGTGGCGCATTTGCTTTGCTTAATGTTCTCTTCCAAATTTACCTGATTCTGGCGCATGTGCCTGTAAACATGATAATGAGCTGAAATTATAGGAGCTGTCAATTGATGCTGTCTGAATGGCTGCCAAGATGTTTGTTGATTGCTGGTGCACCGCCAGGCCTCTTTAGAAATTAAAGGATTCTTTTAAATCATAAAATTGCTTTGTATTGAGAGTTAATTATGAATGACTGTGAAGCATTTTATATTGAGCAAATAAGCCTATTTTCACTCCCTGCACTGATTGGCAAAGTGTTTTGCATCTTTCCTGTAGCAATTACCACAGGCCCCGTGCATATTAGGCCTTGTCCTCTGCTGTGCCGTGTGTGGAAAGCATCAAACCACCCTTGCTATCTGGCACCAAATTCTGGGAACTTTCTAGTAAAACAAATGTACCTTTAAAAAGTTAACTTTCTTTCCCTCACGATCGTGAAGACCGACACGAAGCCATTTTTTTTGTGTGTGTGTGGAACTCTGCAAGATCCATGGAAGTCATGGAATTCTACTCAATATTGATCCAGAGCAGACTCCAACGTATAGTTAGCAGAGTAAAACTTAAACACATTGCAGAAACACTATTTCCAAAAAATAGACCTGAGGCAAAGCTCCAGCAGGGCTTTGCTGCTACTGAAGGCCAATGAGTATAATGGGCACAAATTCAACACAGTGGTACCTCTGGTTATAAACTTAATTCGTTCCGGAGGTCCTTTCTTAACCTGAGGTACCACTTTAGCTAATGGGGCCTCCCGCTGCCACTGAGCCGCCGGCGCACGGTTTCTGTTCTCATCTGAGGTAAAGTTCTTAACCCGAGGTACTACTTCCGGGTTAGTGGAGTCTGTAACCTGAAGCGTTTGTAACCCGAGGGACCACTGTACATTCAGGATTGGCACTGTCCATAAGAAATCCAATTGTAGCAGACTTAACTTAAACTTACAATAACTTATAATAAGTCTAAACCTTAACAATATAGCATGCTATATACAGAACACCACACCAGAAGGAAAAGAGATAGAAAGAGAAACTTATAGTGAGCACAACCTTGACAGAAAGAGATAAGAGAACCAGTTTAAGCCAGCTGTACTCAGTTTATCTGAAGGGATAACCCAAACATCACAAACCTTCTGCTTGCTTCTTTCACACAGAGAAGCTTCCAGAACCCTCTTGAATCAAGTAGAATAAGGGAAAGATCTCTACACATCAGATCAATACTTTCTGCACTAAGAAATGCAAACTGACATAGTGTATATGCAGCCAGAGTCCTTTTCACATTTTAGAGGGACGGGAGCCTGAAGCTGTTCCGAAATGAAGTCAAGAGAGCGGGAGAGAGGCTGCTCCTAGCTCAGCCTTCCTTATTTGCAAGTAATTAATTAACTCCTCCCATAAAATAGATCGGGCTAATGCAGGAACAAGGTGATTTTTACACAAAAGGGAAGAGCTAGTTCAGCCTTTGCCATCTTTGTGTCCTCTAAATGCTTAGAACTCTTTCATCCCCAGACAGCATGGCTGTGCCAGTCGTGCTGATGGAAAGTTGGAGTTCAAAGGGTGAGCTACAGCTTATTCCATCGTATTTGGCTAGAGCGGGGCTTCTCAAGCTTGGGTCTCCAGCTGTTTTGGGGCTACAATTCCCATCATCCCTGACCACTGGTCCTGCAGTGATAGCAGTTGTAGTCTAAAAACAACTGGAGACCTAGGATTGGGGAACTCTGGCCTAGAGGATTTCTTTTCTTCAGTCGTATGAGATGAAGCCCTGGATTTCCATTGGGCTGGACATTTCTGAAGTTCATTTCCAGTTGCAAGACATATCCTGGGGCTTGGAAAGGCTCAAATAGGTTTTTCTCCTTGCTGAAGGCTGCTCACAGTCACTATACACCTTCGATGGTTTCTCTGCTCATGACAGTCCTGCAAACAGCAGATCAAGACTCTTCATCACAGGCATAAGCCATCTTTCTCTGCCCTGTGTTTGTGAAGTTAGTGGCGACAAGTGTAGCAGGAACCCCCCCCCCATCATTCAGTTTGTACAAACTTCACACACACTCACACTCACACACTACACTTCTGTTATAAATTCATAGAGAAAATCAACCATACATCGGATTTGCACTGTTCCACTTTTATTTTACTCCATGAAGGAAGGACTACAAAATGGAGAAGGTTTGATACAGGCCAGCCCAGCACATCCACAGGAGCCCTGTCCAGTTGCTATGCCAACCTTGATGGTCCTAGACAGAAGACAATCAAGATCACAAAGAACTTGCATATGGGAGTGGATTCAGCATGGACTGGAACAAAGGACAATGATCAGATCTTCCCTCAGGGGGCAGGAAACTGCGACTACCTTTTGTCTTCAGAAAATGACTCATGGGGAGGAGGAGAAGGGAACCAGCCAGGTGACAGGACACTCAGGTTACCACCACAACTCCTCCCTCAACCCTCCTTTCTGTAATGTATGCATGATGTTTCTGGGGGTGGTCTTGACCTACAGGATGGGAATTTCAGAAGTTTTTATAAGGTCTTGCACACCATTTTTCTGTGTCTTTCCTCTCTCCTGCAAGTGAGGGGAACACCCTGTTGCAACAGTTCAATAAAGGCCAAGCCTACAGGCTGCTGTTTTGCTCCATGTTATCCTGGTTGGTGTCTTTGTTTTTGTCCAAGGGAGCCCTCGGATTTTTTCCGGTAACACAAGAAAAATTCTCACCTGCTCTTGTGGCAAAATATTTGGATGACTTGTTTCTGGGGCCGTGGTTTGCTGCTGAAAGCAGAGAAAGGAAACCACAGAGGAGAGTGGGTCTGAATCGGCTGACAGGGCATTTGAAAACAAAACCCCAGGAGATGCGTTCATCCCAAGAGAGGGTTGATAGCTCAGCCAGCAATGATTTGACTTTGTGCTCAAAGTGTTAGGCAAAAGTCTGGTGCTTCATATGTTATGCAGCCTGATACATCAGATGCTTACGACTCCCTCTTCACACAGAATATCTGCAGCTATAGGTACTGCAGAGAGACAAAAATGAGCCATACACAATGTAGAAAAATGCTTCTTGTGAGATCTCCCCCCTACCCTGGCATAGTAGCATCCCTGCATACATTTTCAGCAAGGGATTATCTGGATTAGAACTACGAAAGGTGATTCCTCTGTTAGGATGCATGTTGCAGCTGCCTTTTCCGTGTCTCAAGTAGGGAGCCTAATCATCTTGCTCTCTTCGATGGAGACACTTCAAAGATCCAAGATATTCATGCACCGACTGCAGCACGCTCTCTGTGATGTCTTCTAAGGCTCAGCCTGTTGTACAAGGGCAGGTCACACTGGGACTTAAGAGCCCATCACGGCACTCATAGTTTTAGCTGCTTTCAAACAGAATTTGATATGGAGCCACCAAATTGGCAGGCACAGAGAGAAAGAGAGCTTCTCTCTCCCCCAGGGCAGTGTTGAAAAGGGAATAAATAACAAGACAACAGCTTCTGTTGAGAAAGACAGGATTCCTAGGTGTGGCGATTCTCATCCTCACGCAACATTACAGTCACATAGAAATGGCCACCAGGAATACCATATGACTTAGCCAGGTGGGCAGGTGACCCAGACCCTTCAAGTGTCCCTATTTTTCAGGGATGGTCCTGGATTTACAGAAACCATCCCAGTTTCTGATTTCACCCCAGATTGTCCCGCTTTTCCTTAGGACGTCCCTATTTTCATCGGAGAAATATTGGAGGGTATGGATTTATGTGACCCCTGAGCCGAGGTGATAAGTAACTATACAACCTTTAGAAGACATCTGAAGGCAGCTCTATCTAGGGAAGTTTAAAACACTTGTTTAAAACAATGTTTTATTAATTTTTTTTGTATGTTGGAAGGCGCCCAGAGTGGCTGGGGTAATCCAGTCAGATGGGTGGGGTACAAATAATAAAATGGTGGTGGTTGTTATAGAATAGGACGTCCGTATTTTCATTGGAGAAATGTTGGCGGGTATGGACGCGGGTGGCACTGTGGGTAAAACCTCAGTGCTCAGGACTTGCCGATCGTATGGTCGGCGGTTCAAATCCCCGCGGCGGGGTGAGCTTCCATCGTTCAGTCCCAGCTCCTGCCCACCTAGCAGTTCAAAAGCACTCTTAAGTGCAAGTAGATAAATAGGGACCGCTTTATAGCGGGAAGGTAACGGCGTTTCCGTGCGCTGCACTGGTGCTGGCTCTGCAGCTTCGTCACGCTGGCCACGTGACCCAGAAGTGTCCTCGGATGGTGCCGGCTCACGGCCTCTAGAGCGAGATGAGCACGCAACCCCAAAGTCGGACACGACTGGCCCATACGGGCAGGGGTACCTTTACCTTTATGTTATTCAAAGGCAGCCCTGTATAGAAAAGTTTTCTTTTTTAATGTTTAATGTTTTATTATGTTTTATATATGTTGGAAGCAACCCAGTCAGATGGGTGGGATGGTGGTGGTGGTGATAATAGAATAGGATGTTCCTATTTTCATCAGAGAGATATTGGAGGCTATGGTGACCTACTAGTGGCCAGATGATAGCCATCTTCAAATATCTCAAGGGATGTCACATGGAAGAGGGAACAAACTTGTTTTCTCCTGCTCTGAAGGGTAGGACTTGAACCGATGGCTTCAAGTTACAAGAAAGGAGGTTCCGACTAAACATCAGAAAGAATTTTCTGACAGGAAGAGCTGTTTGACTGCGAAATGGTCTCTGTTGGGAGATTGTGGACTCTCCTTCCTTGGAGGCTTCTAAGCAGAGGTTGGATGGCCACCTGTCCTGGATGCTTTAGTTGAGATTCCTGCATTGCAGGGGGTTGGACTAGATGACCCTTGGGGTCCCTTCCATCTCTACAATTCTATGATTCTATGTTCCTGTGTTCTAATATTCCAGAAGCATCCAAGTTCTCCTGCATCCAGAAGATGGCAGTATTGTCCTGCAGGACAAGGCGCTCAGAGCTTCTTGGTTGTCTGCGAAACTGCCTATGCCAATGACCGTCTGTATATACATCCGGTGGTTTTCAAGAGTCTGAGCGGAATCTGATTTTTAGAGCAGTTTTTATGATGATATCATTATTTCTTTACAGCTACAAATTAACTGTCTGCTTCAATATGCCCTGTGTTCTTCATGCCTTGAGGGATCTCCTTGTCAGTTATGCGAGCTTCCCATTTTATGAGTCTGACATGGTACCAATGAGAATCAAGAACGATTCCATAAAGACATACCATTAGAGACGACAAGCCGGCGTAATACCTTTGGGCAGGAAACCCAGCGCGCGCTGCTTTTGCCATTGATTCCCGGCAATTATATTACAGTTGCCTCTATGAACAAACACCCAGCCACGCTTGGCAAAATAACTTTAGTTATTATGACAGCGTCGTTCGCCTCTGTCGCTGGTATTGTTTTGCTTTAGCTGTTAGACACCTAATGCGGAATGAAGGGGGGGGGAAAGGAGGGGAATGTGTTGGTTGGAGGAGGATAATCTCGCTGATATGAACAGGCTACAAATGATTCTCGTTTTCAAGATGGCATGAGTGGCAGCCAGGATCTGCAGGAACAGATGGACACAGGGCTTCTGCAGTCTTTGAGCCTTATCCGTGGTCCACGTGCGTGACCCTCATTTGATGACTGATGGACCCAGGTAAATGGACCACCAACCCACTGGTTGAACCTTCATTTTAACCTCCTATCGGCCGCTGCCAGTTACCAGGAGAGATCCAGATAGGCTTGCCTCATATAGGCATCGGGTGGTGGTTGGCATGGGTGAATGGAGCGCCTAACACCCAGGGCAGAGCGTTCCAGTAACCCAGTGCCTCTCACCTTGCCGTGCATCTTGGGATATTGAGTAGCCTTGCTGAGTCACCAAGCAACGTTCAAGCATGTATGAACGGGCCTAAAGACCGGTGGGATCAGGGTGAACTGCACAACCTACATGCCGGACTTTCCACTGCACTGACATGAAGGGACAAAATGCTCTGGGTGATGCTCAAGAATGATGCTGAAGGCGGAGTGTTGTTGTTGTTTAGTCGTTTAGTCGTGTCCGACTCTTCGTGACCCCCTGGACCAGAGCATGCCAGACACTCCTGTCTTCCACTGCCTCCCGCAGTTTGGTCAAACTCATGCTGGTAGCTTTGAGAACACTGTCCAACCATCTTGTCCTCTGTCGTCCCCTTCTCCTTGTGCCCTCCATCTTTCCCAACATCAGGGTCTTTTTCCAGGACTCTTCTCTTCTCATGAGGTGGCCAAAGTATTGGAGCCTCAGCTTCAGGATCTGTCCTTCCAGTGAGCACTCAGGGCTGATTTCCTTCAGAATGGATAGGTTTGATCTTCTTGCAGTCCATGGGACTCTCAAGTGTCTCCTCCAGCACCAGAATTCAAAAGCATCAATTCTTCGGCGATCAGCCTTCTTTATGGTCCAGCTCTCACTTCCATACATCACTACTGGGAAAGCCATAGCTTTAACTATTACGGACCTTTGTTGGCAAGGTGATGTCTCTGCTTTTTAAGATGCTGTCTAGGTTTGTCATTGCTTTTCTCTCAAGAAGCAGGTGTCTTTGTACTTTGCACTAACTCTCATTTTGCATGTGTCGGTGCAAATCGGCAATGAGAGAAGCTGGATCCTATTAATTTATCCAATGTTTTTGTGTGTGTGGCTATGTTATTTTTATTTTGAAAAAAAAACTTCTTACCAATAGAAAGCCAGCAAAAAACCCAGCTCACAGCTACATGGCTGCCAACTTGAATAAAATCTTGGGGGAGGCAGGTAAGCCCCACCCTGCATAATCAATCACATGATGCCGCACGCACAATGGGACGCGGGTGGCGCTGTCGTCTAAACCACAGAGCCTAGGGCTTGGCAATCGGAAGGTTGGAGGTTCAAATTCCTGTGATGGGGTGAGCTCCTGTTGTTCGGTCCCAGCTCCTACCCACCTAGCAGTTTGAAAGCACACCAGTGCAAGTAGATAAATAGGTAGATAAATAGATTGTGATTTAAGAGATCTTATTTTAGGGGTGCGGCCTATATTTGGGGGCTGCTTATATTTGGACCAATATGGTATTTGTCCTGGCAGTTAGAAGAGGCTTTCATGTTCAGAGGCTTTTGAATGCCCAATGTTGTGGGCACAGAGTGTGTGCATAGAAATATTGTATTTATACCTTGTTTATGAGCCTCCCGGGGCACCAGTCCAGCCTCTGACACAGGAGAGTAGGCTAGAGCCACCCTTGATTTCATCTAGAAAGGTTCCTCTCATATTCTTTTCCTGCAGCCTGAGTCCTCTGCCTCCAACATTGGGATAACAATACATGTCTAGCTTACTGGAATGTTTGTAAGGATTGCCATGAAACATTTGGGAACTCTTACCTGCTGAATTGAAGCTCAGCTCAGCTAAATCTCTCTTTGGATTTCCCAGGCATTCAGTAAGATCTGATTCAGCAGGTAAGATTGGATTTTGGCAAGCTACAGCTGTGGAACAACAAGAAAAGGTCTCAGACCCATAGGAAGTAATCATTACACCATATAGTCTAAATATGGGTCAAGTGAAAGTACGATGAGTCTGTGAACTGTCCAAACCTGTATATAAATGCTAAATATTTCTCTCTCTCTCCCAATTCTGAATGGCCCATTCAGAAATTGGCCAAACAGTAATTCTGCAGAAGGCTCCTCCACTGAGCTGTGCATTTGCTGTTATCCTCGGAGCAACACAACCCAAAATGATCAGGAGAAACACAACAAGCCCCTTCATGCTCATTTGTGCTCAGTATTCGTGTCATTATTAAAAGGTGCAGCGAGGGCAAGTTTCAAGCCATGAAAATGATGAGCCTGGAGCAGAAACTACTGAGTGCGGAGAACATTCCCACTATATTTCCATTTTTCCTTCTGCGGGCATCTCCTTGCGACTCGTTTGTAGCTCACCTGAGCCTGACATTTGCCAAGGAAGATGCAGCGTCTGTTTATAGCACCTGGAGTGGGAAGTTTGCATTCTGCAATCAGGCCCACTGCTTGACGGCTATTCTTAAAGCGGTTATTCTTCACTCTGTCTGTATGTGTGAGGAATGCACAACTATATGTACAAAGTCTCAAGAGATGTCAAGAGTACCTCAGTGGAAAAATGTTTTCAAATAGCTTCCCTTGTACAAAACGTTTGTGTGTGTATTCATTTGAGGGGGGAAATTGTACTGCAATGGCATAAAAAGCAATAAAACATGACAATAAAGTCCGTACAAAAAACCAAAACAAAAAACAGGGATCAATTTGTCAGTTTGCATTTTTTGGTGCAGAAAGTATTGTTCTGATGTGTACAGACGTTTCCTATTCTGCTTAATTCAAGAGGGTTCTAGAAGCTTCTGGAAGCTTCTCTGTGTGAAAGAAACAAGCAGAAGGTTCATGATGTTTGGGTTATTCCTTCAGAGAAGCTGAGTACAGCTGGCTTAAACTGGTTCTGCTATCTCTTTCTGTCAAGGTCATGCTGACTATGAAAGTAGGGCCAGAAGGAGCCTGGTTTCACTTTCATTTCCTATCTCGTTTCCTTCTGGTGTGGTGTTCTGTACATAGTTTGTTTAGTGGAAGGGTTTAGACTTATTATAAGTTATTGTAAGTTTAAGTTAAGTCTGCTGCAGTGCCAATCTTGAATGTACTGGATTTGTGGCCATTATGCTCATTTGCCTATAGTAGCAGTAAAACTCTGCTGGATAAAATATTAATTGCCTCTGGTCTGTTTTGGGGGGAATCCCACAACGTGTTTAAGTTTTTACTCTGCTAACTATATATTGGAATCTACTCTGGATCAATACAGTGGTACCTTTGGTTACATACGCTTCAGGTTACAGACTCCACTAACCCAGAAATAGTACCTCGGGTTAAGAACTTTGCTTCAGGATGATAACAGAAATTGTGCTTGGGCACCGAGGCCCCATTAGTTAAAGTGGTGCTTCAGGTTAAGAACAGTTTCAGGTTAAGAATGGATCTCCGGAACGAATTAAGTACTTAACCCGAGGTACCACTGTATTGAGTAAAATTCAATGACACAATTAACCATTGTGGAACAATGTGTTATTAATTTCCTGGCGGAATAGAAAGGTTGTCAACAGGTGTTTAAAAGTTGGCGCAAAAGCGCCCACTGAATCTCTGTTGGCAGAGCATCCCTCAGATGGGACCATTAGCATGAAAGACTTGGCTTCTCGCTGTTGTCCAATGAATCTAACCAACTTGGGGAACAACCAACGATGCTCCTGCCGATGATCTCAGTGGTTCAGTTGGGATAGAAGGATTCAGGCAACCCGAACTCCAGATATAGTTGAAATACAGTCCCATAATCTAGAGTTGCCATATTTTAAAAAGTGACAATCTGGACACAATCTGGAGCTCTTTCTTGGGGGTGGGGGGAACAAAGTTGCTGAGCTTTGGCTGACCTTAAAATCTTTAAAATGAGAGTTTTTGAGCTACAGTGGTACCTTGGTTCTCAAGAGTGCCCAGCTAGGTGGTCACAGTCAACTACTAACTATGGTTTACAGTGACATGCAGATTTTTTAAGTGGAAGAGGTGGAACAGTGGTCTCCCACGTGCTTATGAGGCAGTACAGTGGTACCTTCGTTCTCAAACTTAATCCGTTCCAGAAGTCAGTTCCAAAATTAAAGCGTTCCAAAACCAAGGCATGCTTTTCAATAGAAAGTAATGTAAAACGGATTAATCCATTCCAGACTTTTGAAAACAACCCCTAAAACAGCAATTTAACATGAATTTTACTATCTAACGAGATCATAGATCCATAAAATGAAAGCAATAAACAATGTGCTGTACTATAAAATCAGTAAGACAGTATTGTAGATGATAAAAATTACCTTTTCCCCCTTACTTGTACTGATGATAGTCATTGTTTGGCTGGGGGGCTTTTATCCATTTCTGCAGTCACTCAATCAATCAATCAATCAATCAATCAGTCGCTGAACTGGGTTCCACCCAGTCACAAAAACAAATTACCGTTATTTTTCGCCCTATAGGACGCACTTTTCCCCCTCCAAAAATGAAGGGGAAATGTGTGTGCATCCTATGGGGTGAATGTAGGCTTTCGCTGAAGCTATCCACAAGCCGTAGGAGCCTGCGAGAGTTCCCGCCAGGCTCCCATGGCTTGCAGAGAGCTGCCTGCATCCCGAAGCCTGGGGAGCGCAGCGGAGTACACCCCGGGCTTTGGACAGCTCTCTGCAAGCTGTGGGAGCCTGGAAGTCGCGCCGGGCTCCCACGGCTTGTGGAGAGCTGCCTGCATCCCGAAGCCTGGGGCGCGCGCCCCGGGCTTCGGGCAGATATCCGCAAGTCTGGGGAGACCGGCGCGACTTCCTGCCGGGCTCCCTAGGCTTGTGGATAGCGGCCTGTTCTGGGGGCTGGGGTCGGGGGAAGCTCGGGCTTCCCCCGCCCCAGCCCCACGCCTGGGGGGTGAAATAATTTTTTCCCCTTTATTCCCCCCCCCAAAAAACTAGGTGCGCCCTATGGGCCGGTGCACCCTATGGGGCGAAAGAAACTGTAACTGAAAAATCCTCAAAGACAAAAACGCAAAATAAATAGCAAAAACAAAAGCGCCAAACTTAATCCGTCCCGGAAGTCCATTTAACTTCTGAAATGTTCGAAAACCAAGGCGCAGCTTCTGATTAGTGCAGGTGCCCTGGAAACAGGAGCTGACAGCCGCATTGGACGTTCAGCTTCCCAAAAACATTAAAAAATTGGAACACTCACTTCCGGGTTTTCGGCATTTGAGAACCAAGGCATTTGAGAACCAAGGTACCACCGTATTTTAAATGAAATTTGCCAAAATCTACACTTCTGACATGGGCTAACATACATCTGCATTTTCCCGGACATTTTTTTTTTTATTAAGAGATTGAACAAAACATTTTATCTTAAAACTTATCCTTGATTCCCCCCTATTTTCCCCCTCCCCTCCCCATAAATTAACCCCCCTCCCCTCCCCCCCGACTTCCCTCAGCTCCAGTCTCTGGTTTATCAACAAGTGTTATTCTCTGATTGTTACAAAACTGTATAAATCCTTAATTTGTCTGACTAGTTATTGACAATAAAAAGTTTGTGAGTGTTTATTCAAAACCTGCCAAGGAGTCCAGTTCACTTTGTTGTTTCTTTAAGTACTTTGTAAAAGGTTCCCATTCATCTTTAAAAACACAGTTATCCTTGTCCCGTAGTTTATGTGTCGATTTTGCCAATTCTGCGAAGTCCATCAGTTTCTCTTGCCATAGTTCTTTACTCGGGATTTCTTCATTCTTCCATCCTTGTGTTATTAAGACTCTTGTTGCCGTTGTCGCATACATGAATATATTTTTCAACTTCCTTGGCAATCCCTAACAAAAATGCTTCAGGTTTCTTACAAATGTTAGATGGAACATTTTCTTCAATTCATTGTATATCATTTCCCAAAACTTTTAAATTTCATTACAATCCCACCCATAGCTGTCAACCGTCCCTTATTTGGCGGGAAAGTCCCTTATCCCAGCGCTGTGTCCCGTTGCTGTCCCTTATTGATGATGTCCTTTAAATTTCTCGGGTTTCAAAGGAAGCAGTTCCTCTCCCTCCCTCCCTGCCGGCCAGGGAGGAGCGAGGCTCTAACTGTGTTGCTTGGCTGCATTGCTCACCCAATAAGGAGTCTAATAACGAGTGGGGGGTGGAGCTTGCATGCCTTGTGCCCGGTCGCATTGCCTGGGGAATCGCCTTTGCTCAGCGCTTCCCAGCAGAGAGGTGACAGTGGTTTTCCTTGCTGCATCCCCTTTGCCGGTTTGCTGCGCTGTGGGAACCACTGCTTGAGGCTTCGTTTGGCTGCTGGCTGGGCTTTCTGCCTTTGGCTCGGAGGGGCTCAGAAGTTGAACATACCTGTGCTCAGAATCGGATGGATACGTCATCGATGGCCCACTTATCCTTGCTGGGGAAAAGGTCTGTCTGGAGCGGGGGCACATGGTGGGGGAAAAGAAAGGAGCTGGTTGAGTACAATGGCGGGCGGCGATCTCGTGGGAGGGGGGGCTTTTGGATTTTTTTTGGAGGCTCCTTTGATTGATTGTTATGGGGGAAAGGATAGGAGCTGGTTGGCTAAAATCCCTTATTTTGGCTGCTGATCCCTTATTTTCGAGGCTGCTGGTCCCTTATTTTCAAATCTGTAAGTTGACAGCTGTGATCCCACCCCATATAGTAAAATGTCCCCTCCTTTTCCTTACATTTCCGACACATTTTTGAAGACTTCCCGGACATTTAAGCGATTTCCGTCTGGACGCTGCTCACGAGGGCGAATACCGGCTATGTTCAGGAAATTCCGGACGTCTGGCAACCCTACCATAATCCCCACCATGCTGGCTATGGCTACTGGGAGTTGGAGTCCAATAAGTCACAGATTCCCCCTCCCCCGGCCGCTCTGAAACGTAACAGGTGTACCTGTTGCGATCACTCTACGGAAGAAAATACATGTTTTTCCAAGTGGTGCAGACAGTTAATCTGAACGAATCTTATGCTTATGGAGAAAAATGATTACACAGACAGGCTTCATATCTTGCTTGGTGCATGCTGACATGAAGCCGTTTTTTCCAAATCATTATTTTTCGCACATGCTAATCCAGATCTTGGGAAACACATGTTGAAACCAGGGCTGCCGCTGTATAATAAAGGCCTGCTGAGCACCTGAGCCCTGATGTGTTCAGGCCCTGACATGTTTGCAAGGAGGGGGGCGCGATTTTCATAGCTTGATAGGCTTTGCTTATTGCAGTTCAGATGTCTGGCTGCTGGCTGATTCCTTAATGACAGGCTGGCTTGCGATTTCCCCCAAACGATAGGAATCGCTGGTAGGTCTTGCCCACGTATTTTTTCTTGCATTCTTATCATTGGCAGGGAGTGACATACCATATTTTTCTGTGTATAAGACTATATTTTTCCCTAATTTTTTGACGTTTAAAATAATGGGTCGTCTTATACACGGATACTGTATTTTCTTAATTTTGAGTCTCCCAAAATAGGGGGCGTCTTATACACATGGGCGTGTTATACAAGGAAAAATATGGTAAGTCTCGAACGTAAGTCTCGAACGGCGTCGGTTTTGCCTGGACTTGCAGGGATAAACAGGCAGGCAAGGGAGGTGGCTTGTGGAAACTTTAAAATCTCTGCAACACTTTTTCTTAAAATATTTATACTTTTCAAATATTTACATTTCACTGATTTTACAATCATTCTGACATTTTAAAACTTAGTTTGCCTACCCATGCAATACAACATTAAAAACAGAACAAAACATCAAACATTAAAAATTTCCCTAAGCAGGGCTGCCTTCAGATGTTTTTCTAAAAGTCAGATAGTTGTTTATTTCCTTGACATCTGGTGGGAGGGCGTTTCACAGGGTGGGCGCCACTACTGAGAAGACCCTCTGCCTGGTACCCTGTAACTTCACTTCTTGCAGTGAGGGAACTGCCAGAAGGCACTCGGAGCTGGACCTCAGTGTCCGGGCTGAATGATGGGGGTGGAGACGCTTCTTCAGGTATACTGGGCTGAGGCCGTAGGCCATGGGTAGGCAAACTAAGGCCCGGGGGCCGGATCTGGCCCAATTGCCACCTCAATCCAGCCTGCAGACAGTCTGGGAATCAGCGTGTTTTTACATGAGTAGAATGTGTCCTTCTATTTCAAATGCATCTTGGTTATTTGTGGGGCCTGCCTTATGTTTTTACATGAGTAGAATGTGTGCTTTTATTTCAAATGCATCTCTGGTTTATTTGTGGAGCATAGGAATCTGTTCATTTTTCGCCTTCCAAAATATAGTCCGCTCCTCACAAGGTCTGAGGGACAGTGGACCAGCCCCGTGCTGAAAACGTTTGCTGACCCCTGCCGTAGGCCCTTCTCTGTGAAAAAAAATATGCCTGTGGATGCCCTTATGAACTGGTTGTGTTCGCTCAAAGCTTTATATGCAGTAGACTGCATTATCTTGAATGGACCGCACCCCTACCCATGAGATGAGTGGATTGGGATCCAGGTTAGTGTGTAGTATTCAGCTTCCATTTCTTCTCAGCTGAGACCTGATTTTGTAGACGTCACATTTAGAAGGGTTTGCTAACGTCTGGTTCACACAGTCAACTTGGGGGGCCTGTTGCAAGAGGACAAATAATCACAAGCACACCCTGTTTGTGGGATGAAGCCACACCTGCTGCTTTCCAAATTTCTTCGCACTTGGACCACACAGGGAGCCAAAATGTGCATGCCGTAGAGTTCACAGAAACCAACACGCAAGCACAAGCACACTTTGTGAAAGCAGAAAGAGACGGGCACTTTTTCCTCAATCCTTTCTATTCATATAAGTTTATACGGAAACAATATGGTCCAGGGCGTTTATTAAATGGGGCTTGGATTTGTGCTCCTGTTCCTACACAGCCAGGAACTTGATGTGTGGCTAAACCTAACATTTCCCACCTCAGTTTGCTGTCTGTAAGGGAGATACATTAGCAGAAAAAACTGAATAATATTGTAATTTTAGAATATCTAACTGTAAAGATACACAGAATGAAAGGGTTTAAGGTCAGTGAGAAAGAGGAGGATTGGTTTGAGAAGATATTGAATTATTTGGGTAGGTTTGAACAATTTGGGCAATTAAAATGTTAAAAGTTAAATAAACCTTGTGGATGGAGGAGTGTCAACGTATATAAAATTGTACATATACAATTGATTTGAATATGTTATTATTGATTATGTATACCCAATGTTTCAGCCGCCTGGGGGGTTTCACTGTTGATGTTTTGGTTGTTGGTAAAAAATAAAAAATTTAAAGATGAAACATTAGCAGCTGTGACGGAGAAAGAATTTTTTGAGAAAGAATGGACACTGTGGCTTATGAAAATGATGGGGGATGCAGAAATGGCAAGGCTAAGAGCCCAAATTAGAGATAAAAATAAAGAAATGATTTTTTGGAGGAAGTGTTTTGTAGAATATTTAAAGAAATATTATAGTATTATGAAAACATGAGCAGGATTTGAAAAAAATGAGTAACAGCTTAGAAATATTAAGATGAATAATTTAGGGTTAAATTGATAGATTAAGAATAAAAATATATATGCAGCATTTAAGGGAATATATAGAACATTCAATAAATAAAATTTATTTAAAAAGAGAAAGAATGGACATCGGATCCCTGCCCCCCCCAGCAGATTAAAAGTGTTGCAAGAATTCAACAGCCTAAGGCACTTGAAATTTAATATTTTTGGTGCCTAAACTGTTGTATTATAATGCCATGTGTTTGTGAACATCTTGACCCTTCACTAGCCCTTTAATAAGAGACAGTTTTCTTTATTGTAAGTATTCATTAAAGCATTATTTTTAAAATTTTGGCAAATTTATTAAAGGAATAAAAAGAAGAGAAAAAAGGTGGGGAAAACCAAACCAAAATCATCATCTTATATTCACAGTATGATAAACATTAATACACACAATCTATGCCCTTCAGACGTCCCAACAGGTGTTTATAGAAAGTATATTTAGTGTATTAAGTGTTCCAGGAGGCTTAGTTTGGTCAGAATTGAATATACACTTCTAGAGTTAACCCTAAATACATGACTTCTGGTAAATGAGCCACCATAGCTAGAGGGCCATAAAAAATTGTGTCCTGGCCTTTTTATTTTATTTTTTAATATATTTTTTATTTGATTTTTAAAAAGTATAAACCTGTAACAAAAAACAGTTCTGAATCCAAATATCGAGATTACTCTGAATCTCCTGACTCCCCCCCCCCCAACCCTTCCATGGATACTAATGATAATATTTACAACTGCATATCAATACTTATCCAAATTTTTATCCTAAATTATCCATACTTTCTGTTACTTTACAAGTGTGATTCAAATCCTGCTAATGTTTTAACTTGCTTACAGTGGTCTTGTAAATAAATTATAAACTTTCCCCATTCTTTCTTAAAGTTCTTGTCTTCTTGATTTCTAAGCTTCCCAGTTAATTTTGCCATTTCAGAATAGTCCGTCAACTTGGTTTGCCATTCTTCTCTGGTCTGGTTGGGGTTATCTCTTCCTTCCACCTCTGGGCTAATAGCATCCGCGCGGCTGTTGTTGCATACATAAACAATCTTTTCTGGTCCTTTGGTATCTCAGGATCTATCATTCCTAATAAAAAAATGTTCTGGCTTTTTTAGACTCGTCTACCCATGTACTGGGGGACGCGGGTGGCGTTGTGGTCTAAACCACTGAGCCTTGGGCTTGCCGATCAGAAGGTCAGCAGTTTGAATCCCCGCCACGGTCCCTGCTCCTGCCAACCTAGCAGTGCCAAAGCATGCAGTGCAAGTAGATAAATAGGTACCGCTCCGGTAAACGGCGTTTGCGTGCGCTGCTCTGGTTCGCCAGAAGCAGCTTAGTCATACTGGCCACATGACCCGGAAGCTGTATGCCAGCTCCCTTGGCCAATAAAGCGAGATTAGCGCCGCAACCCCAGAGTTGACCACAACTGGACCTAATGGTCAGGGGTCCCTTTACCTTTACCCATGTACTATCTGAAACCCAATGGGCACATTGGTTGCCAGTTGTGAATATTTCTTTTATCCAGTTCTCCTTTCCCACTACTTGTCTCAGTCTTTGGTTTCTTCCTGGTTCCTCCAGCCTTAAAAATGGGTCTGAAATGTGTACGTTGTAGCAAAGGGAAGCATTAAATTGCATGCATAGGTGAAAATATTTTGGAGCGATCTTTACCCAAAATTCCTGGAGAGGAGCCTCCAGCACACAGTCTCAGTCTGGCTTTCCTAGGGTTCATATTCCGTGTAAAGCCACATCTTAGATGTTTGTTAACGCCGGCTAAATCTCTCGCTTTAGCTCAGGCATCCAGTGGCTTCATATCAGAAACTTTCTTTTACAAAGTGAACAATTGTGTAACAATCCCAAGAGGCTGGCAGAAGCTAAAAACAGGAAAGTGAAGGCAGCCCGAGCACCAAATGTTTCTGAATAAATATGTGAGAGTGCAGTTATTCCAGAGGGAGCAGGGAAGAAATTGCTCTAGCAGGCATGCCCTGTATTTTCATGTGGCAGGTTGCTCAAGTGAGCTTGTTAGGGAAGTTAGCAGAGAAGGAGTCAGGCTTTCTCCCATCCATATACTGTATGTATATGTGTGTGTATACATATATATAATCAAAATCCCACAGGAGTAGTATTATGACAAGCCCACCCACAGCAGGTCTTCAGCCCTCATCATCTATGCAATATCTATGCAACATGAGATGCTATATATATATATATATATATATATATATATATATATATATATGTATATGTATATATGTATATATGAAATAGAATCTAACATGCACTCCACACTGGACTGATTAGGAAATGTAGCCTTGTTGAGGGAAGGAATAATCAATCTGCTGTCCCAAACCACTTGAGGAGCAGCAAATTCTCCACCTGCAAAGGAAATCTCTTTATGGGCTAAGAGTTTGCTGCCTCTCAAATGGTTTGGTTTAGAATCATAGAATTGCAGACCTCGAAGGGACCACAAGAGTCATCTAGTCCAAGCCCCTGGAATGCAGGAATCTTTTGCCCAATGTTGGGCTCAAACGACAACCCCAAGATTAAGAGTCTCATGGTCTACCGACTGAGCAATGCTGGACTATGTTAAGAAGCCTCTAAAAGGAAAATGTCATGGGAAAAGAAGCTCTCTGTGGTCTGGGATGTGTAACTGACTAGTCTCCCCTCACACACACACACAAAAAGGTCTGTTAAAGCATCTCTAGTCAGTTTCATCTCAGTTCCTTTAAAGTTTGGAGGCAAATCCTGAAGAACCCGGTGGCTGCCTGCAATGATGAAACCGACAAGCACGCCGTGTGACAAAGTCCCTTCTCAATTTTCACAGTGGGAGGCAAGCGTTCAGACTTTGCCTCGAGATCAGTCGGCCTCAGCGGCGTCTTTTATCCCCAATAATATCAGAGACCCTGTTTGACAAATGCCAGTGACATATCTCACCATCGATCCCAAAACCACTCCAAAGAACGATGAGGATGTGGGGGAGAGGCATTTCTCATGTGCTTGGATTCCTTTCTTGAAGGAACTTCCCCTTTGTGAATTTTACAAAGCTTGCATACTTTTTCTAGGAGGGAAAAGAGAACTAAAGGGTCAAACGACCCAGGGCTATCTTCCGCACACTCTGTAAATGTGAACTAAAGCCCAATTCTTTGCCAAGGAAGTGCTTGTTACAAATCTCCGCTTTTTGCTATTGTACCACCACCACCGGCACCAACAACTTATTATTTATACCCCGCCCATCTGGCTGGTTTTCCCTAGCCACTCTGGGCGGCTCCCAATAGAATATTAAAAACACGATGTATTTAACATTATTTAACATTGTTTATTTAATGTTAAATACATCAAACATTAAAAGCTTCCCTAAACAGGCCTGCCTTCAGATGTCTTCTGAAAGTCAGACAGTTGATTATTTCCTTGACATCTGATGAGAAGGCATTCCACAGGGTGGATGCCACTACGGAGAAGGCCCTCTGCCTGGTTCCCTGTAACCTCACTTCTCACAGTGAGGGAACCACCAGAAGACCCTCGGAGCTGGACCTCAGGGTCCGGGCTGAACGATGGTGGTGGAGAATCACACCTGTTGTTCTTCCCTCTTTTACGTCGGGGCCTGCTCACCACAAATAAATGGCCATTGGACATTTGTCTATGATGGAACAGGTCCCAGGGGCTCAAAATATCCCAATTTTATTTATTTATTTTTGCAATCTTCAAAGAGGTCCTCACTCCAACAAGTTTTGCTTACCCTTTGTAGCCTAGAATGACTTTGTATCCTGGCAGAGATAATCAATCTGGCCCAAGATTGAACTCAGGAAAGAAATACAGCTTGTACACACTGATTGTGGTCTCTGTCTGGTGACTGCAACAAATAGACCAGGATGCAGTGTCAATAAATCTCTATCTCCAAAATACCAACTGAACCATAGGGACCCTGAGAAGCATTTTTATTCTTAAAAGGCGCAAAGCCCCTTTGACTAGCTGTGTGGTTGTTTCTAGGGCTGGGTGATATATCAATAAATTGTCCAAAACTGGTTTGAAGTCCATATTGTGATATTGGTTTCATAATTTTTCCTGGCAATATATCACGAATCATGATGTGTGTTACAGCTGGGTGATATATTGCCCCAAACTGTCCATATTGTGATAACGGGTTCATAATTTTTGACCTAGCGAATCGTGTGTGTGTGTGTGTGCTATGCAAAAAACACAACGTGGTGAAAATCATGAAGCCAGCCAATGCTTCTACAGAGCTCCATACTTATTTCAGACACTGTGATATACAGTGGTACCTCGGTTTTCAAATGTCTCTGTTGACAAATGTTTCAGAACTCGAACGCCGTAAAGCCGGAAGTAAATGCTTCTGTTTTTGAATGTGCCTCAGAAGTCAAATGGCTTCCACTGAGGTACCACTGTCTTTTTCTCAATTTTCTCTATTAAATTTGCAGACTGCCCTTTGCGCCTCGGTTTTCAAACATTTTGGAACTCAAATGGTCTTCCGGAACTGATTACGTTAGAAAACCGAGGTACCACTGTATCTATATTTTGCGATGTTTAGCTGGTGATATATCGCAATGTTGAAAACCTGATGTTATGTACTGAGTTGATCCAAAATGCAGCAGTCCGATTGATCCTAGAACAATAGGATCCAAAATGCAGCAGTCTGATTGGTCCTAGAACAATAGGATTCACAATGCAGCAGTCTGATTGGTCCCAGAACAATTCAGCAGTATGATTGGTCCGCAGGAGCCACCCAATCCAGCTCCAGGTGGAAGTGAATCCACAACCTGATTGGCCTACAGGAGAATCCCGGAATTAGCCAGTCAGGTGCGGCCCATTGTGTAAATAATGTATATAAAGCAGATATTTTGGGGTAACTTCCATTTCTCCTCACCACTATGAGCTGAATAAAGAGCATGAAATCCACTCTCGACTCCGAGTAGATTTCACCAGATATTGCCCAGCCCTAGTTGTTTCTTACTCCTGTCTCAGATTGTCTTGAGTTCTCTATCCTTGTTTCTTACTACGTTTCCCAGATGTAAAGACTGTGAATTCTGCACCCTACTGTCTTCCTCCTTCCCAAGGAAAGTGAATTCGGAGGTTACCAAATAACAACTGCAGCTCTTATATGAACGCACGCAGCTGCTCTTGGGGATAATCTGATCATCTGAAGAATGGCAACAGTGGGAGGAAAGCAGAGAGATGTCACTGCAACAGATTCTATAAATTAACCCACACACAGAATGTGTGCAAACCTGCTCTTAATAATACACCCCCCCCCAAAAAAAAGAGACTGGAAGCCCAGGCCACCACCATCATCATTTTTTAATTGCATGCCGCCTTTCCACAGTTAAAAAAGCAACGCTCAAGGCGGCTTACAGCATGACAAGATTTACATAATTACAAAAGCCATAAACCATAAACAAACCACATCAAAAACACACACACAACCAAATGAGAAACAATTTCCACATAAATCAAAATCTAAAACTAAGAATACAGCATTAATATCACAGTTTAAAATGACATAGGTAAAAAATAGCAGCAATTTAAACCAAAAACAAAACAAAACGGAGCCCTCTCTGCCCAGCAGCAGCAGCAGCAGCAGCAGCAGCAGCAGCAGCAGCAGACCTTTATAGAGCCCATCAGGCCCTGCCCTGGGCCAGGTGGTGAGTGGTAGGACTGGGGCCCTCAGGCACTGAGCAGGGGAGTCCTCCTGGTGGTAGCAGCTGCAGCAGTTCTTATAGGCCTCTCTGCCCATTAGATCCCCTACTTTCTGGGATATCTTCCTTCTCCTCAGCTTGCCCCAGTGACATGCAGTCAGTGGACTAGGGGCCAAAAGCCCCCCCCCATCACCTTCCCAAAGCCCTCCAGCAGAGCTCCAGCATTGCGTCAGAGGCCTGGCACCTGCTTCCCAAAGCTTAGGAAGCTTGTGTTTGGCTTAAGGAGGGAGGCGCAATGCTCACACACGACATCACGATTGTGATGGCCTGGGACTCGGGCTCGGACTTGGAACCAGAGGAGTCTCAGCCTGCACCGGATCCTTTGCCTCAGGCGTCATCTGAACCACATCTGGGGCCTGACCCTGAATTGTTCCAGTCTGCACAGGTTCCCCTGCAACAAACACCAGCTGGGCCGAGTCAGGGGCCTGAGCCTGCCCTGGTTCCAAATGTGGGGATTACCTCTTTACCTTCAGCTGGGTCATCACTTACAGCTGCTCCACTACGAGTTGGGTCAGGGGAGGCTGAGGCGGCCTCTGGGTCTAGTAACCCACCGACGTCTCCCGAGCTGCAGAGAGTAAGGTCTGAGAGAAGGAGAGACCTGAGTACTCGCAGGAGGAGTGCTCGTTTTCGGGCAAAACAGGGAGGTGAGTCGCTGGGGGATCAGGATCGGCCATTACCCCAACAGAGATAAAAGGCTGTTGGACCCCGCCCCAGGTTGCGAGAGCAACATTGCTGTATGCCAGATCCTGCCTGAGATCCTGTACCCGTCCTTGCCTGGTTTCCTGCCTCGTGTCCTGCCTTGGCCCTGTCGGACTGACTCCTAGTGGAACCTTCGGATTCTGGACTGGTCCTGGACTGTGCATCAAAGGTTACCCCCAGGCCCAGCACAGCGATGTCACGCGCACAACATTGTGTCGTCCCCCCCAGTCTTCCTTGCCCCTGGCTTACCTCATGGAGCCCCTCATGTCCCTAGAATCCCAACCAAACTGACCATTGCCCTTCCCCTCACAGAAGCTGGACTGGAAACACTGAATTCCACCACCAGCTTTGCTAACCGAGTGGTTGGTTGTGAGCATTCCGGCTTTACAGTGCCTCAGCCAATGGATTCCAGAGACTTTCTTGCCATTAGACAATATAGTGTCCTGTGCCCTCCTGAATCTCATCATGTATTTGCCATTGCAGAGCCTCATCAGCTATTCCTGGAGGCTTTACTGCAGGTTAGCTCCCATTCCTTGCACTGAGCCCCAGGAATCGGGCTAGCCAGAGGCCCAAATAAATGCAATTTCTAATGAGGGTATAATTGGACCGAGTCCGATCATTTCTGAATGGAGCATCCTGCAGCTGCATATAATCTGGCAGGGACCTACAACGTAATGAGGTTTCCTGCAGGGCTGTTATGAATTAGCCCGTGGGGTAGCCTTATTAGGTAGCAGAAATCTGGGAGCTGCTTCAGTCTGCAACTCTCAGCTCCCGAACGTGATGGGCGCGGTCAAATGCCTAAATTAAGGTTCCCCTTCTCCCTCCCTCCACATCAGAGCACTCTTGAGGAGAGGCCTCCTTCCCCCAATACTGGGAGTCAAAAGTGGCTGAAGTCAAAACCATGCAGATCACAAGAATATATTTTGAGATCTCCAGGCTGATCATAATTAGAAAAAAAAAATGTCTTCTGCAGAGAAATTGTGACTCATAGTTTATGTTCCCCGGAGTGTTGCTATGGCAAAGGAAGCATGTGCCAACTGCCGCACAGATATTAATCCCCAATTTGAAAGAAAGATAAATAGACAAACTTTACTTTAGCCAGAACCCAGCCTAACTTTCTATCAACAGCGGAATGCATCTTGCTGGAACCCAGGCGGGCAGGAGAAACTCAAAGCTTTAAATCAAAAGGACTGAAAGTACAAAAGGTTTTTGAAAGGAGAGCTAGTTCCTTTATCCGAAGAGGGTGCACACCCAGAGACTGGGAGGAGAGAGACAGAGGGAGAGAGAGAGAGAGTGTGTGTGTCAGCTGGTCAAGAAATAAATAATGTGTCAGGTGTTAATACAAAGGCAGAAGGTATATGGCGTTTCCATGCACTGCTCTGGTTTCGCCAGAAGCAGCTTAGTCATGCTGGCCACATGACCCGGAAAAACTGTCTGCGGACAAACGTCGGCTCCCTTGGCCACTAAAGCAAGATGAGCGCCGCAACCCTAGAGTCGTTCGTGACTGGACTTAACTGCCAGGGATCCTTTAACTTTTGAGGGTATTTCCACATGAGGCCTAATTCATGTTTTGAGCCTCTCTTTGCTCACTATCTGCATTAAAAGTCAATGATAATTGTGGATGAGAAACCTGGGGAGAAGCATTGGTGAGGCAGATGAACACCCCAGCCCAATTCATGCTGGGCGGTGGGTTGAGGCAACCTACCTCATGTGAGAAGTTGCACACCTGAAATGGCACTGGGAACAGTGCAACAAGCTATGAAAGCATGCACATCTGAGAAAGTCAATTTCATGTAGTGGCTACAGCACTAGGCTAAGACTACATACCCTCCAGCATTTCTCCGATGAAAATAGGGAACTCTATTCAACAACAGCAAGAATTTTATTATTCATACCCTGCCCCTCTGACTGGGTTGCCCTAGCCACTCTGGGCGGTTTCCAACATATATAAAAACAGAATAAAGCATTAAACATTTAAAAAAGCTTCTCTGTACAGGTGTGCCTTCAGATGTCTTTGAAAGGTTGCATAGTGCTCAGAAATCAAGATGACAAGAAATTTTGAAAAAGAATGGGAAATATTTATTATGTACTTGCAAAAAGTATTGTAGACAGGTTACTACCATAGCTGTCAACTTTTCCATTTTCTTGCGAGGAATCCTGTTTGGAATAAGGGAATTTCCCTTTCAAAAAGGGAAATGTTGACACCTATGTTACTACATTGGCAGACATCACCTTGCCAACAAAGGTCCAAATAATTAAAGCTATGGTTTTCCCAGTAGTGATGTATGGAAGTGAGAGCTAGACCATAAAGAAGGCTGATCGCCAAAGAATTGATGCTTTTGAATTCTGGTGCTGGACTCCCTGGAAAAGACCCTGATGTTGGGAAAGATGGAGGGCACAAGTAGAAGGGGACGACAGAGGAGGAGATGGTTGGACAGTGTTCTCAAAGCTACAAACATGAGTTTGACCAAACTGCTAGAGGCAGTGGAAGACAGGAGTGCCTGGCGTGCTCTGGTCCATGGGGTCACAAAGAGTCGGGCACGACTAAACGACTAAACAACAACAACAATAATAGGAAATTTGAGGTAGAAAAAATAATTTGGAGTAGAAATGGCATGCAGTTGAAAAGGAAAATTAAGGTTTGGGGGGGGGGAGAAAAGTCACGGGATTTGGAGAATCCCATTTTATGGATTTGATACTGGTTTTGTGTATATTTTTCTTTCTTTGTTGTTGTTGTTGAAAATTTAATTAAAAAATTATATAAAAAATAAATAAAAGTTGCATAGTTACTTATTCCTTTGGCTCGGGGGACACATAAATCTACACTCTCCAACATGTCTCTGATGATAGTAGGGACATCCTATTCCACAATCATAATACTAATAATTTCATCTGACTCTGTTGCCCCAGCCCTTCTGGGTAGCTTCCAACATATATAAAAATAGGGTTGTCCTAAGGAAAAGCAGGACATTCCAGAATCAAATCAGAAACCGGGGCGGCTTCTGTAAATTTGGGGCTGTCCCTGTCAAGCAGAGATACTTTGAGGATCTTCATTGGGCTAAGACTGGGGAGGGTCAGGTTTAAATCCCCATTTAGCTGTGAAATTCATTGAGTGACCTTGAGCCGGTCATTAACTCACCACCCAAGCTCCCTCAACAGGGTTGTTGTGAGGATAAAAGGAGGCAGGGAAGAGAAAGGAAGCAGGGAACCAAGGCTGACTCTGTACCACTAAGCAGTGTGAGACGGCGCCTTAAAAAAGTGTAACTTTTCCTCATAGGAGCGATAGACTCGTAATCTGGAGAACCGGGTTCGCTTCCCCGCTCCTCCACATGCAGCTGCTGGGTGACCTTGGGCTAGTCACACTTCTCTGAAGTCTCTCAGCCCCACTCACCTCACAGAGTGTTTGTTGTGGGGGAGGAAGGGAAAGGAGAATGTTGGCCGCTTTGAGACTCCTTCGGGTAGTGATAAAGCAGGATATCAAATCCAAACTCTTCTCTTCTTCTTCATAAGTGAGGGTGCGCTGCCTCGGGCTGAATGCATAAAAAGAGCCCTGCTGCTGGGGCATCTAAGTATGACTCTCTGTGCCACACAGTGCCTGGGAAAACTGTTCCCAGAAAGCCAGCCAGCGGGGCAGGAACCAAACGAAAGGCAAATGTATGGTCCCAGCCCACGCTCTTCAGAAATGTACTCCCTTCCTTTTTCAAGGCGGGGGATTAGGAAGCGGAGAGGCAAAATCTATACAGCCTCTGCACAGGTGTTAGTGAATATAGCCAATGCAATCTTCCATGCTTTTAAAGACGCACCGTGATCAGAAAACTGGTTTTTCAAATATGATACCTTCCCATTTCATGCACCCCTTTCCCGCCAGGTCACAGAATGAAGCTTCGGTATGTATCAGAAACTGGAATCCACAGATGTTTTTTTAAACCAAAAACAGAAAAAGCCAACCGGTCTCTTCTCTTCAGCGTTGCCAGTAATGGGGCAGAATAAATCCTGTGTTTCCGCAGTAGCGTCTGCTGTGCTTTGCAGACAAAACCAAACCTTTTGATTCCACCCATGAGCTAAGCGTAAAGGATTAGGGAGATGTAATGCAGTGTTGGTTGTCCTGTGTTCTTGCCCAGATCTCCATGATACTGACCGGTGTGAGGGACTTTGCAGAATCCTGGTCAATGGAAAATCTATGTCGTTGCTGGAAGCTCAGTTACTGACGCCAGTGGGTTTAGAAGCGGTCACATTCTGGGGGCACATGTAGGTTAAAACAGGATTCGTTCTCTTGGTGCATTTTCCTGACACTATACATCCATCCTCCTGTTTATTTATTTGCATGACTTGTAGCAGCCTACACTTCATGATGTATTTTCTGCTTGCAAAATATGGCATTAAATGCAGCCTGCAAGGATGTAAAAGTGCTCCTTCATATATCTCTCTCTGTGTGTGTGTGTGTGTGTGTGTTTGTGTGTGTTTGAAGACTTTCAAATAAATAAACAGATGCCCCTTCATACAAATACCTGTATCTATTTGCATGGAGAATTAAGAAACGTGAGCATCCAATTGCAGGCTGAAGTGGTAGTATTCAGACATGGGTTTACCACCTCAGCTAGGCCTCTCTGATGGGCTGCAATTCTCATGTGCTCTGTGGCAAAGCAACCTCTCTTATGTTTTACCTGAGTGAGGCAGTGTACACCCTGCTCTGTACATGCCCTCCAACATTTCGCCAAGGAAAATAGGGACATCCTGGGCGCTGTGGGCTAAACCACAGAGCCTAGGACTTGCCGATCAGAAGGTCGGCGGTTCAAATCCCGGCGACGGGGTGAGCTCCCGGTGCTCTATCCCTGCTCCTGCCAACCTAGCAGTTCGAAAGCACGTCAAAGTGCAAGTAGATAAATAGGTACTGCTCTGGTGGGAAGGTAAATGGCGTTTCCGTGCGCTGCTTTGGTTCGCCAGAAGCGGCTTAGTCATGCTGGCCACATGACCCGGAAGCTCCCTCGGCCAATAAAGCGAGATGAGCGCCGCAACCCCAGAGTCAGTCATGACTGGACGTAATGGTCAGGGGTCCCTTTACCCTTTACCCTTATTCAATACTACGACTACTAATTTTATTATTTATACCTTACCCATCTGACTCTGTTCCCCCAGCCACTCTGGGTGGCTTCCAACATATATAAAAACATAATAAACATTAAACATTAAATAACTTCCCAATACAGGGCTGCTTTCAGATGTCTTATAAAGGTTTTATAGTTACTTATCTCTTTGGCTCAGGGGTCACATAACTCCATGCCCTCCAACATTTCTCCATTGAAAATAGGGATGTCCTAAGGAAAAGTGGGGCATTCTGGGATCAAATCAGAAACTGGGATGGCTTCTCTAAATCCAGAACTGTCCCTGGAAAATAGGGACTCTTGGAGAGTCTGGGAGATTTCACCTCCTTGAGACGTGCAGAGTGTGTTTCATTCAGGAGTTGACAAAAGCCTGATATAATAGGCCTGAGGACTCCCATTTCTCTCCCGTAGTACCGTTGTTTGACTTAAAGCTACCAGGAACATAAACAATGCAGGAATAGCTGGGAGTGAAATGCAAACATGATGTTCGATTCCCTCGCAAGTGCTAAAGGGCTGCTGGAAGTTGACAGCTATCCCGTGAAGGTTAAACATACATGCTTTGGCCTGTCAGTAAAATTAAGTCTTCTAATGGCTATGCAGCACTGTGCATGACACAAGTGACTCTGTCTGAATAAACAGAGCATCCGCTTCAATATGTTTCTGCTGGCGGAGCTCTTTAAAAAGCTACCATATTAAAAAGTCTTGCACGATACAATAGCAAGTGCAGACAGATCTGTCAAATGCATTGGGGCTGGCAAGGTGCAACTCCTTTCGAAACATGGGACTCTGATATCTGGGAGGAATAAAACGAAAGGGTATAGCATACCCTCCAACAATTCTCTGATGAAAATGGGGACGTCCTAACTAATAATAATAATAATAATAATAATAATAATAATAATAATAATATAATAATAATAATAATAATAATAATAATAATAATAATAATATCCTGCCCATCTGACAGAGTTGCCCCAGCCACTCTGGGTGGCTTCCAACATATATAAAAACACAATAAAGCATTATGGTGCGGGAGGAGACTCTTGAGAGTCCCATGGACTGCAAGAAGATCAAACCTATCCATTCTGAAGGAAATCAGCCCTGAGTGCTTACTGGAAGGACAGATCCTGAAGCTGAGGCTCCAATACTTTGGCCACCTCATGAGAAGAGAAGACTCCCTGGAAAAGACCCTGATGTTGGGAAAGATGGAGGGCACAAGGAGAAGGGGACGACAGAGCAGGAGATGGTTGGACAGTGTTCTTGAAGCTACTAACATGAGTTTGACCAAACTGCGGGAGGCAGTGGAAGACAGGAGTGCCTGGCATGCTGTGGTCCATGGGGTCACGAAGAGTCGGACACTAAACAACAACAACAACAAATATTTATTGATCTCCTTGGCTTGTGGGTCGCATAACTCCATACCTTCCAACATTTCTGTGATGAAACTAGAGATGTCTTAAGGGAAAGTGGGATGTTCAAGAATCACATCAGAAACCAGGGTGGCTTCTGTAAATCCGGGACTGTCCCTGGAAAATAGGGACACTTGGAGGGGTCTGGAATAGAGGCAAATGGACTGCAGGATTGAAGCTGTGGGTGGATGCACCATTGAGTCATGACATTTCTTTTTGAACAAGGAGCTCAAGGTGGCATGTATAGGTCCCACGCACCCTTGTATACACAGTAAAACTCTGAGGTAGGTTAGGAGGAGAGATAGAGACTAGTTCAGAGTTATCTGGGTGACTGGGGATTTGAACCTGGGTCTCCTGGGCCCTAGTCTGACACCAACCCCCCGTGGCGTCATGTGTGAGGGGACCACAGGGGCAGTTGCCCCGGGTGCAAAATTGTTAGTGGCGGAAAATTTCGACACCCGGTGCTGCCTCAGTACAACCCTGTGCTTGAGTTGCCGGGATCCTTTGAAAACAGCTTCTCCATGTGAACCAGGAAGTGACCTCTCCAGACAACAGAATGACTCTTCTTTTCTTATCTCTGTGGCCAAGATCTCCTGGGTGACGTGGCCGCTTTTAGGCAGTTGAACGCGCATGTGTTTTCCATCCGTTTCCCTCCCTCCGTGTGACCCACACAACATCACTGCCAACCAACTTTACTACAATAGCTGTTGTGTAAGGATGGGTGGGGGGGGATTCAATTTGGTTCTCATTTAAAGGCAAATCTGTCAGATTTGCACTTTAGCAAACCAAAATGCAAAGCATCCTTCAAAATGTGCACTTATCTGAATTTTGCAATGTAGTTCTCCAACTGATATTTACAAACATGCATATCTTGTGGGAAAGTGTGCCTAAAAATGAAGATACTGTTGAAAAAAACAAATGCATTCTACTAGGGAAAATTGCTTGTACATGAGTCAAAACTGCATACCAAAATGTGTTCTTTGGGAGAAAATGGCATGAAAACCCTGGTGAATTTTTAGGAGGATTTTTTTATTTATTTGCAAATTGTTGCTGAAGGGTGGAGAACTGAAATAAGATTGAAAAATGTGAAACAAATGTGAAACTAAGAGAACCGATATTGCCAAATCCTTCCATCCTTCCTTGCGTGGACATTTTGTTCCTTCAAAAAAGGACATGAGAGAGGATTTTGAACAGCGAAGCAGCGGGAAGGAGTGCTTCACCCTTTTCCTACTTGCCTGTTGGTTTATTTTCTTTTTTGGCTTATTCCCCATAGGATGAACGGGGTGCGGGTGGCGCTGTGGGATAAACCACAGAGGCTAGGACTTGCAGATCAGTAGGTTGGCGGTTCAAATCCCCGCGACAGGGTGAGCTCCCATTGCTCGGTCCCTGTTCCTGCCCACCTAGCAGTTCAAAGGCACACCAAAAAGTTCAAGTAGATAAATAGGTACCGCTCCGGCGGGAAGGTAAACGGCCTTTCTGTGTGCTGCTCTGGTTCGCCAGAAGCGGCTTAGTCATGCTGGCCACATCTGTACGCCGGCTCCCTCGGCCAATAAAGCGAGATGAGCGCCGCAACCCCAGAGTCGGTCACGACTGGACCTAATGGTCAGGGGTCCCTTTGCCTTTTGCCATAGGATGAAAACATGCATGTTGAACGTAACAGTGGGAAAAGCCACTGGGCAGAGTCAGCAGGTGCTGAAAGGGTAAATCTTCTAGCCACTTCTCTGCTCAAAATCCTCCCTTCAAAATAATAATAATAATAATAATAATAATAATAATAATAATAATAATAATAATAATAATAATTTATTTGTACCCCACCCATCTGGCTGGGCTTCCCCAGCCACTCTGGGCAGCTTCCAACAAAGATTAAAAATACATTAAAATGTCACACATTAAAAACTTCCCTTCAGATGTCTTCTAAATGTCAGGTAGTTGTTTCTCTCTTTGACATCTGATGGGAAGAATAAGAAGTCTTGGCCATTAAAACTTTCATACTACCAGTTTCATGTTCATAGAGTTGGAAGTGACCTTGAGGTTCATCTCATCCAGCTGGCCTATACAGGGATCGAACCGGCAACTTTGGTGTCATCAGCACTGCGCACCAACCAACTGAGCTATCCATCCTGAGCTTGAAGTTAGCTCTTCAGTCCCCAAGCAGATGGGGGAATCTGCATCTCCACCAGCCTCAAAAGGCCCATCCAAGCTGGTGAATCAGGCGAGCTGCTGCAACCATTATGGAGAGGCACTTCTAAATATGCATGTGTGCAGCTGTGTATGGAGAAGACTGGGACACGAGTGGCGCTGTGGTCTAAACCACTGAGCCTCTTGGGTTTGCCAATCAGAAGGTGGACGGTTTGAATCCCTGCGACGGGGTGAGCTCCCGTTGCTCTGTCCCAGCTCCTGCCAACCTAGCAGTCCGAAAGCACACTAGTGCAAGTAGATAAATAGGTACCGCTGAGGCTGGAAGGTATACAGCATTTCCGTGCACTCTGGCACTTGTCAAGGTGTTCTGTTCTGCCAGAAGCGGTTTAGTCATGCTGGCCACATGACCCGGAAAGCTGCCTGCAGACAAATGCCAGCTCCCTCGGCCTGAAAGCGAGATGAGCGCCGCAACCCCAGAGTCGCCTTTGACTGGATTTAATTGTCCAGGGGTCCTTTACCTTTTTTTTTCTAATGAAGAAGACTTTTTCTCTGCATGAATCTCCTTTACTGGACTAAGAGTCAAGCAAATGTTTGTTGCCTCTTAGTATTTAAAGGGCTGGGGATTTTTGTATTATTATTATTTAAACACAAACAGCATAAGGAGGGAAATTGCTACCAGTAATCACAAAGGACATGGAGATGGAATGTAACTCCTTTGTTTGCTGTGATTTTGGGGGGAAATCCTTCATCTGAAGGTGCTATTTGTATTGGGAGGAAATCCCCCAATGACACCACTTAAAACCATGCTAATTTGGCTCCACGAATTACATATCAAAAGATTTGTTTGCCCATCTCTACAATAATTTTGTCCAGACAAGTGTAATTTAATGCAACTTGATTTTTATTTACTTAATCAGAACTGTGGTTAGTAACAGGCATTGTTGTTAATTCAAAATAAGATGAATCTGTGTGGATAATATCACAGTTATATCTACTGATTGCAACTCTCTCGTAATATTGATTTTTTTTTAAAAAAAGTTTAACCATCTATAGCCCTGCTCAAAAAAATCAACTCTGATCAAACATCCAGTGACACTTAAAATGATTGCGCGAAGCTCCCCACATGGAATAGCTCACTGCCATCAATAGATTTTCTTAGACTTCTTTAATTTGTATTTCTAAATAATATCTTTCAAAAAAAAAGCAATGCTTTAGTGCAATATTATGTAAAAGCAGACTTATCAGTATTAAAAGGGGAAGGGGGAAGATTGCATATAAAACAAAATACAATTGTCAGGCACTAGTAGGTTGACTGCTAGTTTACGTTTGTGATTGTAAAGTGGAATGGAGGATTTGAAAATAAGGTGCAAGAGGAATGCAGTTTCGTTTCTGAAGATGTCCAGATTTTGGTTGAAAAGCATACTGTTTGCAGGAAATTCAAACGCGGTATCATTGTGAAGTCCAGTGCATACTTCAAGATGCAAAAGATTGCAGATGTATCTCCACAACGGTATTAACATTGAGCCTGAACAGAGAAAATTCCCTGGTGGGTTGTGTTCATTGCCATTTATATCCCATTTATATTTCACACAATACACAAAACAACACACGCAACAAAATGTAACATCTTTTGACATCACCCGCGGAAAAAGAAAACATTCCACCCACTTTTAAAGAACCATATATTTCCATCTGAAGACAAATCTTACACATCACAGTGTACGTTCAAAATCTAGGAACTTTCAAAAACGGCAAGGACGTGTTGACAATCCCTCATACGTTTGGCTCACGTCCAAAAATATGAAGATGGTCTAAGTTCACTAAACTACTACTTAATGGCCCTTATCAGCATTCACAGGGGTCAGTCCATCCTGTTGGACATTTGCCACATGTGTGGAGGTCATCATTTCCTCGTGTTTTCCAACAATCTGCATATTTTGGACGATGGCCAATGCAGCTACGCATACTCAAGTCCCACGAAAATCAAGGGGGTTAAGGTACATGTCATTTTGTGCTGGAATGTGGCCATCTCTTGTACACACACACACATAAAAAAATAATATAATGGCGAAGTTATCAAAATACCCTTGCTTGTCATCTGGTGTAGGTGTAGAATGAATATATATATATTTCCAGAATGGTTCATGTGTACTACTTAAGTGTGTTCTTCATTAGTCTAGTTTGTATTGACTAGCCTCTATTTCTCCCCATCATGTGCTCTCTTTCCTTTGATCAGATTATATTGCAACATGGCGATCTGTCCCTCACATTGCACTCAGCAATACAGTAGTTGGGTCCATATATATATGAATCTGTTTCATTATCTATTTCCACGATTACAGTCCTACCTCTCCCTTTTGCCATTTCGACATAGTAGATTGCATTAAGCAAATAGCATCTTTTAATAAAAACAACAGTTCTCTCTTAACATAGAACAAAATAATCATAATAATAATAATAATATATATGTGTATATACATTCATTACTGAATCAGCATACTTGGAACAAAGGAAGTCAAATTAACTAGGGAACATATGTAGACATTGCTAAGCTTACACATAAAACCAGTTTGTTTTCATGATCATGCCTCACCTCTTAAATATCGCCTGGTCCAACATGTGGTAGCTCTCCTGTGGAACGTGAACAAAATAAAAAGGAGTACAACTTCTCCAACAGATCGGTGTGCCCAGGAACAGCATCCCCCCCCCCCGTCTAAATAATCCTAAGGAGTCAAAATATACAAGAGCAAGATCTTATTCCCACTGTATACTTTACTCAGGGTGCTTCATCCTAAACCGACCAGTGTGGTCTGCCTAAGGTTTAAGGGAACTTCCTGCCAGGACACACCCCTCACTGCCTTTTGGCCTGAATGGAATGGGGCCTTGTTCTCATTCCATCGTGCTTGTTTGGATGATGGGCTGAGAGGGTGAGTATGTGTACCGAGCTAAAATTTACATATAATCTTTTTGCTCCACTCACTTTTGCATATGGAAGGTAGCTGAAAAGGGGTTCCCCACCCATCCCTTCAGGTAAGACATGTATCTTGCAGATGTCCATGGGTTTATGTGCAAAAAATGTGTCGTCTCACCAGGCCAAGACGCCATTTTCCATAGAGGGGGAGGTCCATGGAATAGATGCTTATTACATCATGTGCCATTACATTCAACTAATATACCAGGGCTGCAATGCTATACCTGCTTAAGCGCTACTGAACTCAATGGGACTTACTTCTGAGTAGACACGTCTAGACTTGCACTGTTGCTGTAGGAATGCTAGATATTTTTTCTCCCCTGAGCAGAACAGGGGCGGATCAAATGAAATTCTCAAGAGTAATGAACTCAAAGACAATTATGGTGCTGGTCATGTTAACAGCCCAACTATTCTGTCTCAGTAGTTACTAACAGTAAAGCAGCTAAGATTCAATTCTCATAGAATCATAGAGTTGGAAGGGAACCCAAAGTTCCTCAACACCCTGAAATGCCTATTTCCCATATTACTTTTCGATGTGGCAAAACCACCACATGGGAATCCTTTTTTTAAAAAAACCACCTCAACTTGTACAAGGTCAACACTAAAAAAATAATAATATATGTGTTGCATCCTGGTGGCTCAGTCGCATCAAATATTAACATGAGGAAACGAACTGAAGTAGTTTATAGGGTGGGGAATGAGGTGGAACCTGCACAAACACTACTATAGGGAGGAAAAACACACAGAGGAAACGGCTTTATACAGAATCAGACCACTGGTCCAACTCTTCAGTATTGCTAGTATCAGGGGCAATCCCTCAATAAAGGAACCTGATTCTGCCACCTTCCAAAACCCTACTAGTTTGGGTCGTGGCATCAGCCAAAAGAAAATTAAAAAGTGCTGGGGTTGAAGGAGAAGAAGAAGAGGAGGAGGAGGAGGAGTTTATCACTACCCGAAGGAGTCTCAAAGCGGCTAACCATCTCCTTTCTCTTCCTCCCCCACAACAAACACTCTGTGAGGTGAGTGAGGCTGAGACACTTCAGAGAAGTGTGACTAGGCCAAGGTCACCCAGCAGCTGCATGTGGAGGAGCAGGGAAGCGAACCCGGTTCACCAGATTACGAGTCCACTGCTCTGAACTACTACACCACACTGGAGGAGCCCAGCACCCTGGTGAGGAAATGAATTGCCTCCTACCTGGTCATCAGAGCGGCCATCAGATGAGCAGAGAGGGAGCAATAAGATCAGCTGAAGAGGGGAGGCCGTGGGCCTGTGTGTCTCCTTGTATTTGTGCTATGTGTGTGCCTACATTGACCGCTAGTGGCTCTCCAGGGTTTCAGACAGGATTGAACCCCGAGAACATGTGCTCTCTGTCACAGAGCGAGAGCCCTTCCCCACAGCTTACCACCCACAGTTTGCAGCTTAAAAACAGCGAGCGGGGACACACACACACAAACACACACTTCATTAACTCACAAAGAAGGCAATACAAGCACACTCTCCCAGTCAGCAGTTCTGTGGACAAAAGGGCACAGCAAGCAAAGTGGAAGGCAGCTCTCATCCTCTGCAGTGTAAACTCGCTTTTCCCAAGCCAGGAAAAAATACTGGGGAATGCATTTGAATGAACTTAGCACTTAGGAGAGCTTTTCACCAACGAAAATTGTGCCTACATGGCAGACCCCCCCCCCCAAACAAAAGGTTTAATAGCCTCCCCTTTTTTGTCCTGGGAGTAGAAGTTTCCTTAGGGGAAAAATCTCTGACACTTCTCAGCACCCTCACTGAACTACAAGTCCCAGATTCTTTGGGTGGAAGTGAAACAGATATCAGCCTGATTCAATTTGTAGGGTAGTGCTGCTTTTAAACCGGTTCATTTAAGTACATCTCCACCTGCAATTGATTGCAGCAATTTGAAACTGATAACCAATAGATGTGTGCAATAGAGGTTGGAATGGACTTCAAAATGCAGCAGAGTTGCCTTTAAATTACCTCATTTCCCGTCTAAGTATATGAAATTAGCCTTTTGTGAAAACCTAATTGTCCAAAAAAGAACCACTCCACCTTAGGTTACTGTTGCCTCTTGTTTATTGTGTAACAGCCCTGTTTTACTGATGTAACTACAAAAAAATGCGCATAGAAACATAAAAGGCGGCTCAGGCGATTTATGCAGTTTGGTTGACGTGGAGGACAGCGGCCTGGCTTGATTCTTCGTCGGAGTGCTCCATCTCCCTGCTGGTCGGTTTGCTCCTCTCATCGTAGAGTTCCTGCCTGATTTCAAGCGAAGCCCTATAGTCATCGCCTTCTTCAACGATGGCGAGCTCGATGTTATTGTTGACCACAGCATCTCCTTCACTCCCGTTTTCTCTTTCCAGGGAGTCAGCAAAGGCTTTCCCTTCCTCCGCCAGAGAACTGGGAGAGGCCAGGTCGGAGTGAATCTCGGTGAAGGATGTCTCCTCATCGTTTGCAGTGTGCTCACTGCCGGTAGCCTCTGCCGGCTTGTCTTCCGTTTCTGTGGAAGGATCTCCATCCCGAACTTTCTTCACGTTGAACGTGAGGGGAGAGACCTTGAAAGATGAGCTTTTTGATGAGGAGGACTTTTGGTGGTTAGGGGTGAGGGACTTCTTAATCTTCTCCCTCCTCTCATGAGAGACGATCTTGGTGCTGAACTTGTTCATCTTCTTCTCGATATTTTGGCGGGAAAACGCTTTCTTCAGGCTGTCCACCTTCTTGAGGCTGGACCTCTTGATTTTCTCAGCTCTCGTCTCCCCGATTTTCTCATCCATGCTATCGTCTGCGCCCTCTTCATCATGGGGTGCTTCATCCTCTGAGGAAAGCTCTACAGTGTGCAAGGTTTCCTCCAAAGTTTTGTTCTCATCAACAGGCTCTTCCTTCCCGTCAGTAATACTGGGAACAGGCTCTTTCACAAACACGCTGGCCGGGATTTCGTTTTCTTCCTGCAAAGAGAAGTTGACATCGTGTTTATTCAGTGTTCACATAGCACAGACTTGATAAACAAGGCACGGCCCTCAACAACATCAATATTTTTCTTTCGAATAAGGCGGTAAAGGAAGTTTGTTTTTTCTGCTGTTGTTGCCACAGTATATTTAACCAGTAACAATCACTCCCCGTGGAATTGTTCGGTTACGTGCTGTAAGATTAATGGGCTTACGAGCTGTCAACTGCATTGTAGAAGAATTCATTTTGCTCCAAGTTTAGGCCGGCGTAGATCTAACCTAGCCAATTTCTTACTGCAGTTGACAGCAAGATGCAGGATCAATTCCTGTTTCCCCTTCACGCACCCCTCCCTGATGGCCTTAACAGCAATATTAACGATGGTTATGGCTAACTAGGGCTCCTGGTCACATTTAACCCATAGTCTGAAACTGGCTCCAAACCATTGTTAAACAATTGGCAGCGGCGTATCTCCACTAGTCCCGGAAAAGCTGAACAGGAGATTGTTCTGCAAGTCCATTCCCCTTCCCGGGGGGCGGCATTGCAGGAGGGCATCCAGGACCTCCCAGTGACCCAGCTGTGGGTGGAGGGATGCCAACTGCATCATAGGGACCCCTGGCCTCATCACCCTACCGGCTGACCAATTGCAGTAGCTGGGGGGCATGGCCGCTAGCCATTTAAACAGCGGCGTGGCTGGGGGGCGACCTCCTTTTGCCTCCTTGCTGGATCTCCCAGCCCACCTGCCCTCTTTTCATGCGTTTCTTGACAGCAGCCTTGCTATGACTAAGGTCGGCTGCCATATTGTTGGGGCCAGGTATGATTTTTTTTCCGCTTGGCAAACTGGCACCAGCCATTTGGTTTTCGCCAACCTTGTAAGCCTTGTTTATGGGAGGGGAGGTTGTTGCCTCTGCCTGCCCCTCCTCGTTAAGGGTATCCGGGGGGGGGCATGGTTCCTGTCCAAAGCCTGGGCATGGGCTAGGGCCTTAGCATGACCCCATCAGGTACCCTGGGGGTGCCCCGATTTGATGTATATCATAGGGCTCTCCCTACCGGTGGTTTACCCTTATGAGACTCCCTGCAGATGGGCAGGAGTCTGGTTTCACCCAATGCCTAAGCAAAACTGCTCACATCAGTAACCAATAAATTTGTGGCCTATTTTGTCCCATTAACCTAAACTTTACAGGCATAGGGCCCTCCAGATGTTTTGGGACTAGAACTCACATCATTCCTGACCATTGGTCCTGTAAGCTAGGGATGACGGGAGCTGTAGTCCCAAAACATCTGGAGGGCCAAGTTTGCCTATGCCTGACCTAAACATTTGTGTCCGTGTGTTTATTATCTAAGGGAACTGTGGGGCCCAGAGCCTCGCCACGCAATGCTCTTTACTCGTCATGAATCTGGGAGTTTCAAACATGCAAAGTATGTGCTCTACCAATGTGCTGGAGCACATAAGACTTTTGTACATCCTCCATTCATTTTTACTTGCTGCAAAACCAGGCCAAAACATGGAACAACGGCGATGTTTTTGTATGTGTCATGGGCCTTAGGGAAAACCAAGGGGGGAAGTGAAATTGGAACTGCCTCCAGTTACAAATCAGGCAGGCACCATCTCCTGTTGTCCTTTTGGCGCCTTCTCTGACATGCCTTTCAAGTGGAGATGTTTATCCCAGTTTGAGTATTGGACTCAAAACTGTTTTCATGCAAGTTTAATCGCTGTTGTCCTCTTTATTGTCAAATCGCTTTGGGGTGTTTTAAGGTAATCCATTAAAAAATAGTTCAGTGACAAAGAATTATCAGAATTGTAGGTGCTTGTCAGGATTTGTACATAGAATTATGAGGGTTTTGTTGTTGTTTTTAAATGCTCAGTCTGGACAATAATATAAAGCAGGACTCATGAAGAAGTACCCTAGGTTAATTGAGGATAATTATTTATGGCTGAGGAGAAAGACGATGTTGCATGCAGGGCATGAGATCTGGCCTTGGGGACATGCACATTCTTCTGTGAAATTTGCTTTAGTTGTTGCAATAACTGTATTTCATAAAGGCGCTGGTTTAATGCCATCTGTGCCTAATGCCTCTTGTATCATTCTACACACACCCCACTTTGTATTTTAAATAAATAAGGGGGGAAATATTCCGTGGCTACCAGCTCCGTTGATACCAAACCCACCTTTTCAACTATTTGATGCATCAGACTTAAGACATACTCAAGAGCAGATCCGTTGAACTTAACAGGCTCAACTATTTCAAGTCTGCTGATTTCAACAGGTCCACTCTTAAATATGACAGAGTTGAACACAACCCTCAGTGCCCTAAACAATGAAAGTGGTCTTTCATTGCGCTTTACGTGGGGCTACCTTTGAAGGTGACCAGGAAACTACAACTAATCCAGAATGCGGCAGTTGACTGGTGACTGAGAGTGGCCGCCGAGACCATATAACACTGGTCCTGAAAGACCAACATTGGCTCCCAGTATGTTTCCGAGCACAATTCAAAGTGTTGGTGCTGACCTTGAAAGCCATAAATGGCCTTGGCACAGTATACCTGAAGGAGCATCTCCACCCCCATCATTCAGCCCGGACACAGAGGTCCAACTCTGAGGGCCTTCTGGCGGTTCCCTCACTGTGAGAAGCGAAGTTACAGGGAACCAGGCAGAGGGCCTTCTCGGTAGTGGCACCTGCCCTGTGGAACGCCTTCCCATCAGATGTCAAGGAAATAAACAACTATCTGACTTTTAGAATACATCTGAAGGTAGGCCTGTTTAGGGAAGTTTTTAATGACTGATGCTTTATTGTATTTTTAATATTCTGTTGGAAGCCGCCCAGAGTGGCTGGGGTAACCAGATGGGTGGGGTATTTAATAAATAATAATAATATTTATTATTATTATTATTATTATTATTGCCAACAATGGTACCATGGCAAGGCATTATGAAATGCACAGAACACCTTTAAACGAATATTGGAAAGGATGCGATGGTTTGGGTGCCACAGAATGTCTATGATGGGTGTGATGAGTAATCTGTATGTAATGGCAGAGGATGGCTAAAGAAATTCAAATCATCGCTCACCATCCCTTTATCCATCCTAGACTTTGTTCAATATTTTCACAATAACCTCTTATGTGAGGTACTGATGGCATATGACATGGGTAGGCAAACTAAGGCCCAGGGGCCGGATCTGGCCCAATTGCCTTCTAAATCCGGCCCGCGGACGGTCCAGGAATCAGCATGTTTTTAGATGAGTAGAATGTGTGCTTTTATTTAAAATGCATCTCTGGTTTATTTGTGGGGCACAGGATTTCGCTCATTTCCCCTCCCCCCAAAAAATATAGTCTGCCCCCCCCAAGGTCTGAGGGACAATGGACCAGCCCCCTGCAGAAAAAGTTTGCTGACCCCTGGCATATGAGCTTATTTTTCAAAAGCAGCATGAAAAATATATAGGCAAGCTTTGAATGACCCCCATATCCATGGTTCTGCGATGGAGGGGGTTTTCAAACTGTTGCTCTTTTTACATGGGATTTAGTCGCACGCCCAATAAATTCAAGTCTGCAGTAAGTCTTGTGCCAACAAACCAACTCCCCTAAAAGATTGGACTTTTTGTGATAAGAAATGCGAAGGGAAAACGTACTGGAAAAGGTGAGGTTGTGCTTGCTTTGATGCAACATCGTCTAACACTCCTGCTAGCAAACCAACATGAATTCTCAATATAGGCATCGTTGTCTAATCTTTCTGCAAACGAATCAGGACGAACGCTCAACAAACAGGCTGCCTGGAAGCACCCTGATTGGCTATTCAGTGAGTGGGTGGAAAGACTCATACTGGGGTATATGGTCTGAAGACCCGCCCACCTACTGAAGCTAAGCAGGGTTGGGCATGGATGGTGCCTGGATGGGGGACTGCCTGGGAACCACGCTGCTTTGGGTTTCCTGACAGAAGAATGGCAATAAAATAATTAACTAACCAAAATACAGCTGTCTGGCAGTTTCGTCAAACCAAAAGCAGCCTCCACCAGAAATGGCTTGCGTTCAGCATGTACACGGAACAAGATTCTTCTGCAACTAAACGTTCTAACTTCTGGGTTTCTTAATCCTGTCGGTGTTGTTGACAAAGAGAAGTGTGCTTTTGCAGTGATGCTTGTGTGTGCTTAAAAACAACAACACTCGTATTTATAGTGACTTTAAAAAAAATTACTCAAAGGAAAAAAGGAAAGGAAAGAAAGTGGTGCTGTTTAAGTAGGTATTTATGACTGATTGCCTTATTACCTGGGACTTAAATCAGTTTTACTTTAAATTGGTTCCCAAGACGAATATAGAACCTACAGCGGCTGCAAATTCTTTCCTGCCTTAATATAGCATTCACATGGGGGTGGGGGGTTGGAAATGAGAGAAAGCTCAAGTCTTGTGCATTTTGGGGCATTATATAGATAGAAGGGATGCTGTGAGGTACTTAAAGGACTTCGAGCACGGACCCATGGCATTTGCATAATGTTAGGGTTGCCATAAGTCCAGAACTTTCTGGATATAATACTGCAGTTTGCAGTCGGAAGCAGTGTCCGGGTGGAAATCGCCCCCTCTGGAAAAAATGTCAGGGAAAATCAGGACGTATGGCAAATCATGTCAGCAGTGTCGTTTTTGTCAATTTTGTTTAAAAATAGCTCCAAACTCCCCTCCCCCCCCGCCGCCAAAAAAAAAAGCTCAACAATTTTGCGGGGGGGGGGGGGGGGATTGTGTCCGGATTTTAACTTTTTGAAATACAGTGGTACCTCAGGTTAAGAACTTAATTCGTTCTGGAAGTCTGTTCTTAACCTGAAACTGTTCTTAATCTAAGGTACCATTTTAGCTAATGGGGCCTCCTGCTGCTGCCACACAATTTCTGTTCTCACCCTGAAATAAAATTCTTAACCCGAGGTAATATTTCTGGGTTAGCAGAGTCTGTAACCTGAAGCATATGTAACCTGAAGCGCCTGTAACCCAAGGTACCACTGTATGGCAACCCTACATAACGTTTGAATATTATTTATTTACTTATTGCATTTATATCCCCTCTCCCAAGGAGCCCAGGGCAGCATACATGGTGCCCCCCTCCTCATTTAATCACAAGAACAACAACAACCCTATGAGGTAGGCTAGGCTGAGAGGCAGTGGTTTGCCTGAGGTTTACCCAGTATGTTTCATATCCGAGCGGGGATACAAACCCTGGTCTTCCAGGTCCTTGTCTGACATGCTAACCACCACACTGGCTCTCATATGCTGCTAATCGTATGCATAAATGGCTTGGCGAAATGAAGAGGTCAGGTAGGGCACTCATCCTTCCTATAAGCAAATTAATCAAATCAAACTTTTAAAAAGGTGGAAGGGCAGGAGTTCCAGGATCTAGCACAAAGGACCACCTCCTAACAGCCTCTCCAATCTCATACAAGATCTGGTTGTGTGTGTGTGTTTTTTACTGAATGCTGATGTGCTCTATGTTTTAGGAGTTTATTAAGATGGGCACATTTTCTTTCTTTCTTTCTTTCTTTCTTTCTTTCTTTCTTTCTTTCTTTCTTTCTTTCTTTCTTTCTTTCTTTATCATTTTTAGCTGCCCGAATCCTACAACGCCCGCCATTACTCCCCAAGGACCTACTGAGCTTTGTATGTGATGAAGCATTTTTTTGAGAAGAAAGGAGATTGAAATAAACTGCCCCCGGGCTCCGCTGTTGGGCCTCCCAGTAGGATATGTGCAAACAGGATGCTAGAAGAGATGGACCCCCCCCCACAGTCTGATCCAGCAGAGCTCTTCATATGCTCATATGGCTCCTCGAAGGTGCTTTAAATCAGATACACTTTCTTTTTTGGGTGGGTGGGGGGGTCAAGCGACAATCTGGTCCTTTCATAATGATAATTAGTCCGCCTACAGGGAATAACTAAAAGTATAAATGAAAGGCTGCACTGGTTTTTCTACTGCTGTTACCATACCATGTCTATTTTAGTGTCGATAATGACGAACACCATGGATATAGAAATAAATACTGTACAATGCCACTTCCGACATCAGGAGGAGGGGTTTTTGCAGTCTCACGCCCCAATCACACTTTCGCGGGGCCAGCTGCAGCCCTGCGGGAACAAGGGAAATCCCGGGATCATTACTATGCATTATTCATCGCGCCAGCCTACCTCGTAGCAAATCGTCACAACTCCGTGGTTTTGGCGGTTAGGCATTGGCAGGGGTATTGATATGCAAATGAGATGGGGGGGAGGAACGCCATCACCTCCCCCAAAATGCTGAAGGGTAGTTCGTGAAAGGACTCCGGGTGGCGTCGCCTCGTCCGAAACCTATGGAGGCTAGGGCCTAAAGCGCGCTCCCGAGCGGTAACCCCTCGGGGAGCGCCCAGGGATGTGCATCTCAGGGGCTCCCCCTGTTGGTGCTTAACCCTTCATGGTTTTATACTGGTAGTCTGATAGGGCCAATGCCTAAAGCCAATACCGCTCTTACCTGTAATCAATAAAGTTGTGGCCATTTTTCGCCCATTAACCTAAATTCCGTGTCCTGTGTCTTTATTTATTCCATTCAGTGGGAGGGGGCGGGATTAGACACACAATGGCCTTTCAAACTCTCTCTCTCTTTGTGTGTGTGTGTGATTTTTCTCATTGGTTACTATGCTATGTATGTTTGTGTTTTTATATTGCAAACCGCCCTGTGACCCTTGGGTGAGGGGCAGTCTAGAAATCTAATAAGTAAATAAAATAGAAATAAGTAACTATGGGATATACAGCCCCTGACTCAGAAGCCTAGACCGGGATTCAACTCAGGAGTCCCATCAGCAGAAGCCCTCTGGAAAGACTTCTGTTTGTGCACAGGGCTCCCCCTTCTTCTTCCCCTGTGCCTCCCACAATTGGCTCACAGTCAGCGGTCAGGAGTGTGGGTGACTTGCAGGAATCAGCTGGTTGTTTGCCACACCTCAACCTCTGTGATAGATCAGCAGAACATGGAGAACCCCAGCAGAGTCTTCAGAAATTTCCTTCTCTCATCACACAACTTATTCTAGGGGAAAACTCCTCTCTTGCACAGTTCAAAGTAACAAAGTGCTTATTGTTTCCAGACACAAGACAAAGCTAAGTACAACGATCTAGTAGGGCTGGGAGATATATCCATATTTCGTCCAAAACCGGTTTGAAGACCATATCGTGATAGCAGATCTTGGCTAAGAGACAAATGATACACTCAGGTGTCCCAAGAGTGGACTCACAAACTGAATACACACAAACACATACCCACCTCCCTGCTTGCAGAAAAGTATCACATAAAGGAGAATACTAAGCTAGAGTCGTTTTAGTGTTGGTCAACAGTTAGCCCTGGTAGAACTTAGCAGAGAGGAGAATAGGGAGAAAACTGGGGTAAGTCTTCTCTGACTATCATTGGTTCTGACGCTGCATACTGTTTTTCTCCCTCTCTGCTTTCTGCCTTTCAAGTCCCAACGGTCAACGGCTACTACTGAACAAAGCTGTAGAGGGAAACCGATACCAATCCGAGAGGAAATAAAACCCTACAGTTAGAAGTCATAATAGCAGCCATTCTTCACAGCTCTGGAACGGAATGCGGTGGGTAACATTCACAGCCAAGAAACTTCAGGAAAAGCAAATATTTCAGAAGGAATCTCCTCCAAACAAAGAAGAGGTTATGGAGGTCCAAGCAAAGGCCTTCCTTCAGAAATGTGCGCTTATGAAAACATCACAGCTCCGTAGGGTATGTCCCAGAAGCTTGAAATGAACTGGGCAGCAAATTGGCACATGGTTGGAGCTTAGAAAAATCTAGCAGCTTTGACATTTCTGAAGTTCTCTCCCCACTGCAAAAAAAATAAAAATAATTCTGTTGCCATTTGCAATATCTGCATTTTTCTGTTTGCCTGTGTCAGGGTTATATACTTAGTTTATCATTTTGAACGAGATGTTCACAAGATAAATTTGCCTCCACACAGAGAAGGGTGGTGGTGCAGCTGAAATGCTGCAATTGTTTCAACTCTGCTCCCAGCAAGAAGCAGATTGCAAAACGTGGCAGATATAATGTAGCTTTTGAACCCGTCAGCTGTTGGTGAAAAGAAAGCACAAGCTCTTCTTCAGAACGGTTTCCCGGAGGAAAGGTTATTGGCAAAGTTGCCTCAGGGTTGAGATTCTGAATACCATGTGCAGATGCCATTTTGCACTCGAGTAATCGCTTAAAAAACCCCAAAAAAACTCTGCTACCCTCACGGAAAACACCAGATCAACATTTCAAATTTTTTAAAAGATACACTGTCAAGGTTCTGGTGTTTGTTTCACAATGTTCAAGGGAGCCATTGTGTTCTGAAATAGAGAGATCCATCATGTTCTACAGAGCCTGGGAGTTTCCCATCATCTGTTTCATTAAATGACATCTTGGGAAACAAGGTTGTTTTGCTCATTGTGCTTTTAGTAGAGAAAATAATACAGAAAGTGGTTTAGGGTTACTTTAGACCTAGTGAGCCATACAACGGAATGGTAAAATAGCTAAAGGGGCCCCTAAACATTAGGTCCAGTTGTGGCCGACTCTGGGGTTGCGGCGCTCATCTCGCTTTATTGGCTGAGGGAGCCGTCGTACAGCTTCCGGGTCATGTGGCCAGCATGACTAAGCCACTTCTGGCGAACCAGAGCAGCGCACGGAAATGCCGTTTACCTTCCCGCCAGAGCGGTACCTATTTATCTACTTGCACTTTGACATGCTTTCGAACTGCTAGGTTGGCAGGAGCAGGGACCGAGCAACGGGAGCTCATCCCATCGCGGGGATTCGATCCGCTGACTTTCTGATCGGCAAGTTCCTTGGCTCTGTGGTTTAACCCACAACGCCACCCGCATATAAACGTAAATGCATACATACTTAAGGCAGTTGCAGATCATGTGTTCCAACCATCTAATTTAGGGGCGGTGGAGTCTTTTAGTTGTTGCTCTTATTAAGCAAATTGGAGTCACAAGCCCTTGCAAGCCTACTGTGGATAATTTAGCAAATGGCCCGTGCGTCCTGATCTGCCCACCCCCAACTGAAAATATATGGACAATGAACTTTAGACCAGTTTAGCTGCGGAGTGATTTGAATTTGCATTTCATCAGCCCTGCCACTATAGTCATTCCGCCTGCCTAGCATATATGGGTAGGCAAACTAAGGCCCGGGGGCCGGATCCGGCCCAATCGCCTTCTCAATCCAGCCCATGGATTGTCAAGGAATCAGTGTGTTTTAACATGAGTGTGTCCTTTTATTTAAAATGCATCTCTGGGTTATTTGTGGGGCATCAGAATTTGTTCATCCCCCTCCCCGCAAAAAATAGTCCGGCCCCCCACAAGGTCTGAGAGACAGTAGACCGGCCCCCTGCTGAAAAAGTTTGCTGACCCCTGTGCTAAGCCATACTGAGAATAAACCCATTGAAATAAGTGGAGTTGATTACCAGAAGCCCATTGATTTCAAGCCGTCTCATTTGAGTATGACTCATTCAGAAGCAACACTCTGTCATTCCTTGTAGCGAATGCAGACAAGCAGGGGTTGGATCCATTACTAGCATGCACTTTAAAGGGGAAAGCTGCAGCTGAGACACCCAAAGCGAGCTTGTACCCAGGTATATATACCTACACACTGAAGGGTATTGTTAAAATCGGCCTCAGAAGTTGCATGGATTCAACTCCTAAGAAAGCATTTTGCCTCATTCTTTTCAGGTTCGTTCCTCATCTGGGCATGATTCTTGATGGGTATCCAAATAAACCGTTTGGGGAGGAGCATTTTGGATACCTAGCAAGCTGAAAGGCTGAGGCTTATTGTCCTTCGTGGGAACCTGTGAAATCAAGGCAACGAAACAGTTTCTTCTGTTGGCACATTGCCTTGAGGCCTTAGTCTGGGTTATGGCTAACTCTGATTTGTTTCTGAATCACAAATTCTCTCTCCTTACATGGGAAAAACTCTCTCTAACTTATGCTTGGCAGAGGACCAAGCAGAGCCTTTGACTTCTAGCAAGAGAGTTTTTTCAAATAAATAAAATTTCGCACAGTGTGGTCAAATCATCTCGACGACACAGAATGGCTTGATCTTGTTGCAAAGTGATGTCGGCTCATTGGTAATTGCTCTCTTTCTTCGTTTACAAATGCTACGTACTGAATAAAAGGGACCCACCATTAACACCCCGATAGCTTGCAGGCTGGGGATGCAATCCTGTATCCCTCCAAAAGGGTGTTATTTTCCAACTCCCACCAGTTACAGCCAACATGGCCGATAGGCAGGTTTGATGGGAGCTGCAGTCTGGCACCATCTGCAGGGACACAAGGTTCCCTATTGTCTGGTATTCAAAAGTATGCTAAAAATTAGTCAGCAATAAGCTGTAAAAGATAAAAGCTCATTATGTGCAATGAGCCCTTGGCACAGTCATCTCACGTGATAATACAGTGGTACCTTGGTTCTCAAACGCCTTGGTTCCAAAACGCCAGAAACCCAGAAGTAAGTGTTCTGGTTTTCAAACGTTTTTTGGAAGCCAAACATCCAATCCGGCTGTCGGCTATTTGTTTCCGAGGCGCCTGCACCAATCAGAAGCTGCACCTTGGTTTTTAAACACATCGGAAGTCAAATGGACTTCCGGAACGGATTAAGTTTGGTGCTTTTGTTTTTGCTATTTATTTTGTGTTTTTGTTTTTGAGGCTTTTTTGGCTAATTTTGTTTTTGCGACTGTGTGGAACCCAGTTCAGCTACTGATTGATTGATTGATTGTGTGACTGCGGAAATGGATAAAAGCCCCCCATCTAAACAATGACTACCATCAGTGCAGTTAAGAAAAAATAATAATTTTTATCATCTACAATACTGTCTTATTTATTTCATAGTACAGTACGCTGACTGTTGCTTTCATTTTATGGATCAATGGACTCGTTAAATCCATGTTGAATAGCTGTTTTAAGGGTTGTTTTTAAAAGTCTGGAATAGATTAATCCATTTTGCCTGACTTTCTATGGGAAAGCATGCCTTGGTTTTGGAACGCTTTGGTTTTGGAACGGACTTCCGGAACGGATTAAGTTTGAGAAACAAGGTACCACTGTACTGCCTCATAAGCACTTGAGAGGCAACTGTTCCACCTCTTCCACTTAAAAAATCTGCATGTCACTGTAAACCATGGTTAGTGGTTGACTGTGACCACCTAGCTGGGCACTCCTGTTCCTCTCTATTGCTAGGCCGAGTAAACAAACCGTGATCCCTCCAAACAAACCACGTTCAAGAACAATCAGTGGCTACAGATTGTGGTTTCCGGGAAATGAAATAAACCACAATCCTTGGTTTGGACCTAATGCTAAACTCGGGACTGTGGCTTGCTTCTCTCTCCAGGGCTAGGAGGAAGAAGCAAAGCGGGAGTGATCAACCCACGCACAGTATGCTATTGGTTTATGGCTGACCGTGATGTGCAAATGGGAGCCCTGGACGTGGAAAAGCCGAATGTTTCAGTGAGAAGGTGAGCTCATCATTCCAAGGCGGCAGAGATCTGTGACAGGACTGTGATAGCATGTCTGAATTGGTTTACTGTGGCATAAACTCTAATGGTCTCATAAGCTACTTCATCAGTTTCTTTAAGACACCATTAAAATTTTCTGCGTCTTTGGCCTCCTGGCCCCATTTCCTCTTGATTTTTGAGCTGGCAGGTTTCTGAGCTGGGAGTCTCTTGGTATTCAAACAGCACAAAAGGCAACCAAACAATGACATTTCTTGGTGTTTTTCTCATCTTCTGGCTCCTTCGATTTTAAGATCAAATATTTACTAACTGGAGTAGTACTGAATACCAAATTCAGTGACCCCTAAGCTCTCATTTAATGGGATTTTTCTGGTCCCCACATGCTATTAAACTGCACATTGTTGTCACTGTGTTTTGCTTTTTTTATTTTAATAAAAAAGACCTGAATTTCTCCGTTTTCGGTGGCAACACGAGCTTGCTCATTTGCTTTGGTGCACGATTGGCTGAATGACATTTATTCTGAACCAAAGCGGGGCGGGGGTGGGGAATCATGCAGGTCATGTGGTTCCAACAAAGCAGAAAGGAACAATGCCAAAGCTTAATAAGGCTTTGCAAACAGTCATTTCTGTGTTTTGTTAGGTATTCTGTGCCGTTTGCAATTTGTAACAACTCCTGCAGCCACATTAGGAAGAAAGAGAAGCCAAGCTTGGAACGGGACAGTATATCTAAATGAGAGGAAAACAAGAGGAATGCAAAGGTACAAAAGTTTTTCTTTTAATAAAGAAAAAAACAATGTATCAAGAGCTCTGCTGGATCAGGAAAGGGTCCAATCCAGTCCAGTATCCTGTTCTCACAGTGGCCAACCAGATGCCTGCGGGAAGTTTGCAACATAGCTGTCAACTTTTCCCTTTTCTTGCAAGGAATCCTATTTGGAATAAGGGAATTTCCCTTAAAAAAGGGAACACTGACAGCTATGGTTTGCAAGCGGGATCTCAGGGCAACGGCACTTTTGCTCCTCAACTGTGATTCCCAGAAACTGGAAAGTGATCTGCTCACAAGCCTAAACCATATGCATTTATTTTCACATCCATCTTGGGTAAGGGGTAGAAACGGTCTTTCTGAGGAACACGAAGTATCAGATTTAATCAGCGCTCTTTTTCTAGGAAAAGAGGTGCCAGAACTCACCACGAACACCTCACCCGTTCTCTTAGAATGGCAATGGCGCCCAGAAACTGAGTTCCGGCAAGTTCCGGCTAAAAGAAAGCCATGGATTTAATCTGTCTGGGGGCTGTTGTTGTTTTTTGGTAATCCGAAAGCTAATGCAGATACCTCAAACTCTACAGGTTCTTACTGTAGCTTTCTACAAGAAACCAGAGGTCAAGATTGTTTTGGGAGATTTTTGCTCGTTTCCGGGAGATTTTAAAAGCTCGCTGTTCACTAGCGAATGAAACCGCACACATTAACGACGGGATTTTTTTTTATAAAAAAAGCTTTTTATCCTGTGTGTACAATACTTCCCGCTCGCCTCCTTTTTTAAACTAGGGAGTGGACAAAATAATAATAATTAATAGGTCTTTTCTTTATCGAGGTCATTTAAGAGATCTCTCTGAAGGCTTTTGCCTGGAAAGTCCTAGAGTGGATGAAAGGAGAGGGGAGAAAGAAAAAGAGAGACCTGAACATGGCGGCTGTGTTTTTGATCCGTTCTAGGGTGTGGCGAACCAGTTCCCTAGATGTGGACATTCTTGGCAGGGAAAGTTGCGCAGCCTTCAGGGCTGAATATCTCATAATTTTGCGAGTGCTTTGGGGCTGAAGTGAATGAGGAAAGCTTTAGCTATGGGCCAGCCTCTTTCTGTGTACACATGTTCGCACTGCACGGCTATCCCAGTATGGCGAAAATGCAAGCAGAGGGGCACAAGGGTGGAAAGCTTTTTCAGCACAGCCACAGGGCACATGGGACTCCCTGCTTGGCTAAGTGCTCCTTGTGATCCAGGATCAGCTATAAAAATAGGCCTGAACGTGGTGGTAAGCGATGCATTCCAAAGATTCTTAAATCCTCTGTCTCAGGAGCTACAGAGGCACCCAGGGTCTGGGTTGTTGCCCCAAGAAGATGGGAGTGGTTGAGACATTCAGCCCTGGAGGCAATATGGCCGTCCCCACATGTTTGTTTTGTGTAAAAACAGGCCTAAGGGAAAACCATTTCCCAGTGCAGAAAACTTTGCCTGGGACTTCCTAAGCTCCTACTCCAGGGGTCAGCAAACTTTTTCAGCAGGGGGCCGGTCCACTGTCCTTCAGACCTTGTGGCGGGGCCAGACTATATTTTGAAGAAAAAAAAATGAACGAATTCCTGTGCCCCACAAATAACCCAGAGATGCATTTTAAATAAAAGCACACATTCTACTCATGTAAAAACACCACACAGGCCCAACAAATAACCCAGAGATGACTTTTAAATAAAAGGACACATTCTGCTCATGTAAAAACACACTGATTCCTGGACTGTCTGCGGGCCGGATTTAGAATGCAATTGGGCCGGATCTGGCCCCCGGGCCTTAGTTTGCCTACCCATGTCTTAGTCCCTAGATCTGCAGTTGCAGGTCTACAATTCGTAATTTGAGAGGAGCTCAGAGGACACGATGACTTCCCAGGGTCTGACCATAGCCTCTTTGTGATGCTGATAATTTTGTTCCTGGGTTTCTGATCAGGTCCAAAGTTCTCCTCACCACATGGCCAGGAAGATCTTAGGAATGGGGGGGAGGCGACAACCCCAAACAAACAAACAAACAAACAAACAAACAAACATCCCCCCTGAATCAAGGCGCTCCCTTTTCCCCACCAAAACCGGTGGCATGCAGTGAAATTTTTCATAGGGGAACAGTTAGGATCAGAGGCACCAGTTTGTGAAGGCAAAGGGGGGCGGGGAGACAATGTCATGTGTATGAGCATCGTGCCCCCTTCCCTGAGCTGGGCAGAAGCTTCCTGGGCTTTGGGAAGGAGGCACCAGACTTTAATATTGTAATATTCTAATTTAATGGGAACATTTCAGGGACTAGCCTAGCTCCCCATGTCCACTGACTGCATGCCACTGACCAAAATTGATTTCTATTGCCTGGATTCTTTTGAGAGCAGTAAGGAACTCTGATAATTGCAATTAAATGGGTTTCTAGAAAACGCGGATATGAAAAGCCTGAGCAATTAAAAAAACCAGCAACCAACCATATTATATTCCTGTATCTTTCTTCTTAAGAATCCTGTTATCTTGGCAGAAAAGCACCTTGCCAACTCTTATAACACCAATGCTATCTTCCTTCTTTTGCACTTCTTCAGCTTCTCTCATGACCTTTTAAACCTAAAAACTACAACTCCCAACATCCCTCGCTAGCAGGGCCAATGGTCAGGGATGATGGGAATTGTAGTCCAAAAAAACAGCCGGAGACCCAAGTCTCAACCTTGGGTCCTCAACCTTGGGTCCTCAAAAGTTGTTGGACTACAACTCCCATCCTCCCTAGCCAGCAGGGCCAAGGATGATGGGAGTTGTAGTCCAACAAGGTCTGTCTTTGCTGTTTTTTTTTGTTTTTTGTTTTAGTCTATGCAGAGCCTTTGATATGACAGCGAGATGGAACACTTCAAAGTTTGCTCTCGAGGCAAAGTATTAAAAACTGGAAGGCAGAACCTGCTAGCATGCCAGGATCCTTTTCCTCCTCTGGTTTTATAATACTGAGAACTACACAGGGAGCAGAACAATGAGCAACAAGGTGGGGCCTTTTCCTCCCTGAGGGAAAGAACAGGAGGTTAGCGAGCTAGTCAGCAACCTGTGCCAAATGTTTTCCACCAGGCCTGCTTGATTTATTTAAAGTATTGTCATCTAACGGTGCAAGAGATATTTAACACGAAAACATCGTTGCACACATACCCCTATATTAAACTTGGCAAAATCAAACAGCTTTCTTTCTCTTCTCAAAGCCTCATGGTCTCTCCCCCCCCCATTTTTTAAAAGAACTGAGTGGAATGTCTTGTATAGTTGATTCAAATTTAGATTTTGTGCAGTCCAGACCACTGCTAAAAAAGGGGATGGAATGCGCACTGCTGGTTCTATTTTAAAAAAAAAAGACAGAGAAAAAGAAAAAGTTTGGTTTTACAAGCAATTCTGCCCTTCAACTCCCTCGCCCCTTGAACTCCACTTCTGAACGGATCGGATTGGTCCTCAAAAGTTTACGACTGGCACTCTATCCAGAGTTAACAGTGTTGATACTTGAAAACAGGTCCAACTTTTAACCAGTAACTGGCCGGACTGCATTATGCAAGAATTCTTAGCAGATTTTTTTTTTCTACGCCTGGGGGCGTAGCTGCTGAAAGCCCTCCCACTGACTTAGAGCTCGTGCTTGAAGACTAGATGACAACTAGTGCGAAGAGAACAAAAATGTACAGCCTTGCAAATAAGTCTGGTAGTTACTAGCTTGACTTGCATGTGACACATTAGACACGTGACGCACCAACTTCCTGAAAGACATGAAGAATCAACCCTTTTCCATTTCACAAATGCTTTGCTGCTTGGCAAATTGTGCTTGCTTCTCATGGGCAACACGGCAAGAGGAGCCGATCCACATGGAATCAGAGCAGAGGAGTGGGAAGAGATGCGGATGCTCAACCTCTGGATTTCCTGCATCATAGAACCATAGAGCTGGAAGGGACCACAAGGATCATCTAGCTCAACCCCTCACAATTCAGGCATCTTTTGCACAATGTGCGACTTGAACACACAACCCTGGGATGAAGAGTCTCATGCTCCGGGCTGGACTTCAACTCCCATCAGCCACTGCCAGCATGGCCAATGATTAGGGAGGATGGGAGTTGGAGTCCAACATCTGGAGAACCACTGGTTCTGCATTTCTGGCTGATCCTGCCTTCCACAATTGCTATCTATTGGATATATTGGAGCGGTAATCAAACGCACCATGGCAACTGTCCTAAACTCACCGTGGGAAGAATGAGATAAAAATGTAACCAGTAAGTCAAGATATTCTCTGTGTACACAACACTTTCAAGAATTAGCAAGAATAGCCCATACGCAAAAACAAACAAACCCAAAACGCCTAAACACCCAGCATCAATGTACCCCCTGACATATTTTCACTTCCACAAATCCCACAAAAGCAAAAAAAGGTCACTCAATGGAGGTGCTGGTTTGCCATGCTCTGAGCAAGCTATTTTGGTATACAGTGGTACCTCAGGTTAAGTACTTAATTCGTCCCGGAGGTCCGTTCTTAACCTGAAACCGTTCTTAACCTGAAGCACCACTTTAGCTAATGGGGCCTCCCGCTGCTGCTGCACCGCCGGAGCCCAATTTCTGTTCTTCTCCTGAAGCAAAGTTCTTAACCTGAAGCACTATTTCTGGGTTAGCAGAGTGTGTAACCTGAAGTGTATGTAACCCGAGGTCCGTGGCGTAGTGTGGGGGGTGCAGGGGGGGCCCTGGCCGCACCGGGTGCAACATCTGGGGGTTAGTGTTAGGGGGTGCAAATCCACGGGTTAGGGGGTGCAAATTACTTGCCTTGCCCCGGGTGCTGACAACCCACGCTACGCCACTGCCCGAGGTACCACTGCATGCATATATTCTCAACAAACTGCAATTGCTGGAAAACGATACACGGAAGCCTGCAAAGATACTTGTTTCTGCCACTATTCTAATCCGCAACATACGTACCCCATGTGATTGCATTCTAGCAAAAGCGGAGATGAATGGGGTTTGTGTGTGAGCAATGATGTAGAAAATGGAACATCATCCGCTAAGCAGGGGGAAGGCGTACACAATACAAACATTTCTTTCAATGCTCATCCTTTTGATAGCTTTGGGCTGATTGGTAGCCTGCCTGTCTGCAGTTCTGGCGGGGAGGCAGGAGGAGAGAGCAAATCTTATAATAGATTCCTGATAAAATATTGATATACGTGGGAAAACAAACTGAATTTGAAAACCTTGCTTAATTCATTTTTTTTATTACAATACCTGGAACATGAAGCTGTGTTTTCACTCTCACTAACTACTACAGGATACTTTTTTTTTAGAGAGAGAGAAACAAACAAATACGAACCCCATAAGAATCAAATCTCGGCTCTTTCACAAGCTCACTAGGTGCCTTAAGAAAAGGCATTTTCTCTCTACCTGAGCAGAATCTACCCCCATTCCTGGTCTGTAAAATGGAGATGATAACACTGACTTTATGGGGTTGTTGTAAGGATAATAGAGATGATACATTGGTACCTTGGTTCTCAAATGCCTTGGCACTCAAACAACTTGGAACCCAAACACTGCAAACCTGGAAGTAAGTGTTCCGGTTGGTGAACGTTTTTTGGAAGCTGAACATGCTCCGTTTTAAGTGTTATGTTTCCGATTTGAGTGGCACACTTCCGTTTTGAGTGTTACATTGAGGTCTGTCTTTCCCCCCCCTATTTGTTTTGCATTTTTGTTTTTGCGGCTCTTTTTGTTTGGTTTTTGTGACTGTGCGGAACCCAGTTCAGCTACTGATTGATTGACTGATTGTGTGGCTGCAGTACATTGTTTATTGCTTTCATTTTATGGACCAATGGCCTTGTTAGACACTAAAATTCATGTTAAATTGCTGTTTTAGGGGTAGCTTTTAAAAGTCTGGAACGGATCAATCCATTTTGCATTAGTTTCTATGGGAAAGCGTGCCTTGGTTTTGGAACACTTTGGTTTTGGAACAGACTTCAGTAACAGATTAAGTCTGAGAACCAAGGTACCACTGTATATGGGTAGTGTTTCAAGTACTCAATAAAGGTTATGATCATAGAGTCTCTCCATCGTTTCTGGTATGGTCACCTTCAAAGGGAGGGTTCATATGACGCCTGCCATGTTGAAATATGGGTTGAAAAGGGGCCCATGTGGGCTAGCCCTGCTCCTGGGAAAATGTGTGCCATGGCCCTATAGAAATCATTCCCAGTCATCTGCACCTTTGGCTGCAGTGGAAAACTACCGTATTTTTCGCTCTATAGGATGCACCGGACCATAGGATGCACCTTGTTTTAGAGGGGAAGAACAAGGAAAAAAAATTCTCCCCCTCTCTGCTCAGCGCCCCTTCAGCGAAGCAGCAGGAGAAACGGAGCCCCTTCCTTTCTCCTCCTGCTTGGCTGAAGTGGCGCTGCGCAGCTCTCCCTCTCTGCTGAAGCTAGGAGAGTCTTGCTCTCCCGGCTTCAGCAAAAGGAACCCGAAGCCTGTGGAGCGCAGTGGGAACTTGCGCTGCGCTCCGAAGGCTTCAGGCAGCTATCCCTGAAGCCTGGAGAGCAAGAGGGGTCGGTGCACACCAACCCGTCTCGCTCTCCAGGCTTCAGTGAAAGCAACACAAAGCCTCTGGAGCGCGGAGGGAGCGCTCCCTCCGTGCTTTGGAGGCTTCGCGTTGCTATCGCTGAAGCCAAGGAGCCTGCATTCACTCCATAGGATGCACACACATTTCCCCTTAATTTTTGGAGGGGGAAAAGTGTGTCTTATAGAGCAAAAAATATGGTAGTTCTACAGGTATACCGACGTAGAGATCTTCCACCCAAAGGAAGAACCTAACTGAGCAAGATTTTTGGGCCCGCCCTCCTTTCTTGTAACTTGAAGCCATTTCAAGAGAAATTCACAGACTTCTTCAGCATTCCAGAATCAACAGCACGAGACTATCGCTAAACGGGCAGAAACAAACACGCTGGCCAAGTGTTACAAAACACCAAGGTACAAATGTCACTTGCCGAAAGAAAATCTCAGTCCACAATGTAATGTTTAAGGGAATCACTGCTGTCTCTGCCGAGGGGACCTTGGGACGATGGCTGCCTTTTAAATCGCAATTGTCGTGACTGCAGAAATCACACCGTCCTCCTCGACTCCTTCAAAGACAAAGGCCTGAAAACGGCTGAGCTGTTTCTGGGGTTTGCAGTTCACCAACCTGTCTCGAAAGCAGTTACTTATTTAGGCGAGATGGCTGCCTTGAACTTTGGACATGGGAGTGGCATGTAGAAGTTCTCCCCGTGTCTTAAAAATGCAGTACTGGATGTAATCCTAAATATGGTCAACTAACAGCCCAAACTTTTGAATATTTGCTGGGAAATATGTCCCACTGGCCTCGGTGGGAGAAACTCCCTCAACATTTTCCACAGGGCTGCAATCTTCCTGTGGTATTTTCTTGCTGATAAGAAAATGTCAAGATTCCTGGGCACATTTCTCTGAGGCACGGGGAGCTGGTTTCTCATTGCAATCTCTCTGGCAGCGTGCCTGGGGTGTTCCTTCTGGGTGGTGGAAAAAAGAAAGCGAGAAAGTCGCTTGCTTCCTCGAGGGGCCAACACAGCCCATTGCGTTAGCTGGAGCAAACTCACTTACACAGCTCTGAAGCATGGCTCAGTATTCGTTCCCGTAATTTATTCTCGACATCGTGCATAGATCTCTCTAAAAATGGGCTTCTTCCCCCCACCCCTTTAATAGCTTGTTAACTCGTTACATAATTCATTACTTGCTTTAAGCTCTTTGCAATTTTCAAAACAGGTTTTTTTTGTCACATTTCCTGCCTAGGAAAACACTAATCTGCAATTTGGGTGGGGTTGACATGTTTTTTTTTACTCTGGACTTTGAGCATCTCCTGCTGATTTTAGAAAAGAAACACCCCATACGTTATTATCTCTGACAAGACAGGCAGCTGACGCTGCTGTACATTTATGTACGAAAGACTAGCTTTGTCTATCTGCTCGCCTGTGTGGGAGTCACAGATGTGTGCTCCTTCCTACACAACAGAAACCTCTCAGCAGCACTGGAAAAAATTGTGTAGCTTCTCCTCTCTACACCCAGGGGTGTGCTAGGGTGGTGAAGAGCCAAAATGTGCCGGTGTAATGTGGCAATTGGGAAGCGGGTGGCGCTGTTGTCTAAACCACTGAGCCTCCTGGGCTTGCCGATCGGATGGTCGGCGGTTAGAATCCCCATGACGGGGTGAGCTCCCATTGCTCTGTCCCAACTCCTGCTAACCTAGCAGTTCAAAAGCACGTCAAAGTGCAAGTAGATAAATAGGTACTGCTCCGGTGGGAAGGTAAACGGTGTTTCCATGCACTGCTCTGGTTTCGCCAGAAGCGGCTTAGTCATGGCCACATCACCTGGAAAAACTATATGCGGGCAAACGCCAGCTCCCTTGGCCAGTAAAGCGAGATGAGCACCGCAACCCCAGAGTCGTTCACAACTGGACTTAACTATCAGGGGTCCTTTACCTTTAATGTAGCAATTAGGGCATGAGGAAGCATTGGCCCTCCAGATGTTGTTGAACTGACTGACCGAACCCAAAGGGTGCTCATCAATGGTTCCTCTTCATCCTGGAGAAGAGTGACTAGTGGGGTGCCACAGGGTTCTGCCTTGGGCCTGGTCTTATTCAACATCTTTATCGACTTGGATGATGGACTCAAGGGCATCCCGATCAAATTTGCAGGTGACACCAAACTGGGAGGGGTGGCTAACACCCCAGAGGACAGGATCACACTTCAAAACGACCTTGACAGATTAGAGAACTGGGCCAAAACAAACAAGATGAATTTTAACAGGGAGAAATGTAAAGTATTGCACTTGGGCAAAAAAAATGAGAGGCACAAATACAAGATGGGTGACACCTGGCTAGAGTATATGTGAAAAGTATCTAGGAGTCTTGGTTGACCACAAACTTGACATGAGCCAACAGTGTGACGCGGCAGCTAAAAAAGCCAATGCAATTCTGGGCTGCATCAATAGGAGTATAGCATCTAGATCAAGGGAAGTAATAGTGCCACTGTATTCTGCTCTGGTCAGACCTCACCTGGAGTACTGTGTCCAGTTCTGGGCACCACAGTTCAAGAAGGACACTGACAAAGTAGAACGTGTCCAGAGGAGGGCAACCAAAATGGTCAATGGCCTGGAAATGATGCCTTATTAGGAATGGGTAAGGGAGCTGGGCATGTTTAGCCTGGAGAAGAGGAGGTTAAGGGGTGATATGATAGCCATGTTCAAATATATAAAAGGATGTCACATAGAGGAGGGAGAAAGGTTGTTTTCTGCTGCTCCAGAGAAGCGGACACGGAGCAATGGATCCAAACTACAAGAAAGAAGATTCCACCTAAACATTAAGAAGAACTTCCTGACAGTAAGAGCTGTTCGACAGTGGAATTTGCTGCCAAGGAGCGTGGTGGAGTCTCCTTCTTTGGAGGTCTTTAAGCAGAGGCTTGACAACCATATGTCAGGAGTGCTCTGATGGTGTTTCCTGCTTGGCAGGGGGTTGGACTCGATGGCCCTTGTGGTCTCTTCCAACTCTATGATTCTATGATTCTATGAACTACAACTCCCACCAGCCCTAAAACAGCACGGACACTGGCCTTGGATGATGGGAGTTGTAGTTCAGCAACATCTGAATCTCACTGAGCAACCTGGTTCACATGTCACACTGAACACAAGGACAAACTGTCTGTACAAGAGTGCTCACCCGTTGCATTACTTCTCTCAAGCACGCTGTGCACCCTTTGAACGCTACGTGTGAATAATTGCACAAGTGCATAGCTCTACTGTTTGCGTGCACACTCGCTGAAGCACCCTTACATCTTTGCCTAGCCTACTTTACAGGGTTGTTGTTGTGAGGGTAAACAGAATGGAAAATATGCATGCGCACACACATGCTACCTTGCGTTCCTGGAGGTCAGGCAGCATATAGACCCTGAGATCATCTTCTGAGGCCCTCCTTCGTGTGCCTCCTCCCTGAGAGGTACAGAGGTACGGAGGGTGGCAACGTGAGAACGGGGCCTTCTCTGCAGTGGCCCCCTATCTTTGGAATGCTCTCCCCAGGGAGGTTCTCCTGGTGCCTTCATTATACACTTTTAGGCACCAGGCAAAAACGTTCCTCTGTCCAAGCTAGCTCCACAGGAGCAGGCTACAGCAGGGGTGGGACACATTTTTCAGCCTGAGAGTGGCATTGGAGGGTGGGCAGCATATGCCAGAACTGGGCGTGGCCAGAGGAGAAAGAGGGCAGAGCAATGAAAGGAAATTTCACTTTTGTAGTGTAGATAAGTTTCAATACCTGCCCACTGGATCTCTCTATCCCCTGTCCAGGCAAGCGAGAGGCATCATGCTAGTGGTGTAGCAATAAAACTAGCTAGCACGTTTGCAAAGCTAAGCAGGGTCTGGCCTGGTTTCCAACTGGATGGGAGAATATGTGTTGAGATTCCTGCATTTCATGGGGTTGGACTAGATGACCCTCAGCGCTCCCTTTAATTCTATGATTCTGTGATTATCACAGTTCAAAGACATTCCACCCAGGCAAAAACATTCGAGGGGGTTTTGGAGCCTGGGAGACAGACAGAGAAGCTTAAGAGGGCTTCCACATTTGGACCAGAGGCCTGAGATGTCCCAATCGTGTTCTACAACAACAACAAAAAGTACCGTATTTTTCGCTCTATAAGACACACCAGACCACAAGACGCACCTAGTTTTTGGAGGAGGAAAACAAGAAAAAAAATATTCTGAATCTCAGAAGCCAGAACAACAAGAGGGATCACTGCACAGCGAAAGCAGCGATCCCTCTTGCTGTTCTGGCTTCTGGGATAGCTGTGCAGCCTGCATTCGCTCCATAAGACACACACACATTTCCCCTTACTTTTTAGGAGGGAAAAAGTGAGTCTTATAGAGCAAAAAATACGGTAAGTGCTGTCGAAGACGAAGATGCTTTAGCACAGGGAGAAAGACAGATCTTGGGAGGAGAGCACTTGGTATACTTTGCAGGCCTACAAATCGAAACCCTACTGGATTGTCTATATTGCAGGATAATATATTTAGCAACATCAAATTGGAGGCAGATGCCCAGGAAACCAGAGCTCAGGTTTTGTACACAATGAAGAACGAGGCTTTATCAACAGGCACCGACGGCTGCAGAGTGACGGGAAAAGCTTAGGTCGGCTCAGTGCATAAACCCATGGGGAGGGAAGGGGTGGGGTGGAGAAGCCAGAAGAATTTGCTCAGGGTGGCAAAGTCCATTAACTACTTTTTAACAGCCAGGATGTGGGGACGTAGGTGGTGCTGTGGGTTAAACCACAGAGCCCAGGACTTGCCGATCAGAAGGTTGGCAGTTCGAATCCCTGTGATGGGGTGAGCTCCCGTTGCTCGGTCCCTGCTCCTGCCAACCTAGCAGTTCGAAAGCACGAAGGAAGGTAAATGGCGTTTCTGTGCGCTGCTCTGGTTCGCCAGAAGCGGCTTAGTCATGCTGGCCACATGACCTGGAAGCTCCCTCGGCCAATAAAGCAAGATGAGCGCTGCAACCCCAGAGTCGGTCACGACTGGACCTAATGGTCAGGGGTCCCTTTACCTTTTAACAGCCAGGAACGAGGTGTGACTGTTTTTTAAGCTGGTAAGTATACAAATGCATACCGTGTTCTCTCTCTTTTTAATATTAAAAATAAATAAATTAGGTGCCCTGTACTCCTATCTTGATAAAAGTGCTGGGAGTACCAGAACAAAATGACCCCTGTGGGCAGCAAAAAGAAGAGGGTGCCATGCTCTGTACAGGTGAGCACTGTCACAAAGAAAGCCTTGCTGCAAAACAGGTGAGGGTGAGGCTTGAATCCATGCAAGGACTATGGATTTTTCAATGGCGACTGCTTTGCAGGAAGGGGTGGCTCTCTGAATGTTGTTTGGCTACAACATCCATCAATCCTGACCAGCATGGCCAATGGCAAAGCAGGGGGGGACGGACCGGGAACATCCGTGAGCCACAGGTTCTTCACTTCTGCTTTCTAAGTAACAACAGAATGGATAACTGTTTGTAAGTTCGATGCAAACTCCTGATCTTATTTCTCTGGAGGGTGGAGCAGTCCGATACTTCGATATCTGCTGACCACTGGCAGAACTACGCAGACAGAAAAAGCATAGAAACTGGGGAAGTGGTGGTTGTTGCTGGTTGTTTTCAAAACTAACCATATAGCAGATGCCGTGCCAGTTTTTGAAAGAGAGGTTCATCTACTTTTAAAACACATTTATCACTGAGCTCAAGCAAAGATGCATTTGCGGCTGCAGTCCTGTGCATAATTTACTTGGGAGTAAGACCCAGTGGGATTTAGTTTGGTGTAAACATGCACAGGACCAGACTCTAGGACTGTTTTGCTGGCTTAGCTGCATATCGGAGCTGAGGATCATTTGCTGCAAAGGAACTAGGTAGGATTCAGTGGGAGGCGTGTTCCATCGGCAGCACCAATCACAGGGCCAGCAGCTAACGGATCATTTTTTCCAGACTACATAAATAAGACCTGTGTTTGCTCAGTGGAATTTGGGAACACAGATCTGATGATTCATACCAATTTCAGTTTTGTGAGTATGGCATGCAGCAGGCATGATCTTTACGCACTGAAAACTGGCAAGGCTGAGTTTCAGCCTTGGCTTACCATGGCCTCAGGATCCTGTTTTCTTGTCTAGACTCAAACCTGGAACCTGTGAGGCAACCATCAGGACTGTGCCTCTGAGCATGTGCTGATGGTAACCACAGCACACATCTGGTGGGATTCCTGCTGCAATGGGTTTCCCAGCAAGACTTGACCACGGGCAAATATTTTCTTCTTGCCAGAACTTGGCGTGTGCAAGCAATGGCGAGGGGATGAGAGAGTAGGAAAAGCACAATGATAAATGAATACAGTCTGTATGGCAGGAAAAGGACTGCTTGGATGACTAGTTAATATTCCACATTTCCTTCAAAGAAATCAGGGCGTCGCAGGTTAGGTTAGGTTTTTGGAAACCTCTATGAGGTTTTCTACAGCCAAGAGGCATATGACTTTTAGGAAACAGGTTAAGGAAGTGTTTCCCAAACTTGGGACTCTAGTAGTTTTTTTAACTACAGTTCCCATCACCCCCAACCACTGGTCCCACAAGCTAGGCATGATGAGAATTGTAGTCCAAAAAACAGCTAAGTTAAGGGATAGTGGTTGCCCTAGGCTTGCCCAACATACTTGATGATCCAGTGAAAACTGGAACCTGGGTTTTGCCCGGGGTAGAAAGGCACTCTAACCATTGCACCACCCTGTCTCGGTGGTCTCTGGCAATTGCTGAACTGCGGCTGGCCGAACATTTCTCCAGGGTGAGCCTGTCCCGGCGGCCCCAATCTCCCCTCGTCTCACCCCCACTCACAGGAGCCAACTCCGAGGGCCGAGGTCCCTTCGTCTCCCCCATAAAGTATTTGCGGGTGTTGAACCCCACCCCCAAATTGATGGGCATTGCCATTCAAATGGTGTCCATGTGCCACGTCTCGAAATCAATTATGTGGGGTGGGGCTTACCCGCCCACCCCACCCCCAGTGCCAGCTTGCCAAATAGAGTAGGAACCAGTTTATGGGGACTTTTAGGGGCCCCGCGACAACAGATCAAAATAATATTGATTTGATCCCGAAGGAAAAGTGCAATCAAGCTTTCTTCGTTTTAGGAGATTATTTGCAAGCCCCCGAACCCCGCCCCCCGGAAGAGTTCGACTGCCTAGGGGGTGCTGCCAATATTTTATTCGAGTTGGCACCCCTGTCCCCAGACGCCCGGCCCTTTCTCTCCAGATCCCCCACCCCCGACCTACCTGGAAGATGAGGACCTTGAAGTGGTTCCTGCGCAGCAGTTGCGCGTGGTTGTGCTCCAGCCGCTTCACCTGCGCGCACTGGCGGTCCATGCGCTCTCGCACCTCGCGCGTGTTAGCGCTGACCTTGCGCGACTTCTCCAGCAGCTTGGCCACCGTGTTGCTGGTGGACGTGTGCTGCTTGCACAGCTTGCTCAGGTCGCTCTGGATGCCCTTGACGGAGCCCTCCAGGTCCACCTGACGCTGCTCCATCTTCTGCTGCTTCTCCTGCACCGAGTCCAGCATGTTGACCAGCTTGTCCAAAAGAGTCAGCACCGTGATGGCGTTCACTTGAGAGCTGTCGCGGACCGCCTCGCCCGGAGCTCCCGGAGCCCCCGTCGGTCCCGGCTGCAAACTGGGGCTACGGCTGCCCGACGACGGCACCGGGCTGGGGCTGCCGCGATCCAGAGGCCCGTCGGGGCTGGACGGCGGAACGTAGGCGCTGCTCTTCTCCGCTTGCACCGCGTCCATCGCGGGAGGCTGCCCGGACGGCCGCGATCAGCCACTTCTGGGTGCTTGGCTGGCTGGGGGGGGGGGTGCCCTTCTGCTTGGGTGCTGCTGCTGGAGAGGCGACTGCAAGAGCAAGGTCCGCCCCGGGAGCGAGCGCCTTCCCCAAACCTCCCCGCCGTCGGTGGGACGCAAAACTTTCGCTCCTCCCCGAAGCAGGAGGAAGCCCGGTTCTTGCACGGATCAGGCCTCCTGTAGCTTTAACTCCGCTCCTCTGCCTCTCTCTCTCGCCCCCCTTCTTCCAGCCCCTCCTCGCCCTCTTACTTTATGAGAGGAATGCCATATTTCCCCCATGACTTCATTGGCAAAGGCGGGGGAAAAAAACAAAACAAAACAGGCCCTGGACGGCCATTGGTGCAAAGCCTGTAAACTTTTCAAACAGGCTGCGGATGCAGCGCCAGGGACTCTCGCCCCTCCCGCCCTCCCAATGTTCCTTTCCTGTGTTGGGTTATATTTTTTTTTCCTTTTTCCTTTTCTCCCCACCCTAAAAGAAAATGACTTTAATGGAAAGAATTGTTTGCGTTTGTCCTGAAAGCAAGGAAAGGGAAGGGGGAGAGAGAAGCAGTTGAGAACATCTTATTTATATTCTGCAAAGGGTTTTATTCTGTTCTCCTAAGTTAGCACCTCTGTCCTTTGTATTCATGCCTCTGGTGAACTTCTCCCTCACCCCCCTACAAGTGGGGAGGTGCCCAGGGTGGGCTCCCGGCTTGCTGGTGGGCTTCACAGAGGCATCTGGGCATGATGAGAACAGTGTGCCAAACCTGCTAGGCCTTCCGTTGGAGCTGGCTTTTAGGCTTTTATAACTCTGGAGCAGCAGTTCTCAAACTTTTCTGCGTTGTTTGTACGAACCCATTCTGAGTGCCTCTTAAAGGTAAAGGTCCAGCCATGACCGACTCCGGGGTTGCAGTGCTCATCTCGCTTTATTGGCCGAGGGAGCCAGCGTACAGCTTCTGAGTCATGTGGCCAGCATGACTAAGCCGCTTCTGGCGAACCAGAGCAGCGCACGGAAACGCGGTTTACCTTCCCGCCAGAGCGGTACCTATTTATCTAATTGCACTTTGACGTGCTTTCGAACTGCTAGGTTGGCAGCAGGGACCGAGCAATGGGAGCTCATCTCATTACGGGGATTCGAACCGCCGACCTTCTGATTAGCAAGTCCTAGGCTCTGTGATTTAGACCACAGCGCCACCCGCGTCCCGAGTGCCCCTTACCCTGCTCTATAAAAAAAATCATTATTCAGAGTAGGGGTTTGCACCACCTACAGTGCCAGATTTACCTATAAGCTAAGCAAGCTAAAGCTTAGGGCCCCACTTTCTTGCCCCCCCCCCAATTAAAGTAAGAAACCACACCTGGATGTACATTTCCAAAATATAAGGTAAAAAACAAATGACTGGTTTGCACATTTCTATATATAGGGTGCCTACATTCTGCATGGACTGGTTGCATGGAATAGAATCATAGAATCATAGAATTGTAGCAACATGGGCAAACGGCTTTAGATACCTATTAGGTCCATAATTAGCATACAGCATATATTCAACACAAAAACCAGTGACAATTTGTTGTTGACAAAGGACAGCTGGACATATAATGGGCCCCATTATCTTCAGTAGCTTAGGGCTTCATCAAACCTAAATCCAGCCCTGACTGGATTGTGCCTCTGGGCTTAATCCTGGAGCCTTTTTTGAGTGTTTTCAAGTGCAATAACACAGTGTCTCTAAGTTCATGCAAAGTGCATTTCTTGCATAGCCAGTTTCTCCTAGTACACACATACGCACTCGTGCACACACACCTCACTGTCCCAGCCATGCATTCAGTGCTTTTGCTTGGCTGAAATCTGTCCTCAACCTCTGGCTATGCTTCTTATTTGCCTCAACGGAGGGCAGAGGTACCAAGTAGTGTGTGGGCAAGCCAGGATTTGCCAGGGCATATAGCCTTTGGAAGGCTGCCCAGAAGGAAATTGTGGCCCTTTGGTCTAATAAAAATGTTCCCCATCCCCTGCTTTAAAGACATAAATGCATCATTTCATTTCATATGATATATAATGAATGAAAAGGATGTTTAAAAAACCAGAAGCTTTTCTCTGGGGAGTTAAAGGGACAGAACTACCTAAAATGTATAGAAACTTATAAAGCGGCAAGAATGTTACTTGCCCCAAAATGGAAAGAAGCAGAAGTCACAGCAAAGGAAGAATGGATACAAAAACTTATGGAATACGCAGAAATGGCGAATAAGAAATCAAGGTAACAAGTTTTTTGGTTTTTTTTTTACAAAAAAAGAGGAAATGGTTTATTGACAAATTATAAACAGATAAAAACATTGGCAGGGTTATTGTAATAACCTGCAGTTTTATAAGAGTATATATATTCAAAGAAGATGAATAAATGAGCAAATTAAGTTACTTTGGATATGCAGAAGATATTAAAAACAAATGTTAGGAAACGCAGAAAGAGGGGGAAAGAAGTCAAGTTTTGAAATGTCAAAATGATTGTAATCAAGTTTATTAAATTTGTGAGGTCCATGCCTTTACACAAAATACCATAAAACATGGGGTTTTTTGGGGTAGTTTCCTTGCTGGGACAGCATGGCTTGAATTTTAGCAAAATGATTGTAAAATCAGTGAAATGTATAAAATTAGTGAAATGTATAAACTTGAAAAGTTTAAATAAATAAAAGGGAAAATATATAAAAACAAAGACATAAATGCACGTGCTTGCTGGCGGTGAGAAGAGTGATGGGTTAAATGAGGATTCAAAGACAGCACTCAGATGGACTAGAGACAACACCTTTTATGACATATTTAGCTGCTGTTTTTAGACGAGAGGGGACCAGATCTGACCAAAATGATAGAATCACAGAGTTCGAAGGGCCCCTGAGGTCCATCTACTCTACTCCAGCCCCTTGTGATGCAGCTGTTCCATACAGGGATTGAACCTGCAACCTTAGCATTACCAGCACCACGCTCCAACCAACTGAGCTATCCAGGAATATGGGGGAATCCAGAGCTTGCAGATTTATCAAGGTCCCCTTCCCTCCCACCCTCTCTTCCTCCCTCCCCTACAATTCCATCTAATCATTATCAGTTAGTGTGTAGACCAGTGGTTCCCAAAGCAGATAGCACTATCCCTTGGGAGCACATCCTCCAAGTGTCCCTATTTTCTAGAGACAGTCCTGGATTACAGAAGCCTTTCCAGTTTCTGATTTGATCCCGGAATGTCCCACTTTTGCTTAGGACATCTCTATTTTCATTGGAGAAATGTTGGAGGATATGGAGTTATGCGACCCCCGAGCCAAGGAGATAAGTAACTATGCAACCTTTAGAAAACATCTGAAGGCAGCCCTGTATAGGGAAGTTTTTTTTAATGTTTAAAGTTTTATTATGATTTTATAAATAATAATTTATTATTTATACCCTGCCCGTCTGGGGTTTCCCCAGCCACTCTGGGCATCTTCCAACAAAATATTAAAATACAATACTCTATTAAAGCTTAAAAGCTTCCCTAAACAGGGCTGCCTTCAGATGTCTTCTAAAAGTCTGGTAGTTGTCTATTTCTTTGACATCTGGTGGGAGGGCGTCCCACAGAGCGGGTGCCACTACCGAGAAGGCCCTCTGCCTGGTTCCCTGTAACTTGTACGTGTTGGAAGCCACCCAGAGCGATTGGGGCAACCCAGTCAGATGGACAGGGTATAAATAATAAAATTATTATTATTATTATTGAATAGGACATCCCTGTTTTCACCAGATAAATGTTGGAGGGTATGTGAGAGACGGTGGGATTATTTATTTATATTTGTTTATTATTTTTAAAAATATTTTTTGTTTGATTTTACATACAAAAAGTTATAACAATACCAAATATATAAACATATCTTGAGATTTCTCTGAATCTCCTGACTTCCCCTCTCCGTGGGTCCAACTGTCAACATCTTCAGATACATATTGTTTCACAATCCATATACAGTATCTCTCCATATTTGTCCACAGTATTTGTTACATTAAAAATGTTGTTAAAATTCTGCTGATGTTTTTACCTATTTTATCTATTTATAAATTTATCTATATAATTTTTTCCCGTTCATTCTTAAAAGTTTTTGTCTTTTTGGTTCCTGAGCTTTCCGGTCAGTTTTGCCATTTTGACATACTCCGATAGCTTAATTTGCCATTCCTCTCTGGTAGAGACTTTGTCTTCTTTCCATCTTTGGGCTAATAACATCCTTTTCTGTTCCTTTGTTATGTCGGTACCTACAATTCCTAATAAAAATGCTTCTGGCTTTTTTTTTTATTTTACAAAAGTTATTATAAACATTTTTTTCCAATTCATTTTATATCATTTCACAGAATGCTTTTATTTTATTTTATTTTATTTTGTGTTTCAGTAATTTTTTATTTTCTTAGCAACAGAAAATCTGCTTATTTTGTCTACATTGGTCAGAATCTTTGCTTAAGGTGGATGGAAATGTTGACAAGCTGACATTTTCAATAGACCAAAGGCATGGGAAAGTGTGCCTTCATGTCACAAATATTGACAATTTGGCATTTTTCATGCCTTGAAAATCTGAGTGAAGGAAGTTTTTCATACCTTGAAAAACTAACAGAGTGAAGGAATCTGCCAAGTATTGTTTTTGTGCCATTCTACCGCTGGCTATCTTGAAGGCTCTGGGATCACAGCTAAGAACCGATCCTTTTCTTTGATATTTGTACAACATTGTTACCTACAAATAGGAACTGACTGCAAATACTTAGAATGTTGCTTCTTTTTTCTTTCTTTCTTTCTATTCACATAATATACATTCTTTACAACAAACAACTCCAAAATAAAATCATATGTAACAAAACCATAAGTCTCATGTTTTCATTTACTTGATATTTCTTGCTACTTTCTGCTTTTCTTATAGAATCTTTATAAAAATTTAAATCTCTTAAATACCATACCAATCTTTAACAATTTCAACTAATCCCTTCACCTCCCTCCTCCACAGCCCTCCACCCGTGTGAAACCTTTTTTACCTACTATTATTTTTGTTACTATTGCGTTATTCACTTTATTTATTATTCCATCCTTGATATATTATTATCCTATCTCCTTGCGCCTTTTAAACTTTTGCATATTAGTTTTTAAACTCCAGCACCGACTTTTTTCATGTATTCCTTAACGCATTCCCACTCTTTATTAATTTTTTGATTAGAGTAGTCTCTAATTGATGCTGTTAATTTTGCCATCTCCGTGAATTCAATAAATTTGGTTCTCCATTCTAATAATTCTGGTAAAGAATGCTTTTATTACCTTACAGGACCACCACATATGGTGAAAGGTGCCTTCTTTCTTTTTACATTTCCAGCAGGTGTTTGGACTTGGCTTAAACAATTTTGCTAGTTTCCTAAGAGTCAAATACCACTGGCACATCATTTTCATACAGTTTTCTTTCAGCGCACAGCAAGCCGTAAATTATTATTATTTTATTTGTTTATTAAATTGGTATACTGCCCTATACCTGCAGGTCTCAGGCCAGTTTACAAGATATGGTGGTACTAAGAGCCAAGGGGACGACAGAAGGGCACTGGAGGTGTAAATGACTATCAGACTTTGAAAAGAGACTCTGACCAGATCAAGTTCAGCAGGTTGTTTTTAAGAAATCCAGTACAGTACAGTGGTACCTCAGGTTACATATGCTTCAGGTTAAAGACTGCTAACCTAGAAATAGTACCTCAGATTACGAACGTTGCTTCAGGATGAGAAGAAGAAATTGTGCTCTGGGTGTGCGGCAGCAGCGGGAGGCCCCATTAGCTAAAGTGGTGCTTCAGGTTAAGAACAGTTTCAGGTTAAGTACGGACCTCCGGAACGAATTAAGTACTTAACCTGAGCTACCACTGTAGTTTCACTTAGATTTTGAGTAAATGTGCAACTCATTGTCATGGTTTTGAATTGTATTATTGTCCTCCTTAGTGAGTGGTCAGGGCTGGATTTAGGTTTGATGAGGCCCTAAGCTACTGAAGGTAATGGGGCCCTTTCTATGTCCAGCTGTCCTTTGTCAACAACAAATTGTCGCTGTTTTTTGTGTTGAAATATATGCTATATGGTAATTTATGGACCTAATAGGTATCTAAAGCCATTTGCCCATTTTGCCATGCAACCAGTCCATGCAGAATGTAGGCACCCTATGCAGTATAATAATAATAATAATAATAATAATAATAATAATAATAATAATAATAATAGTAATTTATTATTTGTACCCCACCCATCTGTCTGGGCTTCCCCAGCCACTCTGGGTGGCTTCCAACAAAGATGAAAAATACATTAAAATGTCACACATTAAAAATTTCCCTGAACAGGGCTGCCTTCAGATGTCTTCTAAATGTCATCTGACAGGAGGGCGTTCCACAGGGCGGGCGCCACTACCGTAAAGGCCTGATTCCCTGTAGCTTTGCTTCTCGCAGTGAGGGAACTGCCAGAAGGCCCTCGGAGCTGAACCTCAGTGCCTGGGCAGAACAATGGGGACCTTCAGGTATATAGAAATGAGTGACTAAACAACAAAGTAATATTTTAGGGAGCAGGCTTGCAGGCGGGGCCCATTACTTACATCATAGGAGCCTGCACAACACAATACACTGTTGCTGTATGTAGGTTTTTTTAAAAAAATTATTTTATATTTTGGAAATGTACATCCAGTTTCCCGCCCTTTAATTTTTTTCGGGGGCCCCCAAGAGAGTGGGGCCCTAATCTTTAGCTTGTTTAGCTTATACATAAATCCAGCACTGCTGGCAGTAGAACGAGTGATCTTTTCTCCAGATCTGCTGGGATGACTGCCCTTAACAACTGTACATGACGAACTTTTCTATGCATGCACATTCTCCCTGGTTGTTGCTGGACAGTAGGCCAGAAACGGACCCCCCCCCTTGTTTTCAGCGAGAAGGCAACTAAACTCGTCCACAAAAAATAGAGACAGACTTGTGGAGTCAGGCAGGCCTGTGCCTTCCTCCCTGTGGCTAGTTTCAGGTGGAAGAAAGACCCCTTTGGTCTTCTCACATGGCACCTATTGGCATACACAAATGTTATGCAAATCTCTGACCTGTTCTGGCAGCTGATGGCTAAGCGTCCTGCCCTCCATTCTCCTGACTGCCCCTCCTTCAGGGGCATCTTGCCCATAGAGACAAGTGGTGCCAGGGTGCCAAGTTCTGTAGGGCGCCAGGGAAGAGGCGGAAGCTGGGCACGGTGCCTCCTGACATCAGCTCGCCACCTTCACCCGCCTCGCTGAGGCAGCGTTGCACCCAGAGCCTCTGTCTCTTCCCTGCTGGAGGAGCTGCCCTCCAGCCGCTGCCTGCCTCCTCCAGCCCTGCAAGGCTGCCGGCAGCGCCGTAAAAAGGTTGGCAACTCTTGGAAACGGGGGGGGGGGGCGCCACCGCCGGAGGGATCTTTGCACCACGGCGCCGGATATACTTAAGATTGCCCTGCCTCCTCTCACCCTTCCTGGGTGGGTAATTTCAGAGGCGAGTCTAAAGCCCAAACAAGACATGATGTGGGAAACATATGAGTGCCATCTTCCTGTGCCCCTTTTTCCAGCCATTAGGGCAGAGTTTTCCCAAACTTTTGGACTACATGGAACTGGCGGAAATGACTGGCAGAATCCGAGACCAGGGAGAAGAGTCGGTAGAAGAAGGTTGGAAGAAATTTAAAGTCTATCTACAGAAACATTGTAAAATTAAGGAATGTTAGAAGGATGCTGGAATGAAGTTATGTGGTTTTAGCAGTAATGTTACAAAGGAGTATGTAAAAATGGGTTGTTAACAGGTGAGAATGTAAAGCTACAATATATTAAGATAAATTATTAAGATAAAAACAAAGATGGAAAGGATTTGGTGAATTAACTAACTGAACTAGAATACAAAAAAGGGAGGTGTTCGGAGGTCAAGGAAACAAGTAAATGAAAGATAAGATATGGAGAAGTTGATTTGTTTTTAACTGTTTTTATTTTTCTATATTTTGTATTTTTTGTTTTATTATTTTTTATTATTTTTGTAATTTTCTGAAACTTCAATAAATATTTTTTTTTTAAAAAAAAGAGTTTCCCCAAACTTGGCCCCCCAGCTGTTTTCGGACTGCAGTGCCCATCGTCCTTGAACACTGGTCTTGCCAGTGATGATTGTAAAGGTGCTTTGGTGATCGTAAGGGTCACACCAAAGCGCCTATGCTCTGGCACAACTCTTACGGTCTCCAGGCACCTCCCCAGAAGCCACTCTGGCGATCGTAAGGGTTGCGTCAAAGCACCTCCGGGAAGCTGGGCCTGCAGCCACAAGAAGCAGCAGCGATGAAGGATGACGCAGCAACATAGGAGCCAAATCCTAGGGGCTGTGGGGGCTTTGCCTCACCCCCCAATAAAATATTTGAGGAGGTTGGGCCCCCACAAAGTTGATGGGCATTGCTTTTCAAATGGTGTGCGCGCGATGCATCATGCGATCGATTATGCAAGGCGGGGCTTACCTGGCCCCCACAATATTTTATTCCAGTTGGCACCCTTGGAAAGTGGCAAAGATGAAGAGGGGATGAGCGAGTTGGGGGGTGGGCAAGGGGTGGCGAGGGGTCTGGTGCATACTGACACATATTTTTCTTTTTAACCCCCCCACAGTATATCTATATCATCTATATCTATATCTATATCTATATCTATATCTATATCTATATCTATATCTATATCTATATATGTCTGTATGTCTGTCTATCTATCTATCTATCTATCTATCTATCTATCTATCTATCTATCTATCTATCATCTATCTATCTATCATCTATCTATCTATCATCTATCTATCTATCTATCTATCTATCTATCTATCTATCTATCATCTATCTATCTATCTATCTATCTATCTATCTATCTATCATCTATCTATCATCTATCTATCTATCTATCTATCTATCTATCTATCTATCTATCTCTATCTATCTATCTATCTATCTATCTATCTATCTATCTATCTATCTATCTATCTATCTATCATCTATATCTATCTATCTATCTATCTATCTATCTATCTATCTATCTATCTATCTATCTATCTATCTATCTATCTATCTATCATCTATCTATCTATCAATCATCTATCTATCTATCATCTATCTATCTATCTATCTATCTATCTATCTATCTATCATCTATCTATCTATCTACAGTCATACATCATGTTACGTTTGCTTCGTGTTACGTTTTTTCAAGTTGCGTCCCATGGCGACCCGGAAGTACTGGAAAAGGTTACTTCCGGGTTTCGCTGCTCACGCATGCGCAGTAACGCTAAATCGTGCTTCGTGCATGCGCACAAGCACCAAATCATGCTGCACACCTGAGCAGATACAGAGCTTCAGGTTGCGGGCTTTTCATGTTGTGAACAGGCCTCCGGAACAGATCCCATTCGCAACCAGAGGTATCTATCTGTCTATCTATCATCTATCTATCATCTATCTATCTATCTATCTATCTATCTATCTATCTATCTATCATCATCTATCTATCTATCTATCATCTATCATCTATCTATCTATCATCTATCTATCTATCTATCTATCTATCTATCTATCTATCTATCTATCTATCTATCTATTCATCTCATCTATCTATCTCTATCATCTTTCTATCAATGATATCAAGATGAGTACCAATAAATGCAACTTTTCTTCTTTTCCAGACAACTTTGGAGGATCATTATCCAGCCAAAGTTCAGTAGAAGACATTAGCTTCCCAGGCCCACAGGATAATCTACTTTTTTTGTTTGTTTTGGTGCTCCCAAGGGCTACATCACCTTTCCTGGATACTGAGAGAAGGAAACCTTTTCTTGTTTTTCTTTTTAAGACGGCACCTGCCAGCTGCATTTTTCTATGTTATTAAAATAATTAACAATTCAAAAAACCCTGCTGCCAGATTCATTGTGGGCCCACCTGCTTAAATCAGTTGAAAGCTGTGGTTTTTTTTGCTTTTTTAATTGACTCATCTCGCTGAATAATCTGCAAAACTGTTGCAGCCCCAGCAGTTAGGTGCCTAATTTGTGGAAGCAAAGTTTGAAGACCTCACTGTAAATCTTCTAACAGTCTTGACACTCGCCTCTTCTTGGTGGGAGAGCTGCAATGGCATGCATATGACGGCTGTATGGAAAGCTGTTCTGCAGGTTCTGTCAGCTTTCCACATAGGAATCTGGTTCTGGGTGGGATTTGTTTTTTTGCACATGTGCTTCGCAGTTGCCCTGGGGTTGGGGATGGGTGGGAAAGATCAATTCCTTCGGTCGATCTCCCCTTCAGAGGCTTGGCGGATAAATTTCCCTTCACATTTCCCCCGTAACCATAGTTGCTATCAGGAAACAGAAAGAATCCTCTTTCCTTCACAGGCCAAAGCAGTTAGTCACCAAAGGGCTGTGTTTCAGTGAAGGGAACAGCATTTTCTTTGCTTCTCCCTCCTCTTAATTGTGACATACTCATCTTAAAAAAGATAGGAAGCTGGTAGATACTGTGAATTGAACCCTGAGCCTTCTGCTTGAAATAATAATAATAATAATAATAATAATAATAATAATAATAATAATAATAATTTTTATTTATATCCCGTCCTCCTCAGCCGAAGCCGGGCTCAGGGCGGCTAACAACAATAAAATAGGACAACATTCTAAAATCATTTCATTATAAAATTAATTCAAATAAAATTGATGGCAACCATTGGGCTAGCGTTCTGTGAAGATTGCCAAAGGAGGGAGCAAGGCTGTGCCCTGACCAAAAGGCCAGGCGGAACATCTCTGTCTTGCAGCCCTGCAGAAAGATGTCAAGTCCCACAGGGCCCTAGTCTCTTGTGGCAGAGTGTTCCACCAGATTGGAGCCACAGCCAAAAAAGCCCTGGCTCTAGTTGAGGCCAGCCTAACCTCTCTGTGGACTGGGACCTTCAGGATATTTTTGTTTGAAGACCGTAAGTTCCTCTGTGGAACATACCAGGAGAGGTGGATATTCTGCCACTGGGCTGTGACCCTTCCTCAAAGGGATCTTCTGATTGGCTAATTCCGGGATTCACCTGTAGACCAATCAGGTTGCGGATTCACTTCCACCTGGAGCTGGATTGGGTGGCTCCTGTGGACTAACCAGACTGCTGCCTTCAGGGTCCTATTGTTCTAGGACCAATCAGACTGCTGCATTCTGAATCCTATTGTTCTAGGACCAATCAGACTGCTGCATTTTGGATCCTATTCAACTCAGTACATAGCAGTCAGGGATAGGACACCTGTGGCCCTTTAGGTGTGGTCAGACTGCAGCCCTCATAATCCTTGGCCCTTGGCTCTGTTGGCTGAGGCTGATGGGAATTGGGAGTCCCTCAACATCTCAAGCTCAACAGTGTCTCCCATCCCGTTTGATCACGTCCCTCCTCTGAACAAATTCCTCCTCTGAACCAGCGTTCTTCTGAACATTCAGTGATAGGTTGCAATGACCTGAGACGGAATCCTGACAAGATGGGGGAATTGTGGGCAGGTGGTTCTGGCATCCAGGAATTGGTGAGCAGCAGGCAGAGTCCTCATCGCAAGGCACGGGGTCGCTTCAAAAAAACTCTGGATCCCACCCTCCAAAATATGAAATAAAGTCAAACCATTTTTGCAGGCAAAAATTAATAATAATTTCAATGTGGGGGTGGGGTGGGTGACATGAAATTTTCCACACTGGGTACCACCTGACCTTGCTACGCCACTGAGAGTGGGGCTGCTCTTTCTGAGATTCCTGCATTGCAGGGGGTTGGACTAGATGACCCTGGGGGTGCCCTTCCAACTCTTCAGTTCTATGATTCTGAGTGGGGACATTTTTCCACCTCACCCTCTGTTCCCCTTGCCACTATCCTTAGGGGTGTTTGAGCAGGATCTGTGCATCTGGCCTTCCCAGGAACTCTACTCTCAACATATAATTATAAACAAATCACTGCACTGCAGAGCCAAACTTCAGACTTTGCCCTTTGAAAAGGTGAGCTTTCAGAAAACCCCTGTCATGGCTAGAAGCATTGGAAAATAGAGGCCTTGGCTTTTCAGCATTTGTTCCTCTCTGCTCATTCCCCCGCTCCCCGGCACACCTCCTCAAAACCGAGCCAAATTGCTTTAGTTTTCCTTGTTATTTTCATGTGCTCATTAGAGAAGAGCCATTAGAGTGTGTGAGAACAGAATGTCTCCTGAGCTGCGGAGGGGAAGTGGAAGGCCAAATATTGGACCCGTTTCAAGCTCCGAAACAATACCACCGTCCGACCCGAGAGCTGTGTATGTGAGTTTGGCCAAGGGGGAGAGGAGGTCAGGGGGAAAAAAGTTGCCTCGGAAGATTCCGAACCTTTCGCCAAGCCCCGCAGTCCTTGGCAGGACTCCTGCTGATCTCCTGCCATCTCCCTCCATGACCTGAGGAAAGCAGAGAGAACGTCAGGGCTGCATGTCGTTCTGCATGTCAGTCTCAGGTCTGCAGGAGCACCATGTTCACCATCGCCCAACCAGGGCCGTAAGCAGTGGAGGCTGGTTTGCTGGGGTGAATCAGGCCACTGCCCCACCACCAACTTCAGCCTCCCCACTCAGCAAGTTCCCACCTTCCTATTTGCACCCAGTCCAGGGGGTGGGCCTGCCTGTCAGCTTCGTCTTCCTCCTTAGCTTAGTGATACCCTCCTTCAGGAAGCAGGATGGTGACAAACCTGGAATAAGCATATCCTCCAACACTTATCTGATGAAAATAGGGATGCCTATTCCACAGCAGGGACGCAGGTGGCGCTGTGGTCTAAACCACAGAGCCTAGGGCTTGCCAATCAGAAGGTCAGCGGTTCGAATCCCCGTGATGGGGTGAGCTCCCATTGCTCAGTCCCTACTTCTGCCAACCTAGCAGTTCAAAAGCACACTAGTGCAAGTAGATAAATAGGTACCGCTCCAGCGGGAAGGTAAACGATGTTTCTGTGCGCTGCTCTGGTTTTGCCGGAAGTGGCTTAGTCATGCTGGCCACATGCCCCAGAAGCTGTACGCCGGCTCCCTCGGCCAGTAAAGCGAGGTGAGCGCCACAACCCCAGAGTCGTCCACGACTGGACTTAATGTCAGGGGTCCCTTTATCTTTACCTTTATTCAAAAACAACAACAACAACAATCCGATGAAGATAGGGAGGCTCTGTTCAACAGAAACAACAATAACAATACACCAGCCACCTGACTGGGTTGCCCCAGCCACTCTGGGCAGCTTCCAACATATATAAATATGTGATAAAACATTAAACATAAAAAAAAAAATCCCTTCCCCACACAGGGCTCCCTTCAGATGTCTTCTAAAAGTTGCATAGATAGTTGCTTATCTCCTTGGCTCAGGGGTCACATACCCTCAAACATTTCTCCAATGAAAATGACATTACAGGATCAAATCAGAAACCGGGACGGCTTCTGTAAATCTGGGACTGGCCCTGGAAAATAAGGGCACTTGGAGGGTCTGGAATCAGTTGGTTCCACCTGTCTTTGGCTCTGGCTTTGCCTCATGTTGGGGCGCCTTTCCTTCTACTCTACCAGCTGCAATGAGCATTAGCCACCACTGGCAAGAAAGGAGGGCCTGCAGCCTTCCAGATGTGGCAGGATTTCAGTTCCTATCAGCCAGCCAGGCAGCCAGCCGGCTGGGAACTCTGCAGTGCAGGCGACTCCTGCTTTCGGCAGGGATCTCTCCTTTGCAGCCCACCTTGGGCTGAAGCTGTACTGCAAAGGAAGAAAGAAAAGAATTGGGGGGAGATTGGAGTGCACTCCCAATTATTTCCTTTCAAGTTGGGTCGCCTGATTGACTGGCGAGCAGCGCTGCCCACCTGTCAAAATGGCCTGGGAGGACAAGGCCTCAGGATCTTTCCTCCACCTTTGCCATAACGCCCTTATCTGTGTTCTCCCAACACTACAATTCTATGATTCTATGTGCTTGACAATCTCACTAGGAGAAGGAAACCAGGAAGCTTGTTGAGATCTTGGTGGGCCATCCAGGGGTGGAGGAAGGGGGCGTGCGGTGGGGGCGAACCATCCCGGATGCCACCACTGAGGGGGGTGACGAAATGACAGGCAGCACTCACTGCGGGGCCTGCAGTGCGCCCAAGCCACACATCTCTCCTTGGGCATCTGTAGGCTCCACGCTGCCCCAAATGGTCTGCCCGCTGCCTCCCCCTCAGCTGTAGGGCGGCTGAGTGGGAGGAGGCAGGCAGACTCCTCAGAGGCCCTGGCTGGCCCTGCCTCTGGGCGCAGGGCATATGCGCCGCCCTAGGTGCCCAATCTTATGGGACGCAGGTGGCGCTGTGGGTAAAACCTCAGCGCTTAGGACTTGCCGATCGCATGGTCGGCAGTTCGAATCCCTGCGGCGGGGTGAGCTCCCGTCTTTCAGTCCCAGCTCCTGCCCACCTAGCAGTTCGAAAGCACCCTTAAGTGCAAGTAGATAAATAGGTACCGCTTTATAGCGGGAAGGTAAACGGCGTTTCCATGTGCTGCTCTGTTGCCGGTTCGCCGGAGCAGCTTTGTCACGCTGGCCACGTGACCCGGAAGTGTCTCTGGACAGCGCTGGCTCCCGGCCTCTAGAGTGAGATGAGCGCACAACCCTAGAGTCTGTCAAGACTGGCCCGTACGGGCAGGGGTACCTTTACCTTTTACCTTTAGGTGCCCAATCAGCTTGTTCCACCGCTGGGGCCATTACATACTCGATGGGCCAGCTGGATTTATCTCGAAGGGTGAAAATTGCATTGACCTGCATTGTAGAGGTGCCAGGAAGCTAGACCAGAGCTTTATTCCCTCCCATAAGGCAAGAACAGAATGGCAACAGGAAACTCCAGACTCCAGCTGCCTTGTGACGTTTATCCACACATAGGCTTTTCTTTGAAAGAAAGCATGCTGAAGAGTTTTGCTCTCCGTTCAATTTTCTTTTTTGCTTGGATTCATCTACAGTGGAACCTCGGGTTATGTACCGTCCTTCTTACGAACGCTTTGGGTAATGAGCTCCGCTAACCCGGAAGTAGATGCTCCTGGTTGCCAACTTTGCCCCAGGATGAGAACAGAAGTCATGCAGCGGCAGCAGGAGGCCCCATTAGCGAAAGCGCACCTCATGTTAAGAACGGTTTCGAGTTAAGAACCGACCTCCGGAATGTATTAAGTTCGTAACTAGAGGTACCAGTGTAGTGCCATCAATATACATGGTTCTTGACAGACTAACATTTTTTTAAAAAAAAAATCCAGGTTCCTTATTCCAAAGAATTTACAGCTTACATTTTTAGCAGTGGATAAATCAGCAAAGGGACAAAAGAAATGGCCTGTTAATTTTTAAATGTGCATATTGAGTAATGTGATAAAGCTGCAGAAAAAGCGGACAGCTGGGCTGCCTCCAAAGTTACATTGCTTCTGGGGTTTTTTAAGGCTGCATTCACACAGAAGTTTATTCCATTTCCCCCATTGTAAATTTCCACATGATATCTGAGCTTTCACACGATGTGAAAAGCCACTTCTGTGAAATTAAAGGAATATAAGTGCATGTTTAGTGCTCTCTTCCATGTTATTTGGTTCCAGGAAGGATAAGCATGCTTGCAGCTCGCTTAACTGGAAAATTGTGGGAGTAAAGTGACAAAATTTGGGACGGTATACCACCAGACTGTTCTTTCCTGCTGTTTTCATTGGGCATCAGGAAGGTGGGGCAGTGGTAATTTCTGATGACACATGTCCACACCACGCCCACTGGTAGGAATGAAATTTAGCGCAACACTGTGGTATGTTGAACACAGAGCAAGCATTGCACAACACAGCAGGAACTGCAGTGTGAAAGGAACATTTGAAAACTAATGCAATATTTTCTATGTGTCTGAATACACCCTTAGCTGCCTGCCACCACCAGCTTAATCCAAAATTACTGCTTTCAGCTATGGATGTCAGATTCTTGTTTGGATGTAGAATCATAGAATCATAGAGTTGGAAGAGACCACAAGGGCCATCGAGTCCAACCCCCTGCCAAGCAGGAAACACCATCAGAGCACTCCTGACATATGGTTGTCAAACCTCTGCTTAAAGACCTCCAAAGAAGGAGACTCCACCACACTCCTTGGCAGCAAATTCCACTGTCGAACAGCTCTTACTGTCAGGAACTTCTTCCTAATGTTTAGGTGGAATCTTCTTTCTTGTAGTTTGGATCCATTGCTCTGTGTCCGCCTCTCTGGAGCAGCAGAAAACAACCTTTCTCCCTCGTCTATGTGACATCCTTTTATATATTTTAACATAGCTATCATATCACCCCTTAACCTCCTCTTCTCCAGGCTAAACATGCCCAGCTCCCTTAGCCGTTCCTCATAAGGCATTGTTTCCAGGCCTTTGACCATTTTGGTTGCCCTCCTCTGGACACGTTCCAGTTTGTCAGTGTCCTTCTTGAACTGTGGTGCCCAGAACTGGACACAGTACTCCAGGTGAGGTCTGACCAGAGCAGAATACAGTGGCACTATTACTTCCCTTGATCTAGATGCTATACTCCTATTGATGCAGCCCAGAATTGCATTGAATTTCTTAGCTGCTGTGTCACACTGTTGGCTCATGTCAAGTTTGTGGTCAACCATGCGGCTTGCATTGCTGGGATGACCAGCTACCCATCAGTGTCTCCTGCAACACCATTAATGAGAAGCCCATGCATAAGCCAGGCTGGTCAGCCACCCCATCTGTATAATGTCAGAACCTCCAAGTGTCCCTATTTTCCAGGGACAGCCCTGTGGGAATGTTCAGGGAGGCAGGAGAGGATATATTGTTTATTAATATCCTTCCTAACTTGTGCTAGCAAGTTCCTTTACTTAGCAGAGTTTTACATTCCCCTTTTAAACGCTCAGCAGGTAGCTGGTTGAAGAAGATGAAGAGTTTGGATTTGATATCCTGCTTTATCACTACCCGAAGGAGTCTCAAAGCGACTAACATTCTCCTTTCCCTTCCTCCCCCACAACAAACACTCTGTGAGGTGAGTGGGGCTGAGAGACTTCAGAGAAGTGTGACTAGCCCAAGGTCACCCAGCAGCTGCATGTGGAGGAGCAGAGATGTGAACCTGGTTCACCAGATTACGAGACTACTGCTCTTAACCACTACACCACACTGGCTCTGAGGCTTGTTGCAGGCTTGTGTAAGCCTCTCACTGTTGGTTCCTGGTAAGATCCGTTATATCCCTCTTAAAAGAATAAACATGCCACAATCTTATTTAAAGTTAATAAAAGAAGTTTACTCACATTATCAGTTCACAGTTGGATCCCTGAAGGCAGACTTAGTTACAAAATATATACATGTGGAGCTTGTGGGGATATATGGGGATAATCCCAGTGTCCTCTGTTGGCTGGAAGCAAACAGCATCTCTAGCTAAAAGCTGCTTCAATGACAGAGGAAGTCAAAAAGAGAGAGTGTGCTGCGTGCCTTGTGGTTTTGTTACCTGAACAGGTAAGGTCATGACCAAAGGAAGTATGTCCCAGTCCAGGAGGAAACAGGAAGTTCCGACTGGCTGGACCAAACATCCCCTTGCATGTCCACTCTAGGAAAACAAGGAATGTTGTATTTGACTGCTGCTTATGTATCACATCCCACAAGTCCTGGATTTACAGAAGTCATCCCAGTTTCTGATTTGGTCCCAGAATGCCCTGCTTTTCCTTAGGACGTTTCATAGGAGAAATGTTGAAGGATGTGGAGTTATACGATTAATAATAATAATAATAAAGGGACGCAGGTGGCGCTGTGGGTTAAAGCCTCAGCGCCTAGGACTTGCCGATCGAAAGGTTGGCGGTTCGAATCCCTGTGGCGGGGTGCGCTCCCGCTGCTCGGTCCCAGCGCCTGCCAACCTAGCAGTTCGAAAGCACCTCCGGGTGCAAGTAGATAAATAGGGACCGCTTACCAGCGGGAAGGTAAACGGCGTTTCCGTGTGCGGCTCTGGCTCGCCAGAGCAGCGATGTCACGCTGGCCACGTGACCCGGAAGTGTCTCCGGACAGCGCTGGCCCCTGGCCTCTTAAGTGAGATGGGCGCACAACCCCAGAGTCTGTCAAGACTGGCCCGTACAGGCAGGGGTACCTTTACCTTTACCTTTTTACTTTCTTCAGAGAAATCTTGGAGGGTATGAAATTTGTAACACAACTGTGGATCCACAACAACATCAAGAACTGGTAGCTGAACCTTTCTTCCTTGACCCAGCCCTTCATATCAGTTCATCTCCTTCCTTCTCTGAAGATGATGAATATATTTTCCTCTACGTTACCTTCCTCAAGAGTGCTTTGCTTAAAACAATAATGGTCGTAACAAAGTTCAGCATAATGGGAATTAAATTGTTTGGGCCTCTTTCCAAGATGGGGGCGTCATCCTTCCTAGAAGACCAGCCCTGGAAAGTGTGAATTGTCATGAGATCTGGAGTCATTTCCCTTGCTTTCTAAATAGCGATACATAAAGGGAGTGTTCCCCCCGCCATGCAGCCGTGTACATGTTTTATTGTTCATCGCAAGGGCAGTGTTATCGCAGCTGCAAAATCAGGTGTTTTATGGACAGTATGTGCTAAACACGTTTATGCGGCGGCAATCAGTGTGGTAAACCACTGTGGATGCAGTCCTAAAAACAGCTGCAAGGGAGTACAGTGGTACCTCGGGTTACAGATGCTTCAAGTTACAGACGCTTCAGGTTACAGACTCCACTAACCCAGAAATAGTACCTTGGGTTAAGAACTTTGCTTCAGGATGAGAACAGAAATTGTGCGGCAGTGGCGCGGCAACAGCAGGAGGCCCCATTAGCTAAAGCTAAGAACAGTTTCAGGTTAAGAACAGTTTCAGGTTTGACTATATGGAATTTGCCGAACTGACAGGGAGACTCCGAGACCAGATAGAAGAGATGGTGGAAGATTGGAAGAAGTTTAAAGAATATTTGGGGGGGAAAAATGATAATATTTAAATCTTAGAATAGCTTTGGAAGCGGATATAAGCTGTAGGGCTAGAAGTAGAAGATAGTGTATTTTAAAATAGTATTACTTGTAGGGGATAAAATGTGATAATATGGTAAAAGTGTGATAAAAAATGGTTAAAATTATGATATATGTAAACTGCTAAAGATGAGGTAAAATGAAAATCAGATGGGGGGACTTGGGGAAATGCACCTAACAATGTTTAGAAAAAATAAGGATAAGACAAGAATCTGTTTGTATTGTTTGTTTTTCTGTTTGTGTCATTTAGTTGTGTTATAAAATGAATTTTTTTTTTGAAAAAGAAAGAAAGAACAGTTTCAGGTTAAGAATGGACCTCCAGAATGAATTAAGTTCTTAACCCGAGGTACCACTGTAACACATTCTTCCATGTAATACATTCCTCCATGTGATGCATGGGTGGGGAATGTTTACTAGCTCAAAGGTTTTCAATGAACATTGAAAACATCATGATGATACTTGAAAGCACATTTTAATCACATTCTTTCTAAAAAAAGAATTCTGGGCTGTGTAGTTTACCCCTCACTGAGTTACATTTCCCAGCAGCCCTTAAGAAACTACAGTGCCCATAATTCTTTGAGGGAGAGAATGTGCTTCAAATACGTTTTAAAGTCACACAGCCTTAGGAAAGAGAATTCCAGACCCTCCAAGAGTCCCTATTTTCCAGGGACGTCCCTGATTTAGAGAAGCCGTCCCGGTTTCTGATTTGATCCTGGAATGTCCCGCTTTTCCTTAGGATGTCCCTATTTTCATCGGAGAAATGTTGGAGGGTATGGAGTTATCCAACCCCTGAGCTGGGTGAAGGCAATACTGTATAAGGAATATTTGTTTTAATGTTTATCATTTTATTATGTTTTGATATATGTTGGAAGCTGCCCAGAGGGGTGGGGGCAACCCAGTAAGATGTGTGGGGTATAAATAGTAAAATTATCATTATGGAATGGGACATCCCTGTTTTCATTGGAGAAAGGTTGGAGGGTATGGAATTCCTGGTGCCACAGTGCTCGAAAAAACACATGCTTGCGCCAGAGCATGCTTTAGTGCATGGGGATGTGGCACCACCAACAGCTCTTCATCCACAGAACTAAAGGAGCGAGGAAAGATGGGGGGGGGCAGCTGGCTTTTCAAATACCCCCAATCTAAATCCGTATGGGATTTCCTTTGTACAGCAGTAGCAAAACCTCAAATCTAGCTCCTGAAAAAATGGACAGCAAGGGAGCGCACCACTTTCAACAGGGGATACATGCGCAATGCACTGTGAGCTTAGTCAGCCTCAGACATTTCCCCTCGAAAGCATAAAATTATCTAAGGTTAGAATGAGCTAAGGTGACTGGGATCGGCCCCCGAGACCATATAACACCGGTCTTGAAAGACCTACATTGGCTCCCGGTATGTTTCCGAGCACAATTCAAAGTGTTGGTGCTGACCTTTAAACCCCTAAACAGGGGTATAAAATAATAATAATAATAATAATAATAATAATAATAATAATAATAATAATTATTTATTATTTGTACTCCGCCCATCTGGCTGGGTTTCCCAGAAGGTCCTCTGCCTGGTTCCCTGTAGCACCACACAGCGCCACACACGTCCCATGACTAGGAGTCCACATGACAAGTAATGAGAGCCTTATCCTACATGAAGTTATCAAATCCTCTTTTAAAGCCATCCAAGTTGGTGGCCATCACTACCGCTTGTGGGAGCGATCTCCATAGTTTAAATATGCTCTGGATAAGTAATTACTTCCATTTATCTGTCCAACGTTCAGCTGGGTTGGATGTTCCCGAATTCCAGTGTCATGAGAGAGGGAGGGTTCTTTGTCCCAACCACTCTCTCCATAAAATGCATACTTTTGTACTCTTCTTTCATTTCACCTCACACATGCCTTTTCTCTAAACCAAAAAGCCCTGAATTTGGCAACCTTTCCCAGAGGCAGCTTTAGAGGGGCACGACTGGATGCCAAGCTGAGACGGCACTATGGGGGTACTACAATATTGACAAAAAACAGAAGGGATGCTGGGTGTTGTCAAAGCCCCACTGAAATTTTAAAGCCACTGACCTTTCCTCATAGGGGAGTTTCTGCATCGCCTCAATCATTTGGTTTGCCCTTTTCTTCCACCAGCTTCTTCAGATACAGTGGTATCTCAGGTTACATACGCTTCAGGTTACAGACTCCGTTAACCCAGAAATATTGCTTCAGGTTAGGAACTTTGCTTCAGGATGAGAACAGAAATTGTGCTCCGGTGGCACGGCAGCAGCAGGAGGCTCCATTAGCTAAAGTGGTGCTTCAGGTTAAGAACAGTTTCAGGTTAAGTACGGACCTCTGGAACGAATTAAGTACTTAACCCAAGGTACCACTGTATTCATATTTCCCCCTTGTACTTATTCATATCTGCTGCTGCTTCAGTGACATTCCTACCCACACCCCCTCTTCAAATAGGGGTTCTTTTTCATTCACAGTATGATCCCTACCAATCAGAGAGCTTATAGTGAACATGACACCACAATCCTATGTAGCCTATCACATTTGACTGTGCGACGACATCACTGAGAGCAAGCGAAGGTCACTAAGAGTGAGGGCAATGATTCCTGCCCTGGTCACATAGGTGATCCCAGCCCTTACTTGAAAGTGGCTTCATGGGTTTGCCACTTTTGCCGCAAACCCTACAACATCACCAAAAGCGGCAGAGTTTTTCACTACTGCCAAATGGCCTCCTGAAAGCACCCCACTTCCAGCTCAGCCCTAGTGTTGTTTCATGCAACAAAGGTGCTTCTGTACCGCACAGTTAGGTAATTTTTTAGAAAAAATAATAATTCAGCATTAATACACACATATTGCGAATATACAAACATACATTTCATACAGTCCTTAAAAATGTTCAAACATACCTACACTCAATCCCACAGATAATTCCTTTTCCCATTACCATCCACCACCCCTCACCCACCTTTGTGTTAGACTTCCAATCTACTCAATTGCAATTTCTTTCCACTTCTATTACTTTCTTTCACACACCTTTAACCTAATTCCATGCTTCTTTTTCTATTACACATTGTTATCCACCTTATTTAGTATTCCAGTATTTAAAACGGAACTTGTTTACTCTAATAGGAGTTCTGATTTTTCAATATGGTTTTGCAAGTATCCTTTAAACACCTTCCAGTCCCTGTCTATCTTCTCTTTTGAGATCCTTCCAATTTCTCCCATTGTTTTGGATATATTGTAGTACTCCAATAATTTGGCAGTTAGGTAATTTTTGGTGCATCTTGCATTGACAGAACTATCTGAGGGCTGGAGACTGTAAGCTGCAGCATGGCTCTCTGTGTGTGTGCGTGTGTGTGTGTGTGTGTGTGTGTGTGTGTGTGAGAGAGAGAGAGAGAGAGAGAGAGAGAGAGAGAGAGGAGCCCAAAAAAGCTATATGATTAGGACAGCATTCCACTAACCAGCACGAAATATCAGGATGTATGGGATATGACTCATCCGTTGCTACTGTTAATGTTCTTTGACCCTGAAAGAGGAGGTCAAATTCCTCCCAAGGTGTAGCTGGGCAGACTTCGATAGGCACGCGTTGCGCCAACTCTTATCGCAAAAGGAACATCTAAACGCAGAGCAAATTTTAGCAGTGGGGAAAACATGAACAAGTGCAGAGGATTCTGTCCGAATGTGGGTGCAGCTCATTCAGAAATGTTTTTCTGAAAGTCACGTCCAACATTCCTTCACACATTTCACACAAGGCATTTCTTCTGTACAATGGTCAACCAGCAGGTTTTCCACTGCAAGCATATCTGGCAGAATCTGTAGTCAACTGCAGCTAGCAATTTTGACAAGTGCCTACATGGGTTTCTGCCGTCTCTGAGTGCTCAGTGCTTATACAGTGGTACCTCGCAAGAAGAATGCCTCAGAAGACGAAAAACTCGCAAGACGAAAGAGTTTTTCGTTTTTTGAGTTGCTTCGCAAGACGAATTTTCCTATGGGCTTGCTTCGCAAGACAAAATGTCCTCTTCCCTGGGGAAACTCCTCCTGCTGGGGAGCGACCCGCTTTGTGCTTTGCCCACTATCCCATTATAAAAGGAGTACTGTAATAATGTTCATAATACAGTACCAGGGTGCATCCGTGCTTCGCAAGACGAAAAATCTGCAAGACGAAGAAACTCGCAGAATGAATTAATTTCGTCTTGCGAGGTACCACAGTAGGTTGTATGCGATGACATGAGTCTAATTTTTCAGTGGCACCAACAGGCTAGAAAAGAAGTTACACTTAATAGCTCTGTCTAAGGTAAAAGGTAAAGGTAAAGAACCCCTGGATGGTTAAGTCCAGTCATAGGTGACTATGGGGTTGCAGCGCTCATCTCGCATTCAGGCCAAGGGAGCCAGCATTTGTCCACAGACAGCTTTCCGGGTCATGTGGCCAGCAGGACTGGTGATGGAAGCCAGAGCTCAGATAAACACCTTTTGCCTGCTTGCCGCAGTGGTACCTATTTAACTACTTGCACTGGTGTGCTTTCAAACTGCCAGGTTGGCAGGAGCTGGGACAGAGCAATGGGAGCTCACCCCATTGCGGAGATTCGAACCGCAACCTTCTAATCAGCCAAGCACAAGAGGCTCAGTGGTATAGACCACAGCGCCACCCGCCTCCCTTACTGTGCCTTAGTCTGGCATGATGACATACCCTCCAACATTTTTTTGATGGAAATAGGGACATCCTGTTCTATTATTATTATTATTATTATTATTATTATTATTATTATTATTACTTGCCCATCTGACTGGGATGCCCCAGCCACTCTGGGCAGCTTCCAACATATATCAAAACATAATAAAACATTTAAAAACTTCCCTCTACAGGGCTGTCTTCAAATGTCTTCTAAAAGTTGTAGTTACAGTGGAACCTCTACCTGCAACCATAATCCGTTCCAGAGGTTGCTGGGAGAGGTGCCGTTGTGCGCATGCACGAATGTGCAACTGGTGCAACATGTGCAACTGGTGGCAAACCTGCCGGTTACTGCTGGGTTTGCTGTGGGTGTTTGGGTGAAATGGACGCAAGCGGAGGCGGACATAGGAAGAGGTTTGACTGAAATTATCTCCTTGGTGGTGGTGGGGAGTGTCACATAATTCCATGCCCTCAAACATTTCTTTAATAGGGACATTCTAAGGGAACGCGAGATATCCTGGGATGAAATCAGGAACTGGTACGGCTTCTGCAAATCCGGGACTGTCCCTGGAGAACAGGGACACTCGGAGGGTTTGAGACCACACTCTGAAGGCATGCATGCAGAGAGAGTTTTTCGGGACAGTTGCAAGCCAGCCCACGTGGAAGACTGGGTGAGTCACAGAGCAATGCAGATCACATGAGAGAAAGCTGCAAAAAGTAAATGCCAAATGTGCCACGAACTCTCCCCGCCCCCCTGCTTTCAAACTGTAGTGTAAGAGACAGCCCTGGAAGCCTCTGATCTGCACAAGAGCAGGACGAGTTTTCAAAAATAAAACGAACAAACAGAAAGAAAAATAGAAGCTAAAACATTCAAAAGCTCCTATGCATGACGGCCATTTAAACCATTAGGCGGTGGGGGAAGGGGGCTGTTGTTTTTGTTTGTTACTATGTTATGTATTTTTCAGTTTTTATACTGTAAATTGTCTCATGATCCTAGGATGAAGGGTGGTGCAGAAATTCATTAAATACATAAATGAACAATAAAGGATACAATATGAATTGTTATATATATATATATTTGGTATTAACAGACTGGCTGTATCTCAGCATCTGCAAGAATACTGTTGTTTTCTGTTGCTGCTTCTTCCTCGATGCAAGAATGAACTGCCTCTGGGCATGTACAGAGAGCTTCTGCAAAGGTCCGCTGCTTTATTGTATGATCCGTGGGGATCTTTCCTTCAGGTGTTGTTTTCTCTAGATCAGAGGCCATGTGCACAAACCTTAAATAGAAGCACTCTTTCCAATGAAGGTTCCAAGCCTGTTAACAGCCTGTGCACTGGTAACGAAAACACCAAACACACATTTTTGTTCCTGAATTTACATCCTCCAGATCTGGGTGCAGGCCAGGTGGGTGAAATTCCAACTGAGCCAGTGAAATTCTGGAGGCTGTGAGTGGATTGCTAGGACAAACTGCCAGGGTTACAATTGGTCTGGCTCAAGCTGAACATGAGTCAGTATCAACGTTGTTCTGCAAAACTTCATTGTGCTTCGAGCCCCAAAACCCATCCCGAATAGAAATAAAGACACAGTGGAGACAGAATTTAGTTTAAATGTTAATGGGCAAATTTTGGCCACAACTTTATTAAAATACACAAATGTGACTGGTATTGGCTTAGGCATTGGTATCAAACTATATCTGGCTTCTGCCCCACCCTGCAGGAAGCCCGGAAGAGTAAATAACCAGCAAGGGGATCTCCGTCAGTGTATATTGACTGGTGCTCACCCCTGGGGTTCCCGGGGGTCCTGGCATGGCCCTAGCCCCTCTCCAGGCTTCAGACGAGATCCAGACCCCCGGATTCATTTAACGGAATACCCTATTCATTGGAGGGGCAGGTGATGGCTGCACCTCCCCTCCCCACATTCCCCTAAACCAATGCCTAACCGCCAAACCTTACAAAGTTGTGACGATTGCTAAGAGGTAGGCAAAAACCAAGTGGCCACAGCCAATCTGCCACATTGGAAAAAATCCCTACCTGGCCCCCATTCCAAAACAGGCGACCAACCGAAGTCCAAAGCAAGGCCAAACATGACCTAATTAACGGGTGGGTGGGCGGGTGTTCAGCAGCGCGAAGCAAAAGGAGGTCCCTACGTCGCACTGCCAAATAGATACCCCCAACCTTGCCACACTGCTGATTGGCTAAAGGCCATTGGCATAATTGTGGCACCACCGGCTTGGAGCGGTGCAAGCTCTGCCCACAAGCTGGTTAGGGAAGAGTTTCAGGTCCGAGCACAAGATGGACTCTCTGTTAGGAGGATCCAACCTGTGTGCCCATGCTATTTTAAGGTGTTCTGTCCCCCCCTAAGGCTCTTAATTGACTTTATGATCATCCCTTGGAGGTTTTCACAATAAGGCTGGACAGGGATCTACTGGGGGAGCAGACTCAGCAGTAAGCCTCATTTGATTTTGGTAGAAATTGCTCCTTAAAAAACATGACTTTGGGTCACCAATCATGTGTGCGTCTCATAACTACGTCCCTTTTAAATTTCTGAGAGTTACACTGTGGGAATTGACTGACTACTGGAATTGTCTAAAATGGCAAAGTTAATACGTTGAATTAGAGGGAAATCATTACGGACATTTGTTAAGGATTGGAAATTTCTTATGGACTTTTCCCTTGGACTTATTGGAATGGGAGGCAAAGGATGATCAAGTAAAATACTCAATGATACGCTGGGCAATAGATACCGGTCATAATATAGATATGGAAGCATGGGGATGATTGTGGAATATGGATATAAAATTAACGGCATGTTATGGTTTAAGAGACAATTATATGAAAATGATATGCCATTGGTATCTAACACCAAGGAAACCGGCAAAAATGTATAAATCTAAATCGAATAAGTGTTGGAAATGTTGGAAATATTTTTCAAAAAATGTTGTTAGTAACAGTGACTACATAATCGCGTGAGCACTGTTCCAGAGTATTTTTCATTCTCATGTATATCTATTTGAAAAAAGATTGGGTATGTAACTTTTTATGTTACAAGTTTATAATTTCTACTCTGTTAAAGTTGTTGTTATGCATGTGCAGGTCATCATTTGAATATTTTATTTTAAGTTAATGAATATCTTTCCAGTGGTGTAGCGTGGGTTGTCAGCACCTGGGGCAAGGCAAGTAATTTGCGCCCCCTAACCCATGGATTTGCGCCCCCTAACCCATGGATTTGCGCCCCCTAACCCTAACCCCCAGATGTTGCGCCCAGTGTGGCCACCCCCCCTGCACCCCCCACGCTACGCCACTGTATCTTTCTACTTACGAGTGTTGAACTAATTGGCTGATGAAGAATTCAACGAAACAGTAATTGTTATCTGGAAACACTATTCAGAGTTGGACATCAGAATTGGACATTGGCTGATTATACAAAGCTTCACAGCTTGTTCTCCGCCGGGTAAAGTCTGGCACAGTGATTCATTTAAGGACTTTCAGAGACTTCAGCTTGTTAGTTTTTATGTTTTGAATTATTCCATAAAGTTTCTCATGTTGTAATTGTTTCTGGCCATCGTGTTGCTTTTGATATTGCTGACCCAAAGTGGAAAGAAGCAGAAGTCCCAGAAAAGGAAGAATGGATACAAAAACTTATGGAATATGCAGAAATGGCAAAACTTAACAGAAGAATCAGAAATCAAGATAGCAAACTTTTTATAAAAGAATGAAAATGGTTTATTGAATATATACAGATAAATTGTAATCAGATAAAAGCATTAGCAGGATTATTGTAATAACCCGCAGTTTCACAAGGGTATATATTTACAGTAGATACTGTATTTTTTGCTCTATAAGACTCACTTTTTCCCTCCCAAAAAGTAAGGGGAAATGTGTGTGCGTCTTATGGAGCGAATGCAGGCTGCGCAGCTATCCCAGAAGCCAGAACAGCAAGAGGGACTGCTGCTTTCGCTGCGTGACGATCCCTCTTGTTGCTCTGGCTTCTGAAATTCAGAATATTTTTTTTTCTTGTTTTTCTCCTCCAAAAACTAGGTGCGTCTTATAGAGCAAAAAATACGGTAATTAAATGAGCAAGTTAAATGAATATGGATATGGAGAAGATATTAAAATAAAAAAAATTAAGGAACCGCAGAAAGAGGAGAAAGGAAGTCAAATTTTGAAATGTTAAATTGATTGTAAAACTAATGAAATGCATAAACTTGAAAAGTACAAATAAAAACTTTGAAAAAAAGATATTAATGAATAGCACTGAGCAAATGAGAGCCTCAAAAAGTAAAGAATAAATAAATCAAAACCAAAGCAGAATGGGTTTCTGCTTGATTGGGATGTTCTTGACGTTTTGCCAAAATCTAATGATAATTGAACTGATCCTGCTAATGAATGAATTAGGAAAGAGAGAGCAGAAGATCCACATTCGCTTGCCTCTGCACTTTCAGTAGATGGCAGGAGATACCACCAAATTCCAGCTAGAGGATGGAAGCCAAGTCTCACTTCTCCCTTTCTGTGGAGCATTAGGAAAATATGATTCACAGGCTGCCACACATTCTTGTTGATGCCTGGGGAAAATTATTTATGAGTATGGATCTGTGTTAAACTCTTCCACTGCGTGCTCCCCTGCCTAATCTAGAGAGGTTAAGGTAAGTATTAAAACAATATTGGAATGGCTCTCCGTCCTGGAGAAAAGTACCTGGGCCCTATGATTAATTGTCCCTGTCGTGAAAATTAATTCAGCGCCATAAATTGTATTAAATGGATTCTCCGCTCCTGGGTGAAGAAGGAATGGTGGCCTTTATTTCCACAGCACTATCGGGGAGGGACGGGGATGGGACGACCCAACAAAGTTGTGATGTCACAACCTTTCGGGTCAGTTTCCCCTTAAGACTGGACAAATAAGATAAGTGCATTTTTAGGGCATGGCTCGGAACAATTTGTTATCTAACTATTTCGATGCACTTGAGCAAAAGTCCAAGGGGATGGTTTAGTTAGGCAGTGTGTGTATTTCTTTTTAGGTCAGGGGCCATCTGTGCAAACCTTAAAACAGCAGTTCTCCTTAAACAGAAGCTTTAAACAGGCTAGGGTGTGTGTGTGTGTGTGTGAGAGAGAGAGAGAGCGCGCGAGAGAGAGCGGAGTTTCATAGAGCAGAAAATTCACCAGGCAGAAGCTTGCTGGCTGCAAAATTGGCAGTCTGGGGTTTCCATTTCCAAGGCTCAGTTACTTACCCCTCCTATACCAGCCTTTCAAAGAGTGACATGTTTATTTTGCCATAATTTCAAGCTCTCAACAGGGCCAACATTGCAATTGCATATTGTCATTATTACGTGCAGTGTAAATAAATATGTCAAGGATGACGAATGGGAGCGAATTTCATTTAGTTTTAACAATACACCGGTTGCAATCCTATACTCACTTAAACTGGGCGTTGGGATGGGGCAGACATTTGATTCCGTTCACATTTAAAGGTGAGCTTCCATTTTCTGAAACAAGAAGTGAACTGAAATCCCAGCCATTCTTTGATATGCATTCTTCTTTGAATTTTGCGATGCAGATCTCTAGCTAAGTAACGTGTGCCAAAAAATGCATATACTGGCGTATGCATAAAATGCTTATACAGGTACTTACTTTGCTAAACCTTTCTTAGGCATTACAAATATAGACCATCATAAAACATCCATATATAATTTTTAAAATTATAGACAAATAAACAGCCATGTAAAAAAATTTCTTCCTGCTAAATAGTGCCATTCAGCACTCTGGGAGATACTATTGATAAAAACTCAGCTACCTTTGCAGTTTGAAGTGAGAGCTGGACCATAAAGAAGGCTGATTACCGAAGAATTGATGCTTTTGAATTATGGTGCTGGAGGAGACTCTTGAGAGTCCCATGGACTGCAAGAAGATCAAACCTATCCATTCTGAAGGAAATCAGCCCTGAGTGCTCACTGGAAGGACAGATCCTGAAGCTGAAGCTCTAATACTTTGGCCACCTCATGAGAAGAGAAGACTCCCTGGAAAAGACCCTGATGTTGGGAAAGATGGAGGGCACAAGGAGAAGGGGACGACAGAGGACGAGATGGTTGGACAGTGTTCTCGAAGCTACCAGCATGAGTTTGACCAAACTGCGGGAGGCAGTGGAAGACAGGAGTGCCTGGCGTGCTCTAGTCCAGGGGGTCACAAAGAGTTGGACATGACTAATCGACTAAACAACAAACCTTTGCAGTTACTTCTGGAAAGAATCTGATTATACAATGGACAGTAGAAAAGAATATGTTCTGCTGTGAAAATGCTCATATTAATGATAAAAATATGCAAAAATATAATAGGGGAAATGCATGCAAAAAATGTGGATGTTTGGAGAAATTTGCATGCAAATATGGAATTTTTATGCACCCCCCCTAAACTGATAAGGAAATGTGTAGAAATGAACATACGTTTGGAAGAATGCGAAACTGAAACCCTACCTTTTACCACTGAGCTGAAGGAGACTCCCTGCTCTGAGTAGACATGCCTAGGATTGCTCTGCCAGTGGCTTAAATAAGATGCCCCACGGTTTAGTGAGCAAGGTTTTAACAAACAGATCTCCTCCTGTGCTGATGGAGCCCACAAGCTCTGCGTCTCGGGTGAAGAGGTGCAATGCAAAGAGATGTCAAGAACTTGTGAAATGTGCTTGTCAACGGAATTCGTCGGGCCTGCCAAACTTGAGAAACCTCGTGGAAAATATGCTTAGGTTTCCAAGTACGCAAGCACAGAAAGGAGTGGGCATATTTTTAAGAGGGAGAGAGAGGCCGGGGCGATTCCAGCCTGTCCTTTGTTCCTTGGCTGCCTGCAGAATGTTCCCAACAATCAACGTAATAAACAAATAATAATAATATTTTGAATAGTGAACATACTTTCCTGTTCCTCCTCCAGATGAAGAACCACATCCCACTGCTCTTTTTGGACAGTACATCTTGCATCTTTTATTACGGCTTATGCTGTAAATATGCAACGAGGAACCGTCCTGAGGTCGTTATACATCTTCCTGTTAATTATGATTAACACCATACTTTTCAATGCATTTCAATGCCACTTTCCTAACCACCAAATTCTGTTTCTTTTTTTAAAAATGGATTTGTTGCGCTATATCAACTGTGCGCTTTCATCTGCTTTAATTGCGCAAACCAAGGTTTCTTAGTAGGTGCTTGAATCTTTCCTGCTAAGCACTGACAGTCTGGAGCAGGGGTCAGCAACCTTTTCCAGCCGTGAGCTGGGCCACTGTCCCTCAGACCATGTGGTGGGCCGGACTATATTTTGAAAAATAATAATGAACGAATTCCTATGTCCCACAAATAACCCAGAGATGCATTTTAAATAAAAGCACACATTCTACTCATGTAAAAACACACTGATTCCTGGACCGTCCGTGGGCCGGATTGAGAAGGTGATTGGGCCGCATCTGGCCCCCAGGCCTTAGGTTGCCTACCCCTGGTCTGGAGGCAGTTTGTCTATGAAGTTAACTCTTTTTTCAAGGAAACGGCATGCAGCTCAGCAGCACTGCCCAGCTGGTCTTGCCCCTGTAGTGCAGAATCCAAACCCTCCTCCCAATCTTCTTCCTTTGAGAGGAGAGCCTACTTGGCCCCCAGGTAATGGGTGCTCAGTGATGTCATGATGTCACATTGTGCGGTGACAACATGAGGTTGCACATGCCCCCGGCCTTGGAACCTGACTTCCTGTGCCACCGGAAGTCGGGTTCTGAGACCTCACGAGAACTTGGGAAGCATACTTTCTGAGACCTTGCGAGACCTCAGAACCGGACTTTTGGTGCCACCGAAATTCAGGTTCTGAGGTCTCGCAAGGCCTCAGACAGCACCTCTGAGGTCTCGCGAGGCCTTGGATGTGACTTCCAGTGGTTCGTGAGGCACCAGAAGTTTTGTTGGGGGCACAACAATTTTTCTGTGGGGGCTCTGACACCCAGAGCTCCTTATAGTTACTAGTTACCACCCCTGCCTTCTGACCTTTCCTCAGTGTCCTACCACCAATCCCCTGGCTCTGAGTCTTCTTCCGCTGTGGTTTCCCTTGGGGTTCCCAGCTGCTGTCTCCCCACACTCCTCTTCATCCAGACCAGGGGTCAGCAACCTAAGGCCCATGGGCCACAAGCAGCCCACGGGGGTTGTTTAACTGGCCCACAAGCCGCCCCTGAACCGAGCCGCCTCCTCAGCAAGTCCCCATGTGCTGCACTAAATCAGTGCAGTGTGGCGGGGGGACTCATTTCCGTGGTACCGGACATTGTGTCTGCGCAGACACAGGCACCAAAAATCACACCTGCGCAGACACAAACACCAGAAATCATGGGCATGTGCGTAATCCGGCCCACAGAGGGATTTCCGCTGCAGTGAACTAGCCCAGGTGAGGTAAACCTTGCTGACCCGATTCAGACAGTCCCCAACAGAGACCCATGAGCATTGAACTGGGTTTGTTTGGGAATTGCTTTGTGGCAAAGGGGGGATGAATGGAAGCAATGTGATTCTCTCTCAGGAGAAAGGAAAGAAGGGGAGGCCCAAACATGGATCAAGATGGAGTAGACAGATGGAAGATAGATCAGACTATTGAAGGAAACAACTTTGTGTTTGTGAGTGTGCACGTGAATGCACACATTTGTGTGCGATACATGATTCTGGAGACAGTTGGTTTTGTCTTTAATTTAAATTTGTCAAGTTGATACATATAAACAAACAAACAAACAATAAATAAATAAATACACAACTACCAAAAAAGTAAGTTTAATAACATTGACATTCCAAGATGTTCCACCTTTTTTTTCCTTCTTTTTTTTTTTTGAGAATTAGAGGTGGTATGATGAAGCTGTGGCCTAGAGTGTACACAATCATTTCTGGCATCTTTCGTCTGCATGGTTGAAAGTATTTGAGGTGTGAAAGAAACCTGAAGGTCCATTTGACCAGAGACAAATTGGGGCATACACGCCCACAGGTCTCAGTCGTACCCCCAATTCTCTGGAAAACATCAAAAACCAGCTCTCACTTGCCCTCCTCCCTTGGTGAAGTTGTTTGACACTAAAGAACCGAGAATGCAGCTGTCTGCGCTTCCTGCCCACGAGTCTTCTAGACTGATTGGATCTATGTCCCTGTAGATATAGTCTAACTTTCACTTTGCCTTTTCACCTTATAGCCCTTTGGCGCTAATGGCTTCCTCGTTCTGTCAGCTGTCACTCTCATCGCTTTCTGCTCTGTCTCCCTTACAGTGTGGAGGCTCTTGTGCATAACCCAACTGTTTTAACCCCCTAACTTCATAGCCAGGGGATTGTAGCTATTTAATCTTACTTATTTATTTACTTATCACATTTCCATTCCACCTTTCCCCCAAGAAGCTCTAGGTGGCACAAATGGTTCTCTCCCTCCTCATTTTGCCCTCACAATAACCCCATGAGGTAGTTTAGCTAAGGAACAGTGATAGGCCCAGGTTGCTGAGTGAACTTCAGAGCTGGTCTCCCAGCTCTTAGTCTAGTACTATGGCGAGGTGGTCTAAACCACTGAGCCTCTTGAGCTTGCCGATCAGAAGGTCGGCGGTTTGAATCCCTGCAATGGGATGAGCTCCTGTTGCTCTGTCCCAGCTCCTGCCAACCTAGCAGTTCGAAAGCACGCCAGCGCAAGTAGATAAATAGGTACCTCTGCGGCTGGAAGGTAAACGGCGTTTCCATGCAGTCTGGTTTTCGTCACGGTTTTCCATTGTGCCAGAAGCTGTTTAGTCATGCTGGCCACATGTCCCAGAAAGATGTCTGTGGTCAAACACCGGCTCCCTCGGCCTGAAGCGAGATGAGCACCACAATTCCATAGTCGCCTTTGACTGGACTTAACCGTCCAGGGATCCTTTACCTTTACCTTACTATGATCACTGCATCTCTCTTATACCGACTCTCAGCTAGGAGATGTTTGGGATTGAAACTGGGGACATCTGCCTACAAGACATGTTCTCTGTCACTGAGCAGTGGTTCACTCCCAATGAGGGACGCTAAGGCCTCAATCCTATATCTCTAATATCACTAGCGTGGTGCCTTGCAGAGGACTAAAGCTAACCATGGGGCTGATGAGAGCTGTAGTCTAAAAAACACTTGGAGAGCACTACACTGGCTGCCCCCCCAGAGGTGCCAATTTTAATATAATATGGGGGGGGAGGTAAGCCCCACCCTGCATAAACGATCAGAAGATAATGGTGCATGCACACCATTTGAATAGCAATGCCCTTCAACTTTGTGGGGGCCCACCCCTTCAAATATTTTGTTGGGGGGCCCAAAGGGACCTCAGCCTCTATTAATAATAATAATAATAATAATAATAATAATAATAATAATATACCGCCCTATACCTGAAGGTCTCAGGGCAGTTCACATAAAAATATCACAGTATATAAAATAAAAACAATAGCTCAATAATACCCCCCCAAAAAAGAGCCACATGTCCCTGCTGTATTTTCTTATTTGAGAGAAAGCCCCTAGAAATTAGACTCCCCCAACCTGAAGTAGATATGTATAGGATCACACTATTAAGGATATCCTTGATTCCCTCAATGGACTTTGGCACTTCATTTCACTTTCAAATGTACCCCATGTAGTTCTATGGAGTATGAAATTTTGTATAGGAATTGGTCAAATGGAGCATGAGACCTTTATGTATTTGCCACAGCAGGTGGCACTGTGGGTTAAACCACAGAGCCTAGGGCTTGCCAATCAGAAGGTCGGCGGTTCGAATCCCTGCAACGGGGTGAGCTCCCGTTGCTTGGTTTCTGCTCCTGCCAACCAAGCAGTTCGAAAGCACATCAAAGTATAAGTAGATAAATGGGTAATGTTCCGGTGGGAAGGTAAAGAGCGTTTCAGTGTGCTGCTCTGGTTCGCCAGAAGCGGCTTAGTCATGCTGGCCACATGACCTGGAAGCTGTACGCCGGCTCCCTTGGCCAGTAAAGCGAGATGAGCGTCACAACCCCAGAGTCATCTGTGATTGGACCTAACGGTTAGGGGTCCCTTTACCTTTTCCTTTAACATGCTTTCAGGGCAGAAGGTTCCAGATTCAAACCCTGGCATCTCTAATTTGAAATGGACCAGTGACGTGAAAAGTTATTGCCTGAGCCCCAAAGAGCAATTTCTGGTCAGAGATGATGGAGAAAATACTTTGACCAGGCATGAGGCTGCTACCTCATGGGTGGATAGTCACATTTTATCGCACCGATGTTGTGGAGAGGGGAGGAGAACCCCACAGTAGTGAATGGGTGGATCTGGCAAGATGTTTTTGGTGCCCTCCCCTCCAGAAAACCTCTTCCTCCTTTTGATTGCCAACTCCTGCTCATTCTCCCAGAGTGTGTGGCAGAGCCGTCTCTATCATTAGGCAGAGTGGCCGATTTTGGGTGTCATGAAAAGGTAGCAAATGGTTACGTCTTTATTATTGTTGTGTTCTCACTGCCACGGAAGAGGAGAGGTGCTTGTAGAATTCCCTGTCTCTGATGCAAAAATAATTCAACTGGCATCTTGATTTGAGACAAGTTTGCAGATTCGCCTCAGGCAGCAACATGTTTTGAGCTGGCCCGGTCTGGCGGGGAGGTGAGCAAAAGGAGGAAGAGTGGTGAAGTAACATGATCGAGTCTGTGTGATTTGAACTTAGATACTCCCTGTCAGGAATCCCTATGAATTTGGGGCTTCTAGAGTAGCATTTAATTATATGCAAAGATTTTCATGGTTGTTTTGGGGGTCCTGTGACCAGTTATTGTTGAACTGGGAATAAATTAAAGATGAGGCACAATGGAAACAAAACCGGAATTTTATTAACAAGCACTCTTTGAGGAATAAAGCTTAATGGTTCTGCTTGTACAGGCACAATACTTTGTTTCAGTCAAAACTTCTTTTACAGATGTAATTAAAAACTTTACTTATAACTTTCCTCTAAAAGATTGTTTCTCATAAATCCAATTCCTATGAGAATGGGCTATCCTCTTTACCCTGCCTGTAAAATGCCTCCAGCCCCTTTCTTAAATCTCTCCCTAAGGAAATTAAACTGGTTTAATTTCAACCCCCTAATCACCCATCTACTTCCCTAGCCAGGCCCTATCTGGCAGTTAAACTGTCAAATTATACCTTTTTACTCCTCACTCCCTCCTGATTGGTTGTTTCTCCATGATTTGCTATGGGGTTTCCAGAAGGGTGACCCAAGGCCTGTCTGTCACACCCCGATCCCTGACATTCTGGTAGAATCACGATCTCTTGACAATTTTTTTTTGAATTGCTAACCTCATTGAGGTGTTTTGGGTTTGGGAAAGCAGAAAACTGGCTGTTGCTGTGTCAGATAACCTGTTTAAACTGTTATGCAATAATCTAATATCTGTTCATAAGAAAAACCACCACCATAACTCTCTACTATTTTAGCAACTGTTAAGTTGCACTGTTAAGTTGTGGGCGAGCATATCAGACGACACAGTGATTCTTCAAACAGCTCTTGTTTATTCAAAAGGCCAGAACAGAACTGAACTGAGGAGCTCAGTCAGCCTGCTTATATAGAGCTCCAGAACAGTGTAACTGTTGCAACTTTCTAAAACTATCCAATCACTGAATGTCACTTTTGATCCTTCATTTGTATACAAACTATCCAATCACGGAACGTCACTTTCGATCCTTCATTTGCATAACTATCTACAGTATCACCCTGCTGGCCCAGGGTGAGAACTTCAGTACATAACATGCACCAAAATTTGTGGGTGCTCAGGAATGCAGGGCCACAGGGAGCCAGTATGTGTTTTACAACTCTCATAGCCCAAAGGGACAAAAGTCAAATCAGAAAACGAACCAACTCTCCTTTCGTATATCACCAATTTACCGAATGAGGAGCAAGACTGTGTCGTTCTGTTGTTCTATGTTTGACCCCTTTGCTGCACAACAAAAATGCTGCTAAAATCTTAAGCTTGTTGCCAGGCTTAATTGAAAAAGAGGCGCAGAAAGGACCTTGTTCCACTGTCATCTTTCATGTGGTTTCAAACCCAATTTCTTTTACAAAAGGTACAATGTAGGCTGTTAAAATATTGCCTAAGGTGCTCTTCTAACAGAGATTCTTTGAAAATACTTATGTATAAAATATGTACACACACACACAGAGAGAGAGAGAGCATATACTCTGCAGCTCTGAGAGCTTTTAAGTCAGGAATGCTGAGTATTATAGTATATTGAGGTCAGAAAAAGTGTTACTGCGTGTGTGCATGTGTGTGTAAGAAACAGAGAATGTGCCCCCTCCAGTTTGAGCTACATTCTTCTGGCAAGTATTGATATGTTATACCATGGGTAGGCAAACTAAGGCCTGGGGGCCGAATCCAGCCCAATCACCTTCTAAATCCAGCCTGTGGACGGTCTGGGAATCAGCATGTTTTTACATGAGTAGAATGTGTGCTTTTATTTAAAATGCATCTCTGGGTTGTTTGTGGGGCACAGGAATTCGTTCATTCCCCCCCCCATATAGTCCGGCCCCCCACAAGGTCTGAGAGACAGTGGACCAGCCCCCTGTTGAAAAAGTTTGCTGACCCCATGTTATACAGTTGTACCTTGGTTAACTTAATCTGTTTCGGAAGTCCGTTCGACTTCCGTTCGACTTCCGAAACGGTTCGAAAACCAAGGCACGGCTTCCGATTGGCTGCAGGAGCTTCCTGCACTCTATCGGAAGCTGCGTTGGACATTCGGCTTCCGAAAAACGTTCACAAACCTGAACACTCACTTCTAGGTTTGCAGCGTTTGGGAGCCAAAATGTCTGAGTACCAAGGCGTGCGACAACCAAGGTAGGACTGTATTACAGTTCACTTACCCATATTGAGTTACTTCATTTTGTGACAATTTGTAATTTGTTAATATGGTGAGTTATGAAATTATTTCAGTGGAGACAATGTGGTGTAGCAGTTGGAGTGTCACACTAGGACCTGGGAGACCAGGGTTCAAATCCCCACTTAGCCATTAAGCTCACTGGGTGACCTTGGGCCAGTCACTGCCTCTCAGCCTTAAAGGTAAAGGTAAAGGGACCCCTAATCGTTAGTCCAGTCGCAGATGACTCTGGGGTTGCGGCACTCATCTCGCTTTACTGGCCGAGAGAGCCAGTGTACAGCTTCTGGGTCATGTGGCCAGCATGACTAAGCCGCTTCTGGCGAACCAGAGCAGCACACAGAAATGCTGTTTACCTTCCTGCCAGAGTGGTACCTATTTATCTACTTGCACTCTGACGTGCTTTCGAACTGCTAGGTTGGCAGGAGCAGGGACTGAGCAACGGGAGCTCATCCTGTTGCGGGGATTCGAACCGCCGAACTTCCAATCGGCAAGCCCTAGTCTCTGTTGTTTAGACCAGTGTTTCCCAACCTTGGGCCTCCAGCTGTTTTTGAACTACAATTCCCATCATCCCTGACCACTGGTCTTGCTAGCTAGGGATGATGGGAGTTGTAGGCCAAAAACATCTGGAGGCACAAGGTTGGGAAACACTGGTTTAGACCACAGTGCCACCTGCATCTTACCCAGTGCTATTATCTCAGCCTTACTCAGTGCTATTTTTCTAGAAGAAGAGGCGCCGGAGCTCACCACAAACTTCTCCCTTGTTCTCTCAGATTGGCAATGGTGCCCACCTGAGAAGTGCCAGAGCTAAGCTCCTGTGAGCTCCTGCTGGAAAGCACACACCTGGCCTTACCTACCCTGTAAGGTTGTTGTGAGGAAGATATGGGAAGGAGCAGGACTATGAACACTACGCTGAGCTCCTTGGAGGAAAAGTGTGGTATAAAAATTATTAAATAAAAAGTGCTCTTGTTGAAGCACCTCTCCTACCAAGTTCTTTGCTTTGTGCATTGCCTCTTTGGCACCTATACATTAAGGCCAATAACAACTGGAAAATATTTGGCTTATACAAAGGACCTTCCTTTTTTGAGTGTGACAAAAATATTTGTCCGGTTTTTTGTTTGTTTGTGGGGTTTGCACAGTGGACGCTCGGGTTGCGAACGTGATACGTGCGGGATGCATGTTCGCAACCCACAGCTCCTGCGCATGCACGGCCGCCGAAACCCGGAAGTAATCCGTTCCGGTACTTCTGGGTTTCGGCAGTCCACAACCTGAAGCGTCTGTAACCCGAGATATGACTGTACTAGCTTACTTCATCAATTGTCAAAACATAAGACCTTTCTGGCCAGGCAAAGTGAGGAGGGTCTGTGCTCTTGTTAAAAAGAAAGAAAGCATTTGTGTTTTGTTTTTAAAAAAGTTAAACATATTAACTTCACTCTGTCCTGACATACAAGTCCTGGGCTGTTTTCATGAGAAATCAATGTGCATAGATTTATATTGACAGAAATTTGCAGCTACTCCTAATCACATGATGCTCAGGACAATAAATGTTTTATGTGAGCGCATTACTGATAATTTATTAGGCAGCGAGTAAAAGGTAAAACAATAGGACGGGGGTCTGAGGAGTTGTAAATGGAAAAGGAAAGAAATAAAGGCTAGATTCATTTACCAACCATCCAATTATTTCAGGAGGCTGTTAGCAAAGATAACTTTGATCAGGCGGCTAATACGTTGCTGGCGTTCCAGCTAGAACATTTGGGGCCATGTTGCTAGAAGAGGGTTGGAATGCAAATAAAGAGGCAAAGCATTTGGTCAGTTCCCCTGTCTCTCTCTGTAACTGCGGTGGTATTTTTGCCCTTCCCTCTAGGACTACTGTTTTTTTGCCCACTTTCCAGGGCCATAGAGAGAGCAGCCAGCTGAAGTACCCAAGCCTCGGTTAAGGTATTATTCCATTTTTATTCCTCCAGAACAGCCCTATGTGGTATATGTGACTAAGGGTAAATTCAACGGCTGAGTGGAGATTTGAACACAGTCCTCACTGATGCACTGGCTCTCCAGAGGTTTGTACACATGTTTCACCAAATATAGTCACAAGCTCTCTCGACACATGAGCAACTGTGTGAGTTTGTTGATTTGCCCCTTTAAGCCACTGTGTACACAGACTGTACACTCATTGAGAGTTACATGAGAATAACAGTATCATATGATATGAGGATGTAGCTCAAGAATTAGTGTGCACTCTTTGACTACAGTGTGTGAACTGTTGTAATATACAGTTACTTACTCACACTTGCAAGAACAAAAGGGTTAACCTGAGCCTTGAGCTCAAGTTGCCAGTGAGTGTGACTTAGAAGGCATCCAGCAGCCTTTGCTTCCCTTGCTTTCTTTTCTCTCTCGGTTCCTGAAATGAGCAAAGAAGGAGCCATACGGTTTGGCTCCCAGCTCAGCAAATGCTGCACGCAAATGGAAATTCTCTCTAAAATAAGATTTCTACAGCCTGCATCTTTGCTAACCCAAAGATTGCATGATCCTTCTATAAGGAAATCAAATTATTTTCTTTTAAAAAGTCATTTGTAATATTTTTTTCTACTTTATTTTAATGCCAATTGTTTGCTGTAACTTCTGAAACTCTGGAGTAAAATTTTCATTTATTTGTCAAGCTAAGCATCTCTGATTTATTCTCGCCTAAGTATTATCATAGGGCATGTTTGTTTAAAGGTGGATGGAGGCAGATGCAAATCTAACCACATGTTAATGTGCTTGGAGCAATTGCCATTGTGCTAACTCTGCTATGAGGGAGTAAGAATCTCTCTTCCAAACATCTCTCTCCAACATGAACACCCCTTAACAAAGCATGAAGAATGGAGTGTTGTTGTGCTTGTGTCTTACAGGAACGCAATAAGTAAAAAGCGGAAAATAAGAGTTTCTTTCTTACATTCAATGTACTTTGGGATGCTCGCATGAAGAGCACAGCAGCAGCAGCAGCTGGCACTTATACCTAACACTGTAAGCACCCGTTTACTCAATGGGGTCCTCTCTAGACATTGGATGTCACAGAAATGTGACCAAGGAGTGCTACATAAAACCAGTCATCTGGAGTTCATAGCCCAGGTCTTTTTGGTCTGGGATGACTCAGGGTTGCTGTTATTTTTAAAAAAAACAACAACAACACAGAATTATGTGAATGATCACCTTGGATGATGTCAGCTTCCCTTTGATTTCTTCTTCGGCAGCAGGAATTAAGCAGAAGACAAAAATACATTGCTTGCCACCAATCTGTCAGTCAATTTTGAACGCTGCCTTTGTGTTATTTATTTCCTCCTCCTTTTCTTAATAAATAACTAACCAAATACATATCCTTAATACATCATGAGTATGTTATGGTAGATGCAATCAATTCTAATTTCCTGATGCTGTCATCACCATCATCACTGAATTGAGCCTGTGTGTGTGTGTGTGTGTGCGCGCGCTTTTTGTTTCTGGATGAGAACAAAACAGCCAGATTGCTTTGCTAAATCTGTCCCAGTGTTGAAACATCTACAGACGCTCCCTTTGCATTCTCCAGGCAAGGCTGGAGAGATTTTGATCTCTGCTAATGCTTCTGAGTGCTTACCGAACCTGCAAAATACAGAAATAAAAATGCAGATAGAATATGATTTTCTAGCTTCATTGAGCTACTTTAAAATACCAGCCCCATGAAGGGATGAATGAACCTATCTGTTCTGGATTCTGTTGGTTTCTTATATTTTCATTCTTACGTTCAGTTATGTCATTTCCACGTGACACTGCATTTCCCGCATGAAAATGCATCAGCATTCTAGTGCAAATTTATCCCATTAAACACATCTTGGTATGCAATTTTGCCTAATCTACATGATTTATGGCCCTCTCGCTTAGCTCATTCACCTCTGCCTCCATCTAGGGCAACACAGCACCATATAACATACCCTGCAACATTTCTCTGATGAAAATAGGGACATCCTATTCCATAAAAGTAATGTTATACCCCACACATCTGACTGGGTTGCCCTAGTCACTCTGGGCAGCTTCCAACACACAGAAAAACATAATAAAACATTAAACATTTAAAAAAACCCTTCCCTATACAGGGCTGCCTTCAGATGTCTTCTGAAGGTTGTATAGCTACTGATCTCCTTGGCTCAGGAGTCCCATAACTCCATACCCTCCAACCTTTCTTGGATGAAAATAGGGACATCCCAAGGAAATGCAGGTGGCTCTACGATTTGCCAATCAGAGGGTCGGTGGTTCGAATCCTCGCGATGAGGTTAGCTCCCGTTGCTCGGTCCCTGCTCCTGCCAACCAAGCAGTTCAAAAGCACGTCAAAGTGCAAGTAGATAAATAGGTCTGGCAGGAAGGTAAACGGCAGAAGCGGCTTAGTCATGCTGGCCACATGACCCGGAAGCTGTACGCCGGTTCCCTCGGCCAGTAAAGCGAGATGAGCGCCGCAACCCCAGAGTCGGTCACGGCTGGACCTAATAGTCAGGGGTCCCTTTACCTTACCTTTAAGGAAAAACGGGACATTCCAGGATCAAATCAGAAACTGGAACAGCTTCTGTAAATCCAGGACTGTCCCTGGAAAACAGGGACATTTGGCGGGTCTATTCCTTTCATCTTACTGGGAAATATGGTGACCTGGGGCAGAGGCGGAGCTAGCTGCTCAGGCACCCAGAGCGGCGCACATGCTGTGCACCCGGGGGTGTGGCTAGCTGTCCATGGGGCAGAGCTAGCCATCCATGGGGGCGGGTCTATCCACTCACAGGGGTGGGTCAAGCATCCCAGGGGGGCTCCGCCCACGATGAATGTTCAAGGGGGGAGGCGTGGTGATGTCGCCCCCCCAGGGATGACGCCCAGGGCAGGCCACACCCACTGCATCTCTTTTTTTAAAAAAAGATATTTATTAAAGTTTTCAATATTAATACAATAAAAAAGTCAAAGAAAAAAAAGAAAAAATAACAAAAATACTTAAAAACACACAAAGTTTCAATAACTTATTTTTCATTAACTTATTTCCCAGACCTCCTCATACCTCCCTTTTTTGTATTCCAATTCAAATTGATAGTTCAGCAAATCCTTATCAATAAGTTTTAACCTGCTCCTAAACCTTTTTCCCATATTCTCTTAAAACATTACAGCTGGAAACCGCTTAATTTCTATCCGACATCATTCTAACATTCATTAATTTTGCAATATTTCTGTAAATAGTCTTTGAATTTCTTCCAGTCTTCTTCCGCTGACTCTTCTCCCTGGTCTCGGATTCTGCCAGTCATTTCAGCCATTTCCATATAGTCGATTACTTGCGTCTGCCATTCTTCCAAGGTGGGTAGATCTTGTGTCTTCCAATACTTTGCGATGAGTATTCTTGCTGCTGTTGTAGCATACATAAAGAAAGTTCTATCCTTCTTTGGCACCAATTGGCCGACCATGCCCAGGAGATAGGCCTCTGGTTTCTCACACCCACTGCATCTCCTTTCCTCAACTAGTGACCCGATGACCTGTGAGTCTGCTCGGTTTTGCTGGGCTAACTGTGGATGGGCAACATCAAGTTTCCAGCTCTCTCTTCGTAGCATTCTTTATTTTTAAATTGGATCTGGATGGCACAGATGAGGATGCACAGCAACTCTAAGGAATGATGTGGTGCAACAGGGACTCCACATGAGGACTGTGTAGTCACCTGGGCTTTATCACAGCACAGAGATATGATCACTTCACCACCTCTTCATTGACTTCACACTGCCAGAAATAGTCTCTGCGGCTTGGAATTATACCCTCCCCTGAAAAAAATAGGTCATATAAATTGGCCCTCAGAGAGACATTTGCATTTTCACCTCTCTGAAGTTGAAGACGAGGATTTAGACATGGTGGGATTTTAGAATAAAGCAGGTGAGGCGAATTTCTATGGATTGGGCAGGTTGCATTCCCCGATCATTTTCTTTTTGACTTTGGCTGGGGCAGCTGGAAGGGAAGGACGGCTCAGTGGGGAGCAATGGGCGTGTTAAGTGATAATGGGGTCAGGCAGAGAGTCGGTGTGCAGACATCCTATCGCCCCAGCTGTGCTCTGATTCTGAACCTTGGTCTTCCGTATCTAGCCGTTTGAAATTTCCCCCCTCTGTGTTACAAATTCCTTTTTTGTTAAGAGTGTGGAAAGTTGAAGAAAAGAGTTCCAAAGTCTCTCTCCCTCCCTTTGTATCGTAGGAAGTCATTAATTTTGATTTGTCTGTCTTGGGGGCCTTGTCATCACATCCAGGTGACTTATCTAGGCCATAGAGAGTCCAAATAAACAATGAAGATTCTCCATTAATCATCATTGTATTGGGGAGATGGCTGGGTGGGAAGTGGGGGCAGGATTCACTCCTGTAATTATTTTCTTTCTTGTTTTGGAGAGAGAGAAGATTTTGCTAGTTTAGAGTTCTGTAACAAAGAGAGATAAAAAAGAAAAACATCCTCATGTAGGGATGGAAGCGAAGAAGAAGAGTTATAATTCATCAACAGGTCAAGTAACACCAGAGTCCAAAAAGAGATAAATGGCACCGTGAGGTGTCATATTCATTTGTCTCGGCGATGAAAGTTCAGACAATTGACTTTGCAGAGAAAGTTTCACTGGAAGGAATAAAGTGTGCAACATCTTCCTGGGGCCCACAAGAGACTCGTAGAAGTTTCCGCTGCCTGTATTCACTATATCATGCCAGTTCTTAAATTGCCCATAGCCGTCTCCCAATTAGGGGATACAGGTGGGAAGGAAACCACTCTGTTAAAAAAGAGAATGGCAAAGGTGACGGAAGGAAACCGGGAGATCAATTGAAGGAATATTTTTGGTTCATCACCTCCTTGCTTGAAAACTGTCTGACTGAAAATGTAGTCTTGTCTCTCTATAGTCTTCTTGCACACTTGCTGGTATTTGTACGCACGGCACAACTTCTTCAAAGATTCCTTTTCCTGGTCAGCGATCCCAACCATCACACGAAGGCTGTGTGCAGACTGTGCCTTTGAAGTACACTCAGAGTTCACCCTTCCCCTCAAATAATTCTGGGCACTGCGGTTTGTGAAGCGCTGCTTGGGGATTGCAACTCTGTGAGGGGTAAACTACAGCGTCTGGGATTTCTTTGAGAAGGAATGTGCTTTGAGTATGTAAGTAGCTGAAGACCCCTGCTTTTGCGGTGATTTTGACTGCAACACAGCGAGGGAAGCTGAGTAAAACTTAAGGTCAGAAACAGTCTTGTTATGTGTGCTTTGGAAGCTATAGATGTCAGATTATCTCAGGGGTCCTTTGGCATTTTAACCCTCACACGATAATGAGGAAAGTGGAAGGAGTCTGTGGGCATCTGCCACCCTCCATGTATGGGGTGCATGTGAATTTCCCCAGCAGGACCCCATGCAGTTTAGACCCATGGAAGTGTGGGGAGCATCTATGAGTACAAAATGGAGGTGGTGGGACCAATAGTCTTGTGCCTTCCCTCCCTCCCTCAATTCTAATCACACGAAGGGAGAACGACTGAACAGGGCATGGTATAAAAAGACAAACCAAACTATGCAGACACTATGGCTCAGTTGGTTAGAGCTCGGTGCTGATAACGCCAAGGTTGCAGGTTCTCCATTTTTGTTCTGTGTGTGAGAGGCTTGACAGTGATGCCTGAATCTCTGTGAACACTGAAGAAGAGACAGTGTTAGATGACTCTCTCTCTCTCTGAATGCAATAGAGGAGAGGAGGGCTGATGTTTCTGTGTGAATGTATGTTGCAGAAAGAAGTTGATGCTCTCCCAAAGAAGCTGTAAGGAGAATACTATTGGAAGAAGAAAGTGGAAACCTCTCAGAAGGAACTGCATGGCCTGGCTGGGTCATGGGCAGTGTTAAGTTGTGGATGAACATATCAGACGACGCAGCAATTCTTCAAACAGCTCTTGTTTATTCACATGCCAGAACAGAACTGAACTGAAGGGTTCAGCCAGCCTGCTTATATAGAGCTCCACTAGAACGCAACAGTAACCATTTTCTGTAACTATCCAATCACTGAACATCACTTTCAGTCCCTTATTTGCATATGTGGACCTTAGTGAAAACTATCTACAGTATCCCCTTGCTGGCCCAGGGTGAGAACTTCAGTACACAACAGACAGAAGGCTGGGTGCAAGTCCTGGAAAGAGAGAAAGACACAGTTTCTTTGAATGTTTAAGGAAGAAGCTGTAAACTTCAGCTAAGAAAAACCAAACCTTAGATAAGCATGTGAATGTACATACTTTGCATATATTCTTCCTTAGTTAAATGTTCTGTGAGTAAAAGCTTTTGAATATTTTAACAAATGTTTGGGCATTGTTTTGATTTCAAGCAGAGTCAGTACAGTGCATGATTTAGCTTCCGAGTTGCAATTAGCTAGTCTGCTAACACACACCACACTGCATTTAGGTATGTAGGGGAAGCGGGTGGCACTGTGGTCTAAACCACTGAGCCTCTTGGGCATGCTGATCGTAAGGTTGGCAGTTTGAATCTGCATGATGGAGTGAGCTCCTGTTGCTCTGTCCCAGCTTCTGCCAACCTAGCAGTTTGAAAGCACACCAGTGCAAGTAGATGAATAGGTACTGCTGTGGCGGTAAGGTAAACGGCGTTTCCATGTGCTCTGGCTTCCATCACTGTTGTGCTCTGTTGTGCCAGAAGCAGTTTAGTCCTGCTGGCCACATGACCTGGAAAACTGTCTGTGGACAAATGCCAGCTCCCTCGGCCTGAAAGCAAAGATGAATGCCACACCCCATAGTCAAATTTGACTGGACTTAGCCATCCAGGAGTCCTTTACCTTTACCTTTACATAGCTATGTGTTCCACACACCAGGCATGCTTCCTCAGTTTGACGGTGATTATTCCTAACTTCTCCAGACACTGTCACTGATTAAAAAGCACTGACCCTGTCTGCTCTCCAAGAGACACAACGTGGAAGGGAAAGGGGGTGGAGAGAGGACATTAATGCAGGAACCGACCCCGAATGCCTTCTCTGGCCTCTGGAAATACCTCAGAATGGCAGCACACAGAGAGAGACTCAGCACTGGCTTCATATTCATGATGCAATATGCAAAAATATATCTCTTCAAAGCAGAACAAACAGAAGTAATACTGTAGGGTCCCCGACTGAGGAGAAATTGAAAACTTTAAAACAAAAGAGATAGGCGTTGTACGACATGAAATAGATGATATTCTACTACAATTTCATTCTCTGGCAACCTTGGCATCTAGGATAAGTTAATATGCAAAGAAGCAATACAATTTCACTTTATCAGCCAGACTGAATCATGCAGTCCACAGGAGAATTCCCTCTTTTTGCTTCATTCCAAATAACAGTAATTCAGACTAGCATAGGAGACAAATAAAATAAAAAGGCACAATTTCGCCCCCTTTACTTTTTTTTTTAAAAAAATACAATATGTATCAGATATTTCTGGCACATTTTCCTTACACATCTGAAGAATACAGTAATAAAACTCATTTTTCATATAGAAACAAATTAGGTAAAAGATTAAATATCCGCAACAGAGGGGGTTAATTGGTTTTAGCAGCGCCTTGCAAGGTGCTTTGAAGTCCCAAGTTCGGGACGTCAAGGCATCTTGCCCCTGATGACATTGCAATGTCAGGTGCTGGACAGGCAGGTGGCCCCATTCACCTGTCAAATTTGGCCTGTGAGACCAATCCTGATAAGCATTTGACCTGTGGGGCCAAAAACAGTTCCTCACATATTCATCTGTGATGGCTCCCTCCACACACATATGCTATCACTTGAAGTTGTAGGGCACGAACAATGAGCATATATGTCTGAACCAGCCCCGCTTGCATAGGACATCTGGACTGATTGTCCCTGGGACACACCTTGTAACGTACGTATTCTGTGCTTCTCATTGGGCTTGTCCTGATGGGTGGTGTCAGGATTCTGTCAGCTGCTCCCGGCTGATTGCCAGGAGATTATAAAGACAAGGAAAAGCTTCTTATAGTCCTTTTTTATTTCAGAGCCTGCAGAACCCAGCCTACTGGATGATGGCATTCTCTTGAGTGAATCTCCTCCCCCATCTCTTCCACTTCCTCATTCGTCATCATCATCACCTCCTCTATGGGTACCCTCTGTCTTCAAGCTCTCTGCTCTCCTACTTTTAAGGCTCATTTCCGAGTGAATCAGGCGACCTCAGAATTTTGGAAAAAAACCGTGACCTGTGGGTAGGGGCACCAAGGGCTCCTTGGCCTAACTGGAAAAGTGGCGTATTCAGCACAAAACAATTTGCAGGTGATTTGCTCCAATCTTGAGTGAATTGGACATTGTCAGAATTTTTACGAAACCTTGACCCGCTGGTAAGGGCGCCGAGGGCTCATGTTTTTGCCTACCTGGAAATGCAGCGTTCGCAACCCCCAACTCTGCATGGGGCAATTTGCAGGTTTTTGCTGCCGTTTTTGAGTGAATTTTACGACTTCGGAATTTGGGCAAAAATTGAGGGCTCGTTTTTTGGCCTACCTGGAAATGCACTGTATGCAGCACAAAACAATGCAGGGGGCAATTTGCAGCCATTTGGCGCCGTTTTCGGGTGAATTTGAGAATGTCGAAAATTTGGCGAAAACCACGACCCGCAGGTAAGGGTGCGAAGGGCTCAATTTTTGGCCTACCTGGAAAAGCGGCGTTTGCACCGCCAAAGTTGCATTGCACAATTTGCAAGTGTTTGATGCCGTTTTCGAGAGAATCGGACGATGTCAGAATTTTGTCGAAAACTGTGACCTTCTTACTCTCTCCGTTGTCTTCTCTCCTGGAATATTACCTGGAGTTGTGCAAGTGAATTTCTACAAGTTATCTTTTGCTGCAAAAGTTTCACAAATGAAACCTACCCACACCAAAGTACTTCAAGAAAATTGTCAGAAATGATATCTGAGAAAAATCTTCAGAAGTGCTGGCATCTGAGACAATGTTTGTTCACAGCTTCCCTGTGTGAAAGGTGTCATAACCTGAAGGAAAAGTAATGTTTCTTTTCTGTTCCAGAGAGACTTTATACACAATATTACCCCAGTTTGGCTTCAGTCATTTAAAATGCTCATCAAGTCACACTTCTAAAAGATAATCTTGTGTAGCTCTCTAGGCTGAAAAGAGTTGGAATGTTTCAAGCATGTTTGTGTGTGTTTGTTTTTGTTGGGTCTTCATAATGTTACCACTGTCCACAATACATAAACACACACACTTTCCCCCTGCTCCCTGTGAGGTGCTTTGTAAATTGGTTGCGTAGGTTTTTTTTATTATTATTGATAGTGTGCTGTAGCAGGGAAAACTCAATTTCTCCTACAAAGAAGAGAGACAAAGTCTGATTCGACTGTTGCATGTATGACTTTTGCAGACACCTATTGGCTAGTGCCCATTACATCACCAGAGACACTCAGTCGCCCCACTTCATTCCTGGGACAGTCTTGCAATTGTTGTAAGGAGCTAAGTTTGGGTTTCCTTTCCTTTTCCTTTACCAAAACAGTTAAAGGGTTTTAATTGCTTGTTGCTATTACCATGGTCCATAAATGCACGTGCACCTCTGTTTTCTAATTGCATTTTAACTATTTCTCTCTCTCTCTGCAACCAGGTACTACAAAACAATGGAAAGCAATAGCATTGGTTTTGCTATATTCTCCAAGGAGTTGTGATAGAAGGCTTTATTTACAAATATCTCTATTGGATTAGCATAAGATGGAAGGTTCACAGTACTAACCACCCCAACAGATCCTGCTCCCCCTGTTTCTGCCACCTGAACTATAAGATTCTTCCAGAGAGCCACTTAGCCTTCTCTGTCCCTCTGAGCTGATAACTACAGACCCTCCAAGTGTCCCTATTTTCCAGGGACAGGCATGGATTTACAGAAGCCATCCCAGTTTCTAATTTGATCCTGAAATGTCCTGTTTTGCCATAGGACATCCCTATTTTCACTGGAGAAATATTAGAGGGTAAGGAGTTATGCCGCCCCTGAGCCAATACTTCCTTTAGAAGACATCTGAAGGCAGTCCTGTACAGGGATCTTTTTTAATGTTCAGTGTTTTGTTATGTTTATGTATGTATGTATATGTGTGTGTGTGTGTGTATGTATGTGTGTGAAGCACTATTTCTGGGTTAGCGGAGTCTGTAACCTGAAGCGTATGTAACCTGAAGCGTATGTAACCTGAGGTACCACTGTATATTCAACACAAAAACAGCGACAATTTGTTGTTGACACAGCTGGACATATAAAGGGCCCCATTACCTTCAGTAGCTTAGGGCCTCATCAAACCTAAATCCAGACCTGTATATATGTTGGAAGCCACCCAGAGTGACTGGGGCAACCCAATCAGATGGACAGGGTATAAATAATAAAATTATAATCATCATGGAATAGGATGTCCCTAATGGTTCCTCTTCATCCTGGAGAAGAGTGACTGGTGGGGTGCCACAGGGTTCTGTCTTGGGCCCGGTCTTATTCAACATCTTTATCAACGACTTGGATGATGGACTCAAGGGCATCCTGATCAAATTTGCAGATGACACCAAACTGGGAGGGGTGGCTAACACCCCAGAGGACAGGATCACACTTCAAAATGACCTTGACAGATTAGAGAACTGGGCCAAAACAAACAAGATGAATTTTAACAGTGAGAAATGTAAAGTATTGCACTTGGGCAAAAAAAAAATGAGAGGCACAAATACAAGATGGGTGACACCTGGCTTGAGAGCAGTACATGTGAAAAGGATCTAGGAGTCTTGGTTGACCACAAACTTGACATGAGCCAACAATGTGACGCAGCAGCTAAAAAAGCCAATGCAATTCTGGGCTGCATCAATAGGAGTATAGCATCTAGATCAAGGGAAGTAATAGTGCCACTGCATTCTGCTCTGGTCAGACCTCACCTGGAGTACTGTGTCCAGTTCTGGGCACCACAGTTCAAGAAGGACACTGACAAACTGGAATGTGTCCAGAGGAGGGCAACCAAAATGGTCAATGGCCTGGAAACGATGCCTTATGAGGAACGGCTAAGGGAGCTGGGCATGTTTAGCCTGGAGAAGAGGAGGTTAAGGGGTGATATGATAGCCATGTTCAAATATATAAAAGGATGTCACATAGAGGAGGGAGAAAGGTTGTTTTCTGCTGCTCCAGAGAAGCGGACACGGAGCAATGGATCCAAACTACAAGAAAGAAGATTCCACCTAAACATTAGGAAGAATTTCCTGACAGTAAGAGCTGTTCGACAGTGGAATTTGCTGCCAAGGAGTGTGGTGGAGTCTCCTTCTTTGGAGGTCTTTAAGCAGAGGCTTGACAACCATATGTCAGGAGTGCTCTGATGGTGTTTCCTGCTTGGCAGGGGGTTGGACTTGATGGCCCTTGTGGTCTCTTCCAACTCTATGATTCTATTTTTTTCCATCAGAGAAATTTTGGAGAGTATGTTCCTATCAGCTAAAACAGGACCTACCAGGACAATGTGCCCCCTAAGCTGCTTTTCAGAGAATAGAATAGAATTGTAGAATGGGAAGGGACCCCCAAGTGTCATCTAGTGCAGGAATTTCAATATTCTTGCTAGTGGTGGTCTTTTACAATCAGTCTCCCGGGGCAAGAAGAGATCCTTGCAGACCTAACCCCCGCTCCACCCCACAAACCCCTAGTTCAGGCTTCCTCAACCTTGGCCCTCCAGATGTTTTGAGACTACAGTTCCCATCATCCCTGACCACTGGTCCTGCTAACTAGAGATCATGGGAGTTGTAGGCCAAAAACATCTGGAGGGCACAGGCTGAGGAAGCCTGTCCTAATTCAAAGATGCTTGGCGGTTTTGTGTCTTCTTGCCTCCTCCCAGGATTTGTATCATGGCAAGGAAACATGGCGGCGTAGTCACTTAGTGCGTTTCCCCGATTCTTTGCTGGCACAGGAACAGAGAAGATGGCTTGTTGGCATCGGCAGAAGCTGTTCTGCTGCTTAGAGAAACCGTGCACGGCACAATGGAGAACTGGGGAGTCTCAGCTCTATTTACGGAGGAGCCTGCGGCATCGAGTCAGTACAAGCAACACAATAGGCAGCTTGTGTACCTGCAGAGAGGATCAGTCCGTGCTGCATCAGCGCATGCCGATTTAAAATGTATTTTCTATCTCTCAGGAAGAGAGTGGGAGAAAGGGAGAAAGGGGCTGCACGCATTGCTCATCAGGTTGATGTTAACCAGCAGGGCTTGGGTGCCCTGGTAAATATAAAGGAGACAGTGTGTGTGTGGGGGGGGGGGGAGGATAAGGAATTATTCCCACCATACTCACAAAGCCACAATTTGAAGGGTTTGGTTGGTGTGTTTTTGGAAGGGGAAAATATGCCTATCAGAACACTTTCAACCTGGCCTAAATTTATAGCTTAACGGTAAAGGTAAAGGGACCCCTGACCATTAGGTCCAGTTGTGGCCGACTTAGGGTTACAGCGCTCATCTCACTTTATTGGCCGAGGGAGCAGGCGTACAGCTTCTGGGTCATGTGGCTAGCATGACTAAGCCGCTTTTGGCGAATCAGAGCAGTGCACGGAAACGCCGTTTACCTTCCCGCCAGAGTGATACCTATTTATCTATTTGCACTATGACGTGCTTTTGAACTGGTAGGTTGGCAGGAGCAGGGACTGAGCAACAGGAGCTCACCCTGTCGCGGGGATTCGAACCACTGACCTTCTGATCGGCAAGTCCTAGGCTCTGTCGTTTAACCCACAGTGCCACCCGCGTCCCAAATTTATAGCTTAGCTGTGGCCATATGGCACTCTTTGAAGGCTCCTTGACCAGCACATCTAACCCTATTATTCTCTGACCAATTCATCATACCATGAGGATCTTACTTCAAAACAGGGTTCCCTTTCTCCTCCTCCTCTCTCTTGCTTCTTCGCCTTCTGCTTCCAGAGATGCAGATTATAGTGAACTGGGTGCTGCATGGCTGTCACACCGTGGGCAGTTTTGTGGGAAATATTTAAACTGAGACAGCAATTCCTTTGGGCATGCTCATGATAAAAGCATGGAGCTGCTCTTCATGTGGTAGGAGAATTCAAATGCCGAGATTCGGGATTGTTAGTTCACTTTGCATGCTAGGTGACCTCAATGCCAGGTGGACAGAAACTGGGAAAGATCTGAGAGATGTAATTCGGATGTGTGCTCTAGCATCTCTTCATTGCCTTCATTGTTCTGCCAGTAAGATGGGAGTAATCAATTAGAGGGTAGATGTGAAGGCAAATACATTGAATTCCATATCTACGTTGAATTTTGTTGCTGCAAAACGAGAGTCTGGAACATTTGCCTCTCTAGCTGTTGCTGGATTCCAGGCATGGCGAATGGTCAGGGATGCTGGGAGTTCTAGTTCAGCTGCATCTGAAGGGCCATGCCTGTTGTAGAAAAATAACTGTGTGGCTGGTAATATTTTTTACCAGCCTTCTTAAGTGTTTTCTGAAAATCTGGAAAGCAGATGGAAACCACCCCAGCACTGAATGTATGTCCATTAAAAATTATCCATGTGGGTTTTTTGACCTTTAAAAGAATAAATAAAATCCTGGTTCTAAAGCATCAGAGACTATCCAATATGACACTTTTATTTTTAACAAGAGGGAAAGGAAGGAAGGAAGGAAGGAAGGTAGGTAGGTAGGTAGGTAGGTGAGGGAACGACAAGAGCTTCCATTACTGCTTTTTGTATTTTGTTACAAGTGGATAGAAAACACTTCAGTGTTGCTGCTGGCTTTCAGGTACTTTGGAGAAAGTAAAACAAGTGTTCTCATCTTTCCTAGCTATAAATAGGAATGGCTCCTAACTACCAAAAAAAGGGGGGAGAAAAGGGAGGGTGCAAGCCACCCCCCCATAAAGTATACTCTGACTTTGTTCATCCTGTTTCACCCAAACCCACTTCTGAATTATATTAGAGTTCAAAATACGAGCGAAGTTGCCAATGATCCTATGAAGGGTCTCTACGGCAGAAGCCCCCAAGGCCCACTTTCCCATCGACCGAGGTTTCAGTGCAAGGAGTTGAAGGGCTCGAAAGGAACCTGCGGAGAGGAAGTCCCAGGTCGTGCCCCCCTGGACCAGCCTCCACTTCTGTGGTTTCACTGTATTCTTTGCACAGGGACATATTGGCGACCCTCGTGCCCCATTTCTCTGAGACACATCAAGGGCGTGAGTGTGCTTGCAGGCTTCTCAACAGAGGCAACACAGTGAACTTGTGGAGGGTGGGCTGGAGGAGGAGTGCCACGCTGGTCTCCCTGCATTTTGAATGTCGAACGCTGCGTTTCGATTCACGTTTGAAGTCCGCCTTTCAATGTGAACTCGGTTCAGTATCTCCCCTCATCCCCACCAGTGGCAAATGATGTGTCTGTGAGCCCCAGAAAGAGGATGCATATGGGAAGGGGTGATAGATTTTCTGCCCCTGCCACCATGCCTCTCTTCCATAGGAACCAAGTCCTAGGGGCCATGGGGCTTTGACCCCCCCACAATAAAATATGTGAGGGGGCTGGGTCCCCACAAAGTTGATGTGCATTCTCATTCGACAACAACATTTATACCCCACCCATCTGGCTGGGTTTCCCCAGCCATTCTGGGTGGCTTACAGCTTATCTAAAAACATAAAAATCAGACGTTAAACACACACCCCCTCCCCCGTTACAGGGCTACCTTCAGATGTCTTCTAAAAGTTGTGTAGTTCTATATCTCCTAGACATCTGAAGACATTCAAATGGGGTGTGTGCAATGTGTCATGTGATTGATTATGCGGGGTGGGGCTTACCTGGGCCCCCATATTTTATTCAACATGGTAAAGGTACCCCTGCCCGTACGGGCCAGTCTTGACAGACTCTAGGGTTGTGCGCTCATCTCACTCTAGAGGCCGGGAGCCAGCGCTGTCCGCAGACACTTCCGGGTCACGTGGCCAGCGTGCTGAAACTGCTCCGGTGAACAGGCACCAGAGCAGCACACGGAATGCCGTTTACCTTCCCGCTAGAAAGCGGTACCTATTTATCTACTTGCACTTAATTGTGCCTTTGAACTGCTAGGTGGGCAGGAGCTGGGACCGAACGATGGGAGCTCACCCCGCCGCGGGGATTCGAACCGCCGACCATGAGATTGGCAAGTCCTAGGCTCTGTGGTTTTACCCACAGTGCCACCCGCGTCTATTTATATATATATATACACACACTGTATATAATAACAAATTTAAATTCAAAGAAACAAATTATCCACATCAACATATAGTATTCCCTGAATCCTTTCCCTCTGCCCTTCCGTGGTTACCATTAACAGTCATTTTTTTTCCAACTGCTTATCTTATTTTCTCTATTTTTTTAAAAGAATAGCAATTTGTTTCCCCATAGTTTTTCGTACATTACAAGCGTTGCTCAGATCCCATCAAAGTTTTTAGTTGTTTACAGTGTTTTCTTAAATACATTATAATTTTTTCCCATTCCTTCTTAAAATTCTTCTCTTCCTGGTTTCTGATTTTCCCAGTCAATTTCGCCATTTCGACGTAGTCCATAATCTTCATCAGCCATCCGTCTCTGGTTGGAACTTTATCTTCTTTCCATCTCATCCCTGCTCTCTTCTTAATCCTACCCCTTTCTCCTTTCAGATATTCGAAAGCCATGGTGTTGCTGGGTGCTTGAAAGACTCAGGGGTTCAGGCCTAAAGACATCATTTCAGACTCCATACAAGATGAACTCACAGTCTCTTTCTTTATGTAACCACTAAGTAAAGCCTGGGACGCGGGTGGTGCTGTGGTCTAAACCACTGAGCCTAGGGCTTGCCGATTGGAAGGTCGGCAGTTCGAATCCCCATGACGGGGTGAGCTTCCGTTCCTCGGTCCCAGCTGGTGCCAACCTAGCAGTTCAAAAGCACGTCAAAGTGCAAATAGATAAATAGGTACCATTCCAGTGGGAAGGTAAATGGCGTTTCTGTGCGCTGCTCTGGTTTCGCCAGAAGCGGCTTAGTCATGCTGGCCACATGACCCGGAAGCTGTACGCCGGCTCCCTCGGCCAGTAGAGCGAGATGAGCACTGCAACCCCAGAGTCGTTCGCGACTGTCAGGGCTCCTTTACCTTTACGTTTTAATGTAAAGCCTGCCTTTCAGGGATCATATCATGAACTGAAACGTGAGTCAACTTTTTGTGAAGACTCTTGTGTCTTTATTCTTTTAGGAGGGATCAAAAGGGGACACCAGGAAATAATCTTAACTAAGAGATTCAAGTGAATCTGCAAACTAGCTCCTAGCTATATTGAGGTGAATCTACTCTGCTGCATCACTTCACAAGCGTGAGTGAAGGAAAGATAATACTTATCCAACATATCCTTTCCTCCTATCCTTAACATTCCCACAATCTTGACCCCAATATCAAAGCCTGCTTGACATGACTAGAGTGCATCTCACCCCCCTTCCTCTTTGTAATTTATTTTTAACCCAACCAGAGTCTCCAAAGGCAAACTCTTTTCAGTCTCATTTGCATGCTCCATGCAGGTGCATGAGAAACTGCTTGCCCTTATTAGCTAATACTGCCAGACATATTCCTAACTGTTGCTGGCTCTAAAGCATCACTAAGTGCCAGAAAGAATTAGGATTGCGAAGAATATGAGCACAATTCAAAGTGTAGGTGCTGACCTTTAAAGCCCTAAATGGCCACGGTCCTGTATACCTGAAGGAGCATCTCCACCCCCATCATTCAGCCCAGACACTGAGGTCCAGTGCCGAGGGCCTTCCGGTGGTTCCCTCATTGCAAGAAGTGAAGTTACAGGCAACCAGGCAGAGGGCCTTCTCGGTAGTGGTGCCCGCCCTGTGGAGCGCCCTCCCAGCAGATGTCAAAGCAATAAACAACTATTTCACTTTTAAAAGAGAACTGAAGGTGGCCCTGTTTAGGGAAGTTTTTAATGTCTGATGCTGTATTGTTTTTAATATTTGGTTGGAAGCTGCCCAGAGTGGCTGGGGAAAACCAGCCAGATGGGTGGGGTATAGCTAATAAATTATTATTATTATTATTATTGGTGGTGGTTTCTTGTTGTTGTTGCTGCTGCTTGCAAAACCCCAAACTCCTCCCCCACCTAGTGCTTCCTGTCAAGTCTTTGCAACAGACTTCAGAGAGGCCTTTTCTTAAAAGAAAGGAAAAGAAAGAAGGAAACAGAAACAGCAAAAAACAGCGAGGAGCCCTTCTGCCTGTGCAGGGTACTGGGCTGCTAATGCCAATGTCAGCAGGTGAGCTGCAGTCAAATTATTTCTGCTTTTTGGAAATGGGAAGATTTCCACCCCACCCAGCCTCTCCATCCCTGGAGCAGCAGAAGCCAATGCGGCCGAGATAAAGGAGGACAAAACTGCTGACCTAGGCTCCAACGCGAGGCCTCGAACTACGGTCCCGCAAGAGCAAAAGGGCTCTGATAGGCTGGAGGATTAAGTCTGCTTATCTATTTTTCTGGGTTTCACTTAGGATTTAGTCAGAATTTCCTACATCTGCATCAGCAAAAAAAGAAATGCCTGTTCCAGGGATTTGGTGTTTTTTTTTTTAAAAAAAGGTCAACAATGGGCCACGGATGTTTTAAACATGCATTTGGAGCCTTTGTAAGCTCCTCGAAAACGCGAAGGCTTCGGGAAATAGTTCTTGGCTTACTGAGGACGTCCAAATCTGCAGGGAAATCTTTTAATGAACACACACACACACACACACACATGCTCATTGCTTTTCTCCAGTTATCAGTAATGTTCTCAGTTGAATTGATGGGCTTCTGCCAGCGGTGCCCATTCATTTTCTCTGCGCAGACATTTCCCCTCTCCCAGGATGTCAGCTCCCTTTGAAGTCCATGGACTGAGCTCCTATTGATTTCTTGGCACAGAAGCCGCTCCATAGATGATGGTTCTTTAAAGTCTCCTCATCCTGAGATTTCAAGGCCTTCGATTGGCCTCTTCCTATTTGCAGGGGGTGGCGGGTGGGGAGAAAGAAAGGGTCCCCCTTAATACGCTGCTCAAAAATGTCTCCGCTTTCAATTAGTTTGCAGGCCTCGTAAGAAGCAGACATACCCTGCAACATTTATCTGATGAAAATTGGGACAATATTTCTATTATTATTACTATTACTATTATACCATGCCCATTTGATTAGGTTGCCCCAGCCACTCTGAGAGGCTTCCAACATACGTATATAAAAACCTTGTCCTGGCAGGTCCTGTTTTAGCTGATGGTTACATACCCTCCAAAATTTATCCAATTAAAAAAATAATAGGGACGTCTTATTCCATGATGATGATTTTATTATTTATACCCCACCCATCTGACTGGATCAGAATTGAGTTAATTACAAATTTGGGCATGTTGTAAGTAAGAAGGCAGGCAGATGGGGTCTGTCTGAAGGCAAACTAAGAGTAACGAGGCAGTGTCCTATTTGCCCTAATGAACAAGCCTCTACTGGGTGTCTCTGTGATGGCACAGATGCTAGCCAATAGGTCCTGCCCATGGGCAGCTTTTCCACATTCGGTATGAACTACTTTGAAAATCTGTGGATCAAATTCCTTCCTGAGGTCACCCCAGGAAAAGAGAGTGGATGGTTATTTAAGAGCAGTATGAAAATGTCATATTGTTCTTCAACCCTAGATCCGCAGCCATCCTAGGCTTGTATCTTATAGCTATGGCGTGTTTATGTACTCAACAATGTTTCAACTGTGCATTGTTTACAGTTTGGGTCAGCTTTTTCCTCATCTTTCTAGGTGATCATAATTCATCCTGAAGAATGAGAACTGGGAAATTTATTGGTTTGTTGGGTGCTTTTGGTGTCTCATACAGATATATATAGGGACGCGGGTGGCGCTGTGGGTTAAACCACAGAGCCTAGGGCTTGCCGATCAGAAGGCCGGCAGTTCAAATCCCAGCAATGGGGTGAGCTCCCGTTGCTTAGTCCCTGCTCCTGCCCACCTAGCAGTTCGAAATCATGTCAAAGTGCAAGTAGATAAATAGGTACCGCTCCGGCGGGAAGGTAAACGCCGTTTCCGTGTGCTGCTCTGGTTCGCCAGAAGCAGCTTAGTCATGCTGGCCACATGACCCGGAAGCTGTACACCAGCTCCCTCGGCCAATAAAGCGAGATGAGCGCCGCAACCCCAGAGTTGGTCACGACTGGACCTAATGGTCAGGGGTCCCTTTACCTTACCTTACAGATATATATATATATATATATATATATAGAGAGAGAGAGAGAGAGAGTGTCTAGCTATTAAAACAGCAGACGTGTTCTATGATTTCAGAATGTGCCCACCAGAAACATTCTGATAGGTGTGATTTGAAATGTTATTCTTCCAGCGGGCAAAGAAGAAACCGTTCAGATTCATAGTCTGTCTAAAAGCTAAAAAGAGAAATCATTTAAGACATCACATTAAAATGCCATTCCAAGTTGGAAGACTCCATTAAAACTTTTAGAGAGCTTTTTACATTGGTTCCACTCTCTTTACACATTTTGTTCCAGCTATAAGGGTCCCCTGTTTTATAATACATTTATTATATTCAAAAAAATGAATGCTTTCCCTCTGAGTTTAAAATGTGCTTTTAAAAAGCATTATTTTTTAAGGAAACAGAAGCAAAACAAATACCTTAATTGCTCTCCCCCTTTGCAAAGAAGGGTTTGTTTGTTTATTTCTCAGGGTTATTTCTTCCCAATATATTTGTACCTTCAGGGACTCTGGGGCTTGTTCACAGATGCATGTTGATACCTTGACAAATGCAACAGGCAGCAATAACTTGTGAGAAACCTCCCGCACAGATCTGTCACCGCAGATAAAACGCTCACATCGCCTTCAACACAGTAGGTGACATTGATTTGTAGAACAGACTTCTGCTTGTGCAAAAACACTTTCCCTTCCTCTCGCCTCCTGGCGGCCCCCCTCCCTTTTCTAAATTTGTTCCATTGTGTCTGCTTGTGCAACATGGCCCGGTGCCTTTGAATGGAACCAGTAAATTCAGGGCCAGATGAACTGCATCCAAGAGTATTAAAAGAACTGGCAGATGTGATCTCAGAACCACTGGCAGTCATCTTTGAGAATTCCTGGAGAACAGGAGAAGTCCCGGCAGACTGGAGGAAGGCAAATGTTGTCCCTATTTTCAAAAAGGGGGAAAGAGAGGACCCAAATAATTACCGCCCAGTAAGTCTGACATCAATACCAGGGAAGATTCTGGAGCAGATCATTAAGCAAACAGTCTGTGAGCACCTAGAAAGGAATGCTGTGATCACCAATAGTCAGCATGGATTTCTGAAAAATAAATCATGTCAGACTAACCTGATCTCGTTTTTTGACAGAATTACAAGCCTGGTAGATGAAGGGAATGCAGTGGATGTAGCCTACCTTGATTTCAGCAAGGCATTAGACAAGGTGCCCCATGATATTCTTGTAAAGAAGCTGGTAAAATGCGGTCTTGACTATGCTACCACTCAGTGAATTTGTAACTGGCTGACTGACTGAACCCAAAGGGTGCTCATCAATGGTTCCTCTTCATCCTGGAGAAGAGTGACTAGTGGGGTGCCACAGGGTTCTGTCTTGGGCCCGGTCTTATTCAACATCTTTATCAACGACTTGGATGATGGACTCTAGGGCATCCTGATCAAATTTGCAGATGACACCAAACTGGGAGGGGTGGCTAACACCCCAGAGGACAGGATCACACTTCAAAACGACCTTGACAGATTAGAGAACTGGGCCAAAACAAACAAGATGAATTTTAACAGGGAGAAATGTAAAGTATTGCACTTGGGCAAAAAAAATGAGAGGCACAAATACAAGATGGGTGACACCTGGCTTGAGAGCAGTACATGTGAAAAGGATCTAGGAGTCTTGGTTAACCACAAACTTGACATGAGCCAACAGTGTGACGCGGCAGCTAAAAAAGCCAATGCAATTCTGGGCTGCATCAATAGGAGTATAGCATCTAGATCAAGGGAAGTAATAGTGCCACTGTATTCTGCTCTGGTCAGACCTCACCTGGAGTACTGTGTCCAGCTCTGGGCACCACAGTTCAAGAAGGACACTGAGAAACTGGAACGTGTCCAGAGGAGGGCAACCAAAATGGTCAAAGGCCTGGAAACGATGCCTTATGAGGAACAGCTAAGGAGTGTGGTGGAGTCTCCTTCTTTGGAGGTCTTTAAGCAGAGGCTTGACAACCATATGTCAGGAGTGCTCTGATGGTGTTTCCTGCTTGGCAGGGGGTTGGACTCGATGGCCCTTGTGGTCTCTTCCAACTCTATGATTCTATGATTCTATGAAATTCAGCTGTCAGTCGCCAATGTTTACTGGAATTGAGTGACATACGCGCATGTCTGAACCAGGTTTTCGTAGTACAGTGGTACCTCAGGTTGCAGACGCTTCAGGTTACAGACTCTGCTAACCCAGAAATAGTACCTCAGGTTAAGAACTTTGCTTCAGGATGAGAACAGAAATCACACGGTGGCAGCAGTGGGAGGCCCCATTAGCTAAAGTGGTACCTCAGGTTAAGAACAGTTTCAGGTTAAGAATAGACCTCCAGAAAAAAATTAAGATCTTAACCAGAGGTAGCACGGTATGGCGTTATCCCCTTTTATCCTAGTAACAACTCACTGAGTCATTTGAGCAGAGACCAAAGGATTTGTCCAGTGAGCCTCATTTCACACTTTATTGGGCCATTGTGCTAGCTGTGATCACAATGATGTAACATTGGTTACAATCATTTGCAACAATGCTTATTCAGGAACAACTGACAGTGGTACCTTGGTTCTCAAACTTAATCCGTTCCGGAAGTCGGTTCCAAAACCAAAGCGTTCCAAAACCAAGGCTCACTTTCCCATAGAAAGCAATGCAAAAGGGATTAATCCGTTCCAGACTTTTAAAAACAACGCCTAAAACAGCAATTTAACATGAATTTTACTATTCAACAAGACCATTGATCCATAAAATGAAAGCAATAAACAATGTACTGCTGTCACACAATCAATCAGTAGTTGAACTGGGCTCCACACAGTCACAAAAACAAAACAAAAAAGAGCTGCAAAAACAAAAATGCAAAATAAATGGCAAGATCAGACCTCAGCATGACACTCAAAACGGAAGTGTGGCACTCAAGTCGGAAGCGTAACACTCAAAATGGAGCATGTTTGGCTTCTGAAAAAGGTTTGCAAACCGGAACACTTACTTCCGGGTTTGCAGTGTTTGGGTTCCAAGTTGTTTGAGTACCAAGGCGTTTGAGAACCAAGGTACCACTGTATATCAAATGAAGTAATGTTCAGTAATCTGTGAATCTTGAAGGCTGCTCCCTGCAAGGCCCTATCCACCTTGCCTAGGGGGCGGAGACCAGACTCACCAGCCCTACTAAAGAGGCTCTTGGGGACATCGCTATGCCTGACAACAAATCCTAATTATTGGATTCTTATGCCCCATCTTTTTGTGCCTGCCAAACTGCCATTTCATGCTTATGATAACATTTTATTCTCTTGCTAACTATGCTGTTTTAAATGTGCATTTTATATTTGACTTCGCTTAGCAATATTTTCTTTTGAAATGCTTAAGGTTTTTTTTTGTTAACTTTGTGTTAAATCTGTATTCTGTAGCTGACCTCCTTTGTAATGGTCTTATTTTGAAATCTTTAAGATAATATTTTAGTTTCCTGTTAATTATGTTGCTTTGACTGTATACTTTATATTTGAACTTTCTTCAGAAATGTTTGATTCTGGGTTGTTTTATCGATGTTTTGATATGTTGTAAACTGCTTTGAGATTTTCCTTAGAAATATAAAGTGGTATAGAAATGAAATTATTATCATTGATAATAATAATAATTTCATTTCCATACCACTTTATATTTCTATGAAAAATAATAATACATAATAAAATTAATTCTCAAAAAATCAGCAAATAATCATTATACAGAAATTCACTCTTAACAATTACCACCAATAATTACTAATCTATGATCAATGCAAATAACTGCAAGTCACAACGCATAAAATACCACAATACATCCAAGACCTTGTAAAAGGTTCAACTTGAGGAACGAAGACATACAACTTATAACATTATACAGGACATAGATAAAGGTAAAGGTAAAGGGACCCTTGACCATTAGGTCCAGTCATGGCCAACTCTGGGGTTGCGGCGCTCATCTCACTTTATTGGTCGAGGGTCATGTGGCCAACATGACTAAGCCGCTTCTGGCGAACCAGCGCAGCGCACGGAAATGCTGTTTACCTTCCTGCCAGAGCGGTACCTATTTATCTACTTGCACTTTGACGTGCTTTCAAACTGCTAGGTGGGCAGGAGCTGGGACAGAGCAACGGGAGCTCACCCCGTCGCGGGGATTCAAACCACTGACCTTCTGATCGGCAAGTCCTAGGCTCTGTGGTTTAACCCACAGCGCCACCCGCATCCCATATAATGATCCATATATACAGGAGATAAGGCAACTATAATTCCATGTGGGCAAAAGCAGCTTCATTTGATGTATGATGATTTGGGTATTTCGCCCTCTGGTACTTCTCGATCCGAGTCTCCTTGACCTGAGAGGTGCGTCATCCAGATTTCTCATCCTGGATTCTCTGTGGAATGTGATGCTTCTGCAATGGATGGATGCCTTATCACCAGGCTTTCTGGGAAACTGGCTTGCACTCAGCCGTTTCCTAGCTTCGTAAGCCAGTGCGGCCCTTCCAGATGGCTGCTGCGTGCATGTCAAGCACTAGACTGCCTCCTCCAAAATGGAAAATGCAGGGATCCTGGTGGTCATTGTGGCGTTCTGTAATGAATGACAGAAGGCCATTGAAACACACTGTTGCCTTCTGAATGGCTGCTGGAATGATCTGCATTTCCAAATGATCCCTAGACTGCATTGAACCCAGGGTGATGACTTGCACCAGGGATGAGGGAATGCCAGATATCATTGGACTACAACATCCGTCATCACTGACCATTGGCCGTGCTGCCTGGGTGTGATGGTCTGGGATTCGGACTCAGAGGCTCAACCTGAGGAGTCCCAGCCTGCACAGGAGTCCCCGCCTCCAGAACCAGCTGAGCCGGGGCTGGGGCCTGAGCCTGAAGGGTCCTCACCTGTGCTGGATCCTCAGGTGCAGGCACCAGCTGAGTCTGCTCTGGCTCCTGAGCTGATGGAGGACCCATTGCCTGCAGGTGCTCCACTCTCAGCCCCGTCAGGGGAAGCTGAGGTTGCCTCTGGGTCCGGTAACCCTCCAGCCTCTCCTGAGCTGAAGAGGCTCAGGGCAGAGAGGTGAAGGGAACTAACTTCCCGCAGGAGGAGTGCTCGCCTGCAGGAGAGGCAAGTCACCTGTGGACCGGGGCCACCCCATGCCTCGGGGGAGATAAAAGCCAGCCCCAGTACCAAGTTGCAGGAGCAACGTTGTTGATAGCCAGTTCCTGCCTGCACCCTGTCCTGCTGGATCTCCTGACCTCGCTCGACTCCCTGCCTTGGACCTAGCTTCAGCTTTGATGGACGGCCTCAATACTGCACCCTCGACCTCAGACTGGACTCGGACCACGCCTCATGGAAACCCACGGGACCAGCACACTGGGGTTGATGCAAGTTGGAGTCCAACAGCATCTAGAGCAGCGGTTCTCAACCTGTGGGTCCCCAGATGTTGTTGGACTACAACTCCCATCATCCCTGAGCTCTGGCCTTGCTAGCTAGGGGTGATGGGAGTTGTAGTTCAACAACATCTGGGAACCCACAGGTTGAGAAAGGCTGATCTGGAGGGCCACAGAGCCCCCATCAATGGCTTACCATTGAGAGCCAGTGTGGTGTAGTGGTTAATAGCAGTGGACTCGTAATCTGGTGAACCGGGTTCGCCTCTCCACTCCTCCACATGCAGCTACTGGGTGACCTTGGGCCAGTCACACTTCTTTGAAGTCTCTCAGCCCCACTCACCTCACAGAGTGTTTGTTGTGGGGGAGGAAGGGAAAGGAGAATGTTAGCTGCTTTGAGACTCCTTAGGGTAGTGATAAAGCGGGATATCAAATCCAACTCCTCCTCCTCCTCCTCCTCCTCCTCCTCCTCCTCCTCCTCCTCCTCCTCCTCCTCCTCTTCTTCTTCTTCTTCCACAGAGTACACATGCACACTCAGCTGCCTAACAGTGTTCGTGTCACCCAGGAGATCGCAACCACAGAGGTAAGAAAAGAAGAGTTGTTCTGTTGTTCTGTTGTCTGGTCACTTCCTGGTTCGAATGGAGAAGCCGTTTTCAGCAGAGCCCAGCGCTGGAAAAACACAGCTGCATTGAGACAGCACCAGGTGTTCGATATTATGCACCCTAAGAATTTTGCGCCTGGGGGCAACTGCTGAGCTACATCTCCTACATCTCTCTTACTCTGATATTTCCTTTCCTGTTATCATCTCGGGCTGCATAGAAACCATGTACAGTCAAACCTCGGTTCCTGAACGCTTCCGTTATTGTACGTTTCGGCTCCCATATGCCAAAAACCCAGAAGTAAGTGTTCCAGTTTTCGAACGTTTTTCGGAACCTGAACATCCGACACGGCTTCCGCTTGAGTGCAAGAAGCTCTTGAAGTCCATCGGAAGCCGCGGCTCAGTTGTCGAATGTTTTGGAAGCTGAATGGGCTTCTGGAACGGATGACATCCAACAACCAACTGTATTTAGAGCACATTGAAAGAACCCCAGGAGCTGCAGTTACACCTTGCAGAACTACAGTTCCCGGAATCCCAAGAAACTACAGTTCCCAGAAATCCTTGGGTGCTGCTGCTGCATGCTTTAAATGTGCTTTAAATGTACAGTGGTGCCTCGGGTGGCGCTGTGGGTTAAACCACAGAGCCTAGGACTTGCCGATCGGAAGGCTGGCGGTTCGAATCCCTGTGACGGCGTGAGCTCCCGTTGCTCGGTCCCTGCTCCTGCCCACCTAGCAGTTCGAAAGCACATCAAAGTGCAAGTAGATAAATAGGTACCGCTCCAGCGGGAAGGTAAACGGCGTTTCCGTGCACTGCTCTGGTTTGCCAGAAGCAGCTTAGTCATGCTGGCCACATGACCCGGAAGCTGTACGCCAGCTCCCTCGGCCAGTAAAGCGAGATGAGCACCACAACTCCAGAGTCGGTCACGACTGGACCTAATGGTCAGGGGTCCCTTTACTTTTACCTTACCTCGGGTTAAGAACTTAATTCGTTCTGGAGGTCCGTTCTTAACCTGAAACTGTTCTTAACCTGAGGTACCACTTTAGCTAATGGGGCCTCTCGCTGCCGCCACGCCGCCGGAGCACGATTTCTGTTCTCATCGTGAAGCAAAGATCTTAACCCAAGGTACTATTTCTGTGTTAGTGGAGTCTGTAACCTGAAGCGTCTGTAACCTGAAGCATCTGTAATCTGAGGTACCACTGTTTACCCAACATTTGTAGGTCCCCCCCCCCTTTTCGCTACAGGGTATTCTTTTTAAAACACCGCCACCAGACTCACACCTGAAGAATAACAGCGCAAAGCTAGCCTCCTTTTTCATACTGAGAGCTGACTGCTGCAGGTAGCAGCAGGCGTATCTCGCCTGCCTCTTGCCCCAGCTATGGACCTCCATCGTGACTGGAGAGAAGGATGTTCTGAAGTCTCCCATCTAGAAAGAGCTTTAGCCCTTGGCTTTGCCTAAATGAAGACTGCCAGTCACACCGGATTAAGCACCTGGTTTTTTGTTTTTTTTGCAATGTGAACTGTTAGGTTATTGCTTTGAAAACAATTTCACTTAAGACCTCAAATTTAGACGAGGAGTCGAAGAATCCCCAAAGGTAAAATGCCAGGAGCTTATCTGTTTAGTAGGTTGCCAGCCTCTCAGAAGAATGGGTTGCGAAGCAAACATTAGCACTTGCTCTCCTTTCCCTTTCCTACATCTGCAGAATTTTAAAGCCTTAACAGAACTTCAGGCTTCTAAGGGCACAGCTGCCTCCTGCCCTCCTTATCTGTGAGTGGCACCAACATTGCAGGACTTAGGGGCAGATGGCTGAGGTCCCCCCTGCACTCAGCAAAAAGGGCAGGTAGACCCCCCAAAGCATGAGGGCTGCCTTATCCTGTTATGAAGCGCAATGCTTTTAATTCCTTTAAAGACCTACACGAGAGCAAGTACAGTGGTACCTTGGTTCTCAAACTTAATCCATTCCAGAAGTCTGTTCCAAAACCAAAGTGTTCCAAAACCAAGGCACACTTTCCCATAGAAAGTAATGCAAAAGGGATGAATCCATTCCAGACTTTTAAAAACAACAATTTAACCTGAATTTTACTATCAAACGAAACCACTGATATATAAAATGAAAGCAATAAACAACGTACTGCAATCACACAATCAATCAATCAATCAGTAGCTGAACTGGGTTCCACACAGTCACAAAAACAAAACAAAAGGGCCGCAAAAACAAAAATGCAAAAACCCCCAAAACCAGACAGACCTCAGCGTAACACTCAAAATGGAAGTGACACACAAAATGGAAGTGTAGCACTCAAAACGGAGCATGTTCAGCTTCCAATAAAAGTTCGCAAACCAGAACACTTACCGGTACTTCCGGGTTTGCAGTGTTTGGGTTCCAAGTTGTTTGAGTACCAAGCTGTTTGAGTACCAAGGCGTTTGAGAACTAAGGTACCACTGTAGTGTCTATAACTGGCTCTAAGCTATTTAGGCCTTTCAGTCCAGAGGCAACTCTGAGGCTAGTGGAGTTGACATCAAACAGGAGTTCCATGCTCCGACTTTCAGGCACCAGCCAAAAGCCTGTCGGCTGCGGCTTGGACCAACTGAAGCTCCCAGATTGTCTTCAAAGGTAGCCCCATGTAGTGTTCATTACAATAATCCAGTCTGGATGTAACTGAAGCGTGGAAGACTACAGCCAAGTCCAGGAAAGACCACAGTTGGTGCATTACCTGAAGCTCATAAAAGGCTGCCATGTGAACATCAAGGGGAAATGAGGGATCCAGTAGGTCCCCCAAGCTGTGAATCAACTCCTTTAGGTGGACAGCAATGCCACCTGGGACAGGCTGGGCCAGCTCACAGCTTCTCAATTGTGCCACCCCTTCTATCTCCTAATTTGCTTGATTCTTCCTTTTTTAAATATACTGTAGTTTTATTTTTGATTTTCATTTTTCAAAAATTAAATTAAATTATCATTTTTTTTGACGTCCACTCCACCTCCTCTTTCTGCTGTTCCGTATGGTTATCATACGTTTACTGCATTTCCAAATTATTATTTATCCCATATTATCAATATATATTTTATACCACGTTTTTACATTAATCTTGCTAGCGATTTAATCTGTGCTTGATTCTTCCTTGTTCCTGAGCAAACCTTTCCTTTCACCCCATCTCCCTCCCTCCATCCGCTAGACCTCACCGATGGCAGCTCTGCGCCGGAGTCCTAGGAACTGAATTCCTGCTCCAGGAATGCCAATTGTATCCCATGCTCATCCACCACATCATGTCCCCTGGATATTTCTTCATCTTGTTGCCTTGGAGGATAATTACTTCAAAGAGCAACCCTGTTGCCTGGTGTTCCAGTTGAACTCGCCGCCATTGTGTTTGCCAAGCCGGCCATCCCAGCCAAAATCTGAATTGAGGTTTTCTGGCAGGAGCGTGGCATGTTCCGCCTCTCTGCTGCTGGCAGAGCGTCTAATCTCTCCTGATTGCGAATGCTTGCCGCCGTCCTTTTGTGAATTAGCCGTGCCTTCGCATGCGGTGTAATGGACACAGAGTCCGCAGGCCTTCGCTCCGAGCTGCCTGTCAAAATGAAGGGCTAATGCGTTTCGTTAGGATCTTTGCCTGCCATTTTGATAGAAGCAGGGAGCAGTTGGGTGGCGACAACCAGGCAATGGGCAAAACAGGAGTGTAGCTCCAAATATCTTCTTGGCAATCGAAAAGTGTGTGTGTGGGGGGGAACGATACAGTAATGCTGACGTACAGACACAGGACGGCACGCGGAACTAGAAAGGCTGTTTGTTCCCACACAGTCTAGTAATAGGGAATTAGATGAAAGATGACATTTTTTTGGCTACGGGGCCTACCTCGGGCTTCCAAAAGAAGAGAAGATCCTCAAGGAAGCCTGAGGCTACTCCTCATGTAATATTCATTTCTCTCCCTTCCTAAAGTTTATCGCTGTGAAGTACGTATGCATGTGTGTGCGTGTGTTATTTTTAAAAGCCCTCAGAGTAAATCGCTGAGGCAGCAGCAATCGGGACCCCGTTTTTCCGCACGCCGTTACGATAATCACAGTTGTGTGTGTGTGTTTTACTGGAGCTGCCATCGTCCGCATACAAGATCACTGTTCCCTCAGTGGCTCGTGGGAATTCAACATGAGTTTAGTGACAGGCTTTTTAAAACAACAACTGCAACCCCTTAAAACAGGACCCTCAAAAAATGGAGTGAAGTACGAAGCTGTTAATTAAAAGCAGCGGCAGAGTTGGAGGTCACCAAGTGAATGTATTCATCGCCAATAATACGTTTCTGTTTAGACTAAACTCACTCTAAGTGATGCTATGGCTGTTGCTAGGTAACAAAGGGGGGATTGTTCTGTCCTGTACTAAGCTCTTAAAGGTACATTTATGAAGTGTAATCTTCACTTTTTGCTCGAGATTAATTTGCAAATGCATGGATTTAAATTATTTAAGGTCAATAAACTTTTAAAGGCTTCTCTGCAGCATCACTCAGACATTGTCTATCAGGAAACGCTTGACAATGTTCCAAATGAACTCGTATCAGAAGCGAAAATATCTTTGCGACCGAGGTAGCGCCTCTGAATAAATTGACAAACCGAAATGTGCCACTTTTGATTCCATTCCGCCACTAACCACCACCAAAGAACATTTTGCAGCTATTTGCAATGCAAATACAATTATTAGGAGGTCCAAAAATAAAAGGGAACATGCTGAAAGTGGCTTCTGTTTTTTAAAAATGCACTGTTCCTGCTGGTTCAATGTGATCTCTGTGTTGATGTGATTCATTTAAGGCCTGCTGAAGGTATTTTGCCTCCTCGGGTGAAGTAAAATGTTGTAGACTTCTGAGATGAAGCATGGAGAGTGGGGAAAGTGGTGTGTGTTTCTACCCTCTCTTTTCCAATCTCACATACAATCTCGCAAATGCCTTGGTTCTCAAACACCTTGGTACGCAAACAACTTGGAACCCAAACACTGCAAACCAGGAAGTAAGTGATCCGGTTTGCAAACATTTTTTCGAAAGCCAAATGTCCTCCGTTTTGAGTGTTGCACTTCTGTTTTGAGTGCCACACTTCCGTTTTGAGTGTTATGCTGACGATTTGAGTGTTACGCTGAGGTCTGTCTGTTTCTGCTATTTCTTTTGCGTTTTTGTTTTTGCGGCTCTTTTTCTGTTTTTGTGACTATGTGGAACCCAGTTCAGCTACTACTAATAATTTTATTATTTATATGCCACCCATCTGACTGAGTTACCCCAACCACTCTGAGCAGCTCCCAGCAAAATATTAAAAACACAATCAGCCATTAAAAACTTCCCTGAACAGGACTCCCTTCAGATGTCTTCTAAAAGTCAAAGAGTTGTTTATCTGTTTGACATCTGATGGAGGGCGTTCCACAGGGCAGGTGCCACTACTGAGAAGGCCCTTGTTCCCTGTAACCACTTCTCGCAGAGAGGAAGCTGCCAGAAGGCGCTTGGAGCTGGACCTCAGTGCAATTTCCTCCATGGCACAACCAATAACAGTCAAGGCATGGGGAACGGCCTTTAAAGCAGCAAAGGATGCTTACTTTCCAAGTGGTGAGGAGTTACAATGAGAGAAGATGCGACTTCCATCCTTTTCAGATGCCTCCTCTAATTAAAATAAAATAATCCCGCGACTTCTGCAATTCAGTATTATAGATTCTGAAGGTGATGAAAATGTTTTCATTAAAGAAAGAGAGTGAGAGAGTGAGAGACCCTTCAGGCATGGCATTTCATCTCAAGCCTCTAATAACATTAATAAACTCTTTAATCTCTGCCATGTTTATGACTTAATAGGAATCCTTAAAGAGATGACAGGCTAGCGAGAACTGCCAGGTCCCTTCAACTTCTACACGCATAGCTTTCCCATTCATTTGAAACAGAAAATTCCTCTGCAGAGAAGGGTAATCCAGACGACTGAAGTTGGAAGAGATGTGTAAACCATTATTACAAATCAAGGGGAGAAGTATTTCCTTTGCTTTCTCAGATCTGAGTGAAACACAGTCCCCACACCCCAGATGACCCCTTTATCGCACTCGCAACTGAAAAATAGGCTTAATTACAAGGCTTGTTCACACGTTACACTGACCACGTGAAAGGGTATGCACTTGTTAATTTGTGCAGCTCAGCTAATGTGTGTACAGATTGTAGACTGACTGAATGTTACATATTAGGGCAACTCAACCATTTGTTGTTAAGTGTAGTATTTTAATTCATTGGAATTGCAAATGCTTGGATGCATTATTTTGGGTTTAAATTTGATTGGTTGGCAACTGAATTCTAGATCATTCTCTAGTCGTTCTCATGTGATTGGCTAACATTGGTCACATGGGAGGTATCTAGTGAAGGAGTGACTCCATTTTATGTGAAGCAAGAGGACTGTGTTTTAGAATCCACTGTGAACACTGCTAAGTTGAATAGAGTGTTGGGATGCTTCTTCTGTGCTTGAGAGAAAGAGAGCAAAGTTGCAGGAGAAGGTGAAAGTGGAAATCTCTCACAGGAGCTGCAAGTCGTGGTCTGAGATACAGAAGGCTGAGCTCTGGAAAGAGAGGGAAGTACAGTTGCTTGGAAGACAGAAGAGACTGTAAGCCCATGCTTGGAGAAGCATGTGACTGTGAATATTATGTTTTAATTCATTCATTTTCTGTAAGTACTGTATGCTTTCTGAATGTTAAAGTCTGAATATTGGTTTAATTCCTAAAGAAGCGTGCCAGTCGTATATATAATTTGAGCTTCCTAGCTTCACTTTTGCTACCCTTACTTCAACATTTGTGTACACAGGACCAGGTAGGAGCAGATGTTGTGCTCTCATTGAATGTAAGAAGTAAACACTCCATACAAGTTTTGCAAAATGCATCACTTCCACCTTTGGGAAGTGAAACAGCATTCCAAGGGTGGCTACATCTGCATCAGGAGCTGTTGCCTCTTAAGAGTGCTGAAAGTTATGAGAATACCCTATTCCTTTCGCAGAACTACAATTCCCAGAATTTCCTGGGGTGAGAGATGGGCTGTTAAAGAATCCGTAGCTCCATGAGGGTCTCCTAACAACTCTCAGTACCCTTAAGAAACTACAGCTCCCAGAATTCTTTAGGGGAAGCCATGGGTGTTATGGTGGTATAATAATGCTTTAAATGTTTGGTGCAGACGTGACCCATATTTTAATTTAAAAACACAGCAGGGTATCTTCATTGCTTGGCTGAAAATTAAGCTCACAAAATTCCAAATTTGGCAACACCATCCTGCTCCTATGCTTGCGTGGAGGGAATCTAGTATAACCGTTAAACTTACGACCCAGATGGCATTTCATACGCATTTGTTCCTGTGTCATCTGCTCACAATTGGTTTACTCATGCTGACCACATGACCCGAAAAGCTGTCTGTGGACAAAGGCTGGCTCCCTCAGCCTGAAAGTAAGATAAGCGCCACAACCTCCTAGTCACCTTTGACTGGACTTAACTGTCCAGAGGTCCTTTACCTTTCCCCTTTTATAAATATCTGTTCAATAACTGTACTGATGTACGTGTAAGGCTGAGGTAACCTCTTCCCTTCACTCGGCGCTGTAATGGCAGGAACAAAATGGAGAATCAGCACTAAAGCCCTTCGTTTATTTGTGTGTTTTGATGCTGTCAAAGTCGACAGTGTTAATGCAGCATAAGGAGAATTTTAAGCAGGAACATTATGCTTTAAAAACCTCATAAACATCAATGCAAAATAAACAGTGAGAATTGATTCCTTTTTTAAAAAAGGAGAAAGCAAGACTATTTTGTGATGATCGGGATAATGAAAGGGTCCGTCTCATGACAATTTTTAATAGTGCAATGAAGGTGAATTACTTTGGAATTCCATCAGAAATTGAGCAGCCGTTACCATAACATCAGATCTGTTCCCACATAATTAGTATGATTATAAACTGGATATTGAATGAATGCAAAGTAGCAGAATGCAACTGATTTTTTTGGGTGGTGGTGGGGTCATAAGTCCTTTGGGGATTTCGATTGCTAGCGCTCTATGGTTTCCCAAGTTCATAAAGGTCTCTGCAGCTATCCCATACGAACCTGGAACCTAGACATTATCAGCACTGTGCTCTAACCAACTGAGCTCAATAGATTGCTGATATCCTTGAATGCTTATGCAGTGGTACCTCAGGTTAAGAACTTAATCCGTTCCGGAGGTCCATTCTTAACCTGAAACCATTCTTAACTTGAGGTACCACTTTAGCTAATGGGGCCTCCCGCTGCTGCTGTGCCGCCGGAGCAAGATTTCTGTTCTCATCCTGAAGCAAAGTTCTTAACCCAAGGAACTACTTCTGGGTTAGTGGAGTCTGTAACCTGAAGCGTCTGTAACCCGAGGTACCACTGTAGTACCCACTTCTAGGTAAAGCAATGCAGGTTTGTAAGCAAAGGGTTGTGCCCAACTAAGTTTTACTCAGACAGGGAAGACCTGCTGAAATCAATGAATCCAAATTAGTCACTTCCATTAATCTCAATGGGTCTACTCTGCAACCCCGAGTCTTGTTAATTTAAACCATGGGTAGGCAAACTAAGGCCTGGGGGCCGGATCTGGCCCAATTGCCTTCTAAATCCAACCCACGGACGATCCGGGAATCAGTGTACTTTTACATGAGTAGAATGTGTCCTTTTATTTAAAATGTATCTCTGGGTTGTTTGTGGGGCCTGCCTGGTGTTTTTACATGAGTAGAATGTGTGCTTTTATTTGAAATGCATCTCTGGGTTATTTGTGGGGCATAGGAATTCGTTCATTATTATTATTTTTTTCAAAATATAGTCCGCCCCCCACAAGGCCTGAGGGACAGGGGACCGCCCCCTGCTGAAAAAGTTTGCTGACCCCTGATTTAAACAGAACCTAGCTGCGTACAATGCCAGGGCCTTTTTGCCAGGTTAACTCCCTGTCAAACATACTCCCTTAATATAGCATTAGCACAATTTTGCACAATGTCTTCACTCTTCTAATTTGCTACAGAGAAGTTCAAAGATGTAATACTTTACCGAGTCGCACAGTTACAGACAATGATTCATTACCATCTGCTTAATTAAAGCTTTGTTGTCCTTCGGTGAAAGACTTGATTCGTTTTAACTGAACAGTGAGATTTCCTTTTTCCTTTCTTTTTCACGCTCGATAGAAAATAAGACGAAAATGATTCTCCCGCCTGCGTATGAGGTAAAGCAACAGCCAAAATAATGTGGACATTTCTCCCCCCCCCCCCCAGGATAGTTCAGTGTTGGCATGGCAGAGGATGGGAAAAGGGAAAGCCATCTGGAGGCTGGGTGTATGGCTATGAAAATGGCTATTAGTAATGATAACTGTAATAATTGCCGCCTTTATTTGATAGCACCACATGGCACAGACCTCCAAGCACCGTGAGTAGCATTTAATAAACTAAATGAAGGAATCGACAAAGAAGACAGTGTGGCTGACCTTCCTCTGTTAGACCCCCAAATCTGAAAGGTTATGTGGCGTGGCCAAACCCAGAAAAGCAAAGGCATCCCTAACTCCAAACCCAATCCATCAATCTGCTGTCAGATTATACTATTATATTTCATTTCACTTACACCTTTCATGCCATGTCTTTTGGCCCAAGAATGACTTCAGATGTTGTTTTTCACATTACTGGGGTGTTTTTCTCTACACCTGCACTATATAAAACCCTACTCAACAGGCAGAAATATGATTTAGAATATGATAGACAAAGATGGAATGAAGTGTTAAGGGTACGGATAACAAATGATATATGGGAGTCAAGTATAAAATCAACAGAAATAGCCTCAGTGGATCTCAGACTAAGACTTATTGAACAGAAAATAATATTCAGAGTCCACTGGACTCCAGCAAAACTATACCAGAAGAAAATAACAAGTGCAGACGACTGCTGGAGATGTGGGAGTAAAAATGCGATTTTAGTACATATGATTAACTGCCCGATGATAAGATCATTTTGGTGTGAGGTGAGGATATTTATAGCAAGAGTAATAAAAATAAATTGTTATTTAGGGGAATTGAATTTAACTCTAAATTATATTCTGGAAACGTGGGAGATTACAAGGGGTCAAAAAAAAATATATGGATGTACCGTGATATATTAGAAGCAAAAAAACTTGTTTTGATGAATTGGAAGAGCCGCAAAAAGATTCCATTGAGCACATGGATTGATAATATGGACAGATTAGCTATATATGAACGAATTGCATGTTGATGCAAATTAAGAATGGATAAATATGAAGAAATCTCGAAGGAATATTTAAGCGATAATGCAG